>NC_069783.1:45592321-46219265 GCF_027406575.1 Nycticebus coucang
CTGAACCATTTGAAAGATAGTTGCAGACACCATACTTTAGCCCTATATTTCAGCATCTTTCTCCTGTGAATAAGGACATGCTCCTACAAAACCTCAACATTGTTATCACATGTTTTTAAAAATTCTGTATCAGCTAGGAATGGTGGTGCATTTCTATAGTCCCAGCTGTGAGGCAGAAAGATTGCTTGAGCCCAGGAACTCAAAAGTAGCCTGGACAACATAATAAGACCCTATCTATAAAAGAATTATTTTCATATATCTTAGCTCTAATCTATATTTAAATTTCCCCAGTTATTCCCAAAATGTTTTATTATAGCTGTTTAATTTTTCTAACTCAGATCCAACAAGGTCGTATTTTGCAAGGTTATGACTCTTTGGACTCTTTTAATTCTTTTGATGTAGATCAGTTTTCCCACCTCTCTTTGTTTGCTTATGCTTATTCATGACATTGATGTTTTTGAAGAATCCAGGACAATTTTCTTTTTTTGCAGTTTTTGGCCAGGGCTGGATTTGAACCCACCACCTCCGGTATATGGGACCGGCGCCCTACCCCTTTGAGCCACAGGCACTACTGACAATTTTCTTTTATACTTTAGATTTGTCTGATTATTTCTTCAGTGACATTTAACTTATACCTCTATCCCCTGTATCTCCTGTAAACTATTAGGTTAAAGGCTTGACAAAATTCAGGTTGAAGGCTTTTAGCAAAAATACTTCCCAGGTAATATTTGTGTACTTCACACTGCATATAATCTCAAGAGCATTTAATAGTAATTATTATACTATTTGTGATGATAAATTTGATCACTTAGTTAAGATAACATCTACCAGATCTCACTGTTGTAAAGGTACATTTTCTGCTTTTAATTAATAAGTGATCTATAGCACAATACACTGTTGTCATGTAAACATCCTGTTTTCTAACAACTCTTTTATTTTATTTATTTTTTTTTTTTGCAGTTTCTGGCCAGGGCTGGGTTTGAACCTACCACCTCCGGCATAAGGGGCCGGCACCCTACTCCTTTGAGCCACAGGCACCGCCCTTCTAATAACTCTTTATGTAATTATTTTATCATCCATGGATAATCCTTGTCTAAATCAGTAATTACGTTGTGAGTTGCAAAATCATGGTTTTTCTATTCTATATATACATGCTTGCGCTTTTTAAAGAGGTACTTTCCTTTCCCTTCTCCCTATTGTACGGTAAATTTTTTCATCTGTGCATTACAATCAATTACATTCATTTTAATTCTTAAGATGTCCCAAATTTAGCCAGAATGAGCGGTTCAGGCCAGCTCCTGTGTCCTTTTGACATGTCTCTTCTGTTTTAAGGTGCTTTCTTGCACAAAATGTTCCAGACTCACCTTGTACTTTCTCTGCCCAAACTTAGGATCAGACATTTTATTCAAGGATCCTCAGAGACTTTACACGAATCTTTTTATTTTTAATTCCAAACATTTTAAAAGTCATCATTCTGTATTTGTTGTACTTATCCTGTCCTTAAACATTTCAATGGCTTTCACTAGGTCTTCAGAAATTTTTCTTCTAAATGCAACCTTTGTCCTAGACTCTTGCTCTCAGTGCTCAATTCTTCATGCTGTCTCTGTGTAGCTCTCAGCCTCTCTTTTTGTCCTTCCCCAAGGTGTCATATTTTGGGGAATAAACAGTGAGCACTGGGTCAAAGTACAATACGGCTAATATCACAAAGCTTCTTAGGAAGCTGCATATGAAAGGCCAAGATAGTCAGAGCATAGACAGTAGAAAAGCACAGACCCTCAATAGGCAGGATACAATTGTAACTGCCCTTGGCAGAGACCACCTCTTCTTGCAGCCCCTACTCGTATCCCCCTGTTTCTGCTCTTTATGCTGCCTTCCTGGAAGACAGAGAGGGCGGGAGAAGAGCAGGAGCTTTCCTTGACTCCCCGAGTTCAATGCTTTGGGTACAGAGATCCTGAGGCCAGGAGAGAAAAGGAGTGATAGCTACTGCCCTAGGTCCCCAAAGACCATTCCAATATTCATATGAATGGATAATACTATTATTTTGACAATTTGTGTAGGAAACACCTATATTCATTTTTCTCTTATGTTCCTGTTTAAGTGCCTGTGTTTGAATATATATTTAATCTGGACTTACTGTATCTTTTAGTAATAAATAAAACTGGAAGAATTTTACTTACCAGTGATTTCTAGTTCTCTCTATCATATTAAACTCTTGTGTTCTTCCATGTCTAGTGTTGTTACCGCCCAGGTGCTGCAGTACATTTACCCCTCACCAGCAAGTGCTTCATGGGCTACTTCCTTTTCTTTCTCTGAATCATTTGACATTGTATAGAGAACCCATCATGGCAAGCAAACTCAGGAAGTGGGGATTTGCATCCATATCACCACCAACTAGCTCTGTCATCTGGGCTAAATCTCATAGCTACTCCGGGCCTCACATGGCAGGTATGTCACATGATCTCTTGATTTTAAGGTCCTTTTAGTGAGAGAGAATATCTCCTAGGAATTTTTTTCCCAAAATTATAGATTGTTTGAATAGGAAGAAATGTCAGAGGTCATTTAATGCAACCCTGTAATGAGGAAATTAGGACTCTAAAGTTGAAGTGATTTGCCCAAGGTCTTGCATATACAGTAGAACCTCCATAGTTGACCACCTCTCTACCTTGACCACCCTCTTAAGTTGACATAATTTTCAGACCAGACATGCACCACATGTATGTATCAGTATAGTGGGCCTAGTTTCTTTCTTTCTTTCTTTCTTTTTTTTGAGACAGAGTCTCACTATGTTGTCCTGGGTAGGGTGTCCTGGCATCACAACTCACAGCAACCTCAAACTCTCGGGCTTAAGCAATTCTTTTGCCTCAGCCTCCCAAGTACCTGGGACTACAGGCCCCTGCCACAATGCCTGACTATTTTTTAGTTGCAGTAGTCATTGTTGTTTAGCAGGCCCGGGCTGGGTTTGAGCCCACCAGCCTCAGTGTATGTGGCTGGCACTCTAACCATTGAGCTACAAGCACTAAGCCAAGGGCCTCGTTTCTTTTTTTTTTTTGAGACAGAGCCTCAAGCTGTTGCCCTGGGTAGAGTACGGTAGCATCACAGCTCACAGCAACCTCTAACTCCTGGGCTTAAGCAATTCTCTTGCCTCAGGCTCCCAAGTAGCTGGGAGTATAGGCGTCTGCCACAACACCCAGCTATTTTTTGGTTATAGTTGTCAGTGTTGTTTGGCAGGCCCAGGCTGGATTCAAACCCACCAGCTCTGGTGTATGTGGCTGATGTCTTAGCCAGTTGAGCTCCAGGTGTAGAGCCAGGAGTCCTAGTTTCTTATGTTGACCACTTCTGTGTGTTGATCAGTCTGTTAAAATCCTTTGGGTGGTCAACTTATTGAAGTTGTACTGTAGCTAGAGAAGAGTCACTGCTAGAACCTATTTCCCTGGTTCTAACCTAGTCCCTTTTATACTATGTATGGCTGAATCCCATTGCCACCCTGTTTAAAATTCTTCTCTCTGACCCAGCCATAGCAACTCCAGGAACACCTGTCTTCTACCTTTCTGACCTCTTTGTGTGTGTTTTTTATCACATATTCATTATGTTATAGGTACTGTACTTTTACATTCAATATCATATTTAATCTTTATGTGACTTATAGGGTCAGTTCTACAATCACTCAAGTTTGTAGATGGAGTAGCCAAGTCTTAAAGTATTTACATAATTTGCCCAAAGTCACACAGCTAGTAGGTGTCAGACTTCTAACTCATTCCTTTTTGACTTTCAGACATAACTGTACTTTTCCACCTGTAAAAACTTGTTTTCATTCACTCCTTCATTCATTGTAAATGTTCTTATTAAGTACCTACTGATGCTCAACACTAGACTAGGCACTATAAGGAAAAAAGATGAAGTCCATATTCTAACAGGGGATGGAAAAATCTTTAAACATGAAACAACTACAATACAATATAAGGCAACATGTATGATATCAGAATTCCAAGTAGTTCTTTTCTAAGTCTAAAGGTTTGATGACCAAAAACTTTCCCAAGTCAAGGTTTAAATTCATGATTTCCAGAATACAATGGGTTCCAGATAGATAATGGCCAGAAATAATCTCTTGACAGACAAAAAAAATAGAGATTGTAGTTGAGAAACAGGTTTACCGCAGAGAATCAAACTAAAGTCATAAATTCATACAGAATTTCTAGATCCCACTAAAACGGTATTAACAGACTATCAGCAATAAGAAAAATTGGGTACCTACCTACTAAGAACAATGATGGGCACCTAAAGGATATAAAAACAAGGAAGACAACCAGAACATTCAACCCAGTCAGCCAGGCTATGGTGCATATAATACCTCACTGTGAATGTGATCACAAGTGATTGAGCTTTAGGATTATCTGAAGCATTTTGGAAAAAGAGAATTATCTTTTGGGAAGTAGAAAATGACAAAGTTGAATATTCTGGGAGTTTAAGAAGAGAAGCATAAATTTGGAGTCTGAAGTGAGGATGTAAAGGCAGGCCAGACAGTCCTCCAGTCTTTTCATCCCCTCTATGTCAAGGACTAGCCTCCCTTAAAATTGGAGTTTGACTTGCTTTGTTTGTACTAGTCTAGACTGACTCATTCCTGAGGTTGCTACACACTTAAGTATGAATAGTTTAACTATTTGTATTCCATTGCTACTTTGGAATTATCAAGTCAATATCTTAAGGATAATAAATTTAAAACCAGTTTGGTCTGCGGTTTTCCTGAGCCTCCTTATTCTTACTAAATCAAACCCAATTTAGTTTGATCTGCAATACCCAAGTCCTTTCATTGGAGACCGTTTTAAAGTTTTGAATTATGGAGTGGACATACTACTGTCATTAACCGTACAGAATCATTTCTTCCAAAACTGATGTTGGATAATGACTTCCTCTCCACTAAAATTTTTCATCCTTCATTCTGCAGTTTTATGGTGGAGTAAAATAACAACAACAACAAATGGAGTCTCCTGGGGAGAGGCAGAATTGTATCTCTTCAGACAATTATCTTCTCTAAGTCTTTAGATAAGAGTTTTAGTATAATAAATACGCTGACTGGCCTTGAGGGAATTAAAGTGAATGGCTTCCTCTAGTTCTTCTCAACCCCAGCATTCTGAGATAATTTACCTAGAAGTTAATTCCCTTTTCATTGTTTTCATTTGCGCAGGTGCACTGGGCTATGAAAGATACAATCCTTTTGCTAAAGGATTAAAGTTGAGCAGGTTTTTACAATATGGCAGGCTTTTGAGGGCTATCTTCCCAGAGCAGTGGTTCTCAACCTTCCTAACGCAGAGATATATTTTTATTGTTACAAAGGGGTCGCGACCCACAGATTGAGAACCACTGTCCCAGAGGCTCCCACTCTACTGACAGGCTGCCTCTCAACAAGGATCAGCTCTACGTAGTTTTATAAATTGAAATGCAAAATTCCCCCCTCTCCAACTTTGAGGGCAGCATACTGGTAGTTCTGTGAGATACAATGATCTAATACCCTGAAAGTCTGTTACCATGCAACAAAAACGGAGGTTAGTTATGATTCCCCATCAGTGACCCCCAACATCTCTCATGCCTTATGCAGCAGTCTATTTTGAAAGAATAGACTCTTTAACATTTTAAGAGGGAACCAGAATTATCATTCCAGTGATAAACTGCCACACAGACAGACATTCTTTTATGATTCATTGAAGTGCAGGTCTTAAGAGGTTATACATTGTCTCGGTGTTCATTAAAGAGAGTGAAGACAAATAGATCAGAGAACTAATCAAACGTTGCACATTATAGATGCCTGCCAAGCACAACAGAATCATCTTCCAATATTAATATATGAGCTACATAACCCCCCTGGGCAAAAACATGTTTTATTTAGAAAAAAACAACAAATTAAGTAATCTCTCTTTAGAAAGCCATTTAATTCATTTCAAAATTGAATTCATAATCTTTAATAAAGCCTGTTTATACCAATGATGGAGTTTCAAATAAAACTGAAAGCAATGATAAATTAGCTTCCTAGTCTTTATGTTTATTACATTGTAATCATTCAAACCTACAGAAGTCAATTTTATTTTACCAATTTACTAAATTCAATCCAATGAGCCTCCTTATTCTTACATAAAACCAATTCATATTGTTAAGTGACAGCAAGAAAAATTATTATGTTGGTTCTTACTATCCAAAGGGACTTTACTAAATGTAAATAATGGGCTTTTACCATCTAGAAATCTATTATTTAGAATTCCAGACACATACACTGATACCCTGAAAATGGCAATGAAATAAAAATCTGACCGTGGGGAATATGTCATCTCCAACATGTTAATAGGATGCCTAGGGTCTTGGTTAGAAAATAAAGAGCTGTCCTAGAATTTTATTGAAAAATCATGATGACAAAGCCCTTTCCATTTACAAATCACAGTTCATTAACATCATTGAATCAATGGCTAGAAATGAATGGATAGGCGATCTCACTCAGCTCTCTGCTTGGCACCCAGCTTTGGATTATGCATTCACAGCACCAGCTACAAATCAGCCCAGGAGACTCTGTTCAGCAAATTCCCCAGGACAACAGGGTTCCCCACGGCAGAGGTCCAAGCTGGGCGGAAGCCGCCCTGCTGCAGCCTGCTACAGTCTTTCTCTTGCTGATCTACTGGCAGCCTCCGAGATGCCAGCTTTCCTCAGACAATCTGAAATGCCTTCCATCAGAGGAGCTCCTACACACACAGCCTTTCTCAACATTGGGGCCGCAAAGGCCTCAAAACATTAACTCCTCCCACGTCTGCCTCAGTAAATGATATGAGGTGTTGTTCTTACGCAGGATTCTCTGACAGAGGTTGCTATTTGAAAGGAGACCAGGGGCCATGATCAAGCCTGAGACAGGCTCTATAATATAAGCCACTTCACTTCATTCCACCGTGCCTTGTTTTTAGTTGAGGGAAGGGAGAGATGATGATTCCTCACGGGGGAATATGGGAGGAAAGGTAAACAGTGCACGTGAACTGCCAAGAGCTGCCCAGAACCAAGAAAGGAGCATTCTCTCCTTCCCATTCATGGGGCAAATATTTACCAAGCCAGGGCTCTATGCAGAACAATGTACAGCTGGGTGAAGGCTTCACAGGCCCCAGGGAAAAAACTATGGGTGTTTCCAATTTCCACCTAGCTATGCTTGAATGGGGGAAGAAAGGATTCCAGGCCTGGTTTGGATCCTATGGTATTACTAATTAGCTGTTGCCTTTGAGTGAGACACTTAGCCAATCTGAGCTTCAGGTCTCCTATCTGTACAGTGCTGGATAATAGTGTCTATCTTGGAGTGCTATGGTGACAATGAGAGTTAGAGTGTGTCAAGTGTCTCGCCCAGGGC
This sequence comes from Nycticebus coucang, assembly GCF_027406575.1. NCBI lineage: Eukaryota > Metazoa > Chordata > Mammalia > Primates > Lorisidae > Nycticebus > Nycticebus coucang. The sequence goes on from NC_069783.1 coordinate 45,599,691, forward strand.
CTGGCATGGAATCAACCCTTTCAAACTGTCCTGCCCTCACTGTCCATCCCCTCCCCTCCCAGACCCTGTATGGAGGGGACAGCATGTATCCAGCACTGTAGCCCTTAGTCCCTCTCTTTTCTTAAGCAAACCTTACATCTACATCAAAATTGTCAGGTCTTTAACAACATAAACCTATCCTGCCCAGCTCTGCATCCCTCCTCCCCTGCCCCCACCAACCACAGCTCTACGGTAGGCCCCTGAGTGACACCCCTGAGTGATACCTGCTTTCTTCTCTTTTTCTGTCTCTGTTGCCTTCTCTGCTGTAGTCAGGACTGCAGCCGGGAAAAGCCCAAATTTCCTGCCTTTGTTTCCTGCAGCCTCCACACTTCTGAGCAGCAGCAGAGGGGAGAAGACCAAGGCTGTTACAGGGAGTCCTCCCCAGCCTCTGAGCCAGCCAGCCCAGCCCAGCCCACCTTCATTACCTTAGGGGAGGCATGTGAGGAGTGAAGGAGGGGGAAAGGCTACACATCTAGGGGCTCAGAGAGAGTTCCCAGCCACTCCTCTGTTTCCTTCCTTCCACACCATTAAGTCAACACACCCAATTCACAGCACCCCTCTTCCTTCTAGGGGAGATTAGGAGAATTAACTACCTTTATGGAGCACTGCTATGGCCTTGACACTGTGCATGGTGATTTACAGAGTTTGTTTTATTCTGTTCTCAGAACATGGAGATATAGAGTACATCCTATTAGACCTATTTTACAAGTAGGGGAACGGAGGCTGAGAGAGGTTAAATCTTTCCCCCAAGTCACAGCCAGAAAGCGCATAGGCTAGAATTTGAGGGCCCAAGGCTGTCCATACTCCAGAGCCCACCCCTTCAGCCTCAGCCTGCTGCCTCCCTAGCAGGTGGTATGGAGGGAGCTGACTCATGGCTTTTGATTCATTCAGTTCTCTTTCCTGCATTAACATTACTTCAGCCTAATGAACAGATATCACATTATGCATTTCTCTCTTTGCAAACATCTACATGAGGCTGCTTGCCTAAAGCTCAAAGTCACAGCATTTATAGGTGACATGTTGACAGACTGGCTTGTGGGTAAGCTAAAAAAGAATCATAGAATGTTAGAGCCTTAGAGATTGTCCTATATCAGAGATTCTTTTACAAGCTAGGGTTCAAGGGCGATCCTGTAAACCCTGAATTTGTACAAACATGCATTTTCCAAGGGCAAGAGTCCAAAATTTTCATCAAACACTCAAAGAGGTTTTAAGCCCAAAGGGTTAAAAACTGAACACAGTCTGGCCTAGCGAGGACCTCACATTCCCGGGCTTGCTCCTGCTATATTCCATGAGGCAGCACAATTTGTGATAGAGAAAACCCAAAGCTAAATGCCAGAAGCAGAATCTGAGCTCTGAATCTTCTGGCAAACATTTTAAAGATTCATGAATTATTAAAGTGACTAATTAAGTCAACCTTCACCAGAGAATATTTGCTTTTTCCCCTCATCATTGAGCTCACTGTGAAACTTGACTTCACTCCATCATTTGCTTAAGCACGAGGTCAGTTTCCTCGGTTCCTTCTTTGCTGATCTAGGAAGAACTTTGAGTGGCCTGTTGTGTTGTATACTAGCAGTCTACATAGCTGGGAGGCTCAGAACCCATTTTCTCTTCTCTACCCCCTGGTGATTCAGTTCCTTGCAGCCTATCATCTGCCTTAAGCTCATACCCTTCCTTCTGCCAGGCCATTCTCCTCAGTGGTTCAGGTCAGCTATGCCTGTTCCCACATCTTCCCTTCTTACCAAGATCACTCTCCCCTCTAGAATGCTATGATTGGCCTAGGGGGGAAAAAATGCCACAATCACCAAATTAGCATGCACCTGGGGTTGCACTGGACTCTGCTCTGTTCTGTCATGAGGCCGCCTTCACACCTAGCCCTACATTTTGGAGTACATATTCCAGGTGTCATTTTCCCCCTCCCTTCCATACCAAAATCCAGTTTTCAGGACTCCTCCTTTGTGAAGTCTTCTCATCATTTCGTCTATTTCAACTTCATCTATTTCCAACTAGATTTTAAGATCCTTGAGGGTAAGAACTTCTTTTTCCTTCTTTTAATGCATTTACCAATAGGTTTTATACCAAGGTAGATATCATATCCAACAACTGATTAATTAAGAAGTAGATTTTTCCTCACCCCACCCCATCCCCAGTCTTTGAAGGTGGTCACTTGACATAAGGGTCCATTGCAAAATAAAAATATAGGGCCCTCGCTGGGGCCGAGGAGTGCAATCTCCTCATTCCCATGGGCCCAATGTCTCCACCTCCAAAAGGCAACTCCCTAAGAGATATAACTTCTATGCCAGGACACATCAGACACTTGAATAGGGGATAAGCAAGAGGTGCCACCTGATAGAATCAGGTGTACCTGCCCAAATAAAATAATGTATGGCAGAACTATTATTCTAGAGCCTGGTCCTCCCCCAGACTTTATCATACGAGACTATTTTCCCATCCTCTAGGAAACTAGACACAAACTTAGAAAAACAATCAATCAGACCAATTGGCAGGGCAACGAGTTCTCCTCAAATCTCCCTTGCCCTGCAAAACTTTATCTCCTCATGGGACAGGCCTTTACACAGTTCTTTACACCACCCCCACAGCTGTTCTCCTTGTGGACCCCCAGTTTGGATTCACTGATCCAGAATAAAACTGTGTCCTACAGAAAAACTTCCAACACTGAAGAACTCTCACTGGAAGTTGCAAGTACTGTCCCGCCACCTAAACTCACCAGGATCCCTGAAGAATCCACTTCCTAACAAATGTGTAACATTCCTCCCTGACTTTTTCCGGTTTTATTTATTTTATTTTTTTCTTTTTAGAGACAGAGTCTCACTTTGTTATCCTTGGTAGTGTTGTGGTATCACAGCTCACAGCAACCTCCAGCTCTTGGGCTTAGGTGATTCTCTTGCCTCAGCCTCTAGAGTAGCTAGGACTACAGGCGCCCGCCACAAAGCACAACTATTTTTTTGCTGCAGTTTGGCCAGGGCCGGGTTTGAACCCGCCACCCTTGGTATATGGGGCGGGCACCCTACCCACTGAGCCACAGGGGCTGCTCTGACTTTTTCCTTTTCTCCATACTTTTCTCAGAATGCCTGGCTACTCTCACACATTCAAGGTTGGAACGACCTCCTTGAAGCCTCTAAAAATCTGTAGCTACAGGGCACCTTCCAAGACTTTTTCCCTGAAGAAACGCAATTTTCTTCTTCCTTCTTTTTTTTCCTTCTGGCTAACCCACCTGTCAATTCTGGCCTTACTCCCCTACCCATTGACCTCAACTGATGATATAGTCATTAATTATAATCCTTCTCAGTCTCAGTTACAAATCAGCAATTCTTTGCTTCATGCCTCATTTTACTGGGTAGTCACCTGAAAACTGCCCATATCCTCGCCCTACTGGACACCAACCACCTCAGACTGAAAAAAACTAAAGAATTCCTGTAAACATCACTCCCCTCCCCATTCCTCTCCTCCTCCTCTTCTTTTTACAGACAGCCCATGAAACCCCTCCCCCCACAAGAAGCAGTCAAAGAAATGCCACGCCCATCACCCTACCTCCTTATAATAAACTAAAGAGGGAGGCTGGTATGATAGAATCAGGAGTACCTGCTCAAATAAACTTGCCCTGCCCTGGCAGGATCAGGTTCATGGCCCGCCCAGGAAGGGTCAGACTCATGCCCCTCCCAGAAATAGGAATGCCACCAATCCTAGCTGCCCTAACCCTTGAAATCCCTGTCTACCATAGCCCATGTGTGGATTTCTCCCTTGTCAGGAGTCTCACCCCACTTGCACTCCAGGTGGAATTAAAGCTGCTTTAATTGCAAAATTGGATCTCCATCTTCCTTTCGTCTAGTGTCTCGGAATGATTTTTATCTTTGGGTCCAGGGCCTTTCACCACCAAGTCACCTACCAAATGTGCTGTGGTACTGCCAGTTCAGAGCAGGATTGCTGCCAACTTGCTCTTCCCCAAAATGCCAGAGGATGCATACCCAATTCTGACCCTCCCCACACCTATGCTCAGGTGCCTGCTAGGAACAGAGGACAACAATGGAACAGGCTTCCCCCTGAAAATGCAACCTCGTCACCACCTAGGTGGAGGGTGACAGAAATCACAGAGTATAGGTAGGGCAAGGGAGGCTGAGAAGGTCTAGGATGCCAGGGCACAGGGGCACACAGATAGGAGAAAGCTAGGAAGGCAGGATGGCAAGAGAGCCAATGTTCTAAGCCTCCAGGCACTTACTTCATTGTTCCATTAGACTCTACTTGTGGAACACTAATTTGAAGATAAAATTACTCTGAATTCCAAGACAGCCACTGTAAAGCACTAAGCCCCAGTTGCAGCAGTGGGGCAGGACTTCATCCACTGTTGCTTCCTGTAGGGCCTTTCTGAATTCCAGCTCTGAGTGCCTGTGCTGGTCACAGGCGCATGAGGCCAGCCCTGCTTCCCAACCTGTGTCCTGAAATCTTTGGCATAACTCTACCTGTAAAATACAGAGGAACAACAAGGAAGTCACCTAGGGAACTGCAGTCATCTCTGGCTTTGGACACCACTACTTGGCTCATCTATTCTTGTACATGGACACAAGGACTCATGACTTGGAAATACACCTGTAAGGGGATGAATAAAATTGGCCAGTAATATCAGTATTGGCAATATTAATAGTATTTAATGTTTAGCAATCTGACACACATCTTTGGGAGAAAATTCTGAGAGTTTTTTTGTTTTCTTAAAGTTTGATTTAGCCATGACTTGCCTCTCCTATAGCTACTGAACTCATTCCCCTTTTTATCTTACATAAAATCAAGAATCTTTAATATTTGTCAGAACAGAAACGGTTAAAACAAATTTTCCTTAGTTCCTATCCTTAGTTCCTTAATGAGAAGATTAATGCAGCATCACACTCACACTTTGGTTTTAAACCCAGTGTTAACCACTGTAAGTTGTGTACTATATTTCTCTCCCTCACATTTTTAATTCATGACCGTAGCTGTATATTTATTCTAAAAAGATTTTTAAAAGGTTGATTGATCCAGCTGGCACTGGCCTGGATCAGATCCCATGAGGGATAACGTTATTTGGTTTTTATTTTTTAACACAAGCAAGCCATTCATTTCCTCAATAACTGAAGTCTTGATACAGTGAAGCAGCCTTCAAGAGCTGAATTTCTGAGCTTGGCTGGGGCAGGACCTACTGTCTATTAGCACAGATAACATCTGGTGAAGAGAACTGGACACATCAGTTGACTCTGAATTTATCTTTTTTTTTTTTTTTCTTTTAAATAGCCTCAGAATTTGGTTGGATTTGGGTGCCTTGTCTAGCACCCAGCTATTAGGTTAACATCTCTAAGCTGCTAATTAGTTGGAAAGTTTTGTAGATCACAGGAGCAAGCTGGGCTGCCCAATAAATGTAGCAGAACAAGAGTCTAAGAATGAAAATGAGCTGCTGGGTATGCTGGATGGCTTTGCATACTGGTGTCTAAATCCTAGGAACAAGTTCCTATGCATCCACATGCCTTTCAGGGGATGAAGAGGATTTTATTTATTTCTTGGTGTCTACTCCAAAGGTAGAACTCAATAAATGCTTATTAAATTCATGCAAATAAAAAAAAATTCATACACCACCACTTTCCTGCTTTTTTCCATTTCACCTCCAAAATCTTCCCCTGGAACTGATATTAATCACTGCCCATATCTATACTAAGAATTTTCTCTCCAAGTTTAGTTACTGAGTACTGGTGAAGCAATAGCACTTTTTTGGACACACTTTCCAGAATAATGAGATTCCAATCGATTGCTTTCTTTCTAGACTTCTATACCCCAGAGGCAACCTGGAATTCTAGGGGTCCCTAGAGAAATGGCAGGTGACTCCCTTCCTCACCAGCTCAAGAGATCACCAACAGGAGTCCTTGACCTTTTGTCTATGGGTTGTTTCTCTAAACTGAGATGAAGAATTAAATTATAGACCTGAATCTTCAGTAAGCCAATATTTCTTTTCCCTCTTCTTTCATGGAAAGGAGTAATAAATCTTACTTTGTAAGGCCTTTTCAGTCACTCCTTATTTAGTTCCTCAGCTAATGAAATCAAGGCCATTCCTGAAATTAGATTAAATATTTCGACTCTCCTCTTTCTAGAAGTTTTGGAGATCTCACTGACCTTTCTTGAAGAAACAGAAATTATCTTGTTTTTTTCATCCAGTGACCTGTGAATATTCTGTCATTCAAAAAGCATGAGTAAGAAGAAGGGGCAAGAGAAAAAAGGTAGGAAAGCTTGGAGACCAGTGGTGTGGTCTCGGGCTCTGAGGGCCTCCATTTCCTTTCTGTGAAATTCAGTACTCAGAGGAAAAAGTGATTTTAAATGTCTCTTTTTGGCTGTAAAAGTCTACGTATCTCAAGCGGTTGCATGCTCCATAGAAAGACAGTAATTCACCAGGCCTAAGGAAATTGTTTTCCTTGTGACAAGAGCAATTTTTTTTCTCTTTCTTCCTTCCTTTCTTTTTCTTTTTAATAGAACGGAACAAAATGAGCTCAGATCATAAGTTCAGCTGATTTCTTTCTAAACCACAAGGTTCATTTTCTGAAATTGCTGTCTTTTCCTTCAAAAGCCTCTGTAGTCCCCAGCCTTTTCAGCCAGCTCCGTTGCTTTTATATTAGGTCTGTGGGAAATAAGGAAGTCTTTTAGAGACTCACTTCTGTTGGAGTGAGCAATAAGGGGGCACAGACATGGCTGAGGAGGGCACCCGTATGAACTCCCCAGGAAGCCAAATTGGTTTCCCTTCCATCATCTCCTAAAATCCAGAGCCTCTCTAGAATCTCAGTGAATATATGCTGTTTGTCTATCAACACACTTATAATTATTTTTCAAGTGATTATTAAGGGCACAAAACTATTGATACCACATATTTATAACCCCAGTAGTTAGTAATACATGTATTATGTTATGGTGTTACTGGTATTTAAAGACAATGTTTTGGGCTCAGCACCTGTAGCACAATGGTTAAGGTGCCAGCCACATGCACCAGGGCTTGTGGGTTCGAACCCAACCCGGGCCTGCTAAACCAAAAAAAACAGCTGGGTGTTGTGGTGCTACTAGGGAAGCTGAGGCAAGAGAATCAGTCGCTTGAGCCCAAGAGTTTGAGGTTGCTGTGAGCTGTGACTCCACAGCACTCTACCGAGGGCAAGAGAGTGAGACTCTGTCTCGTAAATAAATAAATAAATTAATTAATTAATTAAAGACAATGTCTTCTCAGAAAACTATAGAGGTTAACATATAGAGATTAAGTCATTGCAGTAGTCAGAACAGGTTTGAATTCCAGCACTTCCATTTACTAGCTGTGTAAACTTTAAATTCCCTAAACTTCAGTGTCCTCACATGTAAAATAAAGATGATAAATAATACCTACTTCAGAGAGTAAGGCCAGTAATAAATAAATTATGGAAAGGATTTAGCAGGCCTGGCACGGTGGCTCATGCCTATAATCCTAGCTGTCTTGGGAGGTTGAGGTGGGTGGATTGCCCGAGCTCAGAGGTTCAAGACCAGCCCAAGCCAGAGCGAGACTGAGCCACAAAAAGACCTAGTCTCTAAAAATAGTCGGGTGTTGCGGAGGGCGCCTGTAGTCCCAGCTACTTGAGAGGCTGAGGCAAGAGAATCGCTTGAGCCCAAGAGTTTGAGGTTGCTGTGAGCTGTGACACTACAGCACTGTCAGGGTGACAAAGTGAAACTCCGTCTCACGTAGTGTCTGGGACATAGTAAGTGCTCAGTAGTTTCAATTATCATCAACAGTAGTGTGGCATTAATAATATATAATAGAAGTGATCTTCGTTTACCCTAATCTGTGGCCTCATGGGTCACATACCCTTCAGGATTTCTCTTGGGCCCTGAAGCAAAGCTAATGTGAGAAAATGCTGTCATGTGTGAGTCACTGAAAGCAAGAGTAAATTTCTCGGAAATGCCTCAGATTACATTTTAATGTAAACAGTGCTTTCTTCAAAGAGACAGAGAATAATTTAAACAGGTAAAAGAATTAAGACGTTCTTAAACTCAAAAAGAGAGAGAATAATTTTTGCCCCCTTGTTGATGGCAGGAGTGAGTCTGAACTCTCGCCCTGGGTTAGGACTGATGCTCTAGCTCCAGCTAATGGGAGAGGGAATGAATGATGAGAGAAGGAAGGGAATGAGGACCGTCACCGGCTGTGGCGCCATATGGCCTGAAACAGCCCAGGACTCAGTAATGCTTGTTGAACTGAAAGCATCTATTCTTCTGTCATTCCCCACCTCCTCTCCAGTCCCTGGAAATCAGATGGTGTTATAAGCCCAGAGGGCCAAGGCAGATGACAGACAGCGAGTGACTCATCAGGAGTGGGGATAATGGCTGGGGTAAAACAGCAGTCCTAGTTTTTACTTTTAGGAATTTTTAGATTCATGTTGAGGTAAAGCTCATACACTGCCTTGGGGCAGGAGGTAGCCCAAAAGCCAAAAGGAATGTGTGTTCAGCTTTGAATCTGCCCTAGCTCCTGACTAAAGCCAAGGGGTGTCCACTGCAGCCATCAGAGGAATGCTAAGAGGGTTTGCTGATATTACTAAACCAACAGCAGATTCGATCTGGCCCCCAGTCAGGAAGGAATGGATAAATTCAGAAGTGCAGAATGCCCCGTCTAATCTGGCTCCAAACTGTGAGACATCTCAGTCTGAGGTCTAACCCAACCAACCCTCAGAACAAGCTTGCTGAGATGGCTGGCTCGATCCATCTCCAGAGTGGAGATGACCTAAGTGGAGAGAGGGAAATTTTGCCCAAACTGAAGTTAACAGGTAGACAGACCTAGCCAGCCACTCAGCTACAGTAAGAGGCCATTTGAGTTTGAAAACAAACAAACAAACAAAAAGAGGTATGCAGATCATAACCAAATTGTTAGAGGGAAGACACAGCAGAACAGGAAATGTGCATACAGATAGCTCCATTAATGGCTTCACTGCATTTATCAGAAGGGATTTCAATTAATGTGATGAAGACCAAGGCAATCACAGCAGGAAGAAGAGATGGATTTAGGATTAATTTCCTTTTATTTCCTATAGCAACTTAGATGGGAAATGCTTCAGATGAGAGCCTAGTTGGAAATTAACCCAAAGATAATTAGAATCAGATTTTCAAAAGAAAAAAAAAACCTCTACAGGCCATGAGTCTCCAAGTTGCCTACACATTTGAATCATCTGGGGAGCTTTTAAAACATCTCAAGTTCAGCCACAGCCCAGACCAATTGCATCACAATCTCTAGGGTTGGGACACAGGCACAGAATTTTTTGAAGCCCTCCATTGATTCTAATATGCAGATAAGTTTGGGAACCACTGTTAATGGGCAATGTACACAGAGGAGACATGTTAGGAAATGGCCTGCGAGGTTAAAAGAAAATAAATATAGTCATTAAGAAACAACAAGAAATTAGCCTGCCTTGAAACAGAACAGGATTCAAGAAAAATGGATGCAGAGATAGGGCTCTGATTTAAAAGAAAAAAAAGCAACTAGAGTTAAATTCAAGTAATTACTGAGCAGGGACCTTGAACTTTGTGTATGGGAGTAGGATTGAAAATAAGGGAGTTCACTGCCATTACGGATACAGCAATTTATGTATTTTTGCTTCATAGAATGTTCATATCCATGACCTAATTTTAACTTACATCTCTGTGAAGTAGGCAGAGAAAGTATTATTTTTCTCTCCCACTTCCACAGATGGAAAAAGAGTCTCATGATTTACTCAGCATTACAGAGCAAAGCTAGTGGTGGAAAGAGGAGCAGAATTTGGTTCTCCAGAAATCCCAGTTGCATGTCCTTCCTCCCCTGTTGCCTTGCTGCCCTTGAGGAGTTCTGTAAGAGTGGGAGAAGTTACAAGGATACTTGGTGAGCTGAACCAAAAAGTTCTGCTATTAGGGGGAGAAAATGTAGAACAGATGCCAGGAGACACATCAAGGCTGTGGCAGAGAGCTGGACACCCTGCCCTTGAGGATGCCTTAGCACTTACACTGATGATGTTAATACACTGAATTGGCCTCCAAATTACAATAGGTTGGTGGGCAGAGGCAAAGTCAGTGAGGTCACAAGAAATTATTTTTAGCACAAAAAAAAAAAAAGAAAGAAAAAGGAAGTAGCCTTATAGGTCTTGTGCTTTGGCCTACAGTTTGAGGGCCCTCTGAAGATAAGTAGGTTGTGAATGTGGCAATAAGCTATTGTTGCCCTGGGTCCTATTGTTTTCAAGAAAAGGAAATTCCCTGGAGTTGGCTTTTCCACAGTAGGATAAAAAGGCAAGCTATGGGCCTGAAGATGAGGATGCAGTAAGGCTTAAGGAAGGACTAGAGTTGGGAACAACTTGCAAACTGTCGAAGCTCAGGATCTATGGTCTCTCCATCGTTCACTTCCATTTCTCTCTGATATTTGTGTTCATTTTTTTTCTCTGAGATGTTCCTTCTGTTGCCCTGTCCTCATGAAGGGACAAAGATAGTTTCTCACAGCTTTCAAATTCACATTTCAGCCATAAGAACAACATCTACTCCTCCCCCTTCTCAAATATAAACTCCCATGGAAGGAGCTCTCTGGACCCAGATTGGCTCAGCAATACTTCCCTGATCCAATCAACTATGATCAGGGTTCAGCATCCCATTAAGTATAAATAACTGCTGGGAGCCACCCTCTACAGAGCGCAGTAGGACACTCATGGGCAAGAGCCATCTAAGCTGAGCATATGCCTCAAATTATATATACCATTCGTGCCCACCAGGATGGTTATATTTAAAAAAAAAACACACAAAAAAGTCCAGACATGGTAGCTCAAGCCTGTAATCCTAGCACCCTGGGAGGCCAAGGCAAGAGAATTACTTGAACTCAGGAGTTTGAAATCAACCTGAGCAAGAGCAAGGCCCCATCTCTATTAAAAATAAGAAAAATTAGCCAAGCATGGAACACACACCTATAGTACTAGCTACCTGGGGGACTGAGGCAGGAATTCCCCATGCCCAGGAGTTTGAGGTTGCAGTGAGCTGCGATAATGCCACTGCATTCTAGCCTGAACAAGAGAGTGAGAATCAGTCTTAAAACAAAAACAAAACAATGACAAATGTTGGCAAGGATGTGGAGTAATTAGAACCCTCATATAATATGAATGGTAACATAAACATAATGTAAAATACTGCAGCCAGTATAGAAAACAGTTCGATAATCTAAACATAGAATTACCTTATTATCCAATAATTCCACTCCTAGGTTTATACCCAGAAGAACTAAAAATAGGTGTTTAAACAAAAACTTGTACACAAGTGTTGATAGCAGTACTATTTAATGCCCAAAAGGTGGAAACAGCCTAAATATCCATCAATTGATGAATGAATAAAGAAAATGTGTATAGCCAAACAGTGAAATATTATTTTAGTCATAAAAAGGAATGACTATTGAGAAATGCTAAAACATGGATAAACCTTGAAAACATTATGCTAAGTGAAAGAATCCAGACACAAAAGACCACATTATATTTCTGCTTTTATGCAAAATATGCAGAAGAGGCAAATCGTAGAGACAGAAGGCAGATTAGTAATTGTCAGGAGATGGCGGGGGATGGAAGAATGAAGAATGACTATAGGGTCTCTTTTGGGGGTGATAAAATGTGCCAAAACTCGAAAGTGGTGATGTTGAACAACACTTGGAAGGGACTAAACATCACTCAATTGTATGTCTTTAAAGTGGTTAAAATGGTAAATTTTACATTCTGTGTCTATTACTACAACAACAAAAAAATACTACATAAAAATCCTCTGAGAAGATGGATCACATTCATTCCCCTGGAGTAGCCTAGCTGGGAATAACAACTAATACGGTGGGCCCTCCGTATCTGTGGGTTCCACATTCATAGATCCAACCAATTATGAATAGAAAAATATTCAGGGGCGGCACCTGTCGCTCAAAGGAGTAGGGCTCCAGCCCCATATGCCGGAGGTGGGGGGTTCAAGCCCAGCCCCGGCCAAAAATTGCAAAAAAAAGAAAGAAAAAAAAGAAAAATATTCAGGGAAAAAAGGATGTTTGTCTTCGTACTAAATATACAGTGACTTTTTTGTTGTCATTTATTCCCTAACAACACAGTATGGTGACTATTTACATAGAGATGTATTAGCCATGATAAGTAATCTAGAGATGATTTAAAGTACACTGGAGAATATGCATAGGTTATATGCAAATACTAAGGACATTTATATCAGGGGCTTGAGCATCTGGTATCTGCAGGGGTGGGAGTAAGGGTCCTGGAATCAATCTCCCACAGATACCAAGAGACAACTGCACATTGACTCATTCACTCATTCAGCAGACATGAATTGAGCATCATTATATGCCAAGCTATGCCAGGCATCAAGCGTATGGAGGCAAGAGGCCCAGTCCCCAGCCTCAAGGGGCTGGCAGTTTAGTGCCAATGAATAAATAATTTCAATATAATGTGCTAAGTACTAAGGCTAAGACATACTCGGGGTTTTCTTTTGAAATTTACATGAGGCATGATTCCAGAAGACCAACTTAGAGGATGAGACCACACTAGAGCTTATCCTAAAGATGAGTAGGAGTTCTCTGAGTGAGGCGCAGAGAGGGACGAAGATATGCCAGGGCCGGGGCATCCAAGTATGGCCCACGGCTGGCGATGAATGCTTTTCTGAGGCGGCGGATATCACAAAAATTATGCAGATCCTTTTTTGTTCATCAGCTTTCGTTAATGTTTGTGTTTCTAAGGTGTGGCCCAAGACAACTCTTAGATAAGCATTCGTAGCCAGCCATGGGGTACGGATGGACACCCTTGCTTAGTCTAGACAGAGTAAAGAAATGCACAAAGGGGCTTGGTGCCTGTAGATCAAGCAGCTAAGGTGCCAGCCACATACACCAGAACTGGCGGGTTCGAATCCAGCCCGGGCCTGCCAAACAACAATGACAACTACAACCAAAAAATAGCTGGGCGTTGTGGTGGGCATCTGTAGTCCCAGCTACTCGGGAGGCTGAGGCAAGAGAATTGCTTAAGACCAGGAGCTGGAGGTTTCTATGAGCTGTGATGCCATAACACTCTATCCAGGGCGACAGCTTGAGGCTCTGTCTCTAAATAAATAAATAAATAAATGCACAAAGGCACAGAGATTAGAGATGACACAGCCGGTGGAGGAGGGAGTAAATTGGGTGGAGAAGCCAAATGGCGGAGGTCCTCATCTACTATCCAAAGGAGCCTGGATTTCATCTCAGAACCCCATGTCTGCATGGGGCCTGCAAGAGCCTCAGCAGGAGGGTGTGAGGGGGAGCAGAAGCTGAGATGGGACCGCAGAGGGGGAGCAGGAAAACAATGTCACAGGAATGGAGAGAGGGTAGGGAATCAAGAAGAGAGTCAGTGTTGTATCTTCACCAAAGTCCAGTAAGACAAGGCTGAAGGTGGCCACAGCCTGGACAATGAGAGGGCCACACCTGTCTGTGGCTCATTTCACAGTCACAGTGGGGCTGTGGCCTCACCAAACCTGCTTTACCACGAAGTTTGGCTGGGAAGGAGAAGAGGCCCAGCGTGGTACAGAAGGAACATTTATGTGCTCAGGAGAAAGATCCGATGGAAGGTAGAGGAGAGAGAGAGAGAACTGAGGAAGCCACAGTGCCAAGGCTGCAGAGCTTTGGGGAGGGATTACCTTTGGAGAGGCAAAGGGTAGCACCGCCTCTCAGACTGGGAGGAAGCAGGAATGCCAAAGGACAGGAAGGCACATTTCTCAGGGGGGCAGCGTAGCAGGTGCGTACAAACAAGGGAATTCCCATCTGAGGGCCTGTTTGCTCTGCAGGGTGGGAAATGCTTAGAAGAGCCTGTGGGGAAGGGGAGAGGTTGCTGACAGGAATGCTGAGGAGGTTTCCAGGCTGCTCGGCTGCCCACCGAGGCGGCAGAGGATGACTTTGTAGTAGCGCCAATCTGCGTGGGCTGTGCTTTTCTCCAGCAGAGCTCAGGAGCCCAGATGTCAGGGTGGAGGAAGAGCCGCCTGCTCAGGAAGGCTGGGGCGCAGCCAGACAGGAGCAGCAGGGCCAGGGCGGAGGGGAAGGAGAGTTTAGGCAAAGGAGGGTGACGAAGTGGCTTGAGAAGCTTAGACAAAGTAGGGAAGGAAGTGAAGAAGGAGGGTAGGGTTCTAAGAAAGAAAATGGCAGGGAAAAGTGAGTGCAGGTTTTGAGGAGGCTGAAAATCTAGCAGACCGGGAGTTAGGAGTGGGCGGGCTGGAAGGTGGGAGGCTCTCATCCAAGTGGGCTGGGGAACAATTTGAGGCAATATGTAATCAAGTGCTAAATAGGATGGTATGAAACATAAGTGGGTCTGAGTGCTGGGGAGGAGGGGGCTCTAGGGAGGGAATGCTCAGGGAGGAGTGCGCAGGGAGGACTGAGGAGCAATTGGTGCAATTTGCTGCCTTCACGTTTACAGCCTACTCAGCACCCCTAGTGGGGAATTCAAGGCGACAATGTAACATAAGGTATCTTGAAGTCTAGAAGACCCTGGGTGGATCAAATCTTTCAGAGGACACATTTCTTTGGCCTCCAATAAGGGTGGAGAGCAAACAGTAGGAGCAAGCATCAAGATTCTCCCAGTCCTGCCCAGGGAATGGCACACCCCTGCCATTTAGGCTCTTCCCGTGCCTTGCTCACCTCACTCACTTGCTGCCTCCAGACCCCTGCCGTTGATCTCAAAATTTCAGGAAGCCTGTACACATTATACTTTCCCACAGGATAAAGCCATGAATTGATGTGGGTTTTGGGGTGAGGGGAGAAATCAAGGTCGTCCTTAGTGAAGACAGTTTGCAGCACTTGCTCTGGTCTTCCTGAGCCCGAGCCAGAGAGGTTAAGCCACTTGCCTGAAGTAGCACAGCTAGTGAGCAGCTTAGCACTCTTTCCTCACAACTCAGAGGAAGCCAGCTGGTTTCCTTCCCTGTCTTCTCAGTCAAAACCCGAGCCTCCGTTTCTTTCACCTCATAAGCTCTAAGCTGGAATGGAGTTTAGCATCTGTGGCTTTTGCCTTTCCAACACCCATCAGCCCCCCTTTCTTTTGATCCCAATTTAGCTCTGGTGAAATGCTGCCCACCTGGGTGGCTCACTGAAATTTGACTCCTGAGTCGAGACTGCTGGTGCTTTGTGTCCCAGGTCTTATCAGTGCTAAGATCCCAGACCCATCCTTTCAGATCCAGTTTTAAAGCTTTTCCTTCTTGTCTGTGAGATATTACACATTCTTCCTGAAAACTTTCCCTTTATAATTTTGTATGAGCAGAGTCTGATACCTAATGCCCCCAAACCCTGGTGGTCCCATATTTACCATCAAGTTCACAGCAAGTCAGGATCTAGACAGCCTGTCTGTCAGCAGATCTTACCAGCACCACCTACGAAATAGGTCCAGAACTCAAATCACACTTCTCGCCCCACTGCCACTGCCCTGGTATTTGGCCCAGGTACTTCCATTTTTCTACCCCTGAAATCTATTCTCCACTGTAATGCAGATGGGAACACACCAGTCCTGCCAGTCCTGTGCTCGAATACTCCCAATGGCTCCCCCACCTCACTCAGAGTAAAGCCAAAGCCCTGACCGTGACCTTTGCAGCCTACATGGCCTGGTCCTTCACTCTCTGACTTCTTCTCTTGCCACTCTCCTGGCTGCACAGACAGCCTCACTGCTTCCCCCAGCATTCCAGGCACAGTCACAGTTCTGGGCCTCTCCTCACACTGTTCCCACCAAAGCAAGCTCCCCGAGGGCAAGGGGTTTTGTCTGTTTTGCCCTTTGCTATATCCCCAGCACCCAGCAGAGAGCATGGCACAAACTAGGTGCTCAGTTAGGAATTGATGAATGAATGAGCAAACAAATATGGACTAGGCAGCCTGGTTCTCCCGTCTCATCTCTGCTACCCTCAGATCTTCTGACAACCTACGGAATGTCCGATAGATGCTTTTAACCTGTGGTGAGTATGCTTTTGCTTTTTTTTTTTTTTTTTGGCAGTCTTGAGAAACAGAATTATTCTTTAAAGTATTTATTTCTACAAGTGAAACTTGAAGGCTATTGAGATTTTACAAAAAATAATATTAATTTCAAAAGTCAGAGAGAAACAAACAAACCAAAACGAAAATGTAAAAACATAAATATGTCTTGACCGTTGTGGGCCTAGATTCTTGGGGGCAGGGTTGAGAGTTGCTGTTATTATTTTAAATAAGATCTTTGGAGATGCATTATATAAACTCCCCAGAACCCTTTCTCAGAAGTATTTCAATTCTTGCTGGAGAATTCCACGAGCTTTCTATTAATTGCCCTTGAAGATGTTTGCTTCCTGGAAGAAGAACATTGTAAGTTATGAAAACAGAAAACCAGGATATTTTTATAAGAAGCTTGGCCACAGTTTGGGCCTGTGGTAAGCATCTGAAGGACAGCCTGCACCAGCCATAAACCCATCAGAAGGTCTTAGGGTCCCTACTATTGGATAATACTGTCCCCCAAAGTAAAAGGATGTGTACTGACATAGCCAGACACCTCTCTGAGACAGGTTTTGCACATTTTCCCAGCACTCCTCACAGAAGTTTCTCCAGGCTCAGGGACTTCCATCTCCCTGGTCTCAGACATTCTCCAAAATTCAATGATGCAGAAACAGAATTTCCCCATGCTGTCTATGACCTCACTTTTTATCCCCCACTTGACCAAACCTAAAAAACAAATGTACAGAAGGTCCCCTACTTTGCAGCTCCCCGAGGCTACTGTGTACCTTGCCCTGTACCAAGCACTTTGCAAATATCATACCATTTAAACAATACATTGAGATTAAATGATTTAACACATGTAAAATGTTTCACATAGTGTCTGGCACATAGCAAATATTCAATTCAAAGTAGCGATTTTTTTTTTCTGAGACAGAGTCTCACTTTTGTCATCTTCAATAGAGTGCTGTAGCGTCATTGCTCACAGCAACCTTAAATTCCTGGGCTCAAGCGATCCTCTTGCCTCAGCCTCCTAAATAGTTGGGACTATAGGCACCTGCCACAATGCCTGGCTAGTTTTTCTATTTTTAGTAGAGAAAAGGTCTCACACTTGCTCAGGCTGGTCTGGAACTCCTTACTGAGCTCAAGTGATCCATCCACTTTGGCCTCACATAGTGTTAGGATTATAGGCATGAGCCACTGCAACTGTCCCCAAAGTAGCAATTATTCTTTTTTTTTTTTTTTTGCAATTATTCTTTAAAAATTAATAATCTTAACCGGACATGGTGGCACATTCCTGTAAATCCAGCACCTTGGAAGGCTGAGGCTGGAGGATTGCTTGAAGCTAGGAGTTCAAGAACAGCCTGGGTAGCATAGCGAGACCCCCATCTCTACAAAAAATTTAAAAAACTTAGCCCAGGGTGGAGCGAGGTGGCTTACACCTGCCTGTAATCCTATCACCCTGGGAGGCCAAGGCAGTAGGATTGCTTGAGGAGTTTAACACCAGCCTGAGCAAAACCAAGACTCTTCTCTACTACAAATAGAAAAATTAGCTAGGCATTGTGGCAGATGCTTTTAGTCTCAGGTACTAGTGAGGCTGAGACAGGAGGATTGCTTGAACTCAGGAGTGTGAGGTTGCTGTGAGCTAGGTTGACACCACAGCACTCTATCCAGGGCAACAAAGTGAGATTTTGTCAAAAAAAAGAAAAGAAAGAAAGAGAGAGAGGAAGGAAGAAAGGAAAGAAGGAAGGAAGGGAGGAAGATGAGCTCAGCATGGTGGCATGAGCCTATAGTCCCAACTACTCAAGAGGCTGAAGCAGGAGGGTTGCTTGAGCCCAGGAGTTGGAGCTTGCAGTGAGCTATCATCATGCCACTGCACTTAGCCTGGGTGAAAGAGTGACACTGTGTCTCTAAAAAACAAACCAAACAAAAACACCAAACAAAAAAATAATAATCTTCCTAACAACTCTATGAAACAGGTATTACTTCATTTTATAGACAAACTTAAGTGACTTCCCAAACTTACTCAGATGATGGGTAGGACTAGGATTTAAATCCAGATATATCTGACTCCAAAGAATGTGTTTTTCTCATAATACCACTTGGATTTCAAACCACAAAAGCCTCTGCATAATCCACCTCCAGTGAATTTAGCCTAAAACATGGGCACATGGGGAACTGTGTCCTAAAAATGCTTCATTTTTAATAGGTCTTTATTTACCACGAACATCCCAAGAAGCATTGAAAGTCCTTAAAGTCCTGAAATGTCAGAATCAAGCTCCAGTGTAAGCTTCTTTGGTTTCCTTCTGTTCCCAAGAGCAGGCCCGAGAAAGAGACCATCCTTGCTCTACTTTCTTCTGGGATAAGAGTCATAGACAAGTGGCTAATAGCACTTGACAGTGCTAATCCATACCCTACTCCTTCCTTATATTTCCCCAACCATCACATCCAGGTACTCTCTGTCCATTGGACACAGCCTACAAGAGAAGCAGAATGTATGCTCTTCCAAAAAGCGGGTGTATGGCTTCCTGCCAAGGATGGTGATGACCTTGCTTAGCACCTGGTGTTAATGGGATCATCCCTGAATGAACCAGGTAGAGCAATACCAAAATAAAACCCCTGACCCCATGTCTGACTACTTCCAAACTGGAGCTGTTGGCTCACAAAGGCAAGAGCCCAAGTATGACTAGTGGCTAGAAAACAACCAAAAGCCCAGTGTCCAGGAAACACGTTTATTCATGGCATCTGTCCCATCAGCCTCTTCAGCATGGAAGAATATTTGTGCTAGGATACAGCCTATCTCAAATGCTCTCCTGAACATGTGCTGATTACAGAGCTTCTTTATTCCTTGCAGAAAATGTAATATAGCCTCACCTTTGGTGTGGATGTTCTGTGCAGTCCCCTCTTTCAGCTGAATTCAAAATAAAATCTTTCCAGAAGATACTCCTCTCCTGCAGGCTGCCTTGAGGCTCTAACAAGAAGCAGAAGGCAAGATGCACAGCCTATGTTGAGGTCACCTTCCCTGGATCTACCCTGATGAGTACAGAGTGATGTCCCCCAACAAACTTGAAGACTGGGAGAGAAGTCTATTAATGTAAGAAACTCATTCCAAGTCTTCTTCCAGAAGTCTGTTCATCAAGATAGAGATCACCTTTTGTGGTCACTTTGCTTCTAAATCATATAGGGATACAGGGGCTTTGCAGTGCTGTCCATGAATAGGTACGCTTTGAAAAGTTTTCTTTCCATGTGAGAGAACACTGATCTGCAAGGCTCTGCATTCTCATTGTTCTCTTTGTTTGTTTGGGGTTTTTTGGTTTTTGCTTTTTTTTTTTTTTTTGTAGAGACAGAGTCTCACCTTATCGCCCTTGGTAGAGTGCCATGGTGTCACACAGCTCACAGCAACCTCCAACTCCAGGGCCCAGGCGATTCTCCTGCCTCAGCCTCCCGAGTAGCTGGGACCACAGGTGCCCGCCACAACGCCCGGCTATTTTTTTGTTGCAGTTGGCTGGGGCCGGGTTTGAACCCGCCACCCTCGGTATATGGGTCCGGCGCCCTACCCGCTGAGCCACAGGCGCCGCCCTGGTTTTTGCTTTTTTGAAACAGAGTCTCACTCTGTTGCCCAGCCTAGAGTACCATGGTGTTATCACAGTTCACAGTGACCTCAAACTCCTGGGTTCACAGTGACCTCAAACTCCTCCTGCCTCAGCCTCCCAAGCATCCGGGACTACAGGCGTGCACCACCATGTTTGGCTAATTTTTTTTTATTTTTAGTACAAATGGGTTCTTGTGGCTCCATAGCACAATGATTACGGTGCCAGCCACATACACCCGAGGCTGGCAGATTCGAACCCAGCCTGAGCCAGCTAAAACAACAATGACAATTGCAACAACAACAAAAAAGCAAATAGGCAGGCATTGTGGTGGGCACCTGTAGTCCCAGCTACTTAGGAGGCTGAGGCAAGAGAATCACTTAAGCCCAAGAGCTGGAGGTTGCTATGAGCTGTGGCTCTCTACCGAGGGCAACATAATGAGACTCTGTCTCAAAAAAAAAAAAGGAAGAAAGCAAAAGAAATGGGTTCTTGTTTTTGCTCAGGCTGGTCTCGAACTCCTGAGTTCAAGTGATCCTCTGGCCTTGACCTCCCAGCATGCTAGGATTGTAGGTGTTGAGTCACCTCATTGGCCACTCCTTGTTCAGTTTTATCCATTTGTACTCTTTCTGCCAAACTTCATTTCTGGTTCTAACTGGGGTTCATAACCGAGCTGATACGCTCTCAATGATTAATTCGTGAGGTCTTGAGAAGGTCTTGCAGCAGTGTCATTGCTCCAAGAGCTGCCTCTCTTATCTCTAGTGTCAGGGTTTCCTGGGAAAACCTGCTGTGCTAGAGCTCCCCAGCCCTGAGCAGGACCCATTTGCAGCTTTTGCCCTCCAGGATACTGATGGCATCAGGACTGTGGGTAGCAGCAGGGCTCAGGTGTTGGGCACAGAGCCCAGACATGGAAGGCTGGACAAGGCTGAGTGTAGATTAGGGGATTTGCAGGGGATTAGGTAAGAGCTGGAATACCACTAGAAACCTGACAGTCAGGCTCGGCGCCCGTAGCCCAGTGGTAGGGTGCCAGCCACATACACCAGGGCTGGTGGGTTCAAACCTGGCCAGGGCCTGCTAAACAATGACAACTGCAACAAAAAAATAGCCAGATGTTGTGGTGGGCGCCTGAGTCCCAGCTATATGGGAGGCTGAAGAAGAGAATCCTTTAAGCCCAAGAGTTGGCGGTTACTGTAAGCTGTGACACCGCAGCACTCTAATGAGGGTGACATAGTGAGACTTTATCTCAAAAAGAAAAAAAAAAACCTTGATGAGAAACTACTACATACCTACTAGGAATGGCTAAAATGAAAATGACTACACCAAATGTCCTTCCAGGAAGCAGAGCAACTGGAACCCCTCGCGCACTGCTGCAGGCTATGTAGACGTGTATGCTACTTTGGAAAATAGTTTGGCCATTTTTCACAAAGTTAAGCACACATTTACTATCTGATCCAGGCATTCCTCACTTAGGAATTTATCTTAGGGGAATGAAAGCACATGTCTAAATCAAACTTGCACTAGAAGGTTCACAGTGGCTTTTGTTTGTAATAGCCAAAAACTGTAAACAACTCAATGTCCTATTCAACGGAGTACAACTCAGCAATAGACAGTAATGAGCTGCTGATACATGCAACAGTAGGGGTACACCTCAAAATAATCATGCTGAGTGAAAGAAGCCAGACCAGAAAAAGGACATGCTTTCTCTTCCACATATAAAATTCTAGAAAATGCAAATTAATCTGTGGTGACAGGAAACAGACGATTAGTTGCCTAGGACCACAGTGAGGTGGAGAGAAGGGATTTCCAAGGCACATGGGAGCTTTGAAGGTGACGGGCGTACTCATTACCTTGATTGTAACAATGGCTTCATGGGCACATGCATGTGTCAGAACTTACCAAATTGTATTCTTTAAATATGTGCAGTTAATTGTATGCCAATTATAATTCAATAAAGCCTTTTAAAAAAATGAAAGAAGGAAAGACCCACACCCACCCTCAATAGAAAGCACAGAATGGCTCGGTGCCTGTGGCTCAAGCGGCTAAGGAGCCAGCCACATACACTTGAGCTGACGGGTTCAAATCCAGCCCGGGGCCGCCAAAAAACAATGATGGCTGAAACCAAAAAATAGCCGGGCATTGCAGTGGGTGCCTATAGTCCCAGCTACTTGGGAGGCGGAGGCAGGAGAATCACTTGAGCCCAGGAGTTGGAGGTCGCTGTGAGCTGTGATGCCATGGCATCTACCGAGGGTGACAGCTTGAGTCTCTGTCTCAAAAAAAAAAAAAGAAAAAAGAAAGCACAGAATGCAGGCTCTGGAGGCTTCACTAGGTGTGGATTCGGGGTCTATGATCCATGGGGCCTTAGCCAAATCATGTGATTTCTCTAAACCTTGTTTTCTTCATCTGTGAAATGGGGATAATAATAGTGTTGTGAAGACAAAATTATCTGGTATTTGTAAAGTATTTAGAACGGTAAATGCTGGCTGTCACGATCATCACCATGTGTGAAGCGGCTGACATGCAGGGTACACAGACAGTGGGGATCAGCATTCCAGGGGTGCATGGAGGGGAGAATGAGAAGTCAAGAATTCAAGTGTGACTGGGATACCCAGAAGTTCCACCACTCACAAGTGCCATAGGGAATGATGTTTTAAGGCAAATTCCCGATCTGGCCTGAGGGCGGTCCCCAGGTACAGCTAGGCTAGAAGCTGCAGCTGCAGGAGATAAGTGGGTGCACCTAGGTGAAAGTGTGTGGGTGGAAAATAAAGATACCAAGGCAGCATGGGGGATCCCAAGCTTCTAACCAGCTCCTTGCATTGAAAGGTGAACTCTCCTCTTTCTCATCCTCGAAGTAGTTTCTTGGCATATCAGAGGGCCCACTTTTCAGCATTACAAAGCTTTCTAGTTAATCACCCCTCAGCTCACATTGAATCTGGGGTGCCCACTCAGATGACCCACGACTTCCCCGGCTCCCTTCTGTTCTGGGTGACCAGAGCCCTCCCTCAGTCCCTGCTGGACAGCAGCAGAGCTACCAGTGACTGGCTGCAGAGAAAAATACCAGGCTTGGGGCAGCACCTATGGCTTAGTCCATAAGGTAGCCCGCCCCATATACCGAGGGTGGCAGGTTCAAACCCAGCCCCGGCTGAACTGCAACCAAAAAAAAAAAAAAAAAAAGTAGCTGGGCGTTGCAGCGGGCGCCTGTAGTCCCAGCTACTTGGGAGGCTGAGTCAAGAGAATCGCCTAAGCCCAAGGATTTGGAGGTTGCTGTGAGCTGTGTGAGGCCACGGCACTCTACCGAGGGCCATAAAGTGAGACTCTGTCTCTACAAAAGAAAAATGCCAGGCTTGAGTGGGAATACCAGACTGGTATGGATGGAGGTTGAGAGAGGAGATGGCTGGTCAGAAATTGAAGGAGCTTTCTCTAGGATCCAGTGCTGGTACCAAGTGAGCACAAATCCAAAAGAATGTGGAAGCAGCAGTCAGGGCTGGGGGAAACCAGCTGGCCAGAGGCCTGGGCCAAGGGCATTTCCTTATCTGGGAGAGGTTATTACAAAAGGAGGAAGAAAGAAGTGTGAAAAGGATCATTCGGATTTTAAAGTGAGCTAGGCCAGTGACTCCATCTCGGCAAGGGCTTGCACCTGAGTTGACCATGCTGCCTGGTAGAAAGGTCTCTCAGGTTGAAAGAACCACAGTGAAGTATCAGGGCTCTTAGGAGTTCATGGCTCAAAGTCCAGCTCCACGGTGACACTGGCTATGCTCTGTCTGCCCCAACCCCTATCCTCCTCTCTCCTGTTCTGTGCCCAGGGGACTGACCTCTTTGGACTACGTTACCTGGGTTTCGTTGGCCTCTGTCTTCTCAGTGGGTTTGGACTTGGGAGGCATGGGAGGGAGGGGAGAATGCTGGGCATTTCTTTCCTACTGCCTCCTTCCTCGGGAGCCTGGTGCTGGAAGTCGCTGTGTCCTCCCTCTGAGACTCCAGGTTACCCGTTCTCATGGGTACCCCATCTCTGTTCATACTCTTTTCACTCCTTGACCCATCAGGCTTGTGGATAGGAAGGACTGTCTGTGGTGCTAGTGTCTGGGCCCCTTATCAGCTTTGTTTGTTCCCTAAACCTTATGAAAAATCTCATCCTCGCTTGAACCATCTTCAGTGGATTCTACTCCTAACCAGGACCTGCCTGATATAGCCGCTGGTGAGCTGTGGGCTATATCAGGCAGGTCCCGGGCTGTGCTTTCTCGTTTGGGTGGGATGCCAGAGGTCATGAGGACTACATAAGATAAAGCATACGGCTCTTATCCCAGGCTATGCCCCAGCAGAGGCCCTCACGATGGTAACACCTGGATTCTACAGGCCTCCTAACCTCTCTCCTTCTCCTCCCTGAGCCTCTCTTCTCCTTAGATAAACCCTGCTCGCTCTGGCTGAAGGCAGAGGGAGAATGTTCCTCCAGCTCCTTGTTATGCAGGCCTGGGAGGTAGGAGGGCATTCTGCCAGCCCAGAGCATCAACTTTCCTCTGACAAAGGTCAGCCTGCCCGGAATAAGGAAGTACCCACAGCCGGGAAAGGTAAATCCAAACCTGTAAATACAGATACTGAGCATTTCAGTCAACACGGCCTGCAGTGTCCTTGCAGAGCTCTGTTTATGAGGCAATAAACCATAATGACTCTACATTGGAACCCACAAGGTCTCCTTGAAAGGCTTAAGACAGATACTGCTAGTTCGGGTTCCAGGAGGCCTGAAGTGTAAGGCTAGACTTTGCCTTGAGGGGCTGCACCAGCCCTAGATGGGCTGCCTTGAGGTGAGTGCCCTGGAGAGACCCCAGAGTTCAGGCAGGGCAGCCTGCATCACACATACCGAAGGCCAATTTTGTGTCTTCTGCAAAGTTGCAAGGAAGAGATTGATAATTACTAAGTTGGGGGATAGAGGGTTGAGCATGGTGACCAAGAGCATGTCATAGATGGACTTGGGAGCAGTGGTGCACACCTGTTGTCCCAGCTACTGATGTGGAAGCTGAGAAAGGAGGATTGCTTCAGCCCAGGAGTACAAAGCTTCAGGGAGCTATGATTGATGACACCACTGTGCTCCAGCCTGGAGACAGAACAAGACCCTGTCTCTCTGGATAAAGAAAGTGTGTCAAGGGCAGCGCCTGTGGCTCAAGGAGTAGGGGGCCAGTCCCATATGCCGGAGGTGGTGGGTTCAAACCCAGCCCCGGCCAAAAACCACAAAAAAAGAAAAGAAAAGAAAGTGTGTCATGCTGTGCTGTTTGAAGCTGTATTTGCTGTCTGAGACCTTGGCATATGTTCTTACTCTCTCTGTAACTTAGTTTTGTCACCTGTAATGTGAGGTGACAAAAGCTAGTAAAGTGTTAAATGTAACTTTTGTAAGTGTTAAATGAGATTACATATATTAATGGGTTTAGAATGGGGCCTGGCACATGGCAAATGCTCAAAAAAATTAGCCATTGTCAAGAGTATTGTCACTACATCCATCTCCTTCCATCTGGCCACCCTTCTCCCAGCTCCAAAGACAGCAAAGGTCCCTGGGAGACTAAGAGATAATAACTTGACACCTACTTCTGGGAGTGTGATAAAGACAGTAACACAAAGTCAGAGCCAAACCCACTTCTGCAGCCCAGCAGGGTCCATAGGCTGCTGGAGGCAAAGGACAGAGTTGGGGAGAACCAGGTGGCTGGTGCCTGGTGAACTGCTTACAAACAGCACACAGAGCATTGCCGGTGGCCTCTTCAGGCAAGACTTTGGGTAGTCTTTGACACAGGACTGGCAAAGCTGGTCATGACTAAACATCCCTTTTTAGAAGGCAAAACAGTCAGGGGAGAGTCTCTGTTTTGAAAACCCACCACCACTCACAGGAAATACAATCTGCTGATTTTAGCAAGCAGATGTGTAGCAAGAGAGAGGGTGACGCCACGGGAAGAGGCCATCTGGTCCCCGAGAGGGTCCCCAAGGCCATAGTGTACCTCAGTGAATTCTCCCAGGTCTGGGATTACTCCTTATCAGGCTTGGAAACATGATGTGCAACAAGTTGAGGGTGGATTTTTCTGTTAGGAATGAACTAACATCAACCAAGATCATAAAACTTGAATGTATAAACCAGAATGCTAATTCTTTTTCTCACCCTTTCTCTCTCTTCCTTTCTCTCTTTTTCTTATATTTACTGAATATCTACTATGCGCCAGGTAGCTGGAGAAAACAGTTCTTGCCCTCACAGAGCATACATTCTAGTTGGGGAAATGAAAGCAAAGCTGTCTCTGCAGATAGTTAGCAGCAGAGAATGAGAAGCCCCAGAGAGGACGTGCAGCAGGGGTAGGTGTGGTGCATCTGGGGAAGGAAGGGACCACTCAACACAGAGAAGTCTTCTCTGGGGAGGTGGCCTCCAAGCCAGGGTCAGGGTAAAGGCATTCCAAGGAAAGAGTCCTGAGTGACAACTGCTTGGCAGCCTGGGATGCCTGATTGAGGGGGTCTGAACCCCTTCTCCCTCCAGCACCCAGTGTGGGTAGATGAGCTATGATCACAAAGCTGCGTGGTGAACAGTGAGCCAAGCAAGTAAGGAACTGCTCCCAAGTGGTGACCTTGACTTCAGAAGGCTGCACCGACCTCTCACCAGCCTGGGGCTTGCCCCACGCAGGGCCACAGTGCCTGAAAATCAAGGCCACTCCCTACAACAGTGCTGGAGAGGTGTCCCATTATCCCTGTATCCACACGTCCTTGTCCCTAGATTGGTTGGAGCAGCTTAGTTTGCTGCCATTACATCTTTTTTTTTTTGTAGAGACAGAGTCTCACTTTATGGCCCTCGGTAGAGTGCCGTGGCCTCACACAGCTCACAGCAACCTCCAACTCCTGGGCTTAAGCGATTCTCTTGCCTCAGCCTCCCGAGTAGCTGGGACTACAGGCGCCCGCCACAATGCCCGGCTATTTTTTTGGTTGCAGTTTGGCCGGGGCCGGTCCTGAACCCGCCACCCTCGGTATATGGGGCCGGTGCCCTACCGACTGAGCCACAGGTGCCGCCTGCTGCCATTACATCTTAATTGGGCAAATTATTCAAATCATTGACCTCTCTGAGCCTCTTTCCTTATCTATAAAATAAAGATAACAACAGCTAGCTTGCAGGCTCTGGGGTGGAGATGAGGATTCAGTGAGTAAAGGAAGTTATGTAAAGCCCTTGTGCTTGATAGTGGGTTTCCAACAGATGGTTAGTTTTAACTGCTGTCACTCATATAATTTTGATTATTCTGCCTCAGCCTGTGAGCCCTGTCAACTCTTTGAGGAACAGCTGTAGAGTTCAGGAACATAGAACATGGGTTCTGAGCACACAAACGACCTGTATAACCCCAAGCAAGTTATTTAAATTCTCTGTGCCTCCATTTCCTTATCTGCACAATGGGGTCTCTGGGAGACCCTACTTCATGGCATTGTTGTAAATATTAAATGTGTTAATCCATATAAAGCTGTTAGGACAGTGCCTGTCACATGGCAAGGGCCCAGATGTCCACTGCTGTTACATGTTGTGGCAGATCATTTCCCTCCCTCCCATCCACATTCCTTTTCCAGAGTCCCGCCCCATATGAAGAGAGAGAGTCTTTTTACTTTCCCAGCTGAATCTTGCCTGATCTATGATTTGTGGCAGAAGTGACATTATGGGACTTCGTGGCCATCAGAGTCCTTGTGACTTCTGTTTTTGCCTTAGGTAAAGTCAATATCCATGTAATGAAATCTGAGCTAACTTGCTGGAGAAGCCACATGGGGAGAGCAAGCCCTAGAGAATAAGACATAAAGAAAAGAACAAAAGTACTCACTGGACAGCCAGCACTCACTGCCGGATATGTGAGCGAGGCTGTATTGCATTCTTAAGATACTGCAGCTGACCTTAGGTAAAGCGAAGATGAACGTCCCAGCTGAGCCCCGCCCAAATTCCTGACTCTCGGAATCCTGCAAAAATAAATGGTTGTTAGTTTTAGTTATTAGGTTTGGGGGCAGTTTGTCATATAGCAACAGGTTACAAAATATGTATCTACACACACACACACACACACGCATATGCAATACATAAAATACACACACACGATTTCATCCATTGTGTGTTCATTTTCTAGTTTCATTCTTACCGGCTGACCTTGCTCCCCAGTTCTTGGCCTCCCTTTCATATCCCAATTACAGAGGAAGCTAGTATTTTCTGGTAATGAATCAAAGAGTGAAATAAGGTGAGGAGTCATAGTTTCTACTCTTGGGAAGCTTACAGTTAAAATGACTAAAAATGCACCATGAAACGTAGAAGCCAATCCCCTTACACTTGCATAAAGTTTTGGTCTTTCAAGGAACTATCAGAAACTGTCTTATTTACCTTTAAACCATCTAAGAGCAAATAGTTAACACTTGCTGAATATTTTCTATGTGCCAGGTACTAATTTAAGCACTTTATGTGTGATTACATAGCAGGACAGTTCGTGTATAGTATTTTCCAGAGATGGCTGCTATGATATATCCCGTCCTCTGTACTCTTCTTATAACATAATGTTGGCATTCCACTCATCAAGTGGTGGGGTTTGTGTCCCCTCCTCTTGAAACTAGGAGGAGCTTCGTGACTGTGCTGATCAATAGATTATGTCAAAAGTAAAGCTATGTTACTTATCAGCTAGTTCATAATAATGCCATGTTCTGCCTTGCTCCCTTTTTAAAACAAGCCTCCATACTGTGAGGAAGCACAGGTCACATAGGAAGAGGACATTGTTGGTGTTTTGGTTGACTGCCAGCATCAACCACCACACAAGTGAGTGAGAAAGCCTTTGAGATGACTCTGGCTCTTACCCCAGCCATTGACTGACATGGATTGCAGGAGAAACCTGAAACTTTGCTGGGTCCAGTCAACATTCATTGCTGTGGGAGATAATAAAATAATTATTGTTTTAAATCACTGAATTTGCACAGCAATAAATCACCAGGTCACATGATTATTTCTTTTTTTTTTTTTTTAGGCAGAGTCTTACTTTGTCGCCCTCAGTAGAGTGCTGTGGCATCACAGCTCACAGCAACCTCAAACTCTTGGGCTTAAGCGATTCTCTTGCCTCAGCCACCCAAGTAGCTGGGACTACAGGTGCCCGCCACAACTCCCGCCTATTTTTTGGTTGAAGTTGTTGTTGTTTAGCAGGCCTGGGCTGGGCTCAAACCCACCAGCTTTGTTGTATATGGCTGGTTCACTGACCTATGGGCGCCACATGTCACATGATGATTTCAATGATTATTTGATTACCCATGTCCCCTATCAGGGGACATTAAGAATTTGTTAAATGGCTCTGCACCTGTAGCTCAGCAGTTAGGGCACCAGTCACATACACTGGAGCTGGCAGTTTCGAATCTGGCCCAGGCCTGCCAAACTACAATGACAACTGCAACAAAAAATTAGCTGGGCATAGTGGCGGGCACCTGTGGTCCCAGCTGCTTGGGAGGCTGAGGCAAGAGAATGGCATAAGCCCAAGAGTTTGAGGTTGCTGTGAGTTGCTCCACTCTACCCAGGGAGACAGCTTGAGACTCTGTCTCAAAAAAAAAAAAAAAAAAAAGAATTTGTTAAATGAATGAACATTTCATTGCTCTGGATTCTTATGAACCACTGAATGAGGTCAGTAAGACAGTCATTCTTTTCATTTTGTACCTAAGGAAAATCAAGCCAACAGAGGTTATGTGACTTGTCTAAAGTCACGCATCCAGTAGCTGTAGAGGTGAGGACTAAATTTCATGTGTCCTGACTCCTCCAGTGGGTGTTATTTCTCCTGTGCCATGCTGCTGTCAGGCAGATGCCAGGCACATAGCTCTGTGTAACTGTCCTAAACTGGCATAACTCTGGAAGGATGGCAGAGTAATGTAATAGATAGTCTTTACATGAGATAATGAGGCTAGCAAGGGATATGGGGTGACAGTGATAACTGGAGAGGGAAGTCCAGGAGGAGAAAAAGCTTTTGGAGTAGCTCTCAGCCTAAAGTGAACTGGGTATGCATGGAGTTGACAGCTAAGAGAATGGGCCGGAGATGTCTGGGAAACAGAAGTGGGGTTAGGGAATCCAGGGTTTTAGATATGAGATGTGACTTCTCTATTGAGCTCAACATCTGCTGAGCCCTGAGAAGTTGTCCACCTTCTAGTCTGTCTTAGGCCATTTGTGCTGCTGTAACAAAATAGCAGAGGCTGGATAATTTATGAGTAATAGAAATTTATTTCTCCCAGTTCTGGAGGCTAGGCAGGCTAAGAGCTGGCAGTTTTGGTGTCTGGCTAGGGCTTGGTCTCTCTGTTTCCAAGACCATGCCTTGTTGCTGCATTCTCCAGAGGGGACAAACATTGTGTCTTCACGTGGTGAAAGGGACAGAAGTGGTGAACTTACCCCTAAGGCCTTTTCATAAGACACTAATACAGTGGTTCTCAACTCCTTTCATAGGAGTTGCCTAAATACATCCTGTATATCAGATATTTACA
Source organism: Nycticebus coucang (assembly GCF_027406575.1). Taxonomy (NCBI): domain Eukaryota; kingdom Metazoa; phylum Chordata; class Mammalia; order Primates; family Lorisidae; genus Nycticebus; species Nycticebus coucang. The sequence continues at coordinate 45,629,751 of NC_069783.1, forward strand.
TTACAATTCATAACAGGAGCAAAATTATAGTTATGAAGTAGTAATGAAAATAATTTTATAGTTGGGGGTCACCACAACACAAGGAACTATATTAAAGGGTTGTGGCATTAGGAAGGTTGAGAACCACTGTACTAATACATTTATAAGGGTAGAGTCCTTATGGCCTAAGCACTTTTGTTGTTGTTGTTGTTGCAGTTTGGCCGGGGCTGGTTTTGAACCCACCGCCCTCAGTATATGGAACCAGCACCCTACTCACTGAGCCACAGGTGCCACCTGGCCTAAGCACTTTCTAAAGGCCCCACATCTTGCCCTCCAACTAGCAAGTATGCAGAGCAAGCTTTTAAAATTATCATCATCATTATTATTTTAGACACAGGGTCTCACATTGTTGCCTAGGTTGGTCTTGAGCTCTTGGCCTCAAGAAATCCTTCCTCCTTAGACTCCAGAATATCTGGGATCACAGACGTGCACCACCCCTCCTGGCCCCACCTCTTAATACCACCACCCTGAGGATTAACTTTCAACGTAAATTTTGGAGGAAACACATTCAAATCATAACCATAATATAGCCCAAAGCAACAAGCTCATCAAGAGGGGAAGGCAGTCCCAGGACTAGGTCTCTGTTCCCCAAAGCAAATCAACTTAAGGGGAAGGCAGTCATGACACTGACGGGGAAGATGATATGCCCCTTCTGTCTTGGAAGTAAAGATTGCAAACTGGGGTTTTTATCCCCTTTCTTCCAGCCTCCTTGGCAATCCCCACTTTCTTACCAATGGAAAGGAAAATAACAAGTAGGATTTTTCTTGAGTCTTGGCAATAGAACTAACGCTTTTATTAGTGTGCAGTAAAAATGGCATTGACCTCAGTAACAAATAAATTAAATTCTGGTTGGCTCAGAGTTTAATATCTTAGCCAAAGTTAACTTACCAAGTGATTTACTTCTTTAGTGCCTTTACTCCAATATCCCAAGTGGCTGATCCTCTTGTGGATGGCAATTACCTTTGCTCAGGGATACAGATTCCCAGACAAACCTGAAAACGGGTCTTAAAAATGATCCATAGAGAGTAAATGTGTTTTAGACATGCACGCCATGGAGGGGCAATAAGAGCCCTGGGTACTGAGAGATCTGGCATCTTTCCTCTAATTCTGAAGATTGACTTGCCTTGGTGAGTGAAATCACTTCCCTGAAGTGTGCCCTTGAACAGACCCTCCTCAACTGCCATTCCCTTAGTCTGATTTTATTGTCTATGGCAAACTTTGTGAATAGGATGTGAGTGAAGGATTTAAAATCATTAGGGGAAGGGAGATAATGAAGAAAAAGAGGGGACAAAGAATAAAGAAAAAATGAAATACTTCCCTACACTTAGTCCAGGAGTTTCCTAGTATTTTAAGAAGTGGAGGTCCTCCTCCCACCAGTATGTATGTAACCTCGACTTTCCTGGGGTCCTTCACCCTGACCTGGGCTCCCAGCCACCAAATCCGGAGTGAAAGTTGCACAACTGAACCTGATAATCAGTCTAGCACAGCCCAAGGAAGGCAGTTGATGTGAATTTGCAGAAGTCTGCCAGCTGGTCTCTCCTTCCCCTGTGGCATCTCTGCCTTGGGGCTGCACTGTACTCCATGGTTTGGCAGGACAGGTGACCTGGAGCTGCTATGGTCTTGCTACTCCTCACTTCGGGACCACTGACTGATTGACAACAATCCTAGAGACCAGAGGGCCTCCCCCAGGGAACACCCTACTCTGCCGTGACTCTTCTTGGCATAACCTTTGGTTTTAGCCTTTCATAAATAAGGAGAGTGATTTGGGTTAACATACCTCCTTTTTATGAGCAAATATTTATCAAGCACTTAGTATATGCTACATACTATCTAAGATTTTTACCTGAATTAATTCAATTAATACCATAATTCTGCTGTTAAAATCTTCATATTACAGATGAGGAAGCTAAACAATTTTAAAACGATTACTATCTAGAGTGAAATGATCCAAAGGAGTGTTTTGAAAAGTGGTAAGGGAATTAAGGAGATTGGGAGGCCAAGATCCAAACAAATGTTTGGCCAGACGTTAAATACATAGCAGACTGGAGAGATGTCCCAGGCAGCCCCTTTTTTCTAACTAAAGAGAAATTTACCCGCGGGATGGGCTGTCCAGAAAGAACACTGAATAGGGAGTTGGAGGACCTGAAAGACAAGACCTAAACATGCCTCTGATCAATAGTGTGACCTTGAGCAAGTTACTGGGCTGAACCTAGGTTTCCTATCATGGGGGTCGTGGGGCTGGCTTTGTATATCTCGTCAGGTTTCTGTGTATTTATTTACGGTAATTCAAGTTTTGTTCTTCCAATCTCTTCATAACTTCTTCAGTGTCTTAAGGATACTATTTTTGATCCATTTCAGTGGAGAAAGTGATGGCATCATGTCTTTTTCAAGCTTCCTCATCTGTAGTAGGGGTGAGAGTAATGACCTAAGGTTCAATGATGCTGCTAGTTACTGGCCCTGGGCTTTGCAGAGCAGCTGGCGGTGTTGTTGCTGGGAAATGAGCTGGTGGCTGCTACAATTCGGCTCTTTCCCTGAGCATCTGTTGTGGAGCGGGGGTGGAGAGGTGATGGGTAGGCAGAACAACCTCTGAAACTCTGCCTAACTGCAATGTCTATTAAGGGCAGCCCAGGTATCTGCTAGCCAACAACCCCTGCCTGTGTGCTCTGCAAGCTGTAGCCTCTCCCTTTGAAAGTCTCTCTCTTTCTCCAGAACATGAGGAAGGAGATTTGTCTTATTCTACTTCTGCACCTATGCACCCGAGCTAGGCCTAGCCTGAACCTCTATCTTTATGTGGATCCTCTCCAAGTCTCCTTCACATGGCCAGTATGCAGCCCCTCACATGGGCCCCAACTCCTCATGTTTCCTTGAGCAGACTTTAGGAGGAATGGGTCTCAGGGAAGATCACACTCCCTCTTCCCTCATTCCAAACATGAATACCAGATTTTCTCTTATTCTCCTTCAAGATTAACACCTTCAAGCCTGAAAGCTTGGGGTTCACAAATGAGAGTTGCAATTACAGGAGAAAAAAACAATTAAGTTGGAGGTTTCCATGGACTCTTCCCAGAGTCTGCTAGCCATTGCCTTTTTCCAAGTCTATCTTCTTACTGCTGAACTAACTTAACTCCCACAGATAGGAGGATCCTTGGCCATATCTGGAGTCCAGCCCCCAATTTTCTGTTTTCCTCAAGAATTGAGAAGCAAGTCTCCCCTCTGCCTAGGTAAACAGGTGAGAGTAGCTCTGTCTGCAGCTAATAGCACGGCAGTATTTTGTATTAGCATACATGGCCATTTATTTCCTCTTGTCTCAACTTGTCCATTCCAGAATCAGCTCTAAGCCTTTCCTCTGCATAACAAAAAAGTCCAGTGTTTTTTTTTCCCCCCAAACAAAAAGCAGCCTTTTCCCTTAGGTGGATTTTCCCTGCTTCCTCTTGCTAAACGGAAAACAGAGGAGGCTTTGGAATTTTTGCATGCCTTCCTTCTAACATTTGAGCTTGCAGGGATATCAGGATCTGACATGAAAGCACCCCACCACATAAGTAATCATAAGTAATTCATAATCAGACACGAGCAACCATATTTTGGCCAATTACAGATGGAAGCAGAAGGTACCAGTCAGCATTCCGAACTCCTTCCAAGAGTCAAGGTTTTCAACAAGCACACAATTAGAATGGCCTTCCATCTATAGTACATGGCTTCATCAGCCAGTAAGACCAAATTACCCCTGTGTTTATTTTCCTTAAAAAAAAAAAAAAAAAAAAAGCAATGACCTATGAATAAACAGTACTTGACATTGAAAATTGTCACATTAAACACCCAGCTCCTCTGCCCCACTACAGCAGCCTCCAGAACTCTTCCAAATTGTTACCTAGGATGAATATGACAGTAAACAATTCTTTAAAAGTAAGTAATATGCTCTATAATTATTTTAGCGACTGCAACTGCTAACCGCAGGATCACTTATGAAAAAGGATGCAGTCATTCCTTATTAAAAATGCATGAATATTCAGTCTCTTGATTGTGGAAATAATCAGCAGACTATCTAATGTAACAAGACTTAGCCACAGAAGAATTAATTAGGGTGAAATTGATTAAGGAAAAGAGGGTAAAAATCTATCTGTGATGAGTCAAGCTCTAATTAAACTCAAGCATTAATTCTCACATTTTTTTCAAATTAAGAGCCTCATCTAAATGCTCTGTATTAATATTCCAATATACCCCACCCTCCTTCAGCCAGAGAGAAAGGCAGACATTTCTAATGCAAGCTAAAGATCCTATTTTGTTGATCCTAAAGGATTTCAGGAGGTTGGGGATTTTATTATTTTAAATAAAAGATGGGGGTGGGTGGGTCATAAAATCACCAAATTCATCCTGCTTTTGTGCACTTAAGATTTTTGTTAGATTTCTCAAATGCTAAAGGAAGTGTGCAACAGAGGTAATTATGTGACAGGCTTCTGAATTATCTTTGTCTCATGGTAACCTGCTCTGGTACAGATAAGGGAACCTTGAAGGGGTAATATATTCCATCCCTTGCCTTGAAACAGAGCCGCAGCAAACCAGAGACCCATGTGTAATTATCTACCATCTCCTGAGAGGCCTCGGGGGACTGGGACTCCACCACTCCCTTGGTAACCAGGATCAGGCAGCTAATATATTCGCAGCTCAGAGCTTTTCCTCCCTCTCCTTCCCTAGCAGCAGCAGTTTGAAAGATGTGAAGAGAAGCTTCCCCCCACCATTGATTTTTCCCTCTCACTTTTCCTTCATTAGGAGCCCACTCTGTGGTTCCTGGGCTCTCTGTGTCCAGACTGTGCTTATATTTCACAGGTCACTGGCCTTGCTTGTTCCTCCAATGGCTGCTGTCTTTGCAGGCTCTTCTTCCATCTGCTGCCTTATTTTTTGCCCTGTAGCTGTTAAGGTTGAGTACATCCTTTGTCTGGGCTGGGACAGGCAGCTCCTGGCAGAGAAGCATCCAGAGGGCTCTAAGCCTCCTCTGCCCAGTGTGTTCCTACTCAGCACCATGGACTCACAGAGTCACCAGACTTATCAGCAAAATGGGGGGAGACAGAGTCATTTCAATTTCTTTTTTTTTTTTTTTATAAATCCCCTGCTGACTAGAACGGTCCCTGACCAATCACAATCAACTCACTTTTCACTCCTTTGTCCCCTTCTCCTCTCTCACAAGTCATTTCCATTTCAAGCCCTTTGTTTTGCCTGGAAAACTGTTTTCTCTTTGTCACCCCAGGAGTTAGTCAAGGTTCCCATTATACGGGGAGCCCTAGCTATCACAGTGGCCTCCAAGCAGGGCTATGAGAACAGAAAAGAGAGTCTAACTCTGCCTTGGGGAGTCCGGCCAGGCCATCCAAGGAGTTTGCCAGTCAGTGGCCAGGGGAGAGGGCACCATGTTAGGGTATCTGGGAACAGCAGGACTGTGATGGCTTCATCTTCTTGAGCTTATAAGGGAAGTCCCATTTATTTGCATTTATAACAATATCCATGGTATCCTCCTCCTCACACAGCCCTGCTTCTTGGTCTCCATTACTTCCAGCATAGGTAGGTAGAGGTCCATGGAGAAATTGGGGCTAGATAGGCCATCATGGAGTTAGAGGACTAATATCATTGAGAGCCTCAGAAGGACTCCAGACATAGCCCTCCCTCCGCTTAAAGTGTTTCCTTCAGGTGGACAACCATACTATCCTGGCTGTACTGCCCACACCCTACCCCCACTTCACCTAACATGACTTTGAATGACAAAGGAGGAATGGGAGGGTGACAGGGCCCTGTCTCTTCTCTCAGGAAGGTCCTTCAGTTCTATGTAAATTTATGGATGCAAATTACTACGTGGGGGCAGGGACCTTGAGGCAGCCAAGTCCAAATGCAAATAGTTATGGGGAGTGATCACCCCAACTCCGCCCATCCAGAGAGCCTGGGATCCCAGACTCAACCAAAATATCCCGTGCCCTGCACACACAGCCATGGTCAATCCTTTTTCTCTTCTTTCTCCCCTCTAACCTTTTTGACTCTATTTTTCTCTTCTTGAGTTCAGTTATTACTAAATTGGTTCTAAGGACTTACCTGGGACTTTAACTTTGTCTTCAGTACCAAGGAGGGTGCAAAAGAGAAAGATGTGATCCCTGACCTAGGAAACATTTGCAAGAGGATGACATTAACTCAATCGAAGCAAATGAAAAACCACACTGGATAGTGTGTCATAAAGTATATTAAACTGAGTGCTGACAATTTAACATTGGATGAAATCAGAGAAAAGGAAGAATGCTTGGCAAGGGATTTGGGGCAATCAGGAAGGCTCTAGGGAGCAGGTGGAACTTGTATTAGGTTTTGAATTGACATCACACAGATTGAGGAAAGAGAGGAAAGAGTCCAGTGATGGGTGGGACTGAGCAGACACAGGTTGGAAAGCATGTTAGAGAACCCTGTAGCCTGACTGGAAGGGGAACCACACTTTGCAAGACACTGAATTCCTGGTTGTAAGGGTTAGGCTTTAACCCTAGATTATTGGTTCTCAACCTTTAGTGTGCTGCAGTGGAATGCTGATGTGAACTAAAGATAAAATCCTAAGCCCTCTGCTAACTAAACAGATCCCTTTCAGCCAAGGGGACCCCTGAAACATCTTAAAACTGAGTTCCCTATGTGACTCTTCCCATAGCTTGTTGACTATATATATTTGACCATCCCGCTCGGTATAAAATCTTTTACTCCTTTTGTCTGTCTTTTGAAGCATGTGTGCCTTGCTTCTGGCCAGGGCTCTGCCTTCCAGCCTGTTGGAATGGCCACCTAAATAGGTGCTACCCTTTATGAGAAATAAAGTACTCCTTTTTCCAAAAGTATAAAGCAAAGTATAAAACTTGTTAACTTTTTTTTTTAATGTAACAAAATGGCAACCATAAGGATACCCAGGAAGACCCCAAGTTGCCCCCAGCATTATTGGAGGTCAATGCACCAATATCTGCATGAGCCCATTGATAGATACTCAGTTGTCACCCCAACGTTGCTGGGAGAAACACAGAGACTTGATTTCTCTCCACCCCTTCCCTTCATTTCTCTTCAATTCTGGGTCCCTCCATTCTGGACTCCAGATGGAATGTTTTTGTAGGGCCCAGGTTTGGGGGGACTCAGCTGGTCCATAAGCATTTATGAGGATGCATATGTTTCAATGCTCACAGAGGGACACTCTCATAAGGTTAAGTGCAGTTATAAAAACCTTAGTTCTAAGGAAATGGTCTCTGATCCACTGTCATCAGAGACACTAGTGACTTAACACATTTTAAAAAAAACTATAAAACATTCTTATAAATGTTTGAAATCAAACCCAAAATTGTTTAAAGCTTTGCTGGCCACAATAAAATCTCAGGAGAACTCGAGTTTATATACACTCTCAGTTAAAAAAAAAAAAAAAAAAAAAGAGGCTGTCAAACCTTTTAAAACAATGAAGATAATGCTATAATTGGGGTTTCAGGTTTTCCAAATGGGATCAAGAGTCTTTACAGCCTGCCTTAATCATTTAAAGTTAAAAGAGACTCCTCAAAATGGCCATGAGAAATACAGGCAGCTCTTTCCTTCTTTCTCACCTCTCCTTCTAGCTGTGCTCCCAAACATTTTTCTTTTCAACTAGTTTTATTTTTTTAATTGCTCCAAATATTGTTTTTTTTTTTTGAGACAGAGCCTCAAGCTGTCACCCTGGGTAGAGTGCTGTGGCGTCACAACTTATAGCAACCTCCAATTCCTGGGCTTAAGCAATTCTCTTGCCTCAGCCTCCCAAGTAGCTGGGACTACAGGTGCCCGCCACAACACCTGGCTATTTTTTAGTTGTAGTTGTCATTGTTGTTTGGCAGGCCCAGGTGGATTCGAACCCGCCAGCTCTGGTATATATGCCTGGCACCTTAGCCGCTTGAGCTACAAGCGCTAAGCCAATTGCTCCAAATGACCTTTGTTTTTTTCTTTCTGTTTAAAAAGCTTCTATGATACCAGCTCCTGGAATGGGACACAGCTGCCTAACTAAACTGATTTACTCACAGAACTAAAAAATTGACTACAGTTTTTTCCTTTTTTTAGTCCTGTGACGTCATGGCACTCTACCGAGGGCGGTAAAGTGAGACTCTGTCTCTACAAAAAAAATTGTAGAAATTTTCGGTTTGGAAAGTTTGTCAAATATCAAGGGTTTAGCACACTTTTTTATCATAAACACTCATAAAACAGGAGCATAGTCGTTTGTTTAGCAAAAGTGATCATTCAAAGATTTTTAAATTATTTTTATTTTTATTATTTTTTTTAAACAGAGTCTTACTTTGTCACTCTTAGTAGAGTGCTGTGATGTCACAGCTCGCAGCAACCTTAAATTCTTGGGCTCAAGAGATCCTCTTGCCTCAGCCTCCCAAGTAGCTGGTTTTACAGGTGCTGGCCACAATGCCTGGCTGTTCTTAGAGGTGGGGTCTCACCCTTGCTCAGGCTAATCTCAACTCTTACACTCAGGCAATCTACACTGCCTTGGCCTCTCAGAGTGGTAGGATTACAGGCCTGAGCCACCATGCCCGGCTTCATTTAAAAATTTTAAAAAGTGAAAAGTTTTACTCCTCCATCCAGTTTTTAAATATTTTGTATATAAAATTGTTTCTCTTATATCTAATAGCTTTAATTACATATATTGATTTATAATGTTAATTCTTAGTAACCTTTATTTTTTATTAAAAAATCTAGGAAGCTGGGCAGCGCCTGGGGCTCAAAGGAGTAGGGTTCTGGCCCCATATGCTGGAGGTGGTGGGTTCAAACCCAGTCCCGGCCAAAAACCGCAAAAAAAAAAAAAATCTAGGAAGTTAAAGTAACTCTGAGCTATTAGCAGTTCTCAATTTTTATTACTATATCTAAATACCTTTAGTTTTCTATATCATATAAAAATAAGATGTTAAAGTCTATAAATTTAAACTGATATTTAATAATTATTGTTTTAGTATTTTAACTTATTTATAAATAGCTCAGATATTTTATGATTATCTTCTTTAACCTAATATGACTTTAAGATCTTAAAGTAGTGAAAAGAATTCTGAAATCACAACAAATTACAATATAGAAATTACAAATTATCTCTAGTGTTCTCTCCTGTTTGAGTAGCCACTTGACATCCAAGATGGATACAAAGGTCAGGGCCTATGTCCCCAATTCACGTACCAGGTGAATTATTGAAGACAGGATGCCTGGAGGTTCTAACCCCTCCTAGAACAGCTAGAAGGTAAAGGTGGGGAAGGGAAGAAGTAGTTATTATCAGGCTTGTGTCTTACAGCTATTGGTCTAGGCACTGAGAACAAGTCCCCAGGCCTCAGGATGGCTATGTATTGGGAGACCAGACCTGGTCAAATCCAGCAAGAATTAAAAATATGACAGGAGCAGTAGTCTTATGACCTTATCGAGAATAGTTTCTGGCCTACTTGACCAACAGGTTCAGGTGAAAATGTCTAGCCATGAGCCTGGTAAAAGTCCAATCTAAAAGGACAGCTGGATTTAAAACACGTTATGGAGAATGGAACAAGAAAAAATATATACTGTATATATTTTCATGTGCCTGAGCCTTTTACACATAGAAAGCCTCATAGATAGACGATGTGCCTGTCATAGGTAGACGATGACAAAAAGTTAAGGTTGCATATGGCTGGAAAAGCAGAAAAACAAGTTTTGGGTGGGGAGAGAGAGGAAAAGTCTTGACTATTTAGAAAAGGTGGTCATGAAAATGAAGTCTTGGGTAATAGTTTTCAAAAAAAACTAGAGAGTAAATGTTTTCTTTCAGACCTTTAAAGGTGAAGATTCTCAGTTAAATTTTTTTTTTTTTTAGATTAGGAAAGGATAGTGCTGGTTTTATTTATCTTTACATATATACACACACAGTATCCTAAACCTTTGATATTTGACAAACTTTCCAAACTGAAAATTTCTACAATTTTTTTTTTTTATAACCTCAAACTAGCTTTCTAAATATTAGGGCCACTACAAATCTAAGAGTAACACATTTGGCTTATTTGGAATATTAAAACTATATCAGAAACATTGTCAAATATAAAACGGTTTTTAACTTTTGGGGGGTTATATTTATATAAACATGTTACTAATTGTGCTCCAAAATTGTATGAGATTCCTAAAATTCTGATACGCTTTGATATATGTTATCAATAATAATTATAGTTATTATGTTAAATAATTACATGTCACTAAAATAACCAAATTTTCTTTGTGAATTGTCTCCTTAACCATGGCTATTCTAAGACATTTTGTCATCCACAGATTATTATTATTTTACTTTAATTCTTCTCAAAAAAGCAGTTTTCTACTAACTTTAGAAATCATCTGACTCAGACTGAATCCTGACTTCTAAGTTTCTAACTAACTTTTTCAAACTCTCCTTCCATTTTTCTGACTTGGATTTAATAAAATTGCCAGTGCCTTTTTTCTGAGGTCCAGCAAGCATATCTTGTGACATACAAACTCCAGGACAGCCAGGCACAGTGGCTCATGCCTGTAATCCTAGCACTTTGGGAGGATAAGGCAGGTGGATTGCTTGAGCTCAGGAGTTGGAGACCAGACTGAGCAAGAGCAAGACCCCATCTCTACTAAAAATAGAAAAGCTAGCCTGGGGCGGTGCATGGGGCTCAAGGAGTAGGGCACAGGCCCCATATACCAGAGGTGGTGGGTTCAAACCCACCCTAGCCAAAAACTGCAAAAAAAAAAAAAAAAAAAAGCTAACCTGGCATGGTGGTGCTCACCCGTCGTCCCAGCAACTAGGGAGGCTGAAGCAAGAGGATCTCTTGATCCCAAGAGTTTGAGGTTGCTGTGGGCTATGATGCCACAACACTCTACCCAAGGTAACAAAGTGAGACTCTGTCTCAAAAAATACCCCCAAACAAATGAAAAACAAACTCCAGGCACCTGTAGCTTAGCGGTTAGGGTGCCAGCTATATACTCTGGGGCCCAGGGTTCAAACCCAGCCTGGGCCTGCTAAACAACAATGACAACCACAACAAAAAAATGATTGGGGATTGTTGCGGGTGCCTGTTCCCAGCTACTTGGGAGGCTGAGGCAAGAGAATCACTTAAGCCCAAGAGTTTGAGGTTGCCCTGAGCTGTTACGCCAAGGCACTCTATCAAGGGTGACATAGTGAGACTCTGTCTAAAAAAAAAAAAGAAAGAAAGGAAACTCCAGGATAAACTGTTCCAAATATTAACATATTTTTTTCTCTGTGAAAACTACTCCCACTTTAAGTGAAGATGCTTCAAGTTTAACATCTAGATACCTCAGTTAGGTGCCATATGGATTGGCCTAAAGGACTTGGCTTTCTCTAATAAAAGGTGATGCATTCATGAGAATTGCTAATGCAACCTCAAGCAGAACAAGAATTAATTACATAGCACTGAACTGATTTTTTGACCACTTGTTTAAATATTGCTAATTCATAGCAATGTTTTGTTTTTACCAAGTCAAGAAAGTGTTTTTTTTCTTCTTTTGAACTATTTATGGCTTACAACAAATTGGTAAAATATATTTTATGAAAAATCTGAAACGTTTATTTTTCTCTCTAGTTGATTTCCCCAAAATTTAGAAACTATTCTTAAGTATTCTTATTTAATAACAGGATAGTTATTTGTATAAGTTCAATAAGAATCCATTTTTCTTTTATTAACAAGACAAAATTAGAGATACTGGCTATTTTACCAAGGCTTTGACTGGAATGGCATATTTTTATTTATATATTTATTTATTTATTTGAGACAGAGTCTGACTTTGTCACCTGTGGTAGAGTGCTGTGGCATAATAGCTCATAGCAACCTCAAACTCATGGGCTAAAGAGATCCTCTTGCCTCAGCCTCCTGAGTAGCTGGGACTATAGGTGCCTACCACAACTCCCTGCACAGGTCTCCAACTCCTGAGCTCAAGCAATCCACCCATCTCGACCTCCCAGAGTTTAGGATTGCAGACGTGAGCCACTGGGCCTGGCAGGAATGGTATATTTTTAAATAGGCCCAGACTGGTTTGAGGAATCAGATTGACTTTACAACGCCAATAAAAGCCCTCTGGAAAAAAAATACTGAACTGACATCTCATCTATGTTATTTGATAATCTGTGGTAAATGAAAAATGTCACTTTCTAACAGGTCCAGGAAATTCAAGTTACTTTGGAATATCAAAAAAGATGCATTTACCCAATTCATACAGCTATCTACAGGTAGTTAAATCCTTGACATGCCTGGGGAGACCTTTAAGTAACCTGAAATTACTTTTCAAAAAGGGGGTAGGGTTCCAGTAAAGCCCTTAAAAAAAAAGGCCTATGGCCAATGATTATTCTTACAGCATTTTATGCAAATAAGCAAACCATGCATAATGTAACAAAAATTTATTTTACAAGTAAGTTGGTCCTACTATGATTTGTCTTTAAGGAAAATGGTAAGCTAGAGAGAGAAAATTATGTCTCAAAGAAAAAGAAAAACCATTATTAAAGCTTTGTCCTTTTGTTTTTAAGTTTTTATTATTTGTCCAGTTTGAACTAAATCTTGGTTATTTGTTAACAACAACAGAAAATAAAACAGGCTATAATTTTCTTCATGACATTTTTTTATTTGCCTTCCTAATAGAATGGGCTACTTTTTTCATTTTGATATCTAAATTCTTCTTTAATTATCAAATTATTTATGTTATTTATCTCCTTTTTACTTCCCCAAAACCCGAATCATGATATCCTGAAGACTTAGAGATGATTCCTCATCTAAAATCCCGCAGGGCCCAGTTTGTTTCCCATTGCCAATGGCCTCTTACTATACAGCCAGCCCTTCTTCCCTCCAGGCCCAGGGGCTACAGTGGAAGAAAGAGGCCCATGAGACCCTAAGGGCCAGTTTAATGGTCTTAACAAAATACTTGTGGTTATATAACTAATTAATTTCTACAAGTCTGTACCTAAGACAGAGACTACAATAGCTCAATACTTGTAGATAAGTTATTTTAATAAACTTGGTTTTGACTTTTGGCTTTCAACTGTATTTCTTTTTTCTTTCTCTTTCTTTCTTTTTTTTTTTTTAAAGACAGTCTTATTATGTCGCCCTCGGTAGAGTGCTTTGGCATCACAGCTCACAGCAACTTCAAACTCTTGGGCTTAAGAGATTCTCTTGTTTCAGCCTCCCAAGTAGCTGGGACTACAGGCACCCGCCACAACGCCCGGCTATTTTTCTGTTGTAGTTGTCATTGTTTTTTGGCAGGCCCTAGGCTGGGTTCGAACCCACCAGCCCAGTGTATGTGCCTGGCGCCCTAACTGCTGAGCTACAGGTGCCGAGCCTCAACTGTATTTCTTAAAAGGTTTTGAGGAGTTATAAGTGCCTGTCTACTCCCATTTCCATAGGCTCAGAATGTTTAATTGGCTATAAGTCTTTATGAATCTAAACCTCTCTTCTACCATAGGGGTCCACCGAATGCCTAGATGGTTCTAGGGCCAATGGCCATTTCACCCCAATGATTATGAGACAAAATAGTTTGGCCATCACTGCTATGTCTGGTTTATCTTAGCCAAACAGGGGGATATGAACAACAAATAAATTCTTTAGTGTTCTGCTAAATGAATGGACCCCTCCTAGCCAAGGAGACCCCAGAAGTACCTTAAAACTGAGTTTGCAGCCATGATGGGATGTGTGAGATAAAGCACAGTTCCAAATGTACATGCTTTCTCTTTTCCATAAATACTCATGACTCTTATAGCTTGCTGAATATGTATATTTGACCTCCTGCTCAGTATAAAATCTTGTTCCTTTTGTCTGCCTTTTGAAGCATGTGTGCCTGGCTCCTGGCCCAGGCTCTGCCTTCCAGCCTGTTGAAATGGCTGTCCAATAGGCTGCTATCCTTTCATTATGAGAAATAAAGCTCTCCTTTTTCCAAAGTATAAACCTTGTTAAGTTTTTTTTGTTTTGTTTTGTTTTGTTTTCAGTTAACACTGGTTAAAATGAATGCTCCCGGGACCCAGCTTCAGCAGTAAATGGGGCATTTTAAACAAGTTCCCCAAGGACTGATGGTGGCCCCCAGAAGCATTTGCTGAAGGTCTTCTTGACATCCTTGTTCCTTCTGTGCAGCAGGTGGGGCCTGTTGGTAAAGCCAGGGCTTTGTTTGCACCATGGAAACCCCAGGGCCCCGGGGGTTCCCCCAGCCTTGGCAAGGAAGTTAAGCCTTGTCTCCTAGGAATTGGAGACTGGGGCAAAGAATTATTTTGACTACACAGTAGGCAAAGGGAAAGCATGCCTGTTAAAAGACAACTACTAGGTCATTCCTTCAGAGGAGTCCAGAAGCTGCCTCAGACCCTAGGGCCATGTGGAGTTTAACTTAACCTTTCCTATTTATTAAAATTACAGCAAACAAAGAAATAAGTTTGGGGATTTTTTTGTATATGATTAAAAATGTTCAGCTCTAGATTCTTTTAAATAACCATCTCCCCTTAGCACTGACACATACATTGAATCCCAGATCTATCCTTTAATAAGTGTGTCTTATGGCAAGTTACTTGCACTCTTTACTAAATCTCTGTTTGCTCAGATTCTCAATTTTACTGGGAAATTTTCAAACCTAAAGAAAAGTTGAAAGAATTGTACAGAAAAACCTGTAAATCCTTCATCTGAATTTGCCAAGTGTTCACACTTTACTACTTCCTTTCTCTCTCTCCCCCTATATACATATATATGTGCATATAAAAATATACATATGTAATTTCTTTTTGCCAAAGCATTTGAAAGTCACAAACATCATGACACTTAAAATACTTAAAAACAAGAATGTTCCTCCTATAATTATAATTCACCATATAACCACAATATCATCATCACATCCACACAAAGAAATTTGACATTGATACAAGTAATACTTGTTAATACATAAAATATACTTAAATTTTCCCAATTCTTTCAAAATATCCTTTTATGGCTTTTTAAAAAAAGCCAGAATATAGGGTGGCGCCTGTGGCTCAGTCGGTAAGGCGCTGGCCCCATATACCGAGGGTGGGGGGTTCAAACCCAGCCCTGGCTGAACTGCAACCAAAAAACAGCCGAGTGTTGTGGCGGGCATCTGTAGTCCCAGCTACTTGGGAGGCTGAGGCAAGAGAATCGCTTAAGCCCAGGAGTTGGAGGTTGCTGTGAGCTGTGTGATGCCATGGCACTCTACCAAGGGACATGATGTGAGACTCTGTGTCTACAAAAAAAAAAAAAAAAATCCAGAATATAATCAAGATTCACACAGTGTATTTAATTGTCTTGTCTCTTTGGTTTCCCTTAACCTAGAACAGTCCCCCTACCTTTGTTGGTTGGTGTTGGGTTTTTTTTGTTCCAATAACATGGGCATTTCTAATGAGTCCAGATGAGTTATCTTGTAGAATATGCCACGATCTGGTTTTGTCTGATTCAATTCAGGTCAAACATGTTTGAGCAAGAATACTACATACACCATGAAGGTGGTGCTAGGTCCCTCCCATGGCATCCCACCACGACAGGAAGCAGGCATCCTTTTGTCCCATTAGTGGGGATGCTATGTTGGACCGCTAGGCTAAGGTGCACATTGTACATTTTGACACCTGGTTACATTTAAATGAGCACTATGCAACTCTTTCTGATCAATGTAGTCAGATGATAAAGTTCTTATGGGCAAGACCTGAGTCTTCTCCTTTGGAAAATAGTACTTTACAGTTTACAAGACTCTTTGATGCCGGGTTACCTCATTTGTTCATCAGACACCATGGAGGGGAATATTTTTATCCCCATTTTACAGTAGTGCAGGATTTCACTGTATTTAGGTACACTGATGTTGAATCCTAAATCTTCCCTTTAATAAATGTGTCTTAAGGCAAGTCTCTATTAAACCTCTGTTTGCTCAACTACAAAATGGGAACAATGTCTTCCTCCCAGACTTGTTATGAGGACCAAAAGAGGGTACTGCAAACAAAATGTTTGCCATAATGCTTAGCACATGAACACTACTCAAAAAATGGAAGTGCTGTGTGTCCAGAACTAAACACACCCATGTTTAATGTGTGTATACACTGACACTCAGGAAGATCAAGGTATGGCCTGTGGTCATTAAGCAGAGCCAGACTCAAAGCTCCGTCTGCCTAACTCCAAATCAGATCCTGCACCCGTTCTTCACACACCACTGTCCTGCTGGCAGTGAGCAGCCAGCATTGCCTTGTACAAGCCTTTTGATCAAAACTGTTCATATAGTGTATATTCAAAATTAGACTTGATCATGTTTACATCTTAATTCCACATCTTACACCTACTTTCAAGATGCATAAAGCAAGGCCCTACTTCTCCAATTACACAGGGCTGGCCAAGGGGCCCCATACTGATTTCTTTCCTTCCTTCCTTCTTTCCTTCCTTCCCTCCCTCCCTCCCTCCCTCCCTCCTTCCTTCCTTCCTTCCCTCCCTCCCTCCCTCCTTCCTTCCTTTCTTCCTTCCTTCTTTCCTTCCTTCCTTCCCTCCCTCCTTCCTTACTTTTTTTTGAGACAGAGTCTCACTTTCCTTCCTTCCTTTTTTTTGAGACAGAGTCTCACTTTCTTGCCCTCGGTAGAGTGCTATGGCATCACAGCTCACAGCAACCTCCAACTCTTAGGCTTAAGCAATTCTCTTGCTTCAGCCTCCCAAGTAGCTGGGACTACAGGAGCCCACCACAATGCCTGCCTATTTTGTTGTTGTTGTTGTTGTTTTTTGAGACAGAGTCTCACTTTGTTGCCCTCAGTAGAGTACTCTAGCATCACAACTCACAGTAACCTCCAGCTCTTGGGCTTAGGCAATTCTCTTGCCTACAGGCGCCCACCACAACACCTGGCTATTTTTTGTTGTTGTTGTTGTTGCAGTTTGGCCGAGGCTGGGTTTGAACCCGCCACCCTCAGTATATGGGGCCAGCGCCCTACTCACTGAGCCACAGGTGCTGCCCTTGTTGTTTTTGTTGCAGTTGTCATTGTTGTTTAACTGATCCGGGCCGGGTTGGAACCCACCAGCCTCGGTGTATGTGGCTGGCGCCGTAACCACTGTGATATGGGTGCTGAGCCTCGATGTTCTTTCTTCTCAGAACTCTGCCTGGGTGCCGCCCTCAGCATGTTGCCATGTTGTGGTTGCTCACAACATACTACAACTCCCCACACTAAACAACAGTCACCATGCACAGGAGGCAGCACATTTGGCTGGACAATGCTACATATTTGACCCCAAACATTCCTCTGCCCTGCCCTACAGAGTAATTGGTCTGGGGTAGAGTTAAGACTGGAGAATGGTCCTGGTTAAAGTGGGCAGGTTTTAGAACCTTTAGGACAGACTGAGGTCCCTGACAGTCCCCCATGGGCTTTTTGCTGGAAAGTCCCATTCCTACTTCCTGCTAAGCACCCAGCCCTGGCTGAGTGTACACAGAGGGGATACACAGCAACAGTAACCACCATTTTGTTTCCAGTCCAAGGTCTTTATCCCATATGATCAAGAATAGATCCAGTTAAGAACAAATGCCACTCAGCTGGGACTGTGAAATGGGAATTTGTTTTTCAGATGAGCATCTGGGGCCCAGGGGAAGGAAAATAATTTCTAGGAAAGGTTTTATAGAGGAGATGGGCCTTGAGAAAGAGGTGGGGTGGAATTAGATAGTCAGGGAGGAAAGGGAGGGGCATTTCTGATTTGGAGGTAGGTAAGGACCTGGCATGGCATTAGTTAAGGCAGAGGTAGGATAGCAGAAGGCTTGGCTGGGGAGCTAAGAGATGGCTTGTACAGGGAGGAGAGGGAAGAAGCCTTCCCTTCCAGGTACAGAGCAGACCAGAGCCGAGGAGCAGCTGAATATTTCATTGATGGAAAATTAGATGTAGCCACGGTGCTTAGGATGTGGATTCTAATTTCATGGCTGGGTGTACCCAGATGGCTGATTAGGCTGCAGGCGAGAGGCTCCCTCCCCATTCCTGGCTTCAGCAGAATGAAGGTACTGACCTTTCTTTCCCAGTGAGGTCAGCAGGTGTATGTGCTCTGCTGATGAGCAGAGTGAGGATGGACAACCCCCACCCCTCCAGCCCCAGGCAGCCCTCATCACCTCATAGGCCCCAGACCTACCCTGGCTCTAATTATTCAACAGACACACATTTAGACTTATTACGTGCCAACCATCATGTAAAGCACAAAGGAGATAGAGACCTCTCTGCCCTGGGAGACAGCTTGGGAAAACAGACCACCACCACCTCCACAACCAGGTCTCTAACTGTGGAGACGACAAAGTGCTGGGCCTGAGCTTCACAGAGGAGGTGCCCCTTGGGCTCATGCATTCCTTGGACAGAGAGGAAGAGGCAGCTGCTGACCAGCATTCAGTGAGGACTTACTTTTTAGCCACTGTGCTAGGAGCTTGTTATATACTATGACCTTTAGTCCTTGTAGTTATTGTTAAAAAGAGATATTTGAATTCCTAATGGCACAGGCAAAAGGCATTCCAGTAGGAACATGTGCAAAAGAACACATGTGAAAGAACTTGGGATGTGGAGATTATTCAGCAATTTGGAGAGGCTGGTACACGGAGGTATAAGGGTGGGGACTAGCAGGAAATGAGCCTAGAAAGGTGGGTTAGGGCTATCAGGACAACACGTTTGGACTTTGTCCCGTTGGCTTTGGGGAGCCCTTGAAGGGGAGTGAAATGAATGGGACAAAATGTCCTCCTTTTTCCTTCCACCCTGATGACCTCTCTGGTCCTGATCTCTAGATCCTAATCCTTCCCATCATATCAACATCTATTGATTGCACACCTTTACCATGAGCTAGGTGCTATTCTGGGCTTTGGGGAAATAGCCATGAGTAAGACAAGGGCCTCCTCTCCAGGAGCAATAGAGGAAGGGGTAGTGGAGGCAGGTAGACAATCCCCCGGTAAACAAATACTCAGATAAAGAGATGGCTTCCCATACCGACAGGTGCTGTGGCAAAATGAAAACACAGAACTGGGATAAAAAGCCATGAAGGAAGGGAGGCTGCTTAGTTGGGACAAACAAGGAAGGGCTCTAAGAAGAGATGACATTTGAGGTGAGACTTGAAGGATGAGGGGCCAGGCAAGAGAAGACATGAGGAAGGGCATTTCAGAAGGAGGCACTTGCAAAGCCCTGAGGCAGGAACTAGTTGAATGGGTTCCAGAAGCATGAAGTCCAGCTTGGGTGGAGCAGAGCAGGCTGGGGAGGGAGCGGGGTCAGATGGGAAGATCCACGGGCTCTATAGGTCAAGGCAGAGTTAGAATTTTGCTCTCCAACACTCAGCTCAAGACCCATACCCTCCCCTACTCTGCAAAATTCCCTACTGACCTGACCCAGGCTTCAGGATGAATCTCAGGAGCTCCTCAGCCCCCTCATAGCTCTTGTTTGAGTATCTCCCACACAGTGCCTCATCTGCCTCTCCCACACTTCCTGAGAGCTCATAAACATAAGACCCCAGCCTCTCCCTCTATCCAACCTTCAGGGACTCACCAGTCCCCTCCATCCATAGGAATCACAAAACACTCTCACTGAGCTAAACTAGAGCCCCAGAGCTGGCCTTACTGTACCATGGGTGCCGGGCAGCAGCCACCAGGCTGTAGGAAGTGCCCTTGATGGACAACACCATGGGGCTGGCACTGCTGCCTTGGGTGATGGGGAGAAAGGCTGGGTCTTCCTCATGCTTCCTGGAGTAATGAAGCCCAATGGAAATGACTATTTTCCTAAGACTTTGAGCTATTAGGAAGGCTATTAAGGATGCAGTAACTGAGAGGAGGCAGAAACCACAGTTCTCTTTCCTGAAAGAGAAAAACACTCAGGAAATCTGGTGTCTGGGCATTTTCCAGCAGAGTTCTCACTTTACAAAAGGATGGCTCTCCAGCCTCTCGTCTAGGCAAAAATGGCAACATGGGTGATCTCCTTTGCAACAGCAGGTGGGCTCCTTTCTGGCTGGAGCAGCCATCTGCATCCTCCCATGCCAACTAGATCCTTTTTCCTCAAAGGAAGCCCCTGAGCCCATCAGGCAGACAGAGATGCTTCAGGGCTATTACATAAGGGGTAAGGACAGCTTCCCAGTAAGGACAGCTTCCCTAAGACAAGACCCTGTTCTGCTGGAGCGGAATCAGGCATTCAATTGTGTGAGTTATAACAATCATTTACTTCCTTGAATTCTTGTTTCCTCTTCTCTGCCTAGAGTATAATTGGTATGAGTACAAGGGTCTCAGGATAGGGAGTTGGGGTATATTTGATTGCCCCCATTTCAAACTGCAAAGTAAGTTAAGTTCTTAGAGAATGTTGGTCCATACTATTGACATTCCTGGGCCACAGGTACTCGCTTCCCTCCAATACTCAGGCTTAGGATCCCTAACTTCAGGCAAAGCCCAAGCTTTTCCAATAGGAACTAAGCCAGTGAGAGGCTCAGGATAGGGCAGCCAGAGGAAGCAATCTCAGAATCCCAAATCTGAAAAGGAGGAAATGCCAAGGTCATGTGGGATAGATGGTAGATGTTTGGAGAACATTCTCATGGATTGGCTCATTTCCCTTCACTCATGAGGCATGGAAGAATTTCAACTTCTTGGCTTCCTTATTCCTTTGAACCTACCTCCCTGTCTCAGGGTCACTCTTGGCAACTCCGCCATGGGCAGGAAGAATGACATGCTTACACCCAGGCCTGATGAGTCCTCAGAAAAACTAAGACAGCCCAAATCATCTCTTCCTAAGTCATAGGATCTTGGGCCCTTCTAAATTCACTATTTTTTTTCCTATCAGTGGCCAGATTGGTGTTAGTCTTGGGTGTGAAGGAGAACGAGGTAGGATGCTGGCAGGGGGATTCATTGTGTCTCAGACTCTGAACCATGGAGCTGGGGAAACAAAAAGGCTGAAGTATGAGCCCAAGACATCCAAGGAGTGGCCTTCTCAAAAATGAGCTGAACATCAGGACTGGAGCAGATGGACTGGGGCCTCCAGGTCAGCCCTGGAAGGAGGCTTGGGAAACCCAGCAGGTTCTAGGCCAGGGTTGGAGCCAGGGCCCAGCTACTGGAGCCTCTTGGGACCTTGGAGAATAATTTTGTATCCACCTCACTTGTTTAGAGGACCTCTTTCCATCTTTCCATTCTCCTTTTGGTAAGTCCAACCTTCTGAGGAGTGACAGGAAAGGAGAATGTTTTTCTGATTTCACAGAACAGGATTTTACTTCTAACCAAAGTCTATGACAAGGCAGAACTTGGGGCCATGTGTGTTAAAGAGTGCAAATCCATTTTCACAGATTTTTCAGCAATTCCATCTCAAGCATCCTTAGGCCAAGTAATGAGAATTCAGCACTCTTCCCCGCCCCTTCTCTTTGCCTCTCTCCCCACACACTCCCTCCCTCACACCCATTTCAGGATCTTCTCTTTTTCTGCTGCAGCCCTGCAGCCTCCTCCTCCTCCCTCACCTCCCTTCTCAGCAGAAACAGCCAGGACAAGGGAATGTGGCTACTGGAGCCTCTCAGCCATGAGAACTGGTTTCTCAGGATGAGTAGTTAATACAGACCTGGCCACAAAGTCGTTGCCGCCCTGAGCACATTTCTCAGTCTCTCCTTGTCTAATGTAACCCAAGAATGATGCAATTGCCTCTCCAGTGGCCTTTACCCAAACTGTGCCCTGGATTTTCCCGGGGAGCTGGCTCTGTTGTTGTTTTAAGAGGTTAACTCACTTTTGGGGATAGGAGGCTGCAGATAGGGTCAGTTCCCGGGGATCAGCTGCTGGGGGGTTGGAGGGCTTGGGAAAAGCACCTATAAAACAGAGGCTCATAAATGGGCTGCAAAGAGTCTAGGAAACTAAATGCTGATCACTGAAACTAAATGCCTAAGTTTGTATGTACTTTTTTCTAGAGGATGAGGATCTGTTTCTTTTGTCTGATTATCAGAGGAATCAGAGACCCTCAAGATGGTTACTAGTTTGGGGTGGTAGGTAAAACTAGAAATTAAAATGTTTCTCCTCTCATTTCTGATCCCCAGTGAGTTTGAGTTTTATGTAATTCCTTGTGTATGAGGAAAGCCTGAATCCACGGAAATTGGTCAAACATCTTGAATATACAGTTCCTTGGATAGCTACCCAGAGAAAACCTGAGCAGGAGACATGATGTCACCTTCAAGGAGGAGGCACTTCAGCTGTCTGGAGTGAGGAAAAGGAATAAGGAGGGACACTGATCTCGAAGCCCCAAGGAGAGGTTGAGCACCTCTCTGGGACACAATCCAGGCTCTGCCTTGCACATGCAGTTTCAAAAGAGATGCTGTGCAGGCTCCGAGCTGCCAAATCCTGGGGGCCCTGAAGGAGAACTCAACCCTAAGCAGCCAGGTGGTATATGGATATACTGTGCCCTAACTTCAAAGATTGGGAGCCAACGTCTAGAGCCCACTGCAGAAGCAAAGATAACTCAAGAGCCCCCAAGCCCAGCCTTCCCAGATCACCCCTGGAAGGGGGAAGAGAGAGCAGAGGCTTCCACTTGTGCACCCACCAGCTTCTGAATCTCTTCAGTCCTTGGCATGGTAATTAACGGTAAGGAAGTTATGCATCAGCTTCAGCAAGCTAATGTGGCAGGAGCTCCCTCCTGACAGCAGAGCTAATAAGAAATTCACTAATGCAATTTATCACTTTAAAAAGCCATATGTCGGTGGGGATGAGCACTTCTCTGCAGCAGCCAGTGTAATTGTCAGAGTAGAGCAGCAAGCAACTCTCAGAAGTGGGTGAGGATGATGTCTTCACTAAATCAGTGGTGCAATGCAGCAAGGGACTGGGAGGAGGGGTACAGTGCTGGGCCAACATCCCAGCCCTCTGGATCCCAGGAAGCCGTGTCTATGGGCTTATTCCAAGGACCCGTTAGGAATCAGATGGGCCCTAAGGAGCAGCCCCTGCTGCCTTAAAACTACATGAAACTGCACTTCGGCTCCTACTGCAGTATTAAAAAAAGAAGCAACTCTGCCTTCAGCAACAGCTGATCTAAGTCTCAGCCAGCGAGTGTCAATGCACCAGACCCCACTCCAGCTCCTGGACACCGGTAGGGCTGATGCCATGTGTACATCCTTTCTCTCCCAGACCCCTGCAATGACTCCATCCTAGATAAGAGCTACCAGTCCTGAGTCTGAGGCAGAGAAAGAAGATAAGAAATCCACCGTAGGCTAAAAAGGTCTCTGTTCCCAGTTTAGACACAAGCTTCCCAGTGTTTGACAAAAAATAAAGAATGGCTTCAGGTCAGGTGGTGTGGCTTACACTTTGGGAAGCAGAGGCAGGAGGATCACTTGAGGCCAGGAGTTTGAGAACAATCTGTGCAACCTGTATAGAGACTTCATCTATACAAAGTGTAGAAAATCAGCCGGGCATGGTGGCACACGCCTATAGTCCCAGCCACTTGGGAGGCTCAGGCTGGAGGACCGCTTGAGCCCTGGGTCTGAGGGTATGGTGAGCTATGACGATGCCACCATACTCCACTTGGGAGTCAGACCCTGTCTCAAAAAAGGAAAAAGTGGTTTCTGTGCTATTGTGCGATTTTGCTTCAGACTCTCACTGCAAACTGCTTCCCCCCAAAGTAAATTCATAGAGAAGCAAGTGCCCCTGTGGAAATGGAGTCTGTGCTGGGAAGGCTGTGGAGAGGACCAAGACGGCCATATCGCTGAATTCCTGCTGCTTTCTGGAATAATCCTCACTCTCAGTTCTCTGTGGGAATGAGAGGGGCTGAGGAGGGGGACAAGGTAGGGGAAGCCACCAGTGCCCAGAGAAACATCACACCCAGTTTCCACCAATTAATTACCTTTCCTCTCAGGCAAATTTTAACCCCCAATTCTCCCTGTCCTTTAAATTAATGCTCTGAATTTTGTGTGGAGACACTCAGGGAATGCAAAGCACAAGGACCCAGGTAACAGGTAGAAAGAAGAAATGCCACGCTAGGGTCCCAGAGGGTCCAGTGTCCATGTGCCCCAGCCTGGCTGGTTCATGCTGCCATGCTGGGTGAGATCTTCTGTTCAGCTCATGCTGATAGGAATGGCAGGATGGTGGGCGTGGGGGAGGTATAGTCTAGTGACTCCCCCAGCCGTCAGAGTGATGGCAGAAGCCTGGCACCAGGAATTGGCATAAATTTTTTTTTTTAATGAGTCTTACCTGAAGGAGCAGAATTTTACAGCAAACCCCAAAACCCCAGTGAATTGAAGCCACCTATTCATCCTCCGGAGGTTCCCAGGGGCCCCTTTATGTGCCCTTTAAAATATGCCTTAATAGGGGCAGTGCCTGTGGCTCAAAGGAATAGGATGCTGGCCCCATATGCCAGAGGTAGTGGGTTCAAATCCACGCCAGGCCAAAAACTGCCAAAAAAAAATGCCTTAATATATAAGTTCCTTCTTCAACTATCCCATAATTTTTATTTACTTATTAATTTCCCTGTATCTCCTCCCATGCTTATTTTTCTGACTCAATCTTAATACAATTTCTGTCAAAACAATAATACTCCTATAAATATTTGGCTGAGACTACACCAAATTAATAGATAAGTATAGGGGAAAATCTTCACTTTGTAACGGAAGCAAAATTTTTACCTCTACCCTCTCAGCGATTCTAGCTAAGCCCAAGAGTTAACTTGATATCAAGCAGATTAATAGGAGAAAAGCATATATAGTTATTTAGTGTAAGTTTTATATGACATGGGAGTCATCTGAAAGAAATAAAGACCCAAAGAAGCAGAAGAGTCAAAATACTCATATACAGAGTTGGACAAAGTAAACTGTGGCCAGGAGTGGTGGCTGGCGCCTGTAATCCTAGCACTCTGTGAGGCTGAGGCAGGTGGATCACCTGAGCTCAGGAATTCACTATCAGCCTAAGCAGGAGCAAGATCCCATCTTTACTGAAAAAGAGAAATTAGCCAGATGTGGTGGCAGGCACCTGTAGACCCAGCTATTTGGGAGGCTGAGACCAGAGGATCTCTTGAGCCCAAGAATTTGAGGTTGCTGTGAGGTGTGATGACACCCCATGGCACTCTAGCCTGGGTGACAGAGTGAGGCTCTTGTCTTAAAAAAAGAAAAAAAAAGTAAATTGTGAAAACATGGCAAGGCAAGGGGGCTTAGGCTAGGGTGATGGTGGAGAAGTGACTAGGAAGATGAGGGCTAGTTTTTAAGGTTGGTTTGCACATACTTCTCTCAGCCTTGTCCCTAGTGATAAGAATGTTGCTTTCTTCCTTGTTTAGGGGGCACATCTTCCACGTCAGGGTTTTATTCCTGCCTTCAGGAAGAAAAAGGAGAGATCAGAGTATGCTTCTTACACCTGCTATTGTTCAAGTGCCTTCAGCTCAAAATAATCCTTATGCCAAAGTACCATGTTTTGAGATGGCATAACCTTTTCTTTTTCTTTCCTTTTTTTTTTTGAGATCATCTTATTCTGTTGCCCAGGCTAGAGTGCGATGGTATCAGCCTAATTCATAGCAACTTCAAACTCCTGAGTTCAAGTGATCCTCCTATGTCAGCCCACTGAGTAGCTGGGACTACAGGTGCCCACCACAATGCCCAGCTAATTTTTCCATTTTCAGTGGAGACAGGGTCTCACTCTTGCTCAGGCTGGTCTTGAACTCCTGAGTTCAAAGGATCCTCCCACCTCAGATTCCAAGAGTATCAGGATTACAGGTGTGAGCCATTGCACTCAGCCAATAAAATTGAGTCTTTCTATTCAAGGTAAAGTATATTTTTCCATTTAAATAAAGTCTTGCTGTACAAATACTTTTAAAAACTTCAGGCTCAGCACCCATAACATGGTGGTTACGGCATCGGCCACATACACTGAGGCTGGTGGGTTCGAACCCGGCCCAGGCCGGCTAAACAACAATGACAACTGCAACAAAAAAATAGCCAAACATTGTGATGGGCGCCCATAGTCCCAGTTACTTGGGAGGCTGAGGCAACAGAATCACTTAAGCCCAAGTTTGAGGTTGTTGTGAGCTGTGATGCCACAGCCCTCTACGGAGGGCAACAAAGTGACACTCTGTCTCAAAAATATAAAAATATAAGAACTTCATAGTGGCTCAGAATTACCTTGCTTGAAAGCTTATTTGGCAAAGAGCCTACAGCTTCTTACCCTCTATGTGGGTAATGTGTTACCTCTTCCCTTCCTTCGCTGCCAAATGAATTAAATTTTTCTCCCTTTTGTTGGGGGTCAGGGTCCTGCTCTTTACTCAGGCTGGAATGCAGTGTTGTGATCATAACTCACTATAACTGAATTCCAGAGCTCAAGTGATCCTCCCACCTTGGCCTCCTCAGTAGCTGGGACCACAGGTGCACACTACCATACCAGCTTATCCTGTACGTGTGTGCGTGTGTGTGGAGAGATAGGGTCTGACTATATAGCTCAAGTGGTCCTCTCACCTTGGCCTCCTAAAGGTGTGAGCCACAATGTCCAGCCAAGTGAATTACATTTTAAAAGGGAATGCCTTAACTTAAACCAAAAGGTACTGGAACAAAAGCCACCTTGCGATGTCTACGGCTTGACCTCTGACCTAGACTCTGGTGCTGGAGCCCCCTTCGTTCTGGTTCCATAGCACATGCAGGAAGGCAATCTCTACTCCATTGCCAACTAAATTAAATCTCCCCTCACCTACTTAGCAGTGAGCACTTCTGGGTCCCAGGGAGGAGAATCAAGGAAGGTGTCAGGACTTGGAACAGATGCCACTAGATAAGGCACGTTGGCATAGGCAGAAAAGTCACTCTCTGACCTTCTCCTATCTCTCCCCCCAAGGCCTTTCCTTCCTTTCTTCTCTGAAGACCTTCATGTGATAGGTGTCCTGTCAAATGCCCAGAGGAAAGGAACCAGGACACACAGATACAGAGGAGAAGCTGGACAGACAGGCCTTGCTCAGTTCCCCCCAGCTTCTTAGCATTAAACCAAACTCTTTTTGTCCAAACATACTTCTACACAATTATCTATTCTTCAACCTAAGCACAAAAATACAATTTTCTTGGGTCTTCGGGTCTTCGTTTCTGAAGGCTTTTGTGCCAAGATAAAACTTTGCTTAGATAAATTCATTATGCTTTTCTCTCGTTAACCTGTCTTTTGTTATAGGAGCATCAGCCATGACCCTTGTAATGGGTGGGGGAAAGGTTTTATTTTCTCTCCCTTACAAAAGCAACGGCCTTGCCTTTAAGGCACTGGTTAAGGGTTACCTTGACAGCAGTGGTGAGTGCTGAGGAAAACCCTGTCCCGTCTCAATTCTCTGAGTTACAGCCCCTCTCACATTTTCCTCTCCAGGGATGGCTATACGCATGGGTGACCTGTGGCATCACACAAGGCTCTGAGCTTAGATGGACCCTGCACTTGGTTTAATACTCTTCCGTTGTATCTTGGCATCCTTAGTAATTTTGGACAAGTGACCCCACATTTTCATACTGCACTAAACCAAGTTATCCTGCCCCTGTGCAACACTTTGAGGCTCAGAGACAGTAAGGAACCATCCAAGTCACACCTGGGGTTAGCTAACGGTCAGCATTCAAGCACACACAAGACCCCCATGCAAAGCCAGGCCACTTGGCTAGAGGCTCCTCTCTGCATCCAGCAGCATGCAAGGCCTCTCTTTCACCTGCAAATAGTCCTGGCTGATCGATTTTTAAAGGGGACACCTCACAGGGGACTCACTGCCTCCTTCCTCAGCTCCTCCTCCCTGCCTGCTTCCCGAGTTAGGGGCTGTAACTCAGTCCACTTAGCAAACCCTCAGCAAACCTTAAGGCTGTCATCTGGACTACCTCAGGCACGGGCCTGCTCAGTATCTCCAGAGTTTAGACCCCAGCAGTGAGTAAGCTGCCTGTCTTATCTCTCCAGATTTCTGCCTCTCTCAAGACCTCCTGGCAGTGCGGGCTGACAGGAGAGAGCACTTGTAGACCATTAGCAGGAGCATATCTGGTCTCCTGAGCACAGGAAGCCAACATGGCAGGAGAAGAGACAGCATGGAGCCCCTGGGCCTCACTCCACAAGCATCACTTAGCTGCCAAGCAGTGCAGTCAAGGAGGGGCTAGTGGGCTCTAGCCCAAAAGTTCAGGGCCATGGTGTTCTCGGAACCCCCAGGATCTCCCCTCTGTCATCCCCCTCAGCCAGAAGGAGGAAGGCAGCTTGATTAATAAAGGTGTCAGGACACTGCTGGGAGGGCAGCAGCTCAGCGGACTCCCCCGGGATGTTCACTTTTCTAGGATGCCTTTCCTCCAGAGGCCTGCCTGCAAGGATTTTGGCAGCAAGAGAAGGACACATTTGTAATTTCCCAACTGAAGACATAGAAGGAATATGTTTAACTGTTTGTTTAACTCCATCCATCTATTTATGTATTCATCCCTTCAATAATTTAGCACCTGCTGAATGCTTATTTAGAGACCATTGTTCAAGACAATGAGGACTGCTGATAATTGTAAGAAGTGGTCCGGCCTCAGAGAACTTGGGATCCACACAGAGTCAAAGGCAGCACATATGAAAGAGTCGCTAAGAGAGACTGCAGCAGTGCTACATCACGTGGCCAGGCCGTAAGTGCTGAAGTGCAGTTCAACCAAAGACGCCCGAGGGCAGTCTGTGTGCCAGGCTGTGCTAAGTTCCAAGGGGTACAAAGATATACAAGTCATGATCCCTACACTGGAAACACTCAGTTCTGTTCGGCACACACCCATCAGGGGCAATTGTGATATGCACAGGGTGTGGTGGCAGCACAGAGGAGGGAAGGCCATTGAGCCCGATCCCGGTGATGTGATGCCTGAGCCAAGTCAGGGCATCCATGCTACACATGTTCCAGCCTGGACAGCGCCATGAGATCAGAGATCTGGTGCAATTGAGAATTACAAGCAGGATTCATTCTGAGAGTCAGGGAGAGGCAGAGAATGAGGTTAGAAAGGTGACTGCACATTGGATCATTCAGAGTTTTGTTAAGAAATTGACCTTATCTTGGCAAGTGGTGGAAACCACCAAAGGGTTTTAATAGATAATGCTCATGGCTAAGAAGAGGAGGGTCAGGAACAGGGAGACCAATTAGGAAGCAACAAGAATAGTCTGGTCAAAAGTAATCAGGGCAATGGTCACTGGAATGGAGAAGAGAAGGCATACTATTCTTGCCATCTGGAATTTCCTTTTCCCTGTGTTTTTGCCCAGTTCACTCCCACACACCCTCCAGGTCTCAGTTTCTCTGAGACTCTTTCCCTGGCTTACAAAGGCTGAGGCAGGTCTTCCTCCCGCACCTTAGCACAGCAGCGGGGATCTCTACTCATAACTCTTCCCAGTTGCCATTCTATACTTATTCTTAAGGTTATTCGATTAACATCTGAGTTCCTCATCAGGTGTATCCGTAGTTGTGGCAACCATGCCTACTTTGCTCACTGCTGTATCCCCACTTCCTGCACACAGTAGAGCTCAATAAATGTTTCTGGAGGGAATGGATGACTGATTTGACAGCTGTTCAGAAGCTCTATGAGAGTTCAGGGAACATCTCTGTGGGTAGACAACGTGTAAACACAGAAAAAGCTAGATAATAACACAAACAACAAAACAATATATAGTGACAACAACATGCTCAGTATCAAGGGAAACAGTATAAATGCTGCGTGTTAAAGGAGGGAGTCTATCAGCGAGGATGTTTTTGTTAGCACGTAACGAAAAACCTGAGCTCAAATTGACATTAACTACAAGAGAATTTATCATCTCTCGGCAGAGTGCAGAGGAAGGGCAGGCTTGGGGCTTTTGATACAGCTGCTCAAGGAGTCCTTTCCTTCCTGCTCTGCCGTCCATGAGTGGGCCTCCAGCTGGGTGGCAGGAAGCCCATAGCAGCTCTAGAGATGGAAATATCCTACTGAGAAAGGAAAGACTGCATCTTCCCATGTCTCTTTTCCAGGAGCTCCTCAGAAAATTACTCCCAGCATCTCACTGGCCAGAAGTTGGTCATCTGACCATTCCCAGGCTTGTGAGGGGGGTAAAATTTCTGCAACTTGTTTAGACTAAGTTCAATCCCCTCCTAGAACTGAGATGGGTCATTTCTCACTGACATACAAAGAAATGAGAAATTGAGGTCTGTTACACATGAATAAATGGGAAAATGGATCTTGGGTAAAAATCAACAGTGCCTGCTGCAGCTCACCCCTTTGTATACCTAACGTCTATTCCCACCACTCCTCCCATTCAGAGAGGCCTCTCTGTGGAATGGTCCAGAAGGCTTGATAGAAGTAGGACTTAAGTTAGTCCTACCCTCTTAGAAGGGTAGGACTTATACAGGTGGAGAACAGGCGATGACAAATGGAAAACTGGAGCTGGGGATTAGCCACACTTGATCCCAGAAGATGCCCCTGGGGTATTTAAACCCAGGCAATTCTGTGTATTGGGGACAGTTGGACTTCAATGGCAAAGAGGCCTGGATTCACATCTTGGATGTCATACTCAAGTTTCTTAACCTCTTAGGATCTCAGTTTCCTCCTCAATGAAGTGGGATTGGAGGGTCTGCCTCCCTGAAAACTGCTTGGATTGCACTAGAATGAGGCAGAAACTTGCACAGAGAAGGTGCCCAGCTCATGCTTGTCTCCAGCCATACTTCCTTGGAAAACAAAGCTGTTCTAGAGGACATGTGGAGTTGCCAACAC
The DNA here is from genome assembly GCF_027406575.1 of Nycticebus coucang. Taxonomy (NCBI): domain Eukaryota; kingdom Metazoa; phylum Chordata; class Mammalia; order Primates; family Lorisidae; genus Nycticebus; species Nycticebus coucang. Next base: position 45,660,380 of record NC_069783.1, read on the forward strand.
AAACTTTACCCCACTGTAAAACAGAGGCAGCAGCCGATGCCTGGGTGTCAAGACTTGAAGCACAAGTTCTCATCTTAACTTGAGTCTTAGATGAATGTTGAGCCTCTCCTTGCCTTCTTTATTTCTAGCACTGACCCCTTTTGACATGACTTTGTGGCAATCCAGGTGAAAAATGGAGGACATGAATGTAACAGAATCGTAGATGCAGAGATGGACAGAAGAAGGGTCCTTCCAAGTGCCTCTGTTATCTAAGTGCCTGGCCACCCAAGGAGATTAGAACTGTGCTTCAGAATCCTCGGGGCCATCACCGACCCATTAGAGATGGGGGAATGTTGTGGTCATTCTTGCCAGGGAAATGCACATATGTACAAAAATTTCCACTTATCACTTCCAGGCTTTCTGGGATGCTCAAAGTATCTCGTTAGACTGCAGAATGAGATGCTCTGGATGAGGGCGTTTGATTGGAGTGGTCCAGGCCTGATTTCTGCAGACAAAGGGAAAGGGACTGGCTTTGAGCAGTACAACGTCACTTAGTGAGTTACAGCTTCAGAGATATCATGCCCGCAGCTGGGCTTTTGTTCCTGGCTCCACATGCACACCCAGGCTGGGCACTGTTTAGGGACAGACTGTGTGCATGTGCAGACACTTAAGGGGGTTCTCGGTAATGGTGATGCCAAGTTGTGAGAAACCAACCCATGTTTGTTTTCAATACAGGCTTTTTTTTGTCCTGAAAGAATTACCTCCCTAAAAAACTCTCTTAAGAACCCAGGAACAGAGAGACAAAGAGACAAAGAGATGAGAAGCAGATACAGAAAGAATGGATTTTTAAAAAACAGCAGCAGCAACCATTGGAGAGCAGATGGAGGGGCTGCTGATCTGAAAGGCATCCCGGAAGGGGGCACGTAGGGCAGCAATCTGGAAACTGCACAGCATTTACGTAAGATTGAGAAAACAACAATTGTCCAAATCAAAGCATAGGAGGGGTGCTTTCTGGAGTTTATGAGAAGGCTAAAGCCTTTCCCAGGCTCCTGTCCCTTGGTGCCACCGCTGTCCTTGCAGTTCCACAGCCCCTTGGTCTGCAGAGGACCAAGGACACACGCTGCCCTGCCCCAGCTGATCTGAACATCAGCTGGCGTGAGGACTGCGGGCAACCGCTCCTCAGCGGAGCTCCCCAGGAGCCACCCGATCGCCTGCCTGCATTATTAATGCATTATGTCATCTTTCTTGCAGTTGCTCCTGGCTGCTGAAATTTTATAGAGCAGTATTATTAATTGAAGCAATTAAAGCTGGGGATATCAGCACAGCCACGTCAGAGGACGGGAGCCGTGGGAGGCAAGGATCCCTCGCTCTGTCTCTTTGTGCCCCTTTCTCCCTCACTCCCTCCTCTTCACTGTGCCTCCCCCCAACCCACCCCCGCTTTCCTCTCTCTTTCTCTTCCAGTTCTCTTTCAATGTCACTCTCCAGAGAGTCCAAGTACCCACTGCCCTTCCCAGACAGAAATCATTCACATACACTTTCTGGCCATTTCCTCAGCCTGGGCAGACAGACAGACAGACAGCATGACAGTGTCTCTGTGGCTGACCACCGCCTGGAGTCACTGGCCTGGTTGAATTCAGATAGATGACCATTCCTCATGGGCCTGATACTGGCTCAGAGTCCCTGGTGAAGATGGAGGGCGGCAGGTAGAAAACATTAAAGCTCATTGCCTGTCAAACCCATTCACTCCTTAATCCACTCATTCATTCACATTCATTCATTCATTTTCCCTCTGTGTGTACCTACCTATGAGAAATAAATTAGGAGATAATAGAATGTTGGACTGACATTACAGCCAGAGAGACCAGACGGGCCTTTGAAATGTTTAGGGCAAAGTAGGGCACAGCAAAAAATCTCAGAGGAATGATTGCCTCCAGGATTGCCCAGCTCCTCCCAGGTGGGGAGAAGAAAGGCCTAGGCACCTCAGGGTCATGTAAGGGACTGGCAGGCTACAGGGAGCCTGTAAGGAAGCAGGAAAGGCTCCAGCAGGGAGGCAGGAAGGTGTGGGCTGAGTAGGGCTGGACTGAGGAGCCCGTACCTAGATGGCTCCTACGCCGGGGAGACAGAGGCTTTCAGCCCAGGCCAGCTGGAGCTGAAACCTAGAAGTGGCTGGAAAACCTGGCTGGGGGCCAGGACACCTGGATACCAGGGCCCAGCCTCAGATCCCTTTGTTGGGAATCAGAAGCGACACCTGAGAGGCCACAGGCTCAAGTTCCCTGTAAAATAAACAGATATCAGGATGGAAACATCCAGGATGAACGGTCACTGCTGTCCCTGCCCATATTCCCTGCCCCCAACCTCCACCTGCCAATCCCAGATCATCAAGAACAGGGGACCCTTATTACAGGAAGAGACCTCTCAGAAGTCTGGTGGCCAGTGATCCATGTGGGTACATTAAGTCTTCATGGAAACATGTTCTTAATTTTTTTTTTTTTTTTTGAGATAGAGTCTCAAGCTGTTGCCCTGGGTAGAGTGCTGTAGCATCACAGCTCACCACAACCTCAAACTCTTAGGCTTAAGAGATTCTTTTGCCTCAGCCTCCCAAGTAGTTGGGACTACAGGCGCCTGCCACAATGCCCAGCTATTTTTTGGTTGTAGTTCTCATTGTTGTTTGGCAGGCCTGGGCTGGATTCGAACCTGCCAGCTCTGGTGTATGTGGCTGGTGCCCTAGCCGCTGAGTTATAGGCACTGAGCCATGTTCTTAATTTTTTATCTTTTTCTATAACGAAAATTTCACAGATAGAATAGAATAATAAACCCTCATATCACTATAGCTGAGCTTTAAAAATTATCATCTCAGGGCAGGCATGGTGGCTCACACCTGTAATCCTAGCACTCTGGGAGGCTGAGACCAGAGGATCCCCTGAGCTCAGGAGTTAAGACCAGCCTGAGTCAGAGTGAGGCCCCTTCTCTACTAAAAATAGAAAAATTAGTTGGGCATTGTGGCAGGTGCCTGTAGTCCTGGCTACTCAGGAGGCTGAGGCAGAAGAATCGTTTGAATCCAGGAATTTGAGGTTTTTGTGAGCTAGGCTGATACCATGGCACTCTAGCCTGGGCAACAGAGTGAGACGCTGATAAAAAAAAAAATTATCGGGCGGCAACTGTGGCTCAAAGGAGTAGGGCACCAGCCCCAAATATCAGAGGTGGTGGGTTCAAACCCGGCCCTGGCCAAAAACTGCAAAAAAAATCATCATCTCATGATCAATCTTTTTTTTTCTGTAGAGACAGAGTCTCACTTTATGGCCTTGGTAGAGTGCCGTGGCATCACACAGCTCACAGCAACCTCCAACTCCTGGGCTTAAGCGATTCTCTTGCCTCAGCCTCCCGAGTAGCTGGGACTACAGGCGCCCGCCACAACGCCCGGCTATTTTTTGGTTGCAGTTCAGCCGGGGCCGGGTTTGAACCCACCACCCTCGATATATGGGGCCAGCGCCTTACCGACTGAGCCACAGGCGCCGCCCTCATGATCAAGCTTTCATCTATCTTCCACCACCTTTTGGGGAGGTAGGAGCGTGTTCTTTTAAGGTAATATGTTTTTGTTAAGAAAAGGTTTGCTAACTTTTTATTCTTTACTTTTTTCCTTATAAAAAAAAAAACACAGTCCTAAGGCCGGACGAGGTGGCTCACCTCTGTAATCCCAGCACTTGGGAGGCCAAGGGAGGTGGATTGCCTGGGCTCACAGGCTCGAGAACAGCCTGAGCCAGAGTGAGAAACCTTCTCTAAAAAATAGCTGAGCGTTGTGGCAAGTGCCTATATCCCAGCTACTTGGAAGGCTGAGGCAAGAGAATTGCTTAAGCCCAAGAGTTTGAGGGTGCTATGAGCTAAGATGTCACAGCCCTCTACCAAGAGTGACCAAGTGAGACTGCCTCAAAAATAAATAAATAATGGGCAGTGCCTGTGGCTCAGTGAGTAGGGCACCGGCCCCATATACTAAGGGTGGCGGGTTTGAACCTGGCTCCGGCCAAACTGCAAAAAAAAAATAGCCAGGTGTTGTGGCGGGCACCTGTAGTCCCAGCTACTCAGGAGGCTGAGGCAAAAGAATTGCCTAAGCCCAGGAGCTGGAGGTTGCTGTGAGCTGTGACACCACAGCACTCTATGGAGGGCAACAAAGTGAGACTCTGTCTCTAAATAAATAAATAAATAAATACACTCCTTTCTGACACAGAGAGATTTTCATATGCAAAGCTTATTTGAAGGTGGGGAAAGGGTCTATCATTTGTTAATCTCTCCCAGTGTACCTGGGCAGGGGCTCAGTGTTAATCATTTACTCTTCCCAGCAACTGGAAAAGTGGGGATAATTAAACCTGCAAGAGAAAGGTCACCGGCAATAAATTACAGAGGTCACCAAGTCTCAGCCCTACTCTTACTCTCTGCTGCCTTCTATCTCCTTACTGTCCAGGCTCCTCAAGCGAGGACAAAATGCGGAAAAAGGATGACAGAGTCAGTCACTTAGTGACAGCAGTGGTATTGGGGTGTGCGGCAGGCTGGAGTGGGAAAACTACTCTTATCGTCTGATCTCAGTTCCCTGAGCTTGGTGGCATCCTTTCCTTGGCCTGATGCCACCCGCTGTCACCTTCTAGGGGACTCAGGCTCACTGTCTTTATGCCACATGCCCACTGAAATATGTTCTAAAGAAAGGGGCTCAGGTGATGAGCTGTAGTATCATTCATTAGTGGTGGGCCTGGGAATATTCCTTGATCTCTCTGTGCCTCAGGCTTCTCATCTAAAAAATGGGTACAGCAGTCCTACTTTGCCTTATTATTATAAGAAATAAATACCCATATGTAATGCTTAGTACGTTGTCTTGAACTGCATCTCAGTCTGTTCAGTATTATCACCTTAATCATTTGTTTCCCCAGGATTAGGTGTCAGACAAGGAAGAAAAGGAAATGATAGGAAACTGGGAGGTGGGTATCAGAAATGAAGCCATTTCAGGGAGAGGATGAGGCCCTGTGCTCTGAGCTTGTCACAGTGGCTGGTCCCTGGCTTCCCTCTGTGAACCACCCTTTCCCTTCCCCTCCCTCCCAGAGCAGCTCCTCTGGCCTCTGTCACTCTGTGGTGGTTTTTATAAGGTTCATCTTACTTTGTGGATTCTATTAGCAAGTGATTGCTTCTTACAACTCAAGGATGAATCTTTTAGTGGTGGTTTCCACCTTGACCATGTGGACTCTGAAGAAACAATGACTGTCTCCAGCCTCCCAGGGAGCAAGCACACAATGCCTCAGGGCAAGAAGGCAATTTCTTCTGACCCTACCCATCTGCTCTACATACCACATTAAGATCTGGCTTCAAAATACCAAGCAAATCATAAGCACTGTCACTGAGCAAGAAAGCTGAGGTTCAGAGGGACTCCAGTCACCTGTCAGAGACCACACAGGAGGCAGAACTCACACCCAGGGCTTCACCATTTCTTTATACTTTATAGTCCCTGTCTCAGAGTTTACAGACTCTGCTTCCCAGAGGACCTTCCCTCACCCCTCCCGACCAACCAGATTATCCAATCAGAAAGAGGGTTTGCCACCAGACTGCAGGTGCAAGTGCAAGATCCGGGTCTTTTGGTCTGCCTGGGTAGGAGCTACGATGGAACAGAACAAATGGGAACAAGGGAGTGAGCATGGCTCCTTCCTTCCGTAGGCACTGACTGGGTCGCTCTTATGTGGCCTGCACACAGCAGGGAGTGGGATGTGGGTCTTGCCCCCAAGGAGCCTATAAGCCACCTAGGATGAAAAGTTAGACCCTGTCATAGTAGAGCTGTAAAATCTTTTTGGACCTCCTGCCTCTGGAGTTTTCGATCTGCCTCCTTTCCCCCTTCCTTCCTTCCTGTCGATTTGAACATGTCTTCATGAAAACTAAAAACATTAAGAAATGAAAAAAGCAGCCTTAAAAAAAAAGACAACTCAATTTAAATAAAAAATATACAGGTCATGAACCAATTAGTAGTAACAATGACATTCAAAACTGCCTTTAAGGGCGGCGCCTGTGGCTCAAGGAGTAGGGTGCCGGTCCCATATGCCTGAGGTGGTGGGTTCAAACCCAGCCCCGGCCAAAAAAAAAAAAAAAACTGCCTTTAAGTTTTAATACAATCCATTGCTTATTTCTGCATGCCTAGTTTGTGAAGAAATGTCTAGTCTGTGAAGAAACTGAAGTTGTAGTGTGAATAATGGTCAAAAATTACCCTGCTGAGTTAATTTAACACCTCAAAAAATAGAAGTTTGCCATGTTTAAAGGCATCTTTTTGTTGATGCTGGAAGGAGTTGCTCCTCAGTAAAAGCTACCAGTCAACTAACAAGAATGGCATGAGATAGGATTTGTAACAATTTCACCATCCATGTGCTAACTTTCAATAACCCACCCCCCTTTTTTCTAATTTCAGAGTACTATAGTGACAGGGGGACTTCTCTCTCTCTCTCTCTCTCCTAGTTATCCTTCTTCTCCCCTCCCTCCTTCTTCTCCTTCCAGCAGCATTTAGAAGCTAGTTCATTAATCCATTCAAAATGGGTTCTCCTGTTGAAGAGAGGAGAGGAAATCCCAAAACTCCAACTAACTTGGCTCCCCTCTCTCACCCACCTCTATGGTCTTTGAGGAATCCTCCTGGGAAAAACAGTTTGAAAAATCATCAATCTGGTCCAACCCCTGAAAATCCCAAATTTGGAAACCAAGGCTCCCACAGATCAAATTATTACTTGCCAAAGTTGACACAACCTGTACCTCCTAATTGTAGGCAGACTCTTTCCTTGACTACTCTCAAAGAGTAGTGTAAACACTGAGTCCAGAAAAGGGGGGAGTAAGAGGTGGGGAAGCCAGAGGGCCAGATGGAGTTCAGTAGGGCTGAGGTGGGCAGGGAGGCAGGAAACTTGAGTGTGGGCCCTGATGGAGTTGAAAGGGGCAGAGGCAGTCATTCTGGAAGGGAGCATGGGTCAAGCAGGTGTTAAATTCCAGAAGGCTTAGATAAGCAGCATGAAGCTGATGGAAAACTGGGAGGGGGCTGGGATCAGGTTTGATGTGGAGAGAAGGTTTAGGGCTGCAGGTAAGGGCTGGTGGCAGAGTTGGAGGGTTGTTTTCCCTCCCAGTTCACCCAGCCAGATCTGCTGATGACCCCAAGTGGGTTCAACTCTGGCAGCACAGCAGAAGGCTGGAAGCCCAGGCAGGCAGGAACAGCAAGTAGGTACGCTGTACAAAGTAAGCTGTGGGACAGCAGCTGAGTTGCATTAAAAATTGATCAAGGTGGGAGATGCCATCTTCCAGTAATTCACCAAAATGACAAGCACAAAGGGAAAGAGGAGAGGCCCCCGATACATGTTCTCTAGGCCTTTTAGAAAACATGGAGTTGTTCTACTAGGCATATACCCAGAAGAGCAAAAATCACATCATAACAAAGATATTTGTACCAGAATGTTTATTGCAGCCCAATTCATAATAGCTAAGTCATGGAAAAAGCCCAAGTGCCCATGGATCCACGAATGGATTAATAAATTGTGGTATATGTACACCATGGAATATTATGCAGCCTTAAAGAAAGATGGAGACTTTACCTCTTTCATGTTTCCATGGATGGAGCTGGAACATATTCTTCTTAGTAAAGTATCTCAAGAATGGAAGAAAAAGCATCCAATGTACTCAGCCCTACTATGAAACTAATTTATGGCTTTCACATGAAAGCTATAACCCAGTTATAACCTAAGAATAGGGGGAAGGAAGGGAGGGAGGGGGGAGGTGGGCAGAGGGAGGGTGATTGGTGGGATTACACCTGCGGTGCATCTTACAAGGGTATATGTGAAACTTAGTAAATGTGGAATGTAAATGTCTTGACACAATAACTAAGAAAATGCTAGGAAGACTATGTTAACCAGTGTGATGAAAATGTGTCAAACGGTCTATAAAACCAGTGTATGGTGCCCCATGATCACATTAATGTACACAGCTATGATTTAATAATAAATAAAGAAAAGAAAACATGGAGTTGTTCCTTTGGCCACATATATGCGAATCTACAAGAAAGGTGATATCGTAGACATCAAGGGAATGGGTACTGTTCAAAAAGGCATGCCACACAGATGTGACCATGGCAAAACTGGAAGAGTCTGCAATGTTACCCAGCATGCTGTTGGCATTGTTGTAAACAAACAAGTTAGGGGCAAGATCCTTGCCAAGATGATTAATGTTCATATTGAGCATATTAAGCACTCTAAGAGCCAAGATAGCTTCCTGAAATGTGTGAAGGAAAATGATCAGAAAAAGAAGGAAGCCAAAGAGAAAGGTACCTGGGTTCAACTGAAGTGCCAGCCTGAGCCACCCAGAGAAGCCCACTTTGTGAGAACGAACGGAAAGGAGCCTGAGCTCCTGGAACCCATTCCCTATGAATTCGTGGCATAATAAGCATATAACATAGCACACAGGAGAACCAGTGGACCCCTGTTTTTAGGTGCAAGAACCTATTTATTCCCCATGAGCTCATGGCATAATAGGTGTACAGCATAGCACACAGGATAACCAATAGGCCCCATGTAACAGTCATACAAGGTGCTGGAACCTATTTCCCATGAATTCAAAAGTCAATCAACACTTTGTCACATTCAATGGCAAGGTGCCTCCCTGAGCTACTAGAACCTCTTCCCTATGAATTCATGGCATGGTAGATACAAATAATAGCATAAAAATGTTTCTTGTTCATTCACCACAAGTGTGATTTTTTTTCCCCAAAGAAGTATTAAAGCAAATTTTAATGTGTCCTAAAAAATAATAATAATAATAAAAATAAAAATGGATCAAGGTGGTGGTTGAACAAAAAATGGAGTGCTGGGGAAGAGACACTCTGAGGGCAGCCAGGGCAAGGCAGAGTTCTACAGCAGAGTTCTGAATGCAAGCCCGTGGCTTCCAATGTCTATTCAAATGAGACAGGAAAGGTAGCACTAAGCTCTGGGGAGTGGCCTTTCCTAGAGGCTTCTGTGAACCTGCATCCTCTTATTCATAATATAGACCCCATCTCCATCTCTCAGCACTGCTGTAAGGAGCAGATGAAACAAGGTTGAGAACCACTGAAGGGCTTTCCTAAAGCAGAGTTTTGCAACGAAGTATGTTCTCCAGACGTGGAAAAAGATGTGACTCAGCCCTGGAGTTAAACTAAGGGGAGATAGAGACCCGACAGCACATGCCCTAAGCGAGGGTGTTCAGACTTACAGGTCCTAAAGCTCATGCTGGCCAAGTACCTGCCTAACAACTTTCTTCCTAGCTTGCACTCCTTGACCTAACTTGGCAGATAATTGCTGAAGATATAATCCTTCCAGTGAAATATATATTCTAAAAGTGGTCTCACGAACTTCCCTGTCCATTATAATCACCACTAGTCACATCTAGCCATTTTTATTTAAAATTAGATTAATTAAAATTTAAAATTTGCTTCTTCAATCACACTCACCAAATTTCAAGGGTTCAATACGGGCGGCGCCTGTGGCTCAAGGAGTAAGGCGCCGGTCCCATATGCCGGAGGTGGCGGGTTCAAACCTAGCCCCGGCCAAAACAAAAAAAAATTAAAATAAAAATAAAATCCTCAAGGGTTCAATAGCCAGATGTGGCTAGTGACTACCAAATTAAATGCAGCAGATACAGAACATTTTCATTGTCACAGGAAGTTCTCGGGGTCAGTGCTGCTCCCAGACCACAGTGCTGGAATGATAGATATTAGGGTGGTCAGGCTCTTCCCTGAGAAGTCTCAAATCAAGTCAAGTAGTAGTTTCTTTGTCTGCCTAAGTACAAGGTTAACCCCAGATCCCTTGTTACTTCCTTCAATCCCCAGACTTTGACAACTCCCTCCCTCCTAAGCATAAAATTACCCTGCTCATTTTGTACTACTTAGGACTAAAGGTCTAACGAGACAGGGCAGAGGCCTCTTCCAAGGTAACCTATCCTCCACTATATTAGTGTCTGACAGCAGGAATTTCTGAACCCTTAGAAAGGTGGCAAGCATGATAGAACTGAGAAGAGAAATTCTGAGGCAGTTAGGACTGTATGGTGTCCCTTGAACAGCATGGTAGCAGTGCAGTGACCACCTGCTTCTACAGGGGCCGGGGCACTATAGCAAAGTAATTAAGAACATATGCTTTCGGGGTTTGACTCCCAGCTGCTCCACTTACTAGCTATGCAACCCTAGCATTCCATAATCTCTCTGAGCCTCAGTTTTTTCATAGGTAAAATGAGAACGGTACTTAGAGGGCATTGTAAGAACTAAATGAGTTAATGGGTGAAAGCCATATGGAACAGTGTCGGTTCGATAACTTGTATAGATAATTTGATTTGATAACTTGTATCATGGCTTTGGTGAAGGTTGTAATTAAGACAAGTTCACCAGGGGCTCCAACCTTGCCACCTACTCGTCCTCAAACCCTTAACACTCCCCAAGAGTTTTCTATCCTGGAGCCTACTGCACACTTAATTGTTTGCATCTGCAGTTTTAAGTATCTTGGGCCAAAGTCTTTCCCCACCATTGCCCAGCCACAGGGCTGCCCTGTTTTTTTCTGCAGCACCCCTGAGTACTGCCCAGGCCAAGCAGTGGATTGCCCACCAGGCCCTGAGCCCTTCTGGAAAAGCAATATGGGTTCACCATCGTGCAGGGTGGACAGGATTGGCCCTGAAGACACCTGAGCCAAGACCCGTACATCCAGACATTGGTACCCCAGAGGGAGGGTGTCTTAAGCTGAGGGCAAACTGAATCCATCAGATTCCCTCTCCCCAGAATTTGAAGAAAGGAAGGGCCAAAGAACGGGCATCAGGTTGGCCATGTAGGCTGAAGGTGAAAGATGAGGAGTGAAGAGGGCACCAAGAATGTCTACGACGGTCAAGAGAGAGCTGAAGGGAAGAGGCAACAAAAACTATGTGTGCCCTGGGAGGCCCAGTGCCGAGCCTGAGGGCCACCAGCTTCTGGGCTGGGAAATGAAGACTTCTGGGGAGAGTGAGGCAGCAGCCTTCATTCTTTGCTCCTTGGCACAGGCCTAGAAATGCTGCTGCTTCTGATTTCCCTAGGAGTCTGGGAAGGACTTGAGGAAATAAAAGCACAAAAGCTCCATAGTGCTCTGCCATGTGCTGGAGCCTCTGATGAAAAAAGCAGCCACCATGAAAATAAACAGTTGTGGACTGACAGTCCCAGAGCAAACCCAGCACAGCACCTCCAAAGCTCAGCAGCTCCTTTCTGAGGAGCGGATGAGTATCTGAAGCCCAGGGAAGCTGGTGCTCCCCCTTGCTCCCAGGGTGCTCCTCTGTCAAACAGAATTGGCTTCCTACATAAACAGGTCACCTCTCAATCAAAAGTCTGCCAATGTGTTCCAATAAACTAATGAATAGAGCAGCTTCACCCAAACAAGCTTGATCAGCTAACTCCTTGAGGGGGCCTCAGCTGACCTGTCTATAGAAGGGGAGGAGAGGGTTTGGAGTGGATTGTCTCTTGGGCTCCTTGCACTTTTCTCTTTGATTCTGGGGTCCTCTAATATAACAAGGGTCTGGGTAAGGGACCCTAGCTGGAGTATGGAGGTGAGCATAGTTCCTGGGTAGAGTGTCCAGGAGCAGAGAGCACCTTGACTCACAGGGCCCAGCAGGGAGCACAAAGTGCTGACATCAGAAAGTTCGCTTTGCTCTCTCTGTGGTTATTTTCAACACCCTGCTTACATAGAAAGCTGGGCGAGGTGGCCTGGCACACTGAATTTACCTCTGTGAAAACCAAAAAAGGATGATTTTCTTTTTTTTAAAGACCACTTCCTAGTAAACCAACACCTCCTCTGCTTGTGAAAGGCAGCCTGGCCCTGTTTGGGGTTGGGGAGAGGTGGAGGAGGGAGAACATTAGGCCCTACCTGGGCCCTGAGGCACTGGGAACACAGAGGCCATTTTCATCCAGCCTTCAGAAGTTTCCTTTTGTGGCATGGCGGTGTTAAAAATATTCCTCCCTGAAGGTGCGGCAGAGCAGATGTCCCTGACTGAGCACTTGGGAAGGAGCTATTAAAAGGAACGTAATTAGGTTGTCATCCTGGGGCCTCCGAACCAGGCTTCTGAACGCCATCTTTGTTGAAAGTTTTCCAGACGTCAAATATCTGCAGAACCAGGTTTACCAAAAAGGCTGTTAATACCCAGTAGGACTGGGCTGTGTGAGGCAAAGGCGGAATGATGCTCCAGGTCAAGGTTGGCCTCTGCTATGTCCCTTCCCCTTTGTGGGTCCTCTGCCCCTCCTCCTCCTTTCACAGCCCCTCCCCTGGACCACAATTTGCTCTGAGGAAAACCTCTGTCAGTCATTTGCCTCATAGCATGAATGTAAGCCACACAGTATAGGATCCAAACCCAGGCTCTGCAAACGTAAGGGGGAAAAAAAGGCTTTGCCTCCTGTAAAAGGACTGCCAGGCACTAGAGTGGAGGTGGGGAAGGGCCTTCCCTGTGACCCTGAAATTGCATGACAGGCAGCCACCTACTCTGCTGTGTAGATAGAGCCTGTCCTGATTCCAGGCTATCTTCTGCCTTAGAGGCCTATCTGTTGTAATCACTCCCCTTGCTCCTGTTTGTCATATCTGGCAGGCTCATCCCTCCATCCGTCTCGTCAGCCATTCCTCTATCTACGTATCAACATTTATTGAGAATCTCTGTGGCAAGAACATGCTGAGTGGCAGAGATAGAGGAGGAGCATAAACAGACATGATCCCTGTCATCATGGGTGGAGGCAGCTTTCATGGAGGAAGACATCCCTCAGATAATGACAGAAATAAATGTAAAATCGTAGCCATGACAAGAGCAGCAAAGCAGAAGGAGGTAGACGGTGCTGGGAGGATGTGTCAGAGCGGAGGCCAACTTGTCAGGGGAGTCGAGGAAGACTTTCCATGATGACTGAGCGGAGAAGTGTGTGTCCGTGCGTGTGTGCATGCATGTGTGCGGGTTTTAAGGGGAATATGCACTCAGGGGTTGGTTCTTTCAACTGGAACAGTTTGTGCAAAGGCCCTGGCTGAGGCTGAGGGGCAAGTATCAAGATCAAACCAATCAAGTTACAAACCAATAAAACAAATAGAGGAAAGAAGGAGAATCTAAAACCAGTTTCTGAAACCTTCTATATCAGACAAACTTTTTAAAGGCAGCTGAAGGTTGGCTCTACAAACCAAGCAAGTCCAGGCTACATTTTCTTTGGTGGCAAAGTCAGAGAGCTGGCCCTCATCTCCTCTTCCTGGAGGATTTCCCTGCTATTTTTGCCTGCTTTTTACTCTTTTGTTATTTCCCCAGGTCATAAAATATTATTTTATAGTAGAACCATTAATGGCTACCTAATATTGCAGAGTAGAGAAGGCCACAGTTTCACTCACTGGACCCCCTGTTGTTGGACATTTAGTTTATATAGGTTGTTTTGCAATCCTAAGTGACTCTTCAGTGAATGAACATGCTTCGACGGCATCTTTGCCCACTCCTTTGACGTTTGCTCAGAATAAATTTTGCTACCTGTGAATAATACGAGGGTCAGCTTTAACAAACACAAATTTTCCTAACTGCTGACCCTGTATGCCTGATTTGTAGTGTTCTTCCCATTCTGGGCAAGGATCCTGCAGGGTTCTCATCCATCAGCTAAATAGGTGTGTTGGAAAGGATGGGAAGAGTCTAAGTGGGCAGGAAGGAGTCTAAGTGGACAGTTGTTCTGTTCTGGGTTGGAATGTGGGATGGGGGTTGGCGGGACATTAACAAAGGAGGCTCCATCAACCTCTTTCCCCACCGGTTCCTCCCCATCTACATGGACTAAGTCTGACTGTACCAGTGGAGGGCTCTGTCCTGGCACTCAGCACTTGGGCTTGCCTGTGTGGGTAAGACGGGTGTGAGGATGAGAGCCCTGGCTGAGAATGTGGGGTCTAGCATCCATCAGTTTCTTTCAGGAAACTTCCCTGAAAGATACAGATCCCCTGGGAGAAATGTGGGCAAACAGCACATTATGTCAAAATAGAAAATCTCTGGAGAAGACAGACACCCTGCTAGGTGCTTCAAGGATTTCAGGGGCATAATCCCTCTTAGCCCCCACAAATGGCTCTTTACCCTAAGTGTATAAAATATGCACATTTTGTGGCTATGGAAGCTAAGATTCAGACTGTTAAGTAACTTCCAAGCATCGTACAGCTAGTATTTGACAGGATATAGATTTGAATATAAGTTCCTGTGATGCCATTTCACCAGCTCTTCCCACTCTTGTTATGATTTGCATTGATGTTACTCTGCATTAAATGAGATACTCCTGTTGAAAGCTGCAGCACCTGGTATGTAGTTAGGGCTCTACAGATGTGATTTATTATTATTATACCCTACCTATTAGATCATGTTTTTTATGATCATGTTTAAACACCTTAAAGGGAAGAGGTCACCCCTTTCCACAAGCTGGGCATAGAGCAGCTGCCTGACAAACCGGTTAAAAAAACCGCATCATTTTACAGTGATCATAAAGTGAAAACAGAATTGCTTCCTTTAAGGCAGAACTTTGTTCTTCGCGGACATGCAAGCCCACAGTGCAAGTGACTTTAATGGGAAGCTGTCCAGTGGCTTGGCACCTGGTGGTCAACAAGAATACAACACTAGAGAAAGAAGTAGTAATCAACAAACAGACCTCCGGGGTCACAGCTTAGACTGAGCGTGCCACATGACCACTTTAACAGCCGGGTCCCCGACCTTCAACCTGATAGGCTAAGCCTTAATTCATATCTGAGGTGGGCGTGGCCTTGGAGACAGATAAACCAATCACCTGGCTCCACAACTCGCTGTTCGGCTTTAGGTTGTGCCAGAGGCGAATTGAATCAGGAACTACCTAACTGAAAGTTCTCTCCCCTGCCCCGCCCCGCCCAGAGGCAATGCAAGGAAAAAGGGACGTTGGAGCTTTTACATCTGACTTTGCTCTTTACTAGCGCTAGCCTCAGGTTCCTCATTCACAAAAATGCTATAATAATTCCTTTTCCAGAGGTTGTAGCAATTAAATAAAATTAACTCAGAAAGTGCTTAACACAGGTACCTAACTCCTTGCAAGTACTCAAGAAAAGGTTGCCTCTAGACAGCAGTCTGCCTGAGGGCAGGGATTGTATTTGATCCACTTGGCTTGCCAGGGTGTCCTGGCCCATTTAGTTGTTCTCCAAAGAATGAATGCCTGAATACCTGGACTCCTTCCATTAATGTTTCAGCTCTTAGGGTAAGCCTTGCCTGTTTTAGGCCTCTCTCAAAAATATCTAGGAGGGTTAACACCACTTTTCTTTTCCTCTTCCAGCCCTAGGGACATGATGGCCTGGGTACTTGGGGAGGAAAGGGGATCACTTTCATATTAAGACAAATTCGTGTTGTTACCAGTCCCTCCCTGCCTATGTGCACCCTTATTTTTGACCTTCTCCTTGCTCCAGGATGCTTGGACTCACTGCAGGCTATCAAAAGGGAATTAAAAATAGCACCTGGCCACTAGTGAGAATTTGAGAGGAGCTGAGTTGCCCTAAAGCATGGAGTGATGTATTCTCGTTAGAATGAGGGAATGAATGGCTTAAAGGGGGAGTTAGATTTGAGCATTCAGATTGGAGTTTAGAAATCAACTGGAGTTTGGATTCAGTAATTAGTTACCACTAATTTCTGAGAGCTAGACAGCTGCTTGTGGCCAGATACAATGAAGGCCATCACTTTGGTCTGATACTTAAAATGCTCTGTCCCAGGGGCCAGAGAGTCCTCTCCTCTGGCTAGTGCTTCAATGAGCCTGGTCAACCTGCAGACAGAGCAGGCTGAGCGTCTACTACATGCCAGGCATAAAGTGGGGGATATAGGGTCCTAAAGGTATCTAGGACACAGCTCCTCCCAGTAAAGCTGGGGCAGCCAGGCCTGGTATAGCCCAGTGACTGTGGGGAAATCATAAGTCTCCTAACCTCAGCTTTCTCATCCGACATATGGACCTAATACCATACAAGGCTGTTTGGAAAGCTCCAAATGATTAAGGGAAAAAAAGGCTTTAAAGTGAACCTGCTCTTGGGCAAAGTAAACTGTTCCAAAGTGAACCACAGGCAGAGTGTGCACTTTACCCTGGGTGAGGTTGATGTCGTGCTTCCCTCCAAGAAATACCACGTTTTTTTGCCCTTGCTACACCGACTCCATAGTTCCCAAGACCATTTCTAGCAGGGACTTATGGCTCTGAACAGGAACTGACAAAGAAGCAACTCACCCCAAGATCTTTTTTTTGTTGTTGTTTTTTTATTGTTGGGGGTTCATTGAGTCACCCCAAGATCTTTCCAGGCTCCCCAGTGTATGGGGAAAGTCACCCATACACTCACTCACTCTTTTTCTTTCTTTCTTTCTCTCTCTCTCACACACCCCAGACAGCCCTTGGCTGCAGTATGACCAAACCCATGAGTCACCTGGATAAAGTAAGGACTCAACAAATTTTTATCAAATGAATGAATGAGGGACTAGGTATATGAATGGCTTCATGAATGGGCAGCCACTCCCTCAGAGAATGAGACTGTTTCCTAATCCAGGATGCTGAGTGCTCCCAAAGGAAGTCATTTGAGACTTTCCTAGTGAATGTTCCTTGAGGAAACCATATTCTCTACTTTTTCTCAAGCCCCACGTGTCTTCTTTTCTCCCCAGCTTCATCGTGGGGATTGTGTTCTTGACTCCTATGGCATTCTATATGCTAAACTTTATACTTGGTATTAAGTAGGTGCTCAATAAATGCAAGAGGAGAAAGAAGGATAAATATGAGACTTGGATTCTGTCTTCCAAATGTTTACTGTTTAGTAGGAGAGAAAAGACAAGCATGTAAGTACCATATGACAAAGCATAACAGGGTAACCAGTGCAACAAAAGGGTCCAGGAGTGTATGCGATAGAGTTAGAGCTGAGATAACCCACTATGGGCTGGGAAAGTCAAGGAATGCTTCCTGGAGGAACTGAATGAGATTTAAGATTGGCCTTGGAGGAAGAAAAAGATTAGAAGTGCTGAGAGAAAAAAGAATATGTTCCTTACGGGGAGAGGGCATGGGCACCTCCCCTTGAACTGGAGGAAGGCCATTTCCAGTGATGTTCACCTGAGCAGATTTAGAATAGCAATGTAGCAGATTCACGTAGAACAGCATGCCAAGTATTATAAGGTCACATGGGGGAGAAAAGATTACATTTCCTCTACCTTTCTGAGTTCTTAGCTGGGACCCTGTAACAAAAGACAGATTAAAGAGAAAACCAAACAGAGGTTGTTTTGTTTTTTTTTTTTTTTTTTGTAGAGACAGAGTCTCACTTTATGGCCCTCGGTAGAGTGCCGTGGCCTCACACAGCTCACAGCAACCTCCAACTCCTGGGCTTAAGCGATTCTCTTGCCTCAGCCTCCCGAGTAGCAGGGACTACAGGCGCCCGCCACAACGCCCGGCTATTTTTTGGTTGCAGTTTGGCTGGGGCCGGGTTTGAACCCGCCACCCTCGGTATATGGGGCCGGCGCCTTACCGACTGAGCCACAGGCGCCGCCCAAACAGAGGTTTTTTTTAACCTGTATACCTCACGTATATATGGGAGATACTCAGGAAAAATGAGAAAATCTTAAAGAAGTGGCATAAAACTCTGGCTTATACAGAGTCTTCAACAAAGAACAATATAATTTTAGAGAAACCACAAGATAAAAGGAAAAGGACGTTGAGTCTCTAGGGGCAGCACGTTGTGGGAAGACAAATAAACAGGAAACTAGTGATAGACAAAGGCTAGTTAAGCTTCTCGTGTGGATTCCTCTGGTGCCATCTCCAGGCTAATAAGGTTCTAAAGCTGTCTTCTGTGATCAACCTTTGTCCTTCCTGGTAGAGAGGGAAGAGGGACACCCTTGTATGTTTATGTTCTGCTTTTAGGCAAATAGGGGGAGGGCAGAGAGCTTTTCTTGTATCTGCTTCTTCTCAATTGTCTTCAACTCAAAAGAATCAAAATGGCATATTTTGGGGTGGCATATTCTGCACCAATTCAGTGGGATGAGGCAGGACTATACAGAGCTTTGAAAGCTAAGATAGAGGATTTGGAAGTGAAAGGGGAACGCTGTAGGATGTGGGAAGATGGGAGGCGAGGGTGGGGGAGGAGATAAGCAGCAAGGTGAGTGTGGCAAACTCTGCTGAGACTGAAGTGTTAGCCCAGGACTGGCCAGAGCTGGGTTTAGGAAAACAGGCCACTCTCCATTTCTTTTATTTATTCATTCACCCATTCAAATACCTATCCACTTGCCAGTCCCTGCAGAAGTAAACAGAGGAGATGCCTTCCACCCTGGGCTCTACTCTTCGCCCCCCAACGGACCACCCAGCTCCAAGGCTTGGGTGCACGCTGGCCTGAGGTAATGGCTGGGGATGAAATCAGCGATGGCCTCTCACCTGCAGCTTCCTTCTACAAAGCCGTCAAGCCTCCCGGCTCCCGGCCCAAGTTAGGCGGGGTGACCCACGGAGGGTGTGGCTCTGGCATATTCAGGACCGCCTGCGGGCGGGGGGCTAAGGTGCCCGGAAACGGGGCTAAGGCCGCAGCAGCCGGGGATCCAGGCGGGCGGCGGCCTTCCCGACGGTGCCCACGCACGCTCGGCGGCTCGGTAAGCGCAGCTGATTGGGCACTGAGAGGAGGGGGCCCGGCGGCTCCTCTGCGCCCTCTGCCGGGCTCCGGCCTCCACTGCATGCGACACCGCCCACCACTTGCGCAGGGCCCTGGGCCCTGGGCGGATCCGCCTGTCCTGAGTTCTGCTCCTACTCGAGGACCCCGCCACCTGTCCGCGGTCTGCGCGTGCCTCCCTGGGAGAAGGGCGGTGGGAATAGGAGCCTTTTTTAAATAATGAGAATAGAGACATTCCCGGAAGTCCTTTCCCAAGGGCACTTTAGGAGCCCGAGTGAAATTCCACCATTAGAGATTGCATTCTTTGGAGGGGTGGAGAGATGACATCTTCAACTTTCGTGGCCAGATGTGTCTGGACAAGGGCCTTAAAAGGAGCGAGTAGTTGAAATCAGTCATTCTTTCCCTCAACCAGGCTTTTATTAGTGCTCATTTGTCATGGTTGGCCTAAAGGTGACTCAGAGCCACCTTTCAAGCTGTCAGAATGTTGAGGTTGAGTAAGGCTGGTTTCTCCCACCATAGTTGCCTTTTATTAATCCCTGGATAGTTGAGTCTCCCTCTTCCAGGAAGTCTGTCTGACTGACTTTTTGGGTGAACTGTTACAGCCCAGGTCAGTATCTCTCAGTGTAGCAGGCCAGGGTTCTCTATGTTGTGTGGTCCAGGCTCATGCAGTGCCCAGGAGCAAAAGGCCCTCATCAGCTGGGGCACTTCTGGTAGGAAGGAGAAGGAGAGGAACACAGAGTCAAGGAAACAAATTCTCCCCTTTACTATCCAATCAAGGACAAGATCACACTGTCCTCAAGGGCCACTAGCACCTGGTTCCACGTTACAAATGACCTTGGTGCAAACCCACCACGGATAGTCTGTTCTCTGACTAGCACACAGGAAGTCAGGTGAATTTAAGTTAGATGGCCTCTCCTCTCTTCACATCTGTGTGATAGATAGTTCCTCATCTCACTCGGAGTAAAAGCTGAAGCACCCATCTTGGCCACCCTATTTCTTGGAGCTCATTTCCTGTTGCTGTTCCTGCCACTCCTCTCTGGCCATATCAGCTCCCTCGCTGTTCCTTGAACATACCAGACACACTTTCACCTGGGGACTTCTGCACTGATTGTTCCTGCTGCCTGGAATGAGGTTCCCCAGATGCCCACATGCTCCACTCCCTCACCTCCTTCAAGTCTTTATTTAAATGCTACCTTACCAGAGAGGCTTTCTCTGACTATCCTGTGTGAAATAACACCCTCCGTCATTCTCTGGGCCCTTAACCCCTTTGATTTTCTTCTAATACTTATCATTCCCTAACATGTTATTTATTTCTGTTTATCTGTATGTTGTCTGCCTTCCTAACGAGCATGTAAACCCCCCAACAACAGAGTACTTTATCAGTTTTGTTCACTGCCCAGCACCTAGAAAATAGCCTGGCACATAGTCAGTGCTCAATACATTTGTGAAATGACTAAACGAATGTTCCAGGCACTATGCCAAGTACTAGGACAGGCCATGAATAATAAGCCTGGGCTCTTGCCCTTGAAGAACAAACTGGCAGACAGGCGCACAATTACAAACCAGCGTGATGAGTGTTGTGTCTAAATACAGATATATATAAACTACACATGAAGGCTCAAGGGAGGAAATAATTCACCCTGCCCGGAAGTCAGAGGAAAGCATGAGTATGATGTCACTGGATGGAAAAGAAAGGGAAAAGGCGTTCCAAGCAAAGAGAACAGCGAGCACAAAGGCACCGAAGTGTGAACATATTTGACACATGGAGGGAGTGCCAAGCAGGCCAGCCCCCAGAAGCACAGGATGCAGGGCAGGTGTGGCGGAGGGTAAGTTTGGGAAGATAGGTTGGGTCGTGCGCTGAAGGGGCTTGTGAGAAGGATGACAGCCTCGCTCTGCAAATTTCAGATCTGTGCCTGGCTAATTAGAGACATTCCAGGGCAAAGAGCCTGCTTCTGACCCCAGGAAAGGCACCACAGGAGTAGCCCTACCCTCCTGCCAGAGAAAGGCCTGGAATGTTGTGTGGCCTCCCCAGGGTGGGAGGGGGAGTACCTGTGCAAACAGTTTGGTGGTTCTGCTTGCCTTCCTGTTGCTGATCCAAACAGGGCCCTCCGTAAAGACCTTGCCCTGTTACATGAGGCCTGAAAGAGTCCTGGGTCACACTCCACAGCCTTGATCATGAAGAATTCAAGTTTCAAAATGTCCTTATTTTGCAATCTGACTCAAAAGGGTGGGGAATGGAAAAATTATAGACAGCAGTCACCAAGGGACCTTGGCTTAATATAACTGGTGACCTGGGAAATGACAGAGGCAGAAAATAATTTTCCTCTTGGACTAAGGGACTAAGAGGACCTCTCATAGCTGACTCGGAATAAAGACTTCCCTTTAAGGGTTGTATACGAGAGTCTTTTCTCACTTCCTCCCTTGTTATTTTGCTCTTCCCTCTTCTCGCCTCTTCCCTTTTCCCATATCTGCCCCTCAATCCTTCCCCTTTGGGCTTTTCTTTTCCTCCCTTTCCTGCTTTTCCTTGCTTGCTTCCCTCCTTTCCTTTCTCTCTATTTTCCTTCAGCTTAAGCACAGGACATATATTTAAAAAGTTAAAGGTTGGGGGTGGTGCCTGTGGCTCAAAGGAGTAGGGCACCAGCCCCATGTGCCGGAGGTGGCGGGTTCAAACCCAAGCCTGGCCAAAAACTGCAAAAAAAAAAAAAAAGTTAAAGGCTTGGTGACACATGCCTATAATTCCAGCAACTTATGAGGCTGAGTCAGGAGGATTACTTGAGGCCAGGAGGTTGAGACCAGACTGGACAACGTAGCGAGACCTTGTCTCTAAAAAATAGTACTTGTTAAAGGATAGGTTTTTTTGTTTGTTTGTTTTTTGAGACAGAGTCTCAAGCTGTCACCCTGGGTAGCATGCCATGGCGTTACAGCTCGCAGCAACCTCAAATTCTAGGGCTTATCCGATTCTCTTGCCTCAGCCTCCCAAGTAGCTGAGACTACAGGCACCCACAATGCCCAGCTATTTTTTGGTTGTAGTTGTCATTGTTGTTTGGCAGGCCTGGGCTGGATTGAAGCCCGCCAGCTCCAGTGTATATGGCTGGAGCACTGACCGCTTGAACTATAGGCACCAAGCCTAAAGAATAGTTTTTACTTTTTTAATTTTAATTTTTATTTTTTAGGGAGAGAGTCTCACTCTATCACCTTCGGTAGAGTGCTCTGGTGTCACAGCTCATAGTGACCTCCAACTCCTGGGCTTACGCCATTCTCTTACCTTAGCCTCCCGAGTAGCTGGGACTACAGGTGCCCGCCACAATGTCCTGCTATATTTTTTTATTGTTGTTGCATTTTTGTGGGGTGGGTTTGAACCCACCACCCTCGGTATATGGTGCCTACGCCCTACCCACTGAGCCACAGGCACTGCCCAAAGGATAGTTTTTAATAGATAAAATCATTACTCTTTTGCAAATACAAAATGAACACATGTCAGTGATTGCATTTAATTCATTAATTAACGAGAGAACTAGCAAGATGTTACAAGTAGTTCATAGGAGAATCCAAATGACAAACACATATACAGAAAATCAGGAATTTACCCATAGAAGTAAAACTGGAGTCTTCATTTGCATGTCTACAAACAAGAATTTCCTACCTCAGCATCAGCCCTCTATAAGTTAATTTCTGTCTCTACCAACATGCCACATCGTCAAAAACAATAAAAGGTACAGATCCCCATAGAATCAGCCAACCCAGGAAAGGTCCTCTAGTCTAGACAATGCCTAGAAAGAAAACTCAGGAATCTTTGCCCATTTCAGTCTTTCACAGTTTTTCTCGATAAGATTCTAGAATAGTGGCTCGGCACTGTAGCACAGTGGTTAAGGCGCTGGCCACGTACAACAAGGCTGGCGGATTTGAACCCAGCCCGGGCCAGCTAAACAACAATGACAACTTCAACAGAAAAAAAAAATAGCCGGGAATTGTGGCAGGTGCAGCTACTTGGGAGGCTGAGGCAGGAGAATCACTTAAACCCAAGAGTTGGAGGTCGCTGTGAGCTGTGACGCCACAGCACTCTACCCAGGATGACATAGTGAGACTCTTTCTCAAAAAAAAAAAAAAAAAAAAATCCTGAATAGTATAGGAAAGGAAGGGGGGAACCAGTGAATTTTTGCAGGTCTCTGTCCAGAGGCAGAAGTTGATTCTGGTTGTCTGTCTCTGAGCAAAGCTGAGGGTGACGCTGCAATGCTCTATAAACCTTTATTCTCATCCTCCTGCCATCATCCTCTGGCTTTGGAGATGCAGGAAAGTTCAAGGCCAGTTTGAGGGGAATCTGCCCCACAACTTGTGCCCACACCAGTAGAATCAGCCCTGGGCATGAAGGTAGCTAGGATCCCTCCTAGCCTCAGTTTCACTCACCTGTCCCTGGCATTTGGCTCTTTCCTCAGGTGACAGCTTTCAGCTTCCTCACCAGTCTTGCCTGTCCCTCTCGTGGGGTCTGTGACTTGCCTCCACTTACCCCGTTGCCCATTCCCAGGCCCCACACAAGTCTTCCCTTACTTCTCTCCCAAGATTTGGCCCTCCAGGATCTCCATAGTTACCAGGAAAGCAACTAGACACATTTGCGAGGTGCACCTTCTGACCAGGTATGTGAACTTGGGAGTATGAGGCAACCAGTGAAAGTTGCCTGAACTTTCTAGCCTACTGAGTGCCAAGCCCTATGCCAGATGCTTGGCAGATGCTGAGATGGGGTTGGGGAGAGTAACATTTGCACAGAAGACATGTTCCCTGCTCTCAGGGCATTTATAGTCTAGCCTGAGAGGCCACACATCCAGGAGACCTCAGCAGCTGGTGATCACAGGCAGTGCATAAGGAGAGAGAGATGCTGGGATGTGGGTGAAAGGAGGGAAAGCTCTGACCAGCCCTGGAGTAGACAGGAGACCATCAGTGGGCAAAGTGCCTACATAGTCCCTCGTCTCCATGAAAGGGCAGCTACCTTCCTCACCTCTGCTCTGAGCAGGTGTCCTGAATATCACCTTCCCATAGATAGGGCTGTAGTCTGGGCCCTTGTCCCATCCCCACCTTTTTATTCCCACCCTTGCAAAAGAGACAGCCTCAACGTAGAAACCCAAGTGGATAAGCAAAGGATTAAAAAGGGTTTTAGGTAGCTGGGCGTTGTGGCGGGCACCTGTAGTTGCAGCTACTCGGGAGGCTAAGGCCAGAGAATCGCCTAAGCCCAGGAGTTGGAGGTTGCTGTGAGCTGTGATGCTACAGCACTCTACCGAGGGTGACAAAATGAGACTCTATCTCTACAAAAAAAAGGGGGGGGGGGTTAGGATACAGAGGCTGAGCAGAGCAGGTGATGGGCTGAGCTCCACCAAAGGGCCTTGGGGCAGGTGTTAGGACCAGGTAGAGGACACCCAGGTTTGGTTTTTCTGGCTATTCTGGTAGTTGGGCAATTCAAGGCAAATCATGTCTTGGCTCATCTGGTAACAAGGGAGTTCGACTTCCTGATTTCTTTTTTTTATTATTCTTTTAGATTTTCCAGTGTGGCAAGGCACATATAACATAAATGTGATGGTTCATTTTAGTTATCAACTTGACTGGGCCACAAGGCACCTAGATATTTGGTTAAACATTATTCTGGATGTGTCTGTGAGGCTGCTTTTGGATGAGATTAACATTGGAATCCATAGACTTAATGAAGCAGATGGTCCTCCCTAATGTGGTCTCATCTAATCCCTTGAAGGCCTGAATAAAACAAGAAGACTGAGTAAGGGAGAATTTGCTCTTTCCACCAGATAGTCTTTAGCTTGGAACATCAGTCTTCTACCTTTGGACTCCAGTTCACACTGGAACTATACCCTCTGCTTTCCCGGGTCTCCAGAATGCTGAATGCAGATGTTGGGGCTTCTCAGTCCAACATAAGTCAATTCCTTATTATAAATTTTATTATGCATATATATGTGTATGTGTATATATATGTATATATACACGTGTATACACACAGATATTCTATATGTATGTATATCCTACTGGTTCTGTTTTTCTAGAGAATCCTAATAAAATAAATTTAGCATTTTAACCGTTTTTAAATGTACTGTTCAGTGGCATTAAATTCATTTACATTGTTGTGCAAACATCACCATGCACATCTCCAGAACGTTTTTTATCATCCCCAAACTCTCCATTTTTCCTTGCCCACAACCCCTCTGTAACTGCTACCCCACTGTCTGTCCCTGTGGACTGTGACTACTCAAGGTACCTCATAGACAAGGGTACCTGTGAAATTTACTATGTAATTTTCATGTAAATTTCATTCTACATAATTTACTATGTAGAATAAAAGTGTCTTAACACAATAACTAAGAAAATGCCGTGAAGGCTATGTTAACCTTTTTGATGAAAATATTTCAAATTGTACATAAAACCAGCACATTGTACTCCACAATTGCATTAATGTACATGGCTATGATTTTTTTTTTTTGTAGAGACAGAGTCTCACTTTATGGCCCTCCATAGAGTGCCGTGGCATCACACAGCTCACAGCAACCTCCAACTCCTGGGCTTAGGCGATTCCCTTGCCTCAGCCTCCCGAGTAGCTGGGACTACAGGCGCCAGCTATTTTTGTTGTTGTTGTTGCTATTTGGCGGGGGCTGGGTTTGAACCCGTCAACCTTGGTATATGGGGCTGGTGCCCTACTCACTGAGCCACAGGTGCTGCCCTACATGGCTATGATTTAATAAATAAAAAAAAAAAGGTACCCCATAGAGTGAGATTATACTATATCGTCCTTTTGTGTCTGGCTTATCTCACTTAGCCTAATGTCTTCCGGGTTCGTCTATGTTGTAGCATGTATCAGAAGTTCATTGTTCTTTAAGGCTGAATATTTCATTGTATGAATATATCAAATTTTATTTGTATATTCATCTTTTGATGGGTATTTGGGTTGTTTCCTTCTTTACACTATTGTGAATAATGTTACTGTGAATGTGGGTGCACAAATAACTCTTTGCATCCGTGCTTTCAATTCCTTTGTGCATATACCCTGAAGTGAAATTGCTGAATCAAATGATAATTCTACAAGGTCTCACAAGTAAGTCTGTGAACTCATCCTAGAAAAAGTGCTACATTCCTCGTTGCTGAATATCCCGACAGTCACCTTCAAAGTACTCCCCTTGGCCATCTGGTGACCGTAGTGATATTTAGCAATAAGGTACATGGCATTTTTTCTAGGATGAATTCTCAAACTTAATTGTCAGAGCGTGTACAATGGCAGCTCTGATGGCCATTTCAGAAAAAGAGTTCCAAAATTTCTTTGAAGCATAGCTTCCCAAGGAGAGTACTTTGAAGGTGACCATAGCGATATTCAGCAATGAGGTAGGTAGCACATTTTCCACAATGAGTTCATGAACTTAATTGACCTTGTATATTAAATTTTTTGAGAAAACACAGAGTGTTTCAGCGGCAACTGAAGCTACCAATATTGCACAGAGGTTCCAATTACACCACATTCTTGCTAACACTTGTTATTTCCTGTTTTTTTGATAGTAGCTATCCTAATGGGCATGAAGTGATACTCATTGTAACTTTGGCTTTCATTACCCTGATGGCAAATGATGTTCAGCATCTTTTCATGTGTTTATTGGCCATTTGTAGATCTTCTTTGGAAAAATGTCTTTCAGGTTCTTTGCCCATTTTTTTTTTTTTTTTTTTTTGTAGAGACAGAGTTTCACTTTATTGCCCTAGGTAGAGCACCGTGGCATCACACAGCTCACAGCAACCTCCAACTCCTGGGCTTAGGCGATTCTCCTGCCTCAGCCTCCCGAGTAGCTGAGACTACAGGCGCCCACCTCTTTGCCCATTTTTTGATTGGGCTATTTGGTTTTTGTTATTGGATTTTAAGAATTGTCCATATGTTCTGGGTATCAATCTCGCATATGTAATTTTCAAATATTTTCTCCCATCCTGTGGGTTGCCTGTTTACTCTGTTAATAGTTTCAAACCTTCAATCCACAAAAGTTTTTACTTTTGGTGAAGTCTAACTTTTCTATTTTATCTTTTGTTGCCTGAACCTCTGGTGTTATATTCAAGGACTCATTGCCAAATCCACCATCATAAAGCTTTTCCCTTATGTTTTCTTCCAAGAGTTTTATAGTTTTAGCTCTTCTGTTTATTTTCTATCCATTTTGACTTCATTCTTGTATGTGCTCCAACTTCATTCTTTTGCATGTGGATATCCAGTTTCCCAATGTCATTTGTTGAATTCCTAATTTCTAAAATTCCAATCAGTTAAGAATTTTTTTTGGCTCGAAGAAATAAAAACTATAATAGCTTAAACACACAAATCTTGATGATTTCACATAAAAGAAGTCCAGAGGTAGGCTGTTGTCAGCTGCTATGAAGGGTCCATGGGTGGATGGGTGCAGTGACTCACCCTGTAATCCTAGCACCCTAGGAGGCCGAGGTGGGTAAATTGCTTGAGCTCAGGAATTCATGACCAGGTTGAGCAAGAGCAAGCCCCATCTCAAAAAGAAAAAAAAAAAGTTGTGGCAGGCACCTGTGGTCCCAGCTACTTGGGAGGCTGAGGCAAGAGGATCACTTGTGCCCAGGAGTTTGAGGTTGTTGTGAGCTATGATGCCACAGAACTCTACCCAGGGATACAAAGTGAGACTCGGTCTCAAAAAAAAAAAGAAAAAGAGAAAGAAAGAAAATTGCCCCTATCAGAGTAACATGGATTCTGCTGTAATTGAAGCAAGAATAAACATCAAGTTTATGGTAAAGCTTGGTTGGAAGCATGATGATTCATGGAATGTTAACGAGGGCAATGCCCCAAAGAAATCAGCAGTTCACAAGGGGCAAGACAATGTTGAAGATGAAGCCTGCAGTGGCAGACCATCTGCATCAATTTTTGAGGAATCTAAGATTAATCTTGTTAGTGCCTAATTAAAGAGGACCAATGATTAACAGTACAAACAATAGCCAATACCATAAACATCTCAATTGGCTCAGCTTATACAATTCTGACTGAAAAAATTAAAATTGAGCAAACTTTCCACTCAATGGGTACCAAAACTATTTCACCCAGATTAGCTGCAGGCGAGAGGAGAGATTTCAATGGGAATTGTGTACAAAAGGGATCAAGATCCTGAAGCATTTCTTCAAAAAATTGTAATAGGAGATAAAACATGGCTTTACCAGTACAATCCTGAAAACAAAGCCCAACAAAAGCAATGGCTACCAAGAGTCAAAGTGGTTCAGTCAGATCAAAAGTGGACTGGTCAAGAACAAAGGTCATGACAATGGTTTTTGGGATGCTCAAGACATTTTGCTTATTGACTTTATAGAGGACCAAAGAATGATAACATCTAATTATTATGAGAGTATACTGAGAGAGACAGACAAAGCCTTAGCAGAAAATTGCCCAGAAACCACCAGAAAGTCCTCCTCCACCACAGCAAGGCTCTTGCTTATTCCCGTCATCAAATAAGGGCAAGTTTCTTTCTTTCTTTTTTGAGATAGAGTCTCACTCTGTCACCCTGGGTAGAGTGCTGTGGCATCATAGCTCACAGCAACCTCAAATTTGGGCTCAAGCAATCCTCTTGCCCAAGACTCCCAAGTAGCTGGGACTACAGGTGCCCTGCCACAATGCCTGGCTAACTTTTAGTAGAGACAGGGTCTTGCTCTTGCTTAGGCTGGTCTCGAACTCCTGAGCTCAAGCAATCCATTTGCGTCAGCCTCCCAAAGTGCTAGGATTAGGGCAGAGCCACCACGCCTGGCTCAAGAGCAAGTTTCAGTGAGAAATCATTAGACATCCACCTTACATTCCTGATATGGCTCCTCTGACTTCTTTTTTTTTTTTTTTTTTTTGTAGAGACAGAGTCTCACTATACTGCCCTCGGGTAGAGTGCCGTGGCATCACACGGCTCACAGCAACCTCCAACTCTTGGGCTTACGCGATTCTCCTGCCTCAGCCTCCCAAGCTGCTGGGACTACAGGCGCCTGCCACAACGCCCGGCTATTTTTTGTTGCAGTTTGGCAGGGGCTGGGTTTGAACCCGCCACCCTCAGCATATGGGGCCGGCGCCCTACTCACTGAGCAATAGGCGCCGCCCCACCTCTGACTTCTTTTTATTTCCTAATCTTAAAAAAAAATCTTTAAAGGACACCCATTTTTCTGCATTGACATGGTTAAATTCCCAGGACCCTCAGTTATTTAGGGATGAACTAAATAGCTGCTATCCCACTTTTGCTTACAAAAATGTCTTGAACTTGATAGATCTTATGTTGAGAAATAAAGCTTATATTTTTATCTTTTAATTCCATGTTCTCCAAACTTTTTGAAGTCCTCGTATATGCCAAAGCAAAAGGGGACAGAGTGTAGAGAACTCTTTGGAATGCTGCCAAACTATTCTAGTTCTGGTGGAATGCCCAGGCCTCCATAGTCCCACCGCTGGCCACACAATCCCAGCCTGGTACATTCGACTCTCTGTTACCTTGGCTCCTTTCTAAATGGTTTCTGTAAGTCTGAGTTGAGCTTTTCCTTTTATTTCTCTTGCACATAAAGAAGTCCTAAGGTAAGAGGATCATACACAGAAACACATAGAGAAAAACAGCAAAAAGTGGCTCGGCACCTGTAGCATAACGGTTACAGCACCAGCCACATACACCGAGGGTGGCGGGTTCAAACCCAGCGTGGGCCAGCTAAATAACTGCAACCAAAAAAAAAAAATAGCCAGGCATTGTGGCAGGTGCCTGTAGTCCCAGCTACTTGGGAGGCTGAGGCAAGAGAATCACTTGAGCCCAAGAGTTTGAGGTTGCTGTGAGCTGTGATGCCATAACACTCTACCGAGGGCAACACATTGAGACTCTGTCTCAAAAAAGAAAAACAGCAAAAAGCATAAAGCTGAGGAAGAGAAAGTTAAAGTGCTAATTCAGCCCACACAAGGAAAAGAAAGGTGAGACATTTCTAGTAATTGGACTACGCATTTCCCTAACGATGTTTGATCTCAATCTGTGCCCTGCTCTTTTGAAGGAAGATGAAAACATCATTTGCTTCTATCTATTTAAAAATAATTAAATGCCCAGGTGCGGTGGCTAATGCCTGTAATCCTAGCACTCTGGGAGGCCGAGGTGGGTGGATTGCTTGAGTTCACAAGCCTGAGTGAAAGCGAGACCCTGTCTCTACTAAAATAGAAAAACTGAGGCAAGAGGATCACTTGAGCCCAAGAGTTGGAGGTTGCTGTGAGCTATGATGCCACAGCACTGTACCCACGGCAAAAGTTTGAGACTCTATCTCAAAAAAAAAAAAATTTAAATGGATCAAACTCAGTATTCGATTTTGCAGTGCTGTGTTTTTTTCTCCTATAATTAGGAAAAATGGGAAGAAATTTGTCTTCATGTTTAACTATGGAAGATAGATATGGGGGACATAAGAGACAAAGAAGCTGGGTCCTTCTCTCTCAATAACTTGAGTCTAAATGCAGAATCACCCCTACTGAGAAGAAGTTCCATAATTGCTAGAAGAGAATGCACACACCGCCACAGACTCTGACGCCCTCTGGGTAGACCTTCCCATTTGAACCTGAAATAAACTCTGCCATACATTTCTATGGAAGAATCCCATAAAACCAACACGTGCTGTCAGCTTCTTAAATCTGTTGCCATTACCGTGTGATATGAGACACTGAATGCGGAAAGCCATTTAGCCATTTAGAAAACTGCAGCAGAAGACTCATGGCATTAGTGAATGGTTTGGTTTCTTTGTGTTTTGTAGTATCATTCTTTCCTTAAAAAACTGCTATATAATTCATGTAGTATAACATTCATTTACAGTGTATAATTCAGTGGTTTTTTAGTACAAGATTGTGCAATTATCACCACTATTTGATTCTAGAACATTTTCAATATCCCAGAAAGAAACCCTGTATCTGTTAGCATTCACTTCCCATTCCCTCCTTCCCCAGACCCTGGTAAGCACAAATCTACTTTCTATTTCTTTCTCTTTCTATAGTTTTGCCTACTCTGGACATTTCATGTAAATGTAATCATATATTATGTGGTCTTTTGGGACTGGCTTCCTTCTCACAGCATAATATTTTCAAGGCTCATTCACATTGCAGCAGGAATCAGTACTTCATTTCTTTTCTTTTTTTTTTTTGTGGTTTTGGCCAGGGCTGGGTTTGAACCCGCCACCTCCGGCATATGGGACCGGCGCCCTACTCCTTGAGCCACAGGCGCCACCCAGTACTTCATTTCTTTTTATTGCTGAACAGCATTTGATTATGTGGCTACGCCCTTATTTTGTTTATTCATCCATTAGTTGATGGACATTTGGATTATTTGCAATGAGCAACTTTTAAGGAAGCTTGGTCTATGTTGTAGTCAAAATTAAATTATTATAATTGATGTTTCCTGTTGTGGTGGTCTATTTGGGCTGCTATAACAAAAATACCGCACACTGGGTGGCTTAAATAATAATCATGTACTTCAGACAGTTCTGGAGGCTGGGAAGTTAAAGATCAAGGTGCCAGCACGTTCAGGACTGGTGAAGTACTTGTCCTGTGGAGATGGCCGTCTTTTCCTTGTGTCCTCACATCCTGGGGTGGGTGGAAGGTGGAGGAGGGGCAAATGACACATAGAGAAAAAAGAAGAGAGAGAAGGTGAGTGAGAAAGAGAGAGGGAATGTGTGTCAGTTCTTAAAAGGACACTAATCCCATCACGAGGACTTCACCCTCAGAACCAGATTACCTCCCAAAGGCCCCACCTCCTAATATTACTCCATTGGGAGTTAGAGTCTCAATACATGAGGCGTTGAGGGGGACACAGACGTGCCGGGCACAATAGCTGTTCTCCTTTCCTAGACATAGTACTCCCTGCCCTGCCCCAGGAATTGGTGTGCTCTGTTTCAGTGCAGGAAAGTAATGAAAACCGTCTGCGTATGGATGAGATTAGCTGCATAGTTTGGACTGATCACTGCAATATTATTCCATGTTATGCAATTCCCCCCCCAACCCCCGGGCATTTTTCTTGGTATTTAAGCAAGGTAACTATTATTGCAACCCTCACTCAGCAAAGATACTAGAATTCCTTCCCAGCCCTATGTGCTATGAAACAAGACCTCTGCAACCCTCCTTAGTTTCCAAGCTTGGTGACAACAGATGTGTTCTACTCAGTCAGTTAGGCAGTTGCTTCCCCCATCCCAGCCCAGAGATGAAGCAGATAATCACTCTTGATTGGCCACCTGTGGAGAGAAGGTAAAGTTGAGGTGAGCCAGAGAGCAAAGACAGTGACTGGGAGGCCATTCTTTTACGTGAAGCCACATTATTCAGTCAGCCAGGCATTCAACAAGGGTTCAGCACTTCTGTGGTCCTGGCCCCATACCTGGCACTGTTGGGGACAGCATTTAATCACTTCTACTTAAAGAATGTATGGGTGGCCTTGGCCAGGCCTAGGGGCTCATGCCTGTAATCCCAATACTTTGAGAGGCTGAGACTGGAAGATCTCTTGAGCCCAGGAGTTTGAGGTTGCTGTGAGCTAGGCTGATACCACACCACTCTACCCACTGCAACAGAGTGAGACTGTCTCAAAAAAAAAAAAAAAAAGTATGGCCTAGATGGGGAGGCCATGAAACATTACAGTAGCTGACGAATGAAAAGCCTTAGCTTCTAAATACAGACAGGAGAGCTGCCTTACTTACAGAAGATGTTCAGATATTATGCCAGCAGGTCCAAAGGTCTGAACCCTCAAAGGGATAATTACTGCAAATAAGAAAAGTATTGAGAAATGACACCTCTGGCACACTTACTGGGAAATTGATAAGAAAATAGGAGGGGATGACATGTCTGTTATCAAGCTCTCACCTGGCAGTCCCAGCCCACCCTCTCACACTCCACTTTGTTGTGTGGAGCTTGGACCATTCAGACACTTTTCTCTTTTGCCCACCGCTCCCTGAGAGGCTTTCCTGGTAGCAGGGAGCAGGGGATAATATAAGGCTGGGGTATTCATGGAGGATTTGCTCTTTCCCATTTGCCATCTGATCCTGAAAGGATCCTGAAAGGTTTCCTGGCAGTGACAGTCCTTCCCAAGGAGCAGCAGAATCCCCTCATGGCACTCAACTCCAAGAGGCCAGCAGCTCCTCCTCAGAGACTGAGTCCCATCTCCCCAGAGGCCCCACTCCAAGTTCTAAGTTTTAGCAATTCCAACTCTTTCATTTGTCCTCTCAGCCCTAGGGGTGGTAGGCACTTCTGGCAATTGCTATATCTGTGACAAGTGGTAGTCTCCTTTCCCCTGATCACTTACCTTGTCATAGCTAGTTAATAATTTTGAACTGTTAAAATAAGTGAGGTTGTTTCTATGCCCTGATGACCTCTGAACCTGAAAGGATGAAGTGGATCCAGACAAACTGTGGCAGATGCTGCTGTCCAGGAGAGTCCACTCCAGAAGGGGCATCTTTGGCTCCAGGAGATGGTCCTGCAGGAAAGGGCTTCGTCCACACCATAGGAGCCAGAGCTAAGGATGGAATAAGGGTTGCATTAATGCTAGGTGGCAGTGCACAGCCCACTGTAGCTTCTCGTTCATGTGCAGATAATTCTTCAGACATCCAGAAGTCAAATTGTTGAGTCAAAGAGTATGCACATTTAAATATTTGATATACGCTGATAAGTTGTCTTCACTGTGAGTGCCTATTTTCCCACATCAGCATCAACATTGTATATTACTGATTTTTAAAACATTTTTTACATCTGCTGGGCAGGAAATCCGTGGTGCTGTGTTTGTGGGCAGAATAAACCACAGGGGTGCCTGTGACATGAGGGAAGTAGCAGAAGCATGTCATTTCTACAGTCAGGCACAGTTTAGGTGAGCTTTTGCTCTGCAGACGTACCCTCAAGGTTTTGGGCAGAAGCAATGTGTACCCTCTGAGGGGGGCCTCTGCTCTCTGCCCAATCCTGCCAGGCCTGGGCAGGATGTTGCACCCCCTGAGTTCAAGGGGGGCTGGGGGAAGAACTGAACATAAATGTCACATAAAAGCAGGCAAAAAAAAACAAAAAAAAAGGATCAGATGAGGAAAGCTTCAGTTTGTGAAACTGTCAATAATAAAACAAAACAATTCTCAAACAAATTTTAGATAGGAAACATATATCAAAATTTTATTTACCTCAGTAATGGAGAAATCAACAGAATGGCAAAGCTGGCTTGAGGAAGATAATGAGAAAATGGGAGTTTATATAGTAGCTAGTAGAGAAATGCTGAAAAAGCCTGATAAGGTAGGTACAAAAGCAATTATTGTCCTAACAAAAAAATTCTGAAGCCAAACTAAAAACAATAAAAAAAAAAAAAAAAAACAATTAATGTTCTATGATGAGGAGGTAAACCATACCTTTGGGGCTATCTTCTTTACAGACAGGGAAAAAAAGGTCATTTTCCCTTGTTTGTTTTCTATAATACTCTGTGACTCCTGGGTGCTATAAAACATCTGGTGCTCCAAAATGATATTCCCCAGAAGAATCAGGTGAATTCTCACTGGACTTACTTAAAAATGCTCTAGTGTTGATGTTAAAAGATCATGAGGTGTTCCACCTCATATCCATTAGGATGGCTTCTCTAAACAACAAGAACAAAACAGAAAACAACAAGTTCCGGTGAGAATGTGGATAAACTGGAACCCTTGTGCACTACTGGTGGGAATGTGAACTGATGCAGCCAGTGTGGAAAACAAACAAAATGAAAAACAGAGCTATCATCTGTCTTAGTCCATTTTGTGTTTATACTGAAGACTGAGTAATTGATCAAGCAAAGAGGCTTATTTGACTCATGGTCCTGGTGACTGGAGCGCCCCAGATTGGGCCACTGCATCTGGTGAGACCTAAGGCTGCTTCTGCTCATAGAGGAAAGCACAGGGGAGTAGCCACTTGCAAAGAGGTCACATGATGAGACAGGACTCAAGGGAGCAAGACCGAGGAAACCACGTTCTTTTTGCCAACCCGCTCTCTGGGGAACTAATCCATTCCACCGGAGTAAGAACTCACCCTCATAGCAGGGCGTTAACCGGTTCTCCAGGAATCCGCCTCCATGACCCAAAACTTCCTCCTAGGTTCCCCCTCCCAACACCTCCACATTGGAGATCAAATTTTAACAGGAGTTTTGGTGGAGACAAATAAACCACATCTGAACCATAGCAGCATCTGGTCCAGCACTTCCATGTATTCCTAAAAGAATTGGAAACAGGGTCTTGAAGAGATATTTGTACACCCATGTTCATAGCATTGTTCACAGTAGTAAAAACAGTGGAAGCAACCCAAGCATCCATCCACAAATGAACGGATAAACAAAATGTGGTATTTAAATACAATAAAATATTATTTAGCCTTTGAAAGAAAGGAAACTCTGACATATGCTACAACACGGATGAGCATAGAGGACATTATGTTAAATAAAATAGCCAGGCACAAAAAGACAGACACTGTCTGATTCCCTTTACATTAGGAATTAGAGTAGTCACATTCCTTGAGACAGACAGTAGAACGGTGGTCACTGGAGGCTGGGAGAGGAGAAAGTAGTGGAGAATTATTGTTTAATGGGAGTTAGAATTTCATTTTTACAACATGAAGAGTTATAAATATTTACACAAGACTAGATTGTAAAAGAAAAAGAGTTATGGGCGGCGCCTGTGGCTCAGTGAGTAGGGCGCCAGCCCCATATACCGAGGGTGGCGGGTTCAAACCCAGCCCCGGCCAAACTGCAACCAAAAAATAGCCGGGCGTTGTGGCGGGCACCTGTGGTCCCAGCTACTCGGGAGGCTGAGGCAGGAGAATCGCTTAAGCCCAGGAGTTGGAGGTTGCTGTGAGCTGTGTGAGGCCACGGCACTCTACCGAGGGCCATAAAGTGAGACTCTGTCTCTACAAAAAAAAAAAAAAAAAAAAAGAGTTATGGAAAAGGATGATGATTATATAACATTATGGACATATTAATACCACTGTACTATACACTTAAAACTTAAGAGAGTAAATTTTATGATATACATATTTTAATATAACAAAAAATTGAGGAGAAAAGATTATATAGTGATTTTTTTGCCCTATTTCGAAATGTACATAATTTTTTCTAAACAATTTCCATGACCATAACTAATCTGTAAAGATCTCACTCTGTTGCCCCAGGCTAGAGTGCCAGGGCATTAGCCTCAAACTCCTGGGTTCAAGTGGTCCTTTTGCCTCAGCCTCCTGAGTACCTAGGACTATAGGCACCTGTCATAATACCCAGCTAATTTTTCTACATTTTTTTAGTAGAGATGCGGTCTCACTCTTGCTCGGGCTAGTCTCAAACTCCTGAGCTCAAGGGATCCTCACACCTTGGCCTCCCAGAGTGGTAGGATTTTTTTTTTTTTTTTATATCAGACGGAAACTGGCTTAGAAAAGTTAGATCAAGAGTGGTAGGATTATAGGTATAAGCCATTATGCTTGACCTTAAAGATTACTCTTGATCACACAATAAAAAGGCTGAGCTCATGTTTTTGTGCCAAGAGCATTGCTTGAACTTCTTGCTTAGTTGGCCATTTTCCATAGTTCTTACTAGTGATGGAAATCAGATAATAAGCATGATTTAGCACACAGACATAATTACGAAGACCAGAAATGTTTGTAAAGCTATTTATTTTTTAATTTTTCAAATTTATTTGTATTGACATAGAATAGTTGTATATATTTTAGGGGTACATATGGTATTTTGATACTTGTATACAATGTGTAATAATCAAACCAGGTTAACTGGGATATTCATCACCTCAAACACTTCCCTTTCTTAATATTGGGAATATTACAATTTTTTTCTTCTTGCTCTTTTGGAATACACAATAAATTTCCCTACTATACTATCAAATACTAGAA
The DNA here is from genome assembly GCF_027406575.1 of Nycticebus coucang. Taxonomy (NCBI): domain Eukaryota; kingdom Metazoa; phylum Chordata; class Mammalia; order Primates; family Lorisidae; genus Nycticebus; species Nycticebus coucang. The sequence continues at coordinate 45,696,860 of NC_069783.1, forward strand.
CTTATGACTTATATTTAACTGTATTTTTGTACCTCTAAACCAAAAAAATGTATTGTGCCTCGTCATACTGGGAAGCCTGTTTCCCTAAGTTCCCAAAAATAAGGAAACATTATTATACTGACTTCATGGTAGTGATCTTATTTGTTCTTTGAATCTGTTCACTTTTAAGTACACACCTTCTATTCTATTTGGCCTAATTCATTTGTACATATGTAGCAAGAGGTATAAATTAACACAAGCCTCCTTTTGGTCAGCAAATTTAGGGTCGTAAGATGCTGAGCACCTATTAAATCCTGAGAATTAACTTCTGTCTAGAGATGATGCAAAGTATCTAGGGCTATATTTTTAATAGCCTTATTATTCCAAAGTGATTTTTTAATTCAACGATTTATTCTGAAGCTATGAAACCAACACCAAGAAATTCTTCTCGATTGCTATTTTTGTTCATAACTGTCAGCGAACTTCTCTTTCCTTAAGATTCCTGAAGTTCACCAGTGCTCACAGCCTGCACGGATGTAACTTCTTTACAACTATCAGGCTGAGATCTTGTAAATTAAGAAACAGGGGTCATACTAGTTTCCTGGGAAGAAGGTGTTAGTTGCCAATACAAAGTACAACATTTATTCCTTAATGTGGATTTCTAAGACCTGATTAAATAAAGTTTGATCTCAAATATGAATGACACTCCCAAGACAGTCTTGGTTGCACAAATAATTCGTGTAATTATAGACTACGAAAGGGAAGAATAACTTTTACTGACTGTATAAAAATAGTTACATTGCCATGAAAAGTAAAGGGTCTTTGCTCAAGTATTTTTCTTTTTTTTTTTTTTTTTGAGACAGAGTTTCGGGCAGCGCCTGTGGCTCAACGGAATAGGGCATTGGCTTCATATGCCGAAGGTGGCAGGTTCAAACCCAGCCCCAGCCAAAAACTGCAAAAAAAAAGAGAGAGAGAGTTTCACTATGTTCCCCTCAGTAGAGCACTGTGACATCCCAGCTCACAGCAACCTCCAACTCTTGGGTATAAGTGATTCTCTTGCCTCAGCCTCTCAAGTATCTGGGACTATAGGTGCCCGCCATAACACCTGGCTTTTTTTTTTGTTGCAGTTGTCATTGTTGTTTAGCTGGCCTGGGCTGGGGTTCGAACATGCCAGCCTGGCTGTGTGTGGCCGGCACCCTAACCACTGAGCTATGGGTGCTGCTCTGCTCAAGTATTTTATAATGATATCTGGCTACTCTCCTCAGACTTTTATAGAGAAGCTAACCAACATTTTGTATATATTCTATAAAATTACCACATACTCCACCAATAACACTATCTAGCCCCAAAATGTGATTGTTTATATGATATGGGTCTTAGAATAAGTAGAATTTACCACAATATAGTTTTCTAACCTTAAGCTGTTGTAAGAGCATTTCTCTAAATTCCAGTTACAAGACTCATCATCACCCTTAAGTTCCCCTGACAAATTCACTACTTTATAACTTACACTAATATTTCCCTTAGGATGTATTGCCTGAGTTCTTAAAGGTCAATCAAAATAAGATATAATCTACAGAATGTCTTTCTCCAGTTTGCACAGGTATAATCTGCTAAATTGAAAATAAAAACAGAGGCTGAGTGCCTGTGGCTCAAGTGGCTAAGGCACCAGCCACATACGCCTGAGCTGGCGGGTTCAAATCCAGCCCTGGCCCACCAAACAACAATGACACCTGTGGCACCTGTGGTCCCAGCTACTTGGGAGGCTGAGGCAGGAGACTTGCTTGAGCCCAGGAGTTTGAGGTTGCTGTGAGCTGTGATGCCATGGCACTCTACCCAGGGGAGCTTGAGACTCTGTCTCAAAAAAAGCAAAACAGAAATAACATTACAACAAAATCAAAACTATTTTTTTAAATTGCAATTTTCTTATGGGTTCATTAGTGCTATGAAATTAAATTTTTTGTGTGTGATCTTAGGCGAGTGATCTACTTTCACAAAATCATGGGCTTCTGGATTAAAAGAGTCTGGAAATCCCAACTCAGACCCTAGGTCAGGCTAACAATGTCAGTCATAAGGAGAAGCCTGTTCCCCTAAGTTTATTACTTGTGTCAATGGCTAAGAGCACCCGGTAGAGTTCTTTTTTGTTGTTGTTTGTTTTTGTTTTTTGGCTGGGGCTAGTTTTGGACCCGCCACCTCCGGCATATGGGACCGGTGCCCCACTCCTTGAGCCACAGGCGCTGCCTGCAGAGTTCTTGTTCTTTCAATGTCTCTGTCAAAAGACTCAATTTCTGACTATACTTTATAGTGAAGGGATAGCAGATACTGAAAGACTTGGGGCAGGACCCCCCACTCTGCCCTGAGCTCTGACGACCCCAATCAACCACAAGAGACGGCGCTTGATGCAAATAGCAAGAGGATTTTATTCCAGCATGCTGGGGCTTGACTCACAACTCTTTTAGGAGCCGAGGAGTCAAGCCCTGAACAGCAGTTTTTACAAGCTTATAAAGGCAAAAACCAAGTAGGGAGGAGTAGCAGACATAGCAGGGGCTTTAGGGAGGGGTAGCAGACATAGCAGGGGCTTTAGGGAGGGGTAGCAGACATAGCAGGGGCTTTAGGGAGGGGTAGCAGACATAGCAGGGGCTTTAGGGAGGGGTAGCAGATATAGGGGCTTTTCCAGATAAGAAGAACTCTGGTTCATTACTCATCTGTTTTAAGACAAGATCAGCAGTTAAACATTTGCTTAGCTTTTTTCTTTCAGAACCAGTTACCGGTTATCTGCTTCAGCTCAGGGCTATTTCCTAGGACAGTTACAAAAGGTCACATTCTTATGGTAGGGGGCGAGGGGTGCTGCTACATATCTGGTCCCCCCCCCTTTTTGGATTTGGTAGTACTTTCCTTCAATACCACCTGCTGATGATAAAATTGAATGACTGATTAACTTATTACAGCAACCAGTAATACCAGAATGAAGCACAGCAGAATCTCCTATAGGGGTATAATATAAAACCATTTCATAACAATTCTAGGGTAGAATATGTCATGGTCTTTGAAGATATTAACAAATTCTCAAAGTCCTTCTAATCCATCCAGTAAAATATGTGTTACAATTTTTGTTGGGTGGCTGGGTGCAGTGGCTCACGCCTATAATCCTAGCACTCCGGGAGGCTAAGGCGGGTGGATGACCTGAGCTCAGGAGTTTAGAGCAGCCTGAGCAAGAGTGAGACCCCATCTCTAAAAAAATAGATGGGCGTTGGGTGGGCACCTGTAGTCCAGCTACTTAGGAGGCTGAGAGAAGAGGATATTTTGAGCTCAAGAGTTTAAGGTTGCTGGAGCTATGACATCACAGCACTCTACTGAATGTGATGAAGAGAGAGTCTGTCTCAAAAAATTTTTTTTATTGGTTAAGAACATTTTAAACCATTCGGTACCTGTAGCTCAAGCGACTAAGGCACCAGACACATATACCTGAGCTGGCGGGTTCAAATCCAGCCCGGGCCCACCAAACAACAATGACGGCTGCAACCAAAAAATAGCCAGGCATTGTGGTGGGCACCTGTGGTCCCAGCTACTTGAGAGGCAGAGGCAGGAGAATCACTTGAGCCCAGTAGTTGGAGGTTGCTGTGAGCTGTGATGCCACAGCACTCTACCCAGGGTGAAAGCTTGAGGCTCTGTTTCCAAAGGAAAAAAAAAAAAAAAAAGAACATTGTAAACATAGAAAAAAATCTTAAAAAGCCAATTTGTTAAGTTATTGTGTTGATCTATGTGTGTGAGCGTGAGTATGCTTCTGTATATCCTGAAAAGTAAACAACCATTGTAGTAACACTTTGCCTATTCATAATTGACTGACAAGGGTTAAGCTTCTTTTTCATGGAAAACTCTTTCCATGGTATGAGCTTGATAAACACAAGAGCTCTCACTATCTGTTGAGTGATAAAAACATGGAGATTACCTAACATAATTGTTTCAAACATCTTTTTCTTTAGCAAGTAAGTAGATTTTCAGGTTTACCAGCAGCATCTACAAAGTGCCAAATAAGGTCTATAAGTAAAAAAAAAACCTTCCCACTTTATTCAGAATTTTAAGGGATGGAAACATCAAAAAGTCACCAGAGAAGATCTAGCATTTGTTTTAGAGAGGAGCGTGGGTGATGGAAAACAAAGAACAGTTGGAGTTTGGCTAACTGATTAACATGAGTAACAATGTAATGTTTTAAAATAAACACAGCAGGAGTAACATCATCATCATAGAGTAACATAGCTCTTTCATACATAAAAACTTTTAATGTTTGTTTAAAAAGCACCAAAAATTAACAGGTTCTTAATAAAAATATTCAGCTAACATAAGTCTTTTCTGTTTTCTAGGGAGATTACTCAGAAGGTAAATAACTTTTTATTTTTAACTTTGGTGGAAAACAGGGTAAAAACTCCAATACCAATTTTGTTTTTGTTTTCCAAGACAGAGTCTCATTTTGTCGCCCTTGGTGGAATGCTGTGGCATCATAGCTCATGGCAACCTCAAACTCTTGGGCCCGTGTGATTCTCTTGCTTCAGCCTTTCAAATAGCTGGTACTACAGGCACCTGCCACAACAACCAGCTATTTTTTAGGGAGGGGGTCTCGCTTTGGCTCAGGCTGGTCTTAAACCCGTGAACTCAGGCAATCCACCTGCCTTGGCCTCCCAGAGTGCTAGGATTACAGGTGTAAGCCACCATGCCCGGCCTTCCCGTACCAATTTTGAACTGGACATCTTCTTTTCTTCACACATAATTTATTTTGCTTATTCACTTAAATATTTATATGTATATTCTGAAACATATAATTAATTATAAAGTTAGATGACAATCAAAACTTTCAATCTTAGCTTTAAAATATAATTAACTTTACATTATAAGACAAAGTATATATCATAATGAATTTGCCTCCCTTTCCATACTTTTTTTTTTTCTTGGTAGAGACAGTCTCACTTTATCGCCCTTGGTAGAGTGCCACAGCGTCACAGCTCACAACCTCCAGCTCCTGGGCTTGGGCGATTGTCCTGCTTCAGCCTCCCGAGTAACTGGGACTATAGGTGCCCGCCACAACGCCCAGCTAATTTTTTTATTGTTGTTGCAGTTTGTCTGGGGCTGGGTTTGAACCTGCCACCCTCAGTATGTGGGGCCGGTGCCCTATCCACTGAACCACAGGCGCTGCCCTTTCCATACTTTTTTTAAAAAGGTAAAAATTATGGGTGGCGCCTGTGGCTCAGTGGGTAAGGCGCCGGCCCCATATACCAAGGGTGGCGGGTTCAAACCCAGCCCTGGCCAAACTGCAACCAAAAAAATAGCCAGGTGTTGTGGCGGGCACCTGTAGTCCCAGCTACTCGGGAGGCTGAGGCAAGAGAATCGCTTAAGCCCAGGAGTTGGAGGTTCCTGTGAGCTGTGTGAGGCCACGGCACTCTACCGAGGGCCATAAAGTGAGACTCTGTCTCTACAAAAAAAAAAAAAAGGTAAAAATTATGCCTGGTGACATACTAGTTTTCCCTCTAACTGTGAATTTTAATTTTCTTAAAAACATTCCAGGTAGGCTTGGCACCCCTGGCTCAGTGAGTAGGGCAACGGCCACATACCCCAAGGCTAGTGGGTTCGAGTCCAGCCTGGGCCTATTAAACAACAATAACAACAACAATAATAACAAATAAAGAGCCGGGCATTGTGGTGGGTGCCTGTAGTCCCAACTACTTGGGAGACTGAGGCAGGAGAATCGCTTAAGCCCAAGAGTTGGAGGTTGCTGTGAGCTGTGACACCACAGCACTCTACTGAGGGCGACATAGTGAAACTCTGTCTCAAAAAAAAAAAAAGGCATTCCAGGTAACCAAAGAGTTCTCATTAACTAATGGAATATAGTCTGTATTAGTCTAAGCTCTTAAGGTCATTTGAGGATTTTAAAAATTATGGTTAAGTTGCAATTGCTAAATAGCACAATCATTGTGTATATTAAAAATTTGCCAGAGAGATGAAAATAAAAAATTTTCCACAGACATGAAACATGAGATAATAAAATCCAAATGATTTGCAGCATTATCTGAAATTCAGAAGAACCAATTCATTTCTTTTCTTTTTTTATAAACATTCTAGTTAGGTTATCATTCAACTTAGTTGAACACACATATCCACATTCTCATAACCTTAAATATTTTAAGGAAACGATAATGATTGGTCTAACCCAGAGGTGGGGAACTTGTAGCCTTAAGGCACATGTGACCTTCAAAAGTTTACAGAACAGGGCGGCCCCTGTGGCTCAGCAGGTAGGGCGCCGGTCCCATATGCCGGAGGTGGCGGGTTCAAACCCAGCCCCGGCCAAAAAAAAAAAATAGTCTTAAAAAAAAAAAAAAAAAAGTTTACAGAACAAATCCTTTTTTTTTTTTTGTAGGTTTTGGCCCAGGGCCAGGTTTGAACCCACCACCTCCAATATATGGGGCAGGTGCCCTACTCCTTTAAGCAACAGGCACTACCCAAATCCTTCTATTTTTATTAGTACATTTTTGTTCATCTTTTATATTTTTATATCATTTTTAAAATGAACATATTTAAAATACCAAAGAATAAGTATCAAGGAAATACTCCTCTGGTATTGACCTGTACAATTAGAACAATATGGGCTAAACGCCAGCAGGCGTCCTCAAACTTTTTAAACAGGGGGCCGATTCACTGTCCCTGAGACCATTGGAGGGCTGGACTATAGTTTAAAAAAAGAAACTATGGGGCGGCGCCTGTGGCTCAGTCGGTAAGGCACCGGCCCCATATACCGAGGGTGGCGGGTTCAAACCCCGCCCCCGCTTAACTGCAACCAAAAAATAGCTGGGCGTTGTGGCGGGCGCCTGTAGTCCCAGCTACTTGGGAGGCCTAGGCAAGAGAATCGCTGAAGCCCAGGAGTTGGAGGTTGCTGTGAGCTGTGTGATGCCACAGCACTCTACTGAGGGCTATAAAGTGAGACTCTGTCTCTATAAAAAAAAAAAAAAGAAAAAAGAAAAACTATGAACAAATTCCTGTGCACACTGCATCTTAATTTGAAGTAAAAAAACAAAACAGGAATACAATCACACCGCCTCATGTGGCCCGCGGGCCTCAGTTTGAGGACCCCTGGGGGCATCAGTAAGCCCTTACTTTATAAGGGCTAAATTGATGGCTGCTACACTCATGATTTAGTTCTAACTTCCCCCACCTGACTGGTGCCATTCTGCATGAGGCTGGCTGGTGAGAGTTTATGGGGGTCTATCACTTCAGTTTGTTATTGGCTTTTGACAATGGTGCACTGTGGATCTGTTTAAAGCAGAATTTGTGAAATAGTTGCAAAGCTTGACAGGATTTCTTACTTCTGTCTGCTAACAGCCTGTCATGTCAAAGAAGACCAAGAGAACACTGAGGGAAGGAAACAGATTTTTTTTTTTTTTTGAGACTGAGTGTAAAGTGTGGTGGCATCACAGCTCACAGCAACCTCAAACTCCTGGGCTCAAGTGATTCTTCTGCCTCCACCTCCCAAGTAGCTGGTACTACAGGCGCCCACCACAACACCCAGCTATTTTTTGGTTGCAGCCATCATTGTTGTTCGGTGGACCCGGGCTGGATTTGAACCCGCCAGCTCAGGTATACTCAGGTGTACGTGGCTGGCGCAGTAGCTGCTTGAGCCACAGGCGCTGAGCCGAAAACAGATTTTTTGAGGAGAACTGGGAATTGCAATATTATCTTGTTTCTGCTAAAGATAAGATGATTTGCTCGCTTTGGGATACTGCAATATCAACATTGAAGGCATTATAACACTTATAAGGACCACAAATATTTTAAGTTAGATAGAGAGGCACAGATGGTTGTATTGAAGAAATTAAAAGATGGAAAGCAAAAGCTAAGACAATTCTTTCAAGCAACAATAAGACCTGGAAATAACACACTTCTACACTGCTGGTGGGAAGGTACACTAATACATTCCTTTTGGAGGAATGGATTCCTTTGGATGTTTGGAGAATACTTAGAGATCTAAAAATAGACCTGCCATTCGATCCTGTAATTCCTCTACTAACTATATACCCAGAAGACCAAAAATCACAATATAACAAAGACATCTGTAGCAGAATGTTTATTGCAGCCCAATTCATAATCGCTAAGTCATGGAAGAAGCCCAAGTGCCCATCGACCCACGAATGGACTAGCAAATTGTGGTACATGTATACCATGGAATAGTATGCTTCCTTAAAGAAAGATGGAGACTTTACCTCTTTCATGTTTACATGGATGGAGCTGGAACATATTCTTCTTAGCAAAGTATCTCGGGAATGGAAGAAAAAGTATCCAATGTACTTAGCCCTACTACGAAGCTAATTTATAGCTTTCACATGAAGGCTATAACCCAACTATAGCACAAGAATATGGGGAAAGGGCCAAGGGAGGGGAAGGGAGTGGAGAGGTTAGGATGGAGGGAGGGTAATTGGTGGGGCCACACCTATGGTGCATCTTAGAATGGGTACAGGTGAAACTTACTAAATGCAGAATACAAATGTCTACATACGATAACTAAGAAAATGCCGTGAAGGCTACATTGAACAGTTTAATGAGATTATTTCAGATTGTATATGACACCAGCACATTGTACTCCTTGATTGCACTAATGTCACAGCCATGATTTAACAATAATAATAATAATAATAATAATAAGACCTGGAAATAATGCCCCTGAAGCAACTTACAAAATCTTTGCTTACTCAGGAAAAAGGGGAAGCCATTCAGTGACATAGAAATTGTGAAAGAATGCGTTGTCCAAGGTGTAGTATACTTAGACCCCAATAATGTTTGGAAGTACAAACAATGCCTTCTTCCTCCTTTTTTTTAGAGACAGAGTCTCACTTTGTGGCCCTTGGTAGAGTGATGTGGTATCACAGCTCACAGCAACCTCCAGCTCTTGGGCTTAGGCGATTCTCTTGCCTCAGTCTCCCCAGTAGCTGGGACTGCACGTGCCTGCCACAGCGCCCGGCTACTTTTTGTTGCAGTTTGGCTGGAGCCAGGTTTGAACCCACCACCCTCAGTATATGGGGCCAGCGCCCTACTCACTGAGCCACAGGCGCCACCCTTCTTTTTTTTTAGAGAGACAGAGTCTCACTTTATCGGCACCTCTCTCTTTCTTTTTTTTTTTTTTTTTGTAGAGACAGAGTCTCACTTTACTGCCCTCGGTAGAGTGCAGTGGCGTCACACGGCTCACAGCAACCTCCAGCTCTTGGGCTTATGTGATTCTCTTGCCTCAGCCTCCCGAGTAGCTGGGACTACAGGCACCCACCACAATGCCCGGCTATTTTTTTATTGTTGCAGTTTGGCCGGGGCTGGGTTTGAACCCACCACCCTCAGCATATGGGGCTGGCGCCCTACTCACTGAGCCACAGGCACCGCCCGGCACCTCTCTCTTTCAAGACAACTAGTTGGCAGCATGAATCAGCCTTCAACTTAACAGAACAACTTCATGCAGGACTTCAAAAGGAGAATAGATATTATTCAGTCACTTGATGAATTAACTGATAGTCCTGACTCAGCACAGGTTTTTTGTTTTTTGTTTTGTTTTTTTGAGACAGAGCCTCAAGCTATTGCCCTGGGTAGAGTGCCATAGCATCACAGCTCACAGCAACCTCCAACTTCTGGGCTCAAGCGATTCTCCTGCCTCCACCTCCCAAGTAGCTGGGACTATAGATGCCTGCCACAATGCCGGGCTATTTTTTGATTGCAGCCATCATTGTTGTTCGGCGAGCCCAGGCTGGATTCGAACCCGCCAGCTCAAGTGTATGTGGCTGGTGCCTTAGCCGCTTGAGCCACAGGTGCCAAGCCCAGCACAGGTTTTATATACTTCATTCGGGTCGAAGATTTTCTTTGCTAGGAAGAGTTGCTTACTTTGGGCGCTCTTGCAAACAGAACGCAGGGAAAAGATATCGTCAACGACTTTCAAGGTAAAAGTCATGACGGTGAACTAAATTTGGTAAATTTAGTGAGTGTATGTATAGACCTTCCATGACAGGAAAACATTAAGGGTTTATTATACAATTTAAAAAAGAAAAAAAAGGATTAGCAGATCCAGATGCTCTTATTTCTTTTCATTGTATCTTACATCAGCAAAATCTTTGTGCTAAAGCCATTGTATTATTTTAAACACTTTTCAACAAGTTGTAAGTATTGTGAACTCTATTCATGCAAATGCAACATACGTCAAGCGAAAGCTGAACCATGAGGCATTCAGTATGGATTTGCCATAACATTCTCAAGGGTGTTGGCTCTCACAGGGACTGGTAGGTGTTACACAAAATTTTATCTAAGAACAAATGTTTAGATTTTATGAAGAATAGACATCAGCAATGTGAATTATTAAAAGAGGATTTCTATAGGAGTGTAACATTTGTGTTTGAAATGTCAAATCAAAACAACCTGAATATTTCTTTGCAAGGTAAAATTAAATCTATATATGATATGTGGCAAAAAAAATCCAAGCATTTGGAAAGAAGCTATCTTTTTTCCAAGTCCTTCTTCAAAAGAAAATTTCAGATGAACATTTTCCTCAGTTAGCAAAGGTCACTGATGAGCAGGATGTCATATAGGAATCATTTGAATAATACGTAGCTGTTAGGCTCAGCACCTGTAGCTCAGTGCTTAGGGCACTGGCCACATACACCAGGGCTGGTGGGTTCAAAACCAGCCCAGGCCTGCTAAACAACAATGACAACTATAACAAAAAAATAGCCGGGCATTGTGGCAGGTGCCTGTAGTCCCAGATTCTTGGGAGGCTGAGGCAAGAGAATCGCGTAAGCCCAAGAGTTGGAAGTTTCTGTGAGTTGTGACACCAAGGCACTCTACCAAGGGTGGCACAGTGAGACTCTGTCTCAAAAAAAAAAAAAAAGAATATGCAGCTGTTATAGACCAATTAATTGGAGAATACAATGAACGGTTCATTGACTTTGAGAATCCTAACATCACCCTCAAATTAGCATTTCAGCCTTACGGAGTTGATATCATCATGGCACCTAAAGAGCTACAATTGGAATTAAGCTCTCAGTATATGAGAGCTTTCAAAATCATTTTTTGGGCTCATCACCCACAGCACAGTGGTTAGGGCACCAGCCACATACATAGAGGCTGGAGCTGGCCCAGGCCAGCTAAACAACAATGATAACTGCAACAAAAAAATAGCTGGGGCCAGGCGTGGTGGCTCACGCCTGTAGTCCCAGCGCTATGGGAGGCCGAGGAGGGTGGATTGTCTGAGCTCAGAGGTTCAAGACCAGTATGAGCAGCAGTGAGCCAGAGTAAGACCCCGTCTCTACTAACAACATCAAAAACAGCCAGCACCGCCAGAGGAAGAAGAAAATCAACAACAACAAAAAAGGAGTACTTCAAACAAAGAAGAATTAACAAGCAAACTGAAATTAAAAAAAAAAAAATAGCTGGACAGTGTGGCAGGCACCTGTAGTCTCAGCTACTTGGGAGGCTGAGGAAAGAGAATTATTACCTAAGCCCAAGAGTTTGAGGTTGCTGTGAACTATGACGCCATGGCACTCTACTGAGGGTGACATAGTGAGTCTCAAAAAAAAAAAGCTTGTGTGATGCTGAGAAAGATGCAGTTGAAATATGGAAAAATACAATAGAATATCCACATCTTCAGCAACATGCTTGAAAAATGCTTTCTTGCTTTTCAAGCACTTTTTGTGTGAATCTATATTCTCCCCTACCCAAATGGAGAAGCCCAAATGACTGATACCCATCGAAAGGATCAACCGAAACTGTGGACTTCCGTGCTGCAACCAAATGTTCAAATGCTTCACAAAGAAAAGCAGATGCAACAAAGTCATTAAAAGGTTAGTTAACTTCGCCTGTCGCTCAATGAGTAGGGCACTGGCCCCATATACCGGGGGTGGTGGGTTCAAACCCAGCCCCGGCTGAACTGCAACCAAAAAAGCCGGGCATTGTGGTGGGCGCCTGTAATCCCAGCTGCTCGGGAGGCTGAGGCAGGAGAATCGCAGAAGCCCAAGAACTAGAGGTTGCTGTGAGTCCTGTGACATCATGGCATGCTACTGAAGGCAGTAAAGTGAGACTCTGTCTCTACAAAAAAAAAAAATTTTAAAGGTTAGTTAACTTCAAAATTAACAAATAGTTTTCGTTTGTTGAACTTACTAAGCACATAATAGTTGGATTTGCACAAATAATGTACATTTTAAGTACATTTAAGAATGTGGCCTCCCAGCATGAAAAGGTTCCCTACCCCTATTCTAACCCATAAAACCAGCATCAAAAAAATTAGAAAGTTCAAATTAATTAGGCTTTCCAAACAAAACAAAACCAAAAAATCTGAAGTCTTACCTAAAATGTTTATACCTTTATATTATACCCTACATTGTGATAAAATCAAGATGAAGACATATAACTTTTTTTAATAAAATGACATGTATTATGGACTTGGTAATTAGTATATGATTATATATTTACATTTAACTTTATATTCATGAGATCACATCCAAGGATGTTAACCACAATTACAAATATTATCACCAGCTACTTTTGCTATTTTATCACGTTTGAAAATATTCACTCTGGTTCGGTGCCTATAGCTCAAGCGGCTAAAGGCACTAGCCACATACATGGGAGCTGGCGGGTTCAAATCTAGCCCAGGCCTGCCAAACAACAATGACAACTACAACCAAAAAATATCCAAGTGTTGTGGTGGGCCCCTGTGGTCCCAGCTACTTGGGAGGCTGAGGCAAGAGAATTGCTTAAGCCCAGGAGTTAGAGGTTGCTGTGAGCTGTGATGCCACGGCACTCTACCCAGGGCAACAACTTAAGGCTCTGTCTCAAAAAAAAAAGAAAAAAGAAAATATTCACTCTTACTAATTCAAACACTGATGTATAAATTTGTTTAGACAATAATTAGGCACCTTTTCTTTTTGGATATTAAAAAATAATTAAGTCACATTGAAGCTCCTACTAAAGATACTTTACTTTCCGTTATATCCTTTGCATTGAAGACCTGTAGAAATTTTTCTAATTAATTTTCCAGTCTTCCCACAACCTATCTGTTCAAAGAAATATCATCTTTAAAATAATCTGTGTGGTTACTTTGCAAATCAAAAACTGATAAATGAGAACTTATTGCCATAATCACTAATTTTAACAAGTCTCTAAAGGTCTGCATCAGTTTGATGTCAATAATTTAGACACATTTTTAACATAATAGAACATTTAATTACATTAATTTCCCATCAACCCACCAAGTATAGTGGTGGGTTATTAACAAGTATAGTGGCCATTTCTACTGATTGGCAGGAGACTCTTCCACTAATGGCTCCCATGGTTTCCATTGCATCATTTGTCTTGCCAGACTTGGTTCATGTTCAGCCTGAAGAATCACCTCTTCTATTTGGCCACCCTGAAGTTGGTCTTCTTACTTGTGAACATCTGGTTCTGCTTTAACTGTAGCCGGCTTCTCATTTGTAATCTGCTCTGCATACTTTCTATTTTTTTTTTTTTTTGTAGAGACACAGTCTCACTTTATGGCCCTCGGTAGAGTGCCGTGGCCTCACACAGCTCACAGCAACCTCCAACTCCTGGGCTAAAGCGATTCTCTTGCCTCAGCCTCCCGAGTAGCTGGGACTACAGGCACCTGCCACAACGCCCGGCTATTTTTTGGTTGCAGTTTGGCCGGGGCGGGTTAGACCCCGCCACCCTCGGCATATGGGGCCAGCGCCCTACCGACTGAGCCACAGGCGCCGCCCTGCATACTTTCTATACGCTGCATTGTTAGGGACTCGCTCAAGAACGTCAAGATTCTTTGTATGCAATACTCCTGGCCTCTCTTGTGGACTGTCACATACAGCCAGTCCCACAGGCCAGCAGTCTTCTTCAGCACCCTAGCTGTGACGACACTGATGAGTCAACCATGCACCACCCATATTAACTATTTTTAAACAAAGATTATCAAGTCAGTGATATATATTCAAGACTTCACATTTATCAGGAATGTTAGTGAACATGGATTCAAACATAATTCTGTATTCATTTATCAAATATTAAAAATACTTCATTGAAAAAAAAATAAATAAAAATAAAATAAAAATACTTCATTGAAGTTTTCCTTACCACATTGTACTACATGTGATTAATATTTCCTCACTTTCTATATTCTGGGTGCCCTGACCCTTGAGACTTTGATCCTAAAGAGGCTGCCTCTCCCGGGACTAATTCCTAGAGAACAAATGATTCCCTTGCAAGCACACCTTTGATATACAAACCAATCAATCCAGAGTACACACCCCTATCTTCTTGTTCAAACTCTTAAACACCAAACCAATAAATCACTCCAAGGCCAGGTACTGGACAAGTAGGGACCACTCCTATATCCCAGAGACCCTGAGATTATTCAAACTATCCAATCCTGACTGGGTATGGTAGCTCCTGCCAGTAATTTCAACACTTTGGAAGATCTAGGCCAGGCGTCCTCAAACTGCAGCCCGCGGGCCACATGAAGTGGTGTGAATTGTATTTGCTCCCATTTTGTTTTTTACTTCAAAATAAGATATGTGCAGTGTGCATAGGAATTTGTTCATAGTTTTGTTTTTTTTTTTTAACTATAGTCCAGCCCTCCAACGGTCTGAGGGACAGTGAATTGGCCCCCTGTTTAAAAAGCTTGAGGACGCCTGATCTAGGCAGTAGTTTGTCTTGAGGCCAGGTGTTAAGAGTTTCAGCTATGCCTACTGTTATACTAGCAACTCAGGACTGAAGGAGCTAAGGAAATTTCACCCCAAAATATGATTCCTTGGTATAAAGAATATTTTTAGTGAAAAGGCCATCTTTGATTAGAAAGCCCTGGCCTCTCTTCTATAAAACCTGAGTAACCTGATTTAGAATCAGAAAAGGGGCTTCTGGATGACTTATCACATAGACCTGGCCCTGCCTAAGGTCATTTGAAGCACAAGACCTGTCTGTCAGGTTAATCTGCAACTCAATCTGTTTCTCTCCATCTACCCATCCCCCCACCACCACCCCAGCAACCACTTGCTACACGTATACTTTCCAGTTTCTCCCCCATCTCCTTCATTTTTTTTTTTTTTTTTTTGCAGTTTTTGGCCAGGGCCAGGTTTGAACCCACCTCCTCCAGTATATGGGGCCAGTGCCCTACTCCTTTGAGCTACAGGCACCGGCCTCTCCCCCCTTCCTTCTAAAAGGCATCTTTAAAAGCCTCTGACTATCACTGAAACTTTGAAGATCATTTTTTTTTTCCTTTGCAACAGAGTCTTACTATGTCACCCTCAGTAGTATACCGTGGCATCACAGCTCACAGCAACCTCAAATTCTTGGGCTTAAGCGATATTCTTGCCTCAGCCTCCCAAGTAGCTGGGACTACAGACACCCGCCACAACACCCGGCTATTTTTTGGTTGCAGTTGTCATTGTTGTTTAGCTGGCCTGGGCCAGGCGAAAACTCACCAGCCTCCTTGTATGTGGCTGGCGCCCTACTCACTGAGTTATAGGTGCCGAGCCTGGGAAATCATTCTGTTGCAGGAAGATGAGGTCCAACAGAGAGAAAGAGCTCCCAACCATGTTGTTTTGTGTGCGTGTGTGTGTGTGTGTGTGTGTGTGTTTTGGCTGGGGCTGGGTTTGAACCCCCCACCTCCAGAATGTAGGGCCCGCGCCCTACTCTTTTGAGCCACAGGTGCTGCCCCCAAACACCACATTTATAAGAATTCCAAATGGCCGCACTCCCCGGTTAGATTGGTCTTTCCCTTTTTATGGACAGTCAAAAAGTTCCACCCCACAGGTACCCTTCTTATTGGCCAGTTTGAATCAAGCAGGAGATGCTATTCCAGCCCCTACAGAACTACAGGATTTCACAGAACTTGGAAACTTCCAAGTTCCAGGAAGTTAAATTTACAAATTCCGAAGAGCTGAGTCACCGTGGAGAGGGCCCTGCAAGTGTATCCTTGTGGTCTCCTTGAGAAGACCTGTTCTCCTAGACCTCACCCTTCTCGGGTATCCTCTCTCAATTCTTGTGGTTCCCCCATGAGCACGGTATTTGGAAATAAAGCTTTCTCTTATTAATCTACTATAACTGTGAGTTGATCTTTTCAGCAAACCAACCTAGGGGAAAGGGGCAAGTTTCCTTGAGACTCCCCTTCAGGACTCAGGAGGCGGGAGGGTTGTTGAGACCAGGAGTTCAAGGCTACAATGAGCTGTGATCAGTCCACTGGGCAACAGAGTAAGACCTTGTCCCTAAGAATGAATGATCGATTGAATGAATGAATGAATAAATAAGTAAATAAATAAATAAAACTATTGTTTACCAATCCTAAACTTGCTCAGCATTCCTATCCTGCCTCACTCATTCCTTCCTGCAAAAATCTGAATAAATGACTGAGCTCATTGGCTCACACCTGTAATCCTAGCACTTGGGAGGCCAAAGCAGGTGGATTGCTTGAGCTCAGGAGTCTGAGATTAGCCTGAGCAAGAGCAAGACCTCATCTCTCCTAAAAATAGAAAAATTATTAGATGTTGTGGTGACTGCCTGTAATCCCAGCTACTTGGGAGGCTGAGGCATGAGGATGGCTTGAGCCCAAGAGTTTGAGGTTGTGGTAAGCTATGATGACGACGTGGCACTCAACCCAGGGTGACAGAGTAAGATACTATCTCAAAACAAAAACAATAAAGGTTATGGTCCATGTTCCCCATTTCTGCCCCCCGACCTACCTTGATTATTCCCCACATGGCCCTGCGTGGCATGTCAATTGCTTCTAGAGATCTATGAGTATAAAATGATAAAATCATTACTGTGTCTGCCATACTTGATTAAAACAAATGCTGAGTACATTTTCAGAAGAGACTGTTAATTATTAGCTTGATGCCTATTTGCATTCCTTTTCCTCTCTTGATATCCCTATAATGAGTAAAAATGACAGATTCCCACAATCTGTTGAAGAGGATCAGAATATGCCAACCCCAAATATGTGACTTGGGCGTGAGGATTATTTTCAGCTGATGGCAATTAAGAAACTCTCTGCCCTCCCCATTTCTTTCTGAAAGCAGAGCATAAATTTTCTTTTTTAAAAGTAACATAAATTCCCATTTGTAAATATCTCCGTCTCCCATACCAGGAAGAGAACACTATTAATCACCCGAGTTGACTCTGCTCACTGGAGACCACACCAGATTTGAGTCTGCATAACAAAGCTTACTAAACAATCCTTATCTACAATTAGTTTCCCCCACATATTTACCTTCCCACAATTTACCTCTGCTAGGAGCCCAAACCCCCTCCTTCCTCTGTCTAGGGCTCATCTTGCCACAATTTGTTTCCCTTTGTTAGAATGATATGTAACATCTGCCTCTAACTACTTCTTTGGCCTTTCATTTATTTTCCGTTTAGTCCTTACACATAAAATCAAAAAGATCAATTATATTTGTATGCCTTTTTCTCTTATTAATCCATCTTTTGTTAATCTATAGGCTCTATGCACAAAACATAGGAGAGTAAAAGAAAGTTTTTCCTCACCTATACTATCAACCAAGCTTCTCCCCAAAGAAACCAAACCTAGTTATACAGGGTTTATACAGGCTACGATTGCAAACTGATCGTCGTATATTGCCAGTTACTTTTACTCTGTAGGGAAGGCCAACAGTGTTTCTCACTTGTCGCTGCACAAGCAAGAACCATAAGCTTCAGTGCTACAACTTGAGCCCTGTGTCAAATGCAAATACAGACACCAGCATGGTGCTTTCAGGAAAACACCAACAGACCAATGGAAACAAACAAAAATAAATCTCTGCAGGTACATCTCTAAGAGTACACAACTGCACAGGCAGAAGGCTCTGGGTTATTACTTTCTTCTCATCCACCATAGGGATGTTTCATGGTTCCATCCCATAGAATTCTTTAAACAAATATTGGGCGCGGCCCCGGAAGCGCCTCATTCGGGGCGGTCGCCTTGATGGCTGCGGGGCTGGGCGGCTGATCCCCAGGCGAGGAGCGGGCCCAGCACCCAGAATCTCGTGCGCCATGGCCACCTCCGCCGCCTCCTGGGAGCCTTTGGAGAAGCTGCACGAGATCTTCCGCGGTCTCCAGAAAGACCTACGAGGGCTGCCGGAGCGGCTGCTGGGGACGGCAGGGACCCAAGAGAAGAAGAAGTTGATCAGAGATTTTGATGAAAAGCAGCAGGAAGCTGGCAGAGATGGAGGAGGGACTACGTTATGCACCGCTGTCCTTCCGTAACCCTATGGTGTCTAAGATCCGAAACTACCGGAAGGACCTTGTCAAACTCCATCGGGAAGTGAGAAGCACACCTTTGACAGCCACACCTGGAGGACGAGGAGACATGAAATATGGCACATACGTAGTAGAGAATGAGCATATGAATCAGCTACAGTCTCAAAGAGCATTGCTTCTGCAAGGCACTGAAAGTCTGAACCGAGCCACCCAAAGTATTGAGCGTTCTCATCGGATTGCCATGGAGACTGACCAGATTGGCTCAGAAATCATAGAAGAGCTGGGAGAACAACGAGAGCAGTTGGAACGTACCAAGAGTAGGCTGGTAAACACAAGTGAAAACTTGAGCAAAAGTCGAAAGATTCTCCTTCAATGTCCAGAAAAGTGACGACCAACAAGCTGCTGCTCTCCATGGTCATCTTACTGGAATTGGCCATCCTGGGGGGCCTGGTTTACTACAAATTCTTCGGCAAGCACTGAGCTCTTCATAGGGAGGGCTTTGTGGACTAGAACTTTGACCTTGTGAAAGAGGGTGTGGGGGATGTGGAGTAAGTGTTGCTGCTGCAGGCTAGCAGTTGAAGGATGCATAGTGCAGCCAGATATACCAAGGTAATAAATGGTGTTTATGACTTCTTCAAATTAAAAAACAACAACAACAAAAAAGAAATATTGACAGGAATCTCCAAGCCAAGCTCTCTACTTCATTTTTTGAGGCCTCCACAAAGTTTCCAGCATAAGCAGTGGGAACCCAGCCCCTTCTCCAGACTTCCAGCCTTTAAGCTGCAAGACAGGCATTCAACCTCCAACATTGTCTACCAGGACTTTTTTCTGCATGGTACCTCTGGGGCCCAGACAAGGTCTTTCAAATTCTGAAAGACAAAAACTAGATGCTACTAGTGGTGTCACAGCTCACAGCAACCTCAAAGTCTTAGGCTCAAGAGATCCTCTTGCCTCAGCCTCCCAAGTGGCTGGGATTACAGGCAACTGCCACAATAACTGGCTAGTTTTTCTTTTCTTTTCTTTTCTTTTTTTGCAGTTTTTGGCTAGGGCCGAGTTTGAACCCACCACCCGTATATGGGGCCAGCACCCCACTCCTTTGAGCCACAGGCACCACCCTAGTTTTTCTATTTTTAGGAGAGACGAGGTCTTGTTCCTGCTCAGTCTGGTTTTTGGCCGGGGCTGGGTTTGAACCTGCCACCTCTGGCATATGGGACTGGGGCCCTACTCCTTTGAGCCACAGGTACCACCCCCTTTTTTTTTTTGAGACAGAGTCTTATTATGTCGCCCTGGGTAGAGTCCCATGGCGTCACAGCTCATAGCAACGTCAAACTCCTGGGTTCAAGTGATTCTCCTGCCTCAGCCTCCCAAGCAGCCAGCACTACAGGGGCCCACCACAATATCCATATTTCTTTGTTGCAGTTGTCATTGTTGTTTAGCTTCTCCAGGCTGGGTTCGAACCTACCACTCTTGGTGCATGTGGCTGGCATCGTAACCACTGTGCTACGGGCACCAAGCCCTCAAGCTGGTCTTGAACTCCTGAGCTCAAGCAATCAACCCACCTCAGCCTCCCAAGTGCTAGGATTATAGGCATGAGCCACCCAAATTTCAAATTTTGGGGTTTTTTTGTTTGGTTGTTGTTGTTGTTGTTTTTGAGACAGAACCTCTAGCTATTGCCCTGGGTAGAGCTCTGTGGCGTCACAGCTCACAGCAATCTCAAACTCCTGGGCTTAAGCAATTCTCTTGCCTCAGCCTCCCAAGTAGCTGGGACTGCAGGCACCCGCCAAAACGCCTAGCTATTTTTTGGTTGTAGTTGCCATTATTTGGCAGTCCTGGGCCAGATTCGAACCCGCCAGCTCTGGTTGTATGTGGCTGGTGCCTTAGCCACTTCAGCTACAGGCATCACCCTTGATTTTCGGTTGTTTTTTTTTGAGACAGAGTCTTACTATGTCACCCTTGATAGAGTGCTGCGATGTCACAGCTCACAGCAACCTCAAACTCTTGGGCTTAAGTGATTCTCTTGCCTCAGCCTCCCAAGTAGCTGGGACTATAGGCACCCGTCACAATGCCCAGCTATTTTTTGTTATTGTTGTCGTCATTGTTGTTTATCAGGCCAGGCCAGGTTTAAACCTGCCAGCCCCAGTGCATGTGGCTGGCACCCTAACCACTGTGTATGGGCACCAAGCCTCTGTTTCTAATTTTTGAAGGACAAAAGCATCTTTTTTTTTTTGCAGTTTTTGGCTGGGGCCAGGTTTAAACCCGCCACCTTGGGTATATGGGGCTAGTGCCCTACTCCTTTGAGCCATACGCGTGGCCCCAGGACAAAGACATCTTAACCCCAAAAGACAGATAGGTCTGATCATCAAACTTTGATGCCTAGAAGTTCTGAAAATGAGCCAAATTTGCCATATCTTGACAAAAATTCCTTGGTTGATGGCACAACCCTGAGCTAGGAAGGCCGAGAAGACACAAAGGATCTCAAAGTTTTATTTCCTGGGAGGTCCTTGGGCTACTGTCTGTGTTAATGAGTCCCGTGTGGCAGTAGGACCTCCAGAAATTGTGAAATTGTTAAAATAATAGTCATGATCATTATTCAAATAAAGTTCCATTCCATCAGTCAGCTGACCTTCAGCTGGGCCGATTAGAAAATGTTCTCATGGGTGGCACCTGTGGCTCAAAGGACTAGGGCTCCAGCCCCATGTGCCGGAGGTGGTGGGTTCAAACCCAGCCCCAGCCAAAAACTGCAAACAAAAAAAAGAAAGAAAGAAAATGTTCTCATATGATATTAAAAGATCATACAAACATCTCTCGAACTTACATCCAAATTTTATGTAATTTTCCTTGAGCAAAACTTTTTTCTGGAATGTAGAAATAACAATGGAATGTAAGTTTTTCTGGTTTCTAAGAAATGAGAAAATATTACCAGATAATTTTTATAAAGTCAAATGTTAAAAACGATCATAGGCTTTGAGTTCAAATTTCACTTCTAAAAGTTATTCTGCTTTGGGGGCTCAAAAAATGATGCCCCAAAGTATGCCATATTGGTATGTTGAATACTTAAAACTGAAGAACATGGGAAGGGTCTCAGAAGCAAAGTGTCTTTTTTCTGACTGTCAAAGTTGAGATACCAGTATAGAATTATTTTTGTCAGACCCAGACAAAATAGGGCCAGGAAGTCACAAAGAAGGGGAGGCTCGTGCTGACAAGTCTAAGAACTCTGTCCAGGAACTTTCTAAAAACCCCACGAGAATTCCCTTCACGTCCTTCATGCAACTCCTGCTTTGCACAGTTGCATGTTTCCCACTTATTTATGTATTCCTATGGCAAGGTTCATCAGTAAATGTTCTTTAGGACTGCAGTAATGCAGATGAGATGCTCTCAAAGGGACACTTGCCCAGGAATGGCATGTCCACCATTGAATCCATGAACCCAGCTTTGAGCCTCCAAGACAAACGAACTCTGTTTCTAAGCAGCTTATGCAAATCTATCCCTTTTTGCCAATAAAGCTTTCCTTTTCCTTTCCCTTTCCCTCACCAGATGCACTTGCGACTGTCCACTGTGTGCATCCCAGGTGATAATCCTCACTTCCCATTGCTAAATAAACGCAACATATTCAGAGATATTTTTCTCTAATATCTTTATTTTTAGGTTGACATGACCTTCTCCTGCTTCCCTTCCTTCCCCTAAGACAGATCATAAAAACTATATTCCTTCTTCTCCAAGGTGGGTCACAGAAACCAGAACCCCCCTGCCCCAAAGCCAGCCATAAAACCTAGAAATATTACTCTGATCTTCCCCCGACCTTCCTATGTAAGAGCAGGCCATAAAAAAATTCTCTGACCTGTCTTGTCTAAACATAGATTATAAGACCTTCGTTCCAGACAAGGTCCTGCCCTATGCCTGGGTAGAAGGAATGCCACACAGAAAAGCCAAGAAGAACCCAAAGGGGCCTCGCTGGGTCTTCCCACTCAGGCTATTACCATCAGCTCGTTCCCTTTTTGTCCAATCACATTTCAACACAGCTTTTCATTCTTCATCAAATCTAAGCATAAAAATGGACGGTTTTCTTCCGGATCTTTGATTCTTCATTTTTTAAGCTTCCATGTCATGTAAAAGTTTGATTAAATAAATCTGTTATGCCTTTTCCTTGTTAACCTGTCTTTTGTTTTAGGCCATGAGCCTTCTGATGGATAAGGAAAGGTATCACACCTTTCCTCACCTGCAGTCCAGAGGTATCTGAAGATGTATGTGCCCAAAATTCATGCCCAGGGATGTTTACCTCAGTGCCCTTGATCAACATGAAGAACTGGAACAATGAGGGGTCCTCAAACTTTTTAAGCAGGGGGCCAGTTCACTGTCCCTCAGACCGTTGGAGGGCCAGTCTATAGTTAAAAAAAAAAAAAAAAAAAGGGAGGCGCCTGTGGCTCAGTCGGTAAGGCGCCGGCCCCATATACCGAGGGTGGCAGGTTCAAACCCAGCCCCAGCTGAATTGCAACCAAAAAAAAAAAAAAAAATAGCCAGGCATTGTGGCGGGCGCCTGTAGTCCCAGCTACTCAGGAGGCTGAGGCAAGAGAATCGCTTAAGCCCAGGAGTTGGAGGTTGCTGTGAGCTGTGTGAGGCCACGGCACTCTGCCGAGGGCCATAAAGTGAGACTCTGTCTCTACCAAAAAAAAAAAAACTATGAACAAATTCCTATGCATACTGCACATATCTTATTTTGAAGTAAAAAAACAAACGGGAACAAATACAATCACACCTCATGTGGCCCGCGGGCCGTAGTTTGAGGACCCCTGGTAGAGTGAAAGGTATAAACAGCAGCCCCCAGAGACGAGGCTGCAGAGGAGATGTTCAGGCCAGGGGAGGGTGACCTGCCTGGGCAGTGCAAAGATGGCATCTGTACCTGAGGGACAGTTAGAGACCCCTTTTAGATGGGGCTGTGGGGGTGGGCACCTGCCACAGGTTGCCTGTCAGGTTAGAGTCTTTTGGCACAAACTCCTAGGGGTGGGGCTGGCCAGATCCTTCCTGCCTTTATTTTAGGAGGAGTGGAGGAGGAGGGGAAAAGGTTTTGTGTGGCTGCGTTAGGCCCCTCAACATAAAGGATTCATTAATGGTGTACAGTGGTGTTTCCAGAAGCTCAGCACTTATTCCTGAGGCCACATTAGAAGAATGGGGATAAGCAGTTTGAAGAGGACAGTAAAACCTTCATACTTGACCACCTCACAACCTTGACACTTCCTTAAATTGACGGAATTTCCATTGATGAGACATGCGCCACTTACTTATGTATTTCTATGGCAAGGTTCATCAGTAGATGTTCTTTAGGACTGCAGTAATTCAGATAAGATGCTCTCAAAGGGACACTTTGGATCAGTCTAAGTAGGCCTAGTTCCTAATGTGTAAGGATCAGTCTAGTAGGCCTAGTTCCTAATGTTGACCACTTCCATGTATTGCCCAGGTTGTTACAGTCCTTTGGGTGGTTAACTTACAGAGGTTCTCCTCTAATTTTATCTTCCCATTTATGTTTTGCAAGTGAAGGCTGATGCCTCAGCCCAGGCATGGTTTGCCTCTCCTGCCTCCCTGCCCTCCACCCCACCCGGATAATTCTCAGCTGCCTGTTTCCTGCTCTGGCTCCCAGACCCAGCTTGGCTTCCCCCTCCCTGCCCTTGCCCCACAGCTGCTGCTCACCTCTGCCTTCCTTAGTTGACCACCTCCATATGTTGACTAGTTTGTTACAGTCTCTTGGGTGGTCAACACAAAGGTTCTACTGTACTTTGTTAACAAAGGAGGAAAATGTCAGACTATCACTTCAAAATCCAAATTCCTGCTTCTGAGCAGAAGCACGGAGCTTTCAAATATTCTAATTAATCCCATAATCCCATTCTGGGCTAAGATAATCTCGAGACCTGCACCTGGATGAATCCCATCTTCAGCTAAAACCATCTCCTGATTTCTGCCCAGAAGATTCCTTTGAGCTATGTCCTGTGGCACAAAGAACAGAAAACATTCCCCTGCCCTTTCCAAGCACTGGTCTGAGTCAGGGATATATATACATTTTAGTTCTCAAAAAGAGGAAGAGGGTTTTAAAGACAAAGAAAACATTTTCATCCTCTCCCCACCAGGCCATTCCCTCTGTTACAGTCAAATAGGCCTTGACTTTATCCTGATTCCATTCCTTACCTGCTGAACTCTTAGCCAGTATTTCCTGGTCTATAAAATTAGGACTAACAATGCCCAAGGCTGGATTACATAATAGACAGACATGTTTAGACACCAGAGAAAAGGCTTTTGAAAGAATTCGCTGTTTAATGGGGGGGACCCCAAAATAGTCATAATAGAAAATTTGCACTTTCTTATATTTAGTTTTTATGTTTAGTTTTTAGCTTATAAATAGCAGAGTGGTACCATGACCTTATCAGGAAGGAAAACCTTTTTCTCTACCCTCTTAGGTTTAGTATTTGGGGGCCTGTAAATTAAACTCATAAAAATAGATTAGCAGGCAAAAAGATGAATTTGAATCACACACAAGAGTTTACAAAGAAATGCAACTCCAAAGGATGGATAGAATTTGGAGCTTATACACTATTTTAATAAATGTAGGGGAGGCAGAGAAGAGGACTTACTGGGGAAAACAAATGGCTGCATAGAGGGGGTGAAGAGAAAGGGCACTTAGGGAAAACCAAATCACTTTTAGGAAAGACAAATGGGCCTTTCGGAGAACAGATGGGAAACACAATACTTTTGTGATAATGTCTGTTTGGGTGTGCTACCAATTTCTCTCTCAAGATGGGAGTTGCTCCCAGGGAAGAGATTTATGACAATTGAGTTCTTTTGGAAGCCTCTGCTTTTAGGTAGATAAGAAATTGCAGGAACTCAAATAACTTCAACGCAAAAACGATTTTTGTGCCACAAGGCCTTATTTTGGACCCCTTCAATCTTCTCATGTCTCCGGGCCTCCAAAGTTCTTAATAATGGTAAGTGATCTTTGTCTGTGGCTGGGTATTACAAGGATAGGCTACTTGGAAATTTGGAAATGAGGGGACTAAGATTGCTCCAGTTGTCGAATTGTAAACCCTGTGACTAAGGGGCTAGAGAACAGATATGCAAAGTTACAGAGACTCAGCTGGCCTGTAGGGGAGACTCAGTTGACCTGTAGGAAATGACTGCAACTTGATTAAAAGTATTAATGTATCTAAAGAAAGAAGATATCCTTTGGGAGGAGGGCTGAGTTTTCCTCCCCAAGTAATTACTCTGCTTCCTCTTCTATTGTTTACCTTTAAAGCAGAGTTTGCACAAATGTTTATGAGTTTAAACTGGAATGGAAATCAACAATATCTCCATTTACTGAACACCACATGTCAGACATTGGCTAAAGATCTTTAGTATATTATCTTATCTGTGGTTCACCATTGACAAAGTCAGTATTATTAACCCATTTAACAAATGTTTAGACAGACAAAAATGTGTCGCCCAAGAGATAACTCAAGTTGTCCAGCGGCAAAGTTAAAACCAGTTCTTAGAATCCAAGCTTCTGTCCTTTACTTTGCCATATTTCATTCCATTCCAGGTACCCTTTACCGGATCTTGAGTGGTTTGCCCAGATTATTCCTGCTGAGATGTTTGCTTATCTTAACAATGAACCAGAGAAACGGGAAATAAATTCCCACTCACCTGTCTGCCTTTTGTGTGACTCCGGAAACATAAATCTTGCAGGGTCTTTAACATTTAGGATTCCTAAACTAAGATAGTGTCAAACCCAAGCATCACTGTAGTGGAAAAGCTAGAAAGTCCCTGTCTGAACTGTGTTTCTGCAAGTGACTACCTGGGTGAGACAGAGGAAATCATTCACCCTCTGGGCCTAATTTTCTCATTTTAAAATGAGAGTAATGTAGAGATAAGGCAGAAAAGAAAGGTTCAGAGAGCCCACATGCAGCCACTTTGACTGATGCCAGACCCTAACCACCCTGAACACAGAAGTCACCAGCAAGTTGCTGCCCGAGACCACCTTGGATGGATTAAATACTAAGCTGGATGACTTACTAACTGTGTTTAGCCTTCTGTTAACAGTCTGTGACTAACCTTTATGGCCTGACCTCAACACAGTACTGGTTACCTATGGGGTTTCTGAACATTTCAAAAGTTACCTACCATTGCCCCTTAAAGGGTCACCCTCCTGCTTGGGAGATGACCCCTTCTCTGTCTGTGCAGCAGGATATGTTGTCTATCTGTCTTCTCTCAGTAAACTTCTATCACTACATGGCTGACTCTCTAACTCACTCCTGCACAAAGCCAAGCACCCACTTGGCGAGTTTGGGGGCTTTCTTTCCTCCACTGAGGCAGCCCCTGCATCAAGAGCAGTACACTGGATCACTTCCTAGCACCACCATTCTGAAATTCTGTAGTCCGATAAAAAAGGGCAAAAGTCTCTGTAAGGGCAGAGTTTGCAAGCAAGGCAGCTAAATCCTCATTAAAGTTTCCCAATTTCAGTGATGGAGCTATTTTTAGGTTTGATCAGGTTGTCTCATTCATGTTGCATGTTGCAGGATGGTTTTCTGGGTCAACCCTTCTCAAGTAAACTGTCATCTAATCCCTGACCAGGATAATTGCCCCAATAGAGTAACAGCTTTTCCCACACTAGCACTGGCTATTTTGAGATTGCTTTGCCCTGGCTATATTATCAACCTTCAGAGAATTGAGATGTGGGGTGTTTATGCATCTTGGGTTTGCAAGGGGTATCCTTGAGGGAAGAACGCTCCTCTATCACATGTGGAGTTTCTCTTCTGTTTTCTATTCATACATTCACTTACAGTAATGTTTTTCTCAAATGCCATCTTTGTGCTAGTGTGAGCTAAAAGGAAATCTTCAAGTCCCCAGCTGACCTACTGGACCCGCTCTTAGCCAATGAGACCCAAGAAAAACCTGAAAGCTGAGTTGGCACCATGAGAAAGGAAGTCAGGTGCATCCAGTCATGACCCCTCTCTTCTAGAGAAATTCTTTGCAACAATCAGATACTAATAGGCCATCGATTTATTTAATAGATCGCTTGAGTTTCAGTAATTGTCTATGACTTCTCTTAGATTAACAAACACCCTTATTGGCTCAGTGCCTGCAGCACAGTGATTACTGCGCCAGACACACACACCAAGGGTGGCCTGGGCCAGCTAAACAACTGCAACAAAAAAATAGCCAGGCATTGTGGCGGGCGCCTGTAGTCCCAGCTACTTGGGAGGCTGAGGCAAGAGAATTGCTTAAGCCCAAGAGTTTGAGGTTACTATGAGCTGTGATGCCAGAGTGCTCTCCCCAGGGTGACATAGTGAGACTCTGTCTCAAAAAAAAATTAAATTAAATTAAAAAACACCCTTATCTTAAGTTAAAACATTCCAAGCCTTTAGGACAAGGTTTCATTTACTTAACCAATTAGAAATCAAAGAATCTTTTTACCTACCTATAACCTGTAAGGTCCCACTCCTGTTTTGCAATGTCCTGTCTTTTTGGTCCAAACCAATATATACCCTCCACAGGGACTGAGGATCTTCCATGAAATTCCTGCCTCCACGAATATATAAAACTAAACTGCAAGTGGTTCCATGAATCCCCATATATTTTTCATAATCCTCTCCCTTAACTAACTACGGACGCTTTGTGTTGTTTCCCAGAAATGATGGACCTGAACTCCTGGCCTCAAGTGATCCTCCTTCCAGCCTCTGGCCTGGCCTTCCAAAGTACTGAGTTTATAGGCTTGACGACCACACGTGGCTTGAGATTATAGATTTTCTACAAGACAAAGGAGTTGAGATTCTGAAGGTTTCAGGGCAGATGTCCTGACGTCAAGATTCATCATCCCCCACAATCTGCCCCCAGTGCATGTAGCCCCTTATGAGATACGCTATGACCTGCCCCAAGGTATGTGGCCCACCTTTAAAAGCCCACCATACCTCTTAGTTGTAGAGATGGATTTGAAGCAGCTTCTCCCATTTTCTCAGCCAGGTGACCTTCCTGGGCAATCCTTGTTGTCTCAATAATTGGATTTTTGTGAGACAAGAAAGTGGACCTAGACTGAAATCCCCTTGTTGGTTTTGAGAACAAAACTGTAACCCAGATGCCATGGGCACATTTTCTCAGGATCTCTTGACACCATGTGCTCCTGGCTGGTCACACAGATCTGGCTCTTTAAATTCTTTTACAGAGTTTGGATTTTTTGTCATTAACACTACTCAGAATACAAAAATAGGTGGGACCCCTACCATTGAGGAGCTTAGAGTATATTAGAGGGAAAAATGTTAATCAAATAATCATACAAATTTTCATTGATACACTTAACAAGTACAATAAAGGAAAAGTGTATAATGCCCCCAGAGGCTCTAATTGGGAGGTCAGAGAAGGCTACTTTGGTGAAGAGATGTTTAAACCAAGATCTGAAGGATAAGTAGTTAAACAGGTACCAAGGGGAGAGAAAAGCTTGCCTGTCAAAGGAAAGAATATGGGCAGAGGTCTTCAGCAGGAAGAATCATAAAACTAAAAGGAAGTAGTAGTAGAGCACAGAGACAAGGGGGTGTCACGGAGGAAAAACTTTTCCTCTCTGCTCTTACGTTCTATACCTAAGGGTATGCAAATTAAATCGACAAAAGACAAATTAATGGTAGAAAAAAATATATTTGTATGCATACCATAGCTTATAAAAGAAGTAGCTCAGTAGCGGTGGCGCCTGTAGCTCAAGCAGCTAAGGCGCCAGCCACATACACCGGAGCTGGTGGGTTCAAATCCAGCTTGGGCCTGCCAAACAATGACAACTACAACCAAAAAAAAAAAAAAGGCCAGGCATTGTGGCAGGCGCCTGTTATCCCAGCTACTCGGGAGGCTGAGGCAAGAGAATCGCTTAAGCCCAGGAGTTTGGGGTAGAAATGAGTTTCCAGAAGAACAAGGGGGATAAGAAAGTTTGTCATAATGCTCATTCATACAGGTATGGGTGGTCTTTCAATTTTCTTTTAGTGGCCATAAAACTTCCCCTAGAGGGCGGTGCCTGTGGCTCAGTGAGTAGGGCGCCGGCCCCATATGCCGAGGGTGGCGGGTTCAAACCCAGCCCCGGCCAAACTGCAACAAAAAAATAGCTGGGTGCTGTGGCAGGCGCCTGTAGTCCCAGCTGCTCGGGAGGCTGAGGCAAGAGAATCACTTAAGCCCAGGAGCTGGAGGTTGCTGTGAGCTGTGTGATGCCACGGCACTCTACCGAGGGCCATAAAGTGAGACTCTGTCTCTACAAAAAAAAAAAAAAAAACTTCCCCTAGAGAGGAGATTTATGTGGGTTTATTCTTGAGCTCCTTCCTGGGACTGAAAGCTGCCCTGAAGAGGAAATTCATGACGGCTTCATTTCCCAGAAGTTTCTGGTATTAGTTATATAAGGAAAGCTCCAAAAAGACTTCTTTCTGCATCCGTTGAATCCCAATTGTCTTCAGTTTAAAATAATCTTCATATTAACCTGTGGTTCTAAGTGGGTCCCCACAGGGACTGACAGAAAGTGATGCCAGAGAGATAGCACGGGCTGGATGACACACAACATTCCTAAGAACAATGGAAAAAGAACGAAAGGGGTTCCAGCAGGAGTGTTGTAGGTTAGACTTGTGTTGTTGAACTTGGGGTGCATTTGAGAACTCTAGGAGTCGATGATAAAGAGGCAGCTGGATGTCCCAGTCTAGAACTGAGAGGAGAGCTCTGAAGATACGTGCATGAGTCATCCACATATGGATGGTAATTATAGACCAGTGTGTGGATGAGATTGCCTAAGAGGAAAAAAGGTATAGAAACATAATGTTCCTACCCACCTGAAAATTAAAACAAAAAGAAAGAAAAAGAGAAAGTTGTAGGGAAGGAAGGCTGACTTGAAGGAAACCAATCTACTTCTATGTTTTCAGAGAGGATCTCTGTAAAATTTTAACTGTATTATTTATAATACCTCATTGCAATTCCAACCTTGGAGTTGTCTCCCCATCTGACAAATTAAAAATTCCTGCCTTGACTACTTCATAGAAACTCAAATGGTCATGAAAACTCTTTGGAAATTTTTTTCTTTTTTTTTTTTTTTTTTTTGGTTTTTGGCCGGGGCTGGGTTTGAACCCACCACCTCTGGCATATGGGACCTGTGCCCTACTCCTTGAGCCACAGGCGCCACCCAACTCTTTGGAAATTTAAAGCAGTATAATGTTGTTGCTACTATCACTAAGATTATCATATCATTATTGGCTGAGGAGGGAAAGAAAATGAGGGAGAGAAAAATAACATTTATTGTAAACTCATGTAGCAGACTCCATGCTACACTATTAATCCTCACGATAACCAGAGCAAGGTAGGTGCCATGTCCCCATTTTACAGATGAGAAGCTAAAGTAAGGCTCAGCGTGGTGAAGAAACTACCTCTAGTCTCATAGGTAGTGGAACCGAGATTCATACTCATGTCTGACTCTGTGGCCTATGCTTTTTCTCCCCTACTGTCCAGCCCCACTCTACCCCCCATACAAGGAAAATAGTGCAATATAACATGAAAGAAAATATCAAATAACCTAAGTCATAAAGGTCTGGCCTGGGCCACTTTTGCGACTCGTCCACACCACCAAAGCTGCTGCTCTGACACTGGCGAGACTGGGTAGCATGGCCGCTTGCTTCTCTGTCTCTGGGTACGCAGCTTGGCAAACAGTGTTACGTTATTTATTTACTCATAGATGCCGTTACAGATGGCAGAAGTAGTGGCTATGTCATCTAAAGAGGTAGAAATTCATAAAATTCACGTCTCTAGGATATGCCGATCAAATCCTATTACATCAAAGATATTCCCGAGCCTCAGCCAAACAAGTCTTCTCCCTCTCAGCCATTATCCCTGTAATACATAGTATAGAACAATTCTCAATAGAACACTGAAGAAAAACTGTGGCAATACAGGTGTGTTGTACTCAGCAAGTCTACACTGAGAACCTTAAATGCAGCACAGAGCACAAATAACTCCTCAAGACCCAGTGCTGCCCTCAGGGAGCTGACAGTGCAGATACCACGAGATACTGAGTTACCAGGCATTGCCAGGGAAGAAGGTCAGAGAGCCTGCAGAGAGAGAAGAAAAATT
The DNA here is from genome assembly GCF_027406575.1 of Nycticebus coucang. NCBI lineage: Eukaryota > Metazoa > Chordata > Mammalia > Primates > Lorisidae > Nycticebus > Nycticebus coucang. The sequence continues at coordinate 45,728,177 of NC_069783.1, forward strand.
CACGGAAAAGGCAGGGCTCAGATGGGGGCATAAGAGAACACTCGTGGTGCAAGGAACCCGGGAACAAAGGCACAGAGGCACAGGAACTAAGAAAGGCAGGTGTGGGAAGAGACAAGACCTGCCTGACAGGAGCAGAGATGCACATTGGGTAAGCGGATTAGGGGCATTTAATAAAGGGCATTGCTGAGTCAGCTTAGTCCAGGGTTTCTCAACCTCAACGCTGTTCACACTTTAGACCAGCTCATTCTTTTTGTGTGGGAAGAAGAGCAAAGGGGAACCCCCTCTTCATTGTAGAATGGTTAACAGCTTCGGAAGTTTCTGTCCTTGCCCCAGTCATATGTCCCTCCCCTCAAGGTGTGACACATTGCCGAACATTTCCTGGGGGGCAAAAATTGCACAATGGGTTGAGAATCACTGGGTTAAGACACTGTGATAGAGTGTGTGTTCTGTGCATAATTTTTTTCTGGCCTGACCCATCTTTTGTGAGTTTCCTTCTTCCACACTCCATCAGGGCTCCTGTGCTTATGGCCCCGTGACCACAACCTGCAGCCGTAGGAAAACCACCCTCCCGTCAGACTCCAGGGCCCAGTTTGGTGGGTGGTGCCCTTATTCACCAGTCCCTACATCAGCATTCCCGGAAAATGTCGCTATGGGAGAAAGAACAGGTGAAACACAGCAAGCCAATACCAAGCAACAGTGGCCTGGCCTCTGAGTGCAGACAAAACCCTAAAACAAAGACATAAGCAAAAACACTCAGAAAGCTTTGAATCACTGTAATATTAACATCAAGAATGATGGGAAATGTTCTCATTCCTCCTGAACATGGAGCCCATTAGCAATAAAACAACACATTGTGATTGTCCCAGAGTTGGACGTGTGAAACGCTGTCCAATTAGACCTGGCAGAAAGCCAACAAGAGCCCTTGATTAGCGCTAGCTGGGATGTTTAGAGGATGACGTATTGTTTTCTTGCCCTGTGTGCCAGGCAAGTTGTTGATATAAGAGCTCTATGCAAATGTTTACCATTATTCTGGCTTTTCCTAATTAGAGCTTTTAGAACCACAGACTTTATTCATGGGCTTTGACACAGGAACGGAATGTCAAGGACAGTGTTGGAATGGAGCTTCTGTGCAGCTGAGTGACCTCGCAGAGCCCAGCCTTCCTTCTCCCTGCAGGCTTTCCTGCAACCTATTCACTTTTGGTTTTATCTGGAAAGAAAGACTTGTGCAATATCCATGGTGGAGACTAGGGTTCTTTTTTAAGATTTCCTATTACTGGGATGTTTAAAAGCTAGATCTCCATGATAATGATCGCCAGCATTTCCTGACTGTCTATATACTATCTTTAAAGGTCTTGCAGTCCCACAGTAGGTGACGATGCTGAGGCTTGGAGATGGAAGATGATCTGCCAAGGAAAAGACACATAGATGGCAAGTTAACTTCCACACTACATCAGTATTCAGCAGTCAGGCCTGTGTACTGTGGGTAAGTGGACTGCGGATGGGTTCTCTGGCCATCACAACTAAGCCCCTCTCCACTAAGATTTGCTTTACATTAAGCCTGGGGACTGGCAGCATCTTGTCTGAACCCCTCCCTGACCAGCTTCCTTCTGGTATCAGCTGTGAACTCATTACTGATTCCCTCTCACTCCAAAAAGTGCTGTGCTTTTCTATGGGGAGGAGGGAGAAAGGCCAAAGAGGGAGAATCACTTGAGCTCAGAAGTTCAAGACCCCATCTCTAAAAAAAAAGTAAAAGAAATTAGCTGGGTTTGGCGACATGCGCCTGTAGTCCCAGCTACTTAGGAGGCTGAGGAAGGAGAATAGTTTAAGGCTGGGAGTTGAAGGTCGCAGGGAGCTGTGATCACACCACTGCACTCCAGCCTGGATGACAGAGCAAGACTCTGTCTCAAAATAAACAAATGAAAAAGGAGCAAGTGAAATTAATTTTAATAACATTTTATTTAGCTCAAGACATCCTAACTCTTTTGTCAGCATATAATCAGTATTAAAAGTATTATTAATGAAATACTGTTACACTTTCCTTTTTTCACTGCTTCTGCAATATGGAGCATAGTCAGACCTTACAGCAGCTCTCAGTTTGGAGCAGCCACAGTCCAACTGCCCCAAAGTCACCAGGGGCTGGTAGCTGCCATATTAGACACAGTTCCAGACAAATTTTACCTCCATTCTGTGACCTGTGGCAGCCTCCCCTAACTCATTTCCCACCTCAGGTCATTTCCCAGCTGGTCCTTAATGTGGGAGAAATGGGGAAAGGGCTGTTTTGCAACTGGACATATTCTGCCCTCCAGCAAACCACTTGGCAAGAGACACAAGCAGATTCTATTCCTTCTCAAAACCCTCCGATTGCATCCGCAAGAAAGTTCAAACTCTGTAGTCTGCCACCTGGCACTGATTCCTCCAATGTCCGACTTTATTTCTCACAAAGTCCCTACAGGGACCTTAGCTAAAGCCAAGCCAAAGCAACTTGTCACCCCAAAACATGCCTTGCATTTTCCTGCCTCCATATCCCGGGATAGGCTATTCATTCCCAGCTAGAACGTCCTCACCTACTAAATCATATCCAGTTCTGAAGGCCAGTTCTTCATCTCTTCCCTGAAGTCTTTTTTAGTGAAGGGTCTTTGTCCTCCTCTGTCGTCTATAGCACATTTATCACCAATAACCAGGTCAATTGGTGTCATAGTTCAGGATAGGCATTATTTACTTTCCCTTTAGGTGGTGAGCATCTGATCGGCAGGGGTAAGAGTCTTAGGTAATAAAAACAACAACAACAGTAATAAACAGTGGTTAATGTCTAAGTTCCAGGAACTGAGCTAAGCACTTTACATTTAATCCTAACCACCCTCCAAGTCATTCCCATTTTGTAGGTGAGAAAATAGAGGCAAAGAGAGGTAAGTTCCCCAGGCACATAGCTAGGTGATAGGGATGGGCTTCAAACCCAGGCAGTTTGAACACAGAGCCTAAGCACTCCCCACCAAACCCCTGCACTCTGCCTCCTCCCTTCCTGTGGTTGTTGATTCCCTAACATGGTTCTATAGACTTGGTAAATAGTAAATACATATTTAATTGTATGTCACTTTGGGGGGTTTTCACAGAGCACAAGATGGAGTGCTGGGTACACCATAGGGATTTACCAGACTTTTTTTTTTTGAGACAGAGCATCAAACTGTTGCCCTGGGTAGAGTGCTGTGGCATCATAGCTCACAGCAACCTCAAACTCCTGGGCTCAAGCGAGTCTCCTGTCTCCGCCTCCCAAGTAGCTGGGACTACAGGCACCCGCCACAACACCCGGCTATTTTTTGGTTGCAGCCGTCATTGTTGTTTGGCGGGCCTGGGCTAGATTCGAACCCACCAGCTCAGGCGTATGTGGCTAGCGCCTTAGCCGCTTGAGCCACAGGCGCCGAGCCGATTTACCAGACATTTAAAAGTGGGTGCCCTGCACCTGCACCTGCACAGCCACTGGGGCTAGGGCTCCTTGTGCAGCTCACGGCAGCCTCATTCCCCTGGCTCCCAGCCTCTGCTCGGCACCTGCAGTGTGGGCCTGAGCACAGAGCAGGCAACGCCCTCCATGCAGTTCCTCAGACTTGGCGTGTAGCTCTCGCACAGAGGACGCGATCTAGATAGTAAGGGCAAAGAGCGTCCCCACCAGACGCAAGCGATGCCCCTCCCCTCACTTCCATCAACCTTATCTGCTTATTTGGGGCTCCTATCTCTAACCAGGCTATTTAATCCTCCCTTTTGGAATCCAAAAGTCACATACCCATTCCCCAGGGAGGTGAGGTACTAAGCACAAAGTTTAGGATTACTCTTTGATAAGAGTCTTGTTTAAACAAGATGGCACATAAAAGCCCGTCTGATCACACGCCCTTCTCCCCTGGTGCCCCTCTCTCCTTTCTTCCTCTCTTGCTTGTAAGATTCCAAGATTGTGCAGTCCACCCCAGAGCCCTAATGCAATTGCTTTCAAACCAAATATCTGTTTCCCAGCCCACTTTGTCAGCTCCCCTTCTCCCCACAGCAAGTCACTCACTTGCTCACTACATGGGGGATGATTCCTGGGGCCCCCTTGGAGACTGACCACCTGGTCTGCTCCTGGCACTTCCCCTTGGCACTTGCTCATTTATTTACATTTTGAAACTAGAGCAAAGTTCAACACTATGGTTGGCTTCAGCACCCTAGGAGTTGCCCAACCCTGGTGAGAAAAATGCAGACAATAGCAACCTGGGAAAACTTCCCTCCTAAAATAGCTTAGCTCCGGCATTTTGGCAACAGGCTTCTCTGCGGTGTACCTCTGGCTCTGGAATGATAGAAACACCCAGAGATGTAAATAGCAAGGAGAAAAGGCTTCTTGTGCCACTATTTTTGTAGTAACGGGTCCTTTCCCCCCCCACCTCCCCACCAAAGTTGTGGCTTTTTTGTTTAAATTTCAGATCGCCATGTAAATTCTGAGGGTTGAGACCCAGGCCCTCTCCTTTGAAGGTCAGTTCTTCCAGCTGTAAAGCAGGGTGACCCCACCAGTTGGGAGGGTTGAATGGGGCAGCAAAGCCCATGCCTGGCACAAAGCCCACCTGTAGCCAGCCAAGCAAGTGTTCTAGGCCATAATGAGGAAAGGGTTGTTGCAGTGATAAAGGTGTTCACGGTGGTTGAGGGAGCCAGCCGTGGGGACCCTCTTGGCACATGGATACATGGTGGGACAGACCGAGCTTCAGGCTAAAGTGGTCTAGGCTTTGCCATGCCTCCTTGTTTGCAAGATTCCAGTCTAGTGTCTGGCAGCCCTCAGGCACGGAATTTCTTGTACATTCCACAGCACTGAAAGAGCTTTTGTCCCCCACACAGGAAGAACAAATGACAAAGGCCCACACAGCAGGCTTGGAAAGCAGTCCAGCTTTGGAGCGGCTGCAGCCACAGACATGGTCAAACAGCCACACAACTCGGGAGCAGTGTGGCGTCCGAGCTTCCACGCATGTGGCTAGCTGTCCATCACACTCACAGCTCACACACTCACACGCACACACAAACCTTGACAAACTGCTCCTGCCTGGGCTAGCCAGCCGTGAGTCACAGAAGCTGCAGCTGCAGTGGCCTCAGAAAGATGGGGGTTATGGCTTCATCATTCCTCTTCTCCAGGGGGGCAACAACGGCCCAGAGGGGCCCACTCTGCCATAGGTCGAGTATGTCCTCTCAGGCCTTGTTGCTCTCAGGCCTCACAGGCCGTACCTTGACGAAAGTTAGTAGCACCAGAGAAAGATCTGTTTTCTTTTTTTTTTTTTTGTAGAGACAGAGTCTCACTGTACCACCCTCGGGTAGAGTGCCGTGGCGTCACACAGCTCACAGCAACCTCTAACTCTTGGGCTTACGCGATTCTCCTGCCTCAGCCTCCCGAGCAGCTGGGACTACAGGCGTCCGCCACAACGCCCGGCTATTTTTTGGTTGCAGTTTGGCAGGGGCTGGGTTTGAACCCGCCACCCTCGGTGTATGGGGCCAGCGCCCTACTCACTGAGCCACAGGCGCCGCTCTGAAAGATCTGTTTTCAAGAAGTCTATCATGAAGTCCCTTCAAACAGAGAGCCCTGTCGAGGGTTGAAATTCCAGACCAGCCACAGAAGATAAACTCATTCTGCTTGGGGGAAGGCAGGTCTCTTTTTTACTATTTCCTCCCTCCTTATTTTCCCTCTTCTCCTGTAATTGCCATAACAGGAGACAGAGGGTTTTAAAACTTGTTTTTTGGGGTTTTTTTTTGTAGAGACAGAGTCTCACTGTACCGCCCTCGGTAGAGTGCCGTGGCGTCACACGGCTCACGGCAACCTCTAAGTCTTGGGCTTACGTGATTCTCCTGCCTCAGCCTCCCGAGCAGCTGGGACTACAGGCGCCCGCCACAACACCCGGCTATTTTTTTGTTGCAGTTTGGCCGGCGCTGGGTTTGAACCCGCCACCCTCGGCATATGGGGCCGGTGCCCTACTCACTGAGCCACAGGCATTGCCCGGTTTTAAAATTTGTTAAAGGAAAAATCTTTCCTTATCAAATGAAGTTATCATACATCCTTTTATTGGACCCTGTGAATGAAAAACCGACTCATTTTTCCTTGCAGACTCGGCTGCCAGTGCCCTCAGTGCTGAGTTAAACAATCAGTCATAGTAGCTAATTCATTCCAGGTACCTTTGGTTCTCTTAACAGATGGCTGACCTGGTGCCTTGTTGCATCCCGAGTTTTAGTACCATGAGCAATCTTGATGCTGCACAGAAAACTTTCACCCACCCAAGGGAGTTGGGCAATCTAAGTATTGTTCCTGGTTTTGCTTGACTGACCAGTTCCACCTTGAGCAAGACATTCCCCATATCTAGGCCTCCACTTCCTCCTTCTCAGTGAAACCTGTCTGCGTCTTCCAAACTTTCTTGTGAAAGAATCGCCCAGAGTCCCAGACTCCTTCTCCCTGGGTGCTGCTGGGAGGGGCTGGAATCTGTATCTTTAAGCCAAGCCTCCCAGTGGATTTTTACTGTCTGGCAAAACTGGAAAATACACCAGAGGGTTGACAAGGTTCCATTCTATGAGATGATCCATAATTTATACAAATAATTTTTTAGAGAAGAGATGAAGTTAGGTAATGATTTGGAAATCATTCCTTTTTTTTTTTTTTTTTTTTTTGAGACATAGTCTCACTGCTTGCTGCCCTGGGTAGAGTGCAGTGGCGTCACAGCTCACAGCAACCTCAAATTCCTGGGTTTAAGCAATACTCTTGCCTCAGCCTCCCAAGTAGCTGGGACTACAGGCGCCCATCACAATGCCCGTCTATTTTTTTGTCGCAGTTGTCATTGTTTAGCTGGCTATCCTGGGTTGGAACACTCCCGCCTGGGTGTATGTGGCTGGTGCCCTACCCACTGAGCTACAGGTGCTGCCAATCATGTCTTGTATTTACTGAATATGCTTTATTATGATGTTTGGTTTTCATTTAAAAACACACATGAAGGGAACATTTTTTGGGGTGGTGGGAGGACAGACAGAGTCTCACTCTGCTGCCCAGGCTAGAGTGCCATGGCATCAGCTTAGCCTCAAACTAATCAGCAACCTCAAACCCCTGGGCTCAAGCAATCCTCTTGCCTCAGCCTCCCAAGTAACTAGGACTTCAGGCACCTGCCGCCATGCCCAGCCAAATTTTCTATTTTTAGTAGAGACAAGTTTTCGCTCTTGCTCAGACTGGTCTTGAACTCCTGAGCTCAAGTGATCCTCCTGCCTCAGCCTCCCAGAGTGCTAGGATTACAGGCGTGAGCCACTGAAACTGGTCATGAAGGGAACACTTTGCATTTCTCTTTGCAAAATAAAAAACCCAACCCGGGGGGGCTTGTTCCTCATGTAGCTTCCTGTGGGACCTTTAACGGGGTCAAGCCTCCCAGTTCCAGCTTCTCTGGGAACTCAACAACATCTCCCTGGACACTTGCATGACTCGACCCGTCACACCTCCCTGGGGTGTTGACTTAAATGTCACCTTACCAGCAAGGCCTTCCAGGGGACTCTATCCTTCCCCAATATTTCCTAACCCCCTCCCTACTTAGTGCTTCTCCTTAGCACTTGCCACTAACCTAGTGAATATTTCACTTATTCACCTTGTTTGCCATCTGTCTCCCCCACTAGAACATAAGCTCCTCAGGCATCTGTGTCTCTTTTCTTCCCCGCTGCAGTCTCAGTGCCTGAGCTGGACATACTAAGTGCTCAGTGAGTATGTATGGACACAATGAATGAACTGCCTGCTGGATGCAGGAATGAACAGATGAATTTCCTGGGAAGGGCCTGACATTTGGCCCTGGGAACAGCCCCTCCAACCTCAAGCCAGGGTCCAGGCTTCCAGCAACCCTGCTCCCTGTCTCTGAGCTCACATGTACCCTGGTCACACCTAAATCCCATGATTCAGCTGCTTCTGGGAAGACCTGACATCCTCAGTCCTCACCCTTGCTCTGTGGGGACAGTCTGTGGGCCAGATGACTCCACCCCTGCTCACCGCTCAGCCCATGATGCCTGAAGCTGACCATCTCACCCCAGCTTTTACCCAGCCGCTCCCCTCCCCCTTTCTCTCCTTTCCCACCAGGACCCAGTGAGACCTGCTTGCTTTTGCTCCAGTATGGAGTTGTCCAACTCCCAAATCTCTCTAAAAACAAAGCTTTTCTTATTAAAAAGAGAGTAAAGAATGACTATGGGATCCATCTCTCACCTACAGAGAGGAAAAAGAGTTCTGGAACCATGAGGGAGGTGAGACTAAGCAGGGACCTTTATCTTGAGTCTTTTGTTTTTGTTTTTTGAGACAGAGTCTTTTTTTTAGAGACAGAGTCTGACTTTGTCGCCCTGGGTAGAGTGCCATGGCATGACACTTCACAGCAACCTCCAACTCCTGGGCTTAGGTGATTCTCTTGCCTCAGCCTTCCAAGCAGCTGGAACTACAGGCACCCACCACAACGCCCGGCTATTTTTTTGTTGCAGTTTGGCTGGGGCCGGGTTTGAACCCACCACCCTCAGTATATGGGGCTGGCGCCCTACCCACTGAGCCACAGGCACCACCCAAGACAGAATCTTACTTTGTCACCCTCTGTAAAGTACTGTGGCATCATAGCCCACAGCAACCTCAGACTCTTGGGCTCAAGAGATTCTCTTGCCTCAGCCACCTGAGTACCTACAGGTGTAGCGGACTACAGGCGCCCGCTACACCTCAGCCACCTGAGTACCTACAGTGTAGCGGACTACAGGCGCCCGCTACACCGTCCAGCTATTTTTAGAGATGGGGCCTCGCTCTTGCTCAGGCTGGTCTCGAACTTGTGAGCTCAGACAATCTTCCGCCTCAGCCTCCCAAGTGCTAGCATTACAGGCATGAGCCATCACACCTGGCCCTTCCTTGAATCTCTTATGTCAGGGCCCAAAGAAACTGGTTTCATTTCTTGTGGCTTTTCTATAATTGGCTCATGATTTTTTTTTTTTCAATATGGAATGCTTCATGAATTTGCAAGTCTTCCTTGCACAAGGGCAAGGATGTATTATTCCAGTTTTAGTATACATGCTGCCAAAGCACACATGGCCTATGTTTTAAAATAAGTGCACATTTGAATTAGGGGAAAAAATGGTTACACATGGATGGGTGCAATGGCTCAAGTTTGTAATCCTAGTGCTTTGGGAGAATTGCTTGAGGCCAGGAGTTCAAGACCAGCCTGGGTGATATAGTGAGATCTTGTCCCTTAAAAATAAATAAATAAACATTAGCTGCCATGGTGGGTCACATCTGTAGTCCTAGTTACAAATAAACAAGCAAACAAACAAAAATTGCTATAGCTAACTTGGCGCCCATAGCACAGTGGTTACAGTGCCAGCCACATGCACTGAGGGTGGTAGGTTTGAACTCATCTGGGGCCAGCTAAACAACAATGACAACTGCAACAAAAAATAGCTGGGTGTTGTGGCAGGCACCTATAGTCCCAGCTACTTGGGAGGCTGAGGCAAGATAGTTGCTTAAGCCCAAGAGTTAGAGGTGGCTGTGAGCTGTGACACTGAAAGAACCAGAACAGCGCCATCTTAGGAGTTAAGTTTTGCTCCCCCCCCCCCATTTCACTCAGTAAGTTTCACCTTCCAGGCAAGCCCAGGCAATTCCCTGAAATCATGAGACAACTGCCCACCAATCAGGGACCCTTCCCCCCCACCAAACCAATCTAGAAGCGCCCCCTTTGTTTCAAGCTGTGCACGCCTACCTGCTGTGTGGGACCATAAAAACCCCCTGCTCCAGAGCTTGGGGCTCCTGGGTCGTATCCATTGTAACGGAGACCCCAGGAGTCCAAGTCCGAACTTGCAAGAAAACGGCTCTTTTGCTTTTGCATCGCTCCTCGGTGGTCTTTGTGGGGATTTCGACTGGGCCCAACAACACCACAACACTCTACCAAGGGCGACATAGTGAGACTCTGTCTCAAAAAAAAAAAAAAGGGCGGCACCTGTGGCTCAGTGAGTAGGGTGCTGGCCCCATATACCGAGGGTGGCAGGTTCAAACCTGATCCGGGCCAAACAAAAAAATAGCCGGGCGTTGTGGTGGGCACCTGTAGTCCCAGCTACTCGGGAGGCTGAGGCAAGAGAATTGCCTAAGCCCAGGAGTTGGAGGTGGCTGGGAGCTGTGACACCACAGCACTCTACCGATGGCGATAAAGTGAGACTTTGTCTCTCTTACAAAAAAAAAAAAAAACTAGCTATAGCTAACATGTAGGAGCTTAAAAGTGTCAGATATTGTTCTAAGGGTTTTTACATTTATCAACTGATTTAATCTCGCCACAATCCATAGAAGAAAAAAATTGCCTTGCTTCCAAAGTCAGCAAACATCTACTGTACTAGGTCAGGAAAATAAAAAACAAAACAAAATATTTTGCACCCTGAGATAAATCAAAATAGTGGGCAAGACCCTGACTGGTTGTGGTACCCCAAATAATAAACCTCAATCCTTTCCTGAGAATCTGAACTTCTTAGCAAAAATAATTCTATCCTAACATTCGCTATGCTAATGCATAGAGATGTCATGGCTTGTGTGACTTTGATAATCACGTGAGAAAGTTATTGTTTTTTCCTGAACAGACTAATGTAAACCATATTCATTTCCTAGTTGCCATAAGAAACTACAGACTTGTTGGCTTCAAGCAATAAAAATGTGTTCTCTCACAGTTCTGGAGGCAAGAAGTCCAAATCAAGGTGTCAGCTGGGCCGTGCCCCTCTTAAGGCTCTAGAAAACCCTTCCTTGCCTCTTCCAGCTTCTGGTGATGCCGAGTGCTTCCCAGCTTCTAGATGCATCATCCCATGTTTCCCTTTTCTTCTCCTTTCCTGTCTCTTATAAGGACGCCTGTTGTTGGATTTAGGGCCCATCACAATAATCCAGGAGGACGTCATCTCAAAATCCTTAAATTAATTACATCTGAAAAATCCATGTTTCCAAATAAGAAACTTGTGGGTTTCAGGGTTAGGTCTGGAACATGTTTGGGGAGGCCACCATTCTACCCACTATAGTCGCCTTGGTAGTTTCGACTATTTGTTTGTTTTACTTAACTACTATTACGTTTTTGCATTTGGAGAGTAGGTCCTGAGGTCTAATTCCTTTTCTGAAGCTTCTGTCTCAGGGTTTTCCTTTGACAAACCTACAATTTGTGTTGACACCATTACTATCCCTGTTTTAGAGATGAGAAAACTGATGCACAAAGAGGTGGATAACATGTGAATTACACGAATTCAGACAGGCAGTCTGCTCCAGAAACACTGGTGACCATAACTTAGCCACCCAAGAGACAAGCAGCATTAATCCTTTTTGATGTTTGAACTTTCAGTCTTTTCCCTTTACATGTTATAAGTGTACTTATTTTTATGGAATAAGAATCAACCTGTTTCCATTTCACTATATATTCTTCAACCTAGTTTTGATTGGCTGTGATCATTCATCATGCGGACATACATCACTTCCTGTCATTAGTCTTACCTCTTTCAGTCCAGCCTCCTTGCATGCAGCCCTTTCTCTGTGCAAAGTGCTTCTGGGTCAGGGAGGAGCGATGAACAGGCCAGGGTTTCTCTCCATCAGGAGTTCTCTACCAGTGTGGTGGTTCTCAGTCCTCGCTGCCTACTAGAACCATCTGAGGAGCTTTTAAAATATATCCAGCATGGATGTAGAGAGAAGGGAACACTTTTACACTGCTGGTGGGACTGCAAACTAGTACAACCTTTCTGGAAGGAAGTATGGAGAAACCTCAAAGCACTCAAGCTAGATCTCCCATTTGATCCTGCAATCCCATTACTGGGCATCTACCCAGAAGGAAAAAAATCCTTTTAGCATAAGGACACTTGTACTAGACTGTTTATTGCAGCTCAATTTACAATCGCCAAAATGTGGAAACAGCCTAAATGCCCACCAACCCAGGAATGGATTAACAAGCTGTGGTATATGTATACCATGGAATACTATTCAGCCATTAAAAAAAATGGAGACTTTACATCCTTCGTATTAACCTGGATGGACGTGGAAGACATTATTCTTAGTAAAGCATCATAAGAATGGAGAAGCATGAATCCTATGTACTCAATTTTGATATGAGGACAATTAATGACAATTAAGGTTATGGGGGGCGGGAGGAAAAGCAGAAAGAGGGATGGAGGGAGGCATGTGGGGCCTTGGTGTGTGTCACACTTTATGGGGGCAAGACATGATTGCAAGAGGGACTTTACCTAACAAATGCAATCAGTGTAACCTGGCTTATTGTACCCTCAATGAATCCCCAACAATAAAATAAATAAATAAAAAATAAAATATATCCAGACACCCCAACCCTCAGACCAACTTCCTCTGAATCCTTGGGGTTGGACCCTAGCATCAGTGATTGCTGGACCTGGTGTCCAGTCAGGGTTGGGGTCTTGGGGCCCAGAGGCAGAAACTCCTGCCAGATCACACCCAACTCTCCCTGAAGCTCCTTTCTGCCCTCTGTGCCTGCATGGCAGCCAGCTAGTCCCTAGGTCTGCCAGACCACAGAACTCTGTGGACAGTGATTTTTTTTTTTTTCCAGTTTTTGGCCAGGGCCGGATTTGAACCCACCACCTCTGGTATACAGGGCCAGAGCCCTACTCCTTGAGCCACAGGCACCACCATGTGGACAGTGAATTAACCCGTCAGGTTCTGCACATATGCCCTGTTGACTTCAGCAGCAAGGGTCTGGGGGCTTCCTGCCCACGTGGATAGCTCCACTCTCCCAACTCTTCTCTTGTCTCTTCTACTGTTTTTGGGTGGGGAAAAGGGCAGGATATCAGAAAGTGGTTCACGAAGAAAACATCACAGTTCTGTGAATCAGAAAATCCTGGCTTAATCCTCCCTTACTGCTTATAGGATGCCTCCTTGGCCTTTGGAAAATAGCAAAACAGTGAACAACCGGCTCACTCTGTCCGATTCTCATAAACAAGGCAGCTCCAAGTTACCAGGGAATTCAACAATAGCTGCCTCTGATCTATATCTTGCCTTCGTATATATCCAGGTGAATCTTGGGTTCCAGCAGTCCCTCGGCTACCTGCTCTTACGCAGTGAGTCACTTGAACAATTATACCTGGCCTGAAAGGAACTCACCACAAATTAAATTTACCAAAGAAAGCACTGGGCCTGTACCTTCACCTGACAAGCCTATGAAGCAATGAAGAGATTGCAAATAGGAAAGGGTGGAGGAGAGAGAAGGCTCTAAGAGCTGAGGCTGAAACAGCTTCACATGACTGCAGGGCAAGGCAGGCAAAGAGGCTCCCAAAGCAGACTGCTCTGCGCTGTGCCCGCCCAGCAAGCTGCAGGGCCCGAGAGCTGCTCATAAACCTCCCCACGCAGGATTCCTGCCTACATTCACAGCTTCGCACAGAGAAGCTACAAAATCAAAAATGCTATTTAAACAGAACCCCTCCTGAAATGGGAAAGGGCCCATCTGAACATTTATGAAATGGGGCACTTTTGCCCTGAAATCCTTTTTACTCCCCTTCTTTGTGCCCACTGAACCTTTCTGACATCCAGTGCCCCAGCTCCTGCTTCCTGTGCCCTCTGCACCACCCCCTTGTATCTTGTCCTCATCCTGTCCCACGTGGCCCTTCCTGTTAACCTGAAGAGTTGTTTAAAAAACACTAAAGACTTCTTAATCAGCCAGATATACATTTAATTCCTAACAAACTCTGTGAACTTGGGCCTGTTATAACATCCCTTTGAAACTCAGATCCCTCTTCTGTAAAATAGGACTAAAGCTATTTAGGTAATTTGGTGACACTTGAACAACAGGATTGCCTGATAATTATATAAACAGAAATATACATAGAGTACCAGGCACATAGTAGGTGTTTAATAAATGCAAGTGTTATCAGCCAAGCGAGCTCACTGCCTGATGAGCACAGATGCCAACGTTCTGGCACCAGTTTTTGAGAAAAGAAAGGCTTTATTAGAAGACTGGTCAGCAGGAAAACAGGAGATGGGCCCAAATATCAAATACGTCTCCCTAATTTGGGGTCTGGGGCAAGTTCATAGGCAAGGGAATTTAGGAAAGTTAGCTTGGCAGGGTCTGATTAGAGGGCTTCAAATTTGACTATTTACAGTAAAGTATGTTGAGGTGGCTTTAAACCCTGAATCTTCCAGGCCAAAGGATATCTCATGTCTGAAAGTTCAGGCATTCAGATTCCGGACGTGGCCTGTTCTTGCTACTGAGGGGAGGAATCATTACTGCTATAGTTCCAGGTATTGTTAGAGGTCAAAGCTTTTTCTATTGCGCATGTCTGAGCTATGTGACTTGAAATTTCTGGTTTTGTTATACCTATAAGGTAATGTGACATTTTGTTATCAACAGAGTAGGCCCATTATGAGCTAGTCCCAAGGAGAAGCAAAAAGAAAATAGAAAAAAATCTGCACATTTACAATAATAGCCACTTGTTGAGTAGTGTAAATCAGGCAGTGTATTCAGCCTATTATGTGCTTTTCTTTCTTTTTCTTTTTTTTTTTTTTTTGCAGTTTTTGGCCAGGACCAAGTTTGAACCTGCCACCCTCCATATATGGGGCTGGTACCCTACTCACTGAGCCACAGGTGCTGCCCTATTATGTGCTTTTCAAATGTAATCCTTAAAGCTATATAAAATAGAGACTTTTAAAATCTCCATCTAACAGATGATTAAACAAAATCTCAGAGGGTTCAGGCATCCTGCTCAAGTTCACACAACCAATAAGGCAGATAGCTATGATTTTTACCCAGGTCTCTCAGCTTGAAGTGTGAGCATTTATTCCCTATTGAGCAACCTTCAGGGAGCAGAGAGAGTATTTGGGAGCTGGGAGCTGGCAGTTGGCAGCTAAGAACTCTTTCCAGGACCCAGAGGTCTCAATCTTTCATCAGCCTCCTGCGCAGGCGTTTCCTGTCTGGCTGGCCGCCCTTGGCCACACCCACCTGCCCACATGCCTTCCATAGTTGCATCATCTTTACTGGCTACAGCAGTAACTTATTTGCATGTAGCCTTGTGAGGGCTACTACAAAGCATGTGCAGAGTCCAGGCAGGCAAGGCTCCTGACCCAAGAGCCAGAGGTCTAGCCCAGTTACTACCTTGTATAGGGTGACCTTGGGCAAGTCTCTTGAGAGTCCCCATCTCTCACAGATGTAATAGTAATCAGTTTTTCCTGTGATTCTGAAGCAAGTAAAGTATCCTAGACCAGCCTGGTAATTTACATGCCCATAACCTAGAGTATAATGTTTCTGAGTAACCTAAGGTAAGTATAATCTGTACGTAACTTGTTTACAATGTTCAAAGGTATTTGATGACTTTAGATTTTGAGATCACCTGTGGGCAGACCAACCAATACCCAAGGATTATCTCAGTCATGGAACAGGAATAAGCAAATGCATGCTGATCAGAAAATTTACCTGACGTGCAAACCCAAAGCAGATAGGTTCTATGTAGCAGTGGATGAAGAAAAGTTGGAAACCCCAAGGGTGAGACCAGCACTGGGCTGAAGTCAGGAGACTCTAGGCTGAGGGTAGAATGCCGACTTCTTATGAGATCTAATGAGATCCTTTTAGAAGAGGCTGAAATTAGATACTGGTTTATCTGATGTGGGGAGATACACCATGGACTACCTGTAAGGGCCATTCACATCACTTTGAACCTCAGAATAAAGAGGACTAAAGTGGCTAGACTTTGGCAGCTGAAGTGCAGGTTGCAGAAGTAATATGGGAAGTCAGTCTCTTGGCAGAATAGATACAGAGGGATTCTAAGTTCAGTACCATAACTTATTGCCGTGTGTTCATTTTTTAAAAATTGTATAAACTTAGCCAGGTACAGTGGCTCACACCTATAACCCTAGCACTCTGGAAGGCCCAGATGAGAAGGTATTTTGAGGCCAGGAGTTTGAGACCAGACTGAACAAGAACAAGACCCCGTCTCTACTAAAAATAGAAAATTTAGCTAGACATGGTG
Organism: Nycticebus coucang; assembly: GCF_027406575.1. NCBI lineage: Eukaryota > Metazoa > Chordata > Mammalia > Primates > Lorisidae > Nycticebus > Nycticebus coucang. Next base: position 45,744,143 of record NC_069783.1, read on the forward strand.
GCACACACCTGTAGTCCCAGCTACTTGGGAGGCTGAGGCAGGAGGAACACCTACGCCCAGAAATTTGAGATTGGTGTGAGCTATTAAGATGCAACTGGGAAAAAAAAAATTGACTAAAGTGATAAATAGGAGGTGAGAATAGTCCAAGGCTACTTTTGAGTTCTCAAACCCAGGGATGAGTCCTGCAGGTGCCCCAAGCTTGCAAAGTAAAGCCACTCACTGGGCACTTTAAACAGCCAGCTTCTGCAACAGGAAGAATGAAGTACTGTACCTCTGGGCTTCTACAGGCTTTTTAAAACAATGCTGTCTCTGTTTCTGATGAGACCCTGAAATGACCTATCTACTCCTACAACTTGTCATGCACCCGCCAATAATTAATTGACCAACTAACATTCTTCGAGGAATCTCTGAGGGCCCCGTGCTGAGTTGGAGCTACGAAGATGCCCAGGGGCTCAAAGTCCTGCCCCCGTCCTCAAGGAGTTCAATATCCCAGAGCATAGGTGGCATTTGAGTCACCTTGGAGCTCACCATGGGCACAGAAAAAAAAAGTCCAGGAAATGCCTTGCGCACTGTCAACCTGAGTAAAATAATACCCCTGATGACATTTGCCTGTGCCTGGAAATGTTTGCACGGGATCACACCATGTGGAGCGTTACACCGCATGGATTTGCCATCGTAGGTTGTGTTGTTCCTGTCCGTGTCCAAGGTCTGGGAGCAAGGCAGGATGACAGCCCACTACTGCCACCACTGTGCCAAGGGGACTTTACAGGAGGTCATTTCATTCTCACAACTATCAGGGCAAGAAGTGTCATCACTCCCACCCTGCAGTGGGAGGCTGGGCTATAGGAGGGGCTGCATGCTGGCAGGGAGTCTGAGGGGCTACTGCTGCCGTCACTCTATAAGCCAGTGAGGAAGAACAGAAGTGGACAGTCACTGGATGGAACCTGCTCGAAAGCTCTCTGGCCACTGCATGAGGGTCAGGTGGAGATGAAGGAGAAGAATTACAGAATAAGACCAGAGAGTGGGCTCTGGAAGGGCAAATTGGTTGCTCCTCCTCTACCCCACACACAGAATATGAGTCAAAGTAAGCATTTTCTTTTTTTTTTTTTTTGTAGAGACAGAGTCTCACTGTACCGCCCTCGGGTAGAGTGCCGTGGCGTCACACGGCTCACAGCAACCTCTAACTCTTGGGCTTACGCGATTCTCTTGCCTCAGCCTCCCGAGTAGCTGGGACTACAGGCGCCCGCCACAACGCCCGGCTATTTTTTGGTTGCAGTTTGGCCGGGGCTGGGCTTGAACCCGCCACCCTCGGCATATGGGGCCGGCGCCCTACTCACTGAGCCACAGGCGCCGCCCCAAAGTAAGCATTTTCATAGCCCATGTTTTAATTTTAGGCCCAAGTTAGTGGGCCCTGTATTAATTTGGATAGCCAAAAATTGGCTAAATCAAGACAGCTGAGTAAGAGAAGATGGTGCTGCGAGCACTGCTCTAGTAGGTAGCTGCTATGAGAGCAAACTTGAAAATATTTACCTGGGAGACAGAGGGAGAGCAGGGGACATCCCTGGTTTGGGATTCAGACAGAACAGAGCTTAGCCATTTACTAACATTGAAAACTCCATTTAGGGCGGCGCCTGTGGCTCAGTCGGTAGGGTGCCGGCCCCATATACCGAGGGTGGCGGGTTCAAACCTGGCCCTGGCTGAACTGCAACCAAAAAATAGCTGGGTGTTGTGGCGGGCGCCTGCAACTCGGGAGCTGAGGCAAGAGAATCGCTGAAGCCCAGGAGTTGGAGGTTGCTGTGAGCTGTGTGATGTCACAGCACTCTACCGAGGGCCATAAAGTGAGACTCTGTCTCTACAAAAAAAAAAAAAAAGAAAACTCCATTTAAAGGCTGAGCGTGGTGGCTCACGCCTATAATCCTAGCACTCTGGGAGGCCAAGGTAGATGGATTGCCTGAGCTCAGGAGTTGGAGAACAGCCTGAGCAAGATTGAGACCCCATCTCTAAAAACAGCTGGGCATTGTGTCGGGCACCTGTAGTCCCAGCTACTTGGGAGGCTGAGGCAAGAGGATCGCCTGAGCCCAAGAGTTTGAGGTTGCTGTGAGGTATTAGGCAGCATAGCTCTTGTGCTCTACTGAGGGCAACAAAGTGAGACTCTGTCTCAAAAAAGAAGAAAACTCCATTTAATCTCCCTGATCCTCTTTACTTCATCTTTAAAGTAAGGGTCGTCATCTTTCTCTTGCATGTTTGTTAAATTAGAGACTGTCTTCAAAGTGGCCAGCACACACACATTAGTGCTCAGTAAATGCTAGCTAGTATGTTACGTGGACCTGGTGGCTCCAAGGAGATGGCGCCCACCAGCCAGGCTCTGTGCTGCGGGGCAGCACTGCCCTCACGTGGCTAAGTGGGAAACAACAGGTATGCCGGCTGTTTGCTCCGCACTTTAGGATTAGAAAGGTTAAGACCCATTACCACGTGCATTTCTCACAAAAGCTGAGCTCTGCCCTGGTCAGCACGAGACACCCTGAATTGTCCTCAGTACTGGAGCACCTCAAGCCCAGTGGGTTCTGAAACTTGGGCTGGGAAAATGGTCTCTGAAGGGCTAGCCTTTACTGAGGTTGTTTCTTTCTTGTAAATATTTGCATTGAATTTACATTTATTTTATGAAATGAGAGTGGTGTGGGCGGTGCCTGTGGCTCAAGGAGTAGGGCGCCAGTCCCATATGCCGGAGGTGGTGGGTTCAAACCCAGCCTCGGCCAAAAAAAAAAAAAGAAATGAGAGTGGTGTTAGGTGATTTTTTTTTATTGTTTTTATTTGGGCTCTGCTCCTGTGGCTCAAGCGGCTAAGGCGCCAGCCACATACACCTGAGCTGGCGGGTTTTAATCTAGCCTGGGCCCGCCAAACAATGACGGCTGCAACAAAAAAACAGCTGGGGGTTGTGGCAGGCGCCTGTAGTCCCAGCTACTTGTAAGGCGGAAGCAGGAGAATGGTTTGAGCCCAAGTGTTGGAGGTTGCTGTGAGCTGTGATGCCACAGCACTCTACCCAGGGTGACAGCTTGAGCTCTGTCTCAAAAAAAAAAAAAGTAGTTTTTATTTGGCAAAATAAAGAGTAACTGCCCAATTTGGAGGGAACTTGCTGGTCTGTAAAACCCCAAACCCTTCTTCTTTTTTTTTTTTTTTTTGAGACAGAGCCTCAAGCTATTGCCCTGGGTAGAGTATTGTGGCATCACAGCTCACAGCAACCTCCAGCTCCTGGACTTAAGCAATCCTCTCACCTCAGCCTCCCAAGTAGCTGGGACTACAGGGGCCTACCACAACGCCCAGTTGTCATTGTTGTTTGGCAGGTCCAGTCTAGGCTGAGTTCAGGTTCGAACTCGCCAGCTCTGGTTTATGTGGCTGGCGCCTCAGCTACTTGAGCTACAGGCACTGAGCCCCCAAACCCTTCTGAATTAGTGACCCAGAAAGCCTCTGTGAACCAGAGTCAGGCCAGGGCTGCCCTTCTGCATAGCCCTTCTGCTGCCAGACCTGCAACTTGTTGGGGGGCTCTGAGGGCCAAGCCCACAGATGTCTTTTTCCTTTTGGCTTTAAAAACACAGATCGGGTTGTGTTTAGTCTTTTTTTTTTTTTTTTTTTTTGAGACAGTCTCACTCCATCGCCCTAGATAGGGTGCCCTGGCATCATAGCTCACAGCAACCTCAAACTCTTGGGCTCAAAAGATCCTCTTGGGGTGGCGCCTGTGGTTTGGTAGGTAGGGTGCCGGCCGCACATACCAAGGGTGGTGAGTTCAAACCCAGCCCTGGCCAGCTAAAACAGCAATGAGAATTGCAACAAAAAATAGCTGGGCATTGTGACGGGTGCCTGCAGTCCCAGCTATTCGGTAGGCTGAGGCAAGAGAATCACTTAAGTCCAAGAGTTGGAGGTTGCTGTGAGCTATAACACCACAGTACTCCACAGAGGGTGACAAAGTGAGATTCTGTCACAAAAAAAAGATGCTCTTGCCTCAGCATCCTGAGTAGCTGAGACCACAGGCATGCACCATGACGTACAGCCAGTTTTTCTATTTTTTAGTAGAGATGTGATCTTGCTCTTAGGTTCGTGAATGCCTGAGCTCAAGCAATCCACCTGCCTCAGCCTCCCAGAGTGCTAGGATTACAGGTGTGAGCTACCGCACCTGGCAGAGGTGCCATGCTTTTGCTTTGGCCTAAAGCTTTAGGGTTTCTGCTTAATGGGAAGTGGGAAATTTGTACACAAGTGTTGCCTTATTCTTTTATACTTGAGCAATACAAATAATGGACACCTTATTTTTTTTGTTAGGTTGTCTATTTTAACCCCTAGTACCCTAACAAGTATGCAGAGAGTTTTGCCTATCAGAGTTGCATGAATCCAAGTCTGGCTCCCCTCATCTACAGCTCCCTCGGTTCTGCCCTCTACCCTGTGCTGTCCTTATCCTCAGCTTGGTGGCCAGATGGCTCAGTGAGGCCAACAATATCTCCAGGAAGAACAGGAAACAGTCTACCCCAAAATGGTAAGCAAGCGTCCTCAGAGTCCCTCTGACTGGACAGTTCAAATCCCAGGTGCCCTCCTGAAAGCAGGGACTGTGCTCAGGAGAATGGAAATGTGCTGACTGGCTGTGCCAACCCAGGACCACACCAGGACCTGGATGAGTGGGTCCCCTTCCTCTGAAGATGCAGGCTGTGAGAAGAGCCACCAACAATGTTCACTAGACTAGTGGTTCTTGGGCTTTGAAAACTCAGTAACCAGAGCACAAAATGCATTTGGTTAGACTGTCTTTATTGCTATCCAAAAATTCAAGTAGCAAACTGAACTAATTATTAGATAGGAATAATTCCTTATCTCCCAAGAATCCTTGCATTCTCTCTGACTTGGTCAAGAGAAATAACCTTCAACAGCCACAACCCTACAGAGACTTCGACTGAAATAACGGAGAGCCTGTCAAATATGTTCCCTTATTAATTCAACACACATTTTTTTTTTTTTGAGCATCTCCTATGTGCCAGGAATTGTTCTAGATTATAAAGATATGTGAGCAAACACAAAAGACAAGTAGCCGTTCTTATGAAATGTCCTTTCTAGTGGGGAAAGACAGAACATGCCTCAGAGATACTGGGGGGTTTGGTTCCAGACCACTGCAATAAAGTCAATCTCATGATAAAGAGAGCCACACAAATTCTTTGGTTTCTCAGTACCTATCAGTTATGATGACACGACACTGTAGTCTGTTAAGTGTGTAAACATCGTGCAAGCCTTAATTAAATATGTTGCTTAAAAAATGCGAAGTTATCTGAGCCTCCAGCAAGCTGTCCTCTTTTTGCTGCTAGCAGGTGTTGCCTCAGTGTCAGGGTGAGGGCTGCTGAAGGGTAGGGTGGCTGTGAAAATTTCTTAAAATAAGTCAATGAAGTTTGCCATATCAGTATCAATTGACTCTTCCTTTCACAAGAGATTTTTCTGCAGCACTCAATGCTGTTCGATAGCATATATATGTATTTTTTTTGTAGAGACAGAGTCTCACTTTGTCGCCCTTGGTAGAGTGCCATGGTGTCACACAGCTCACAGCAACCTCCACCTCCTGGGCTTAGGTGATTCTCTCACCTCAGCCTCCCACAAGTAGTTAGGACTACAGGCACCCGCCACAATGCTCGGCTATTTTTTTTGTTGCAGTTTGGCCAGGGCCAGGTTTGAACCTGCCACCCTCAGTATATGGGGCCGGCGCCCTACTCACTGAGCCACAGGCACCTCCCTGTTTGATAGAATTTTACCCATGGTAGGGCTCCTTCAAAAATTGGATCCAGTCCTCTGAAACCCTGCCACTCCTTTACCAACTAAGTTTCTATAATATTCTAAAGCCTAAACACTTTCGGCACAGTGTTACGGCACCAGCCACATGCACTGAGGCTGGCGGGTTCGAACCCAGCCCGGGTCAACTAAACAACAAAGACAACGGCAACAAAAAATAGTTGGGTGTTGTGGCAGGAGCCTGTAGTCTCATCTACTTGGGAGGCTGAGACAAGAGAATCACTTAAGCCCAAGAGCTAGAGGTTGCTGTGAGCTGTGACACCGTAGCACTCTACCAACAGGAACATAAGACTCTGTCTCCAAAAAAAAAAGAAAGAAAGAAACACTCTCTTTGCTCCTGAGAAGCAGCTCCTCCTCATTCAAGTTTCATCATGAGATTGCAGCAGTTCAGTCCCATCTTTTGCAGCAGTTCAGTCCCATCTTCAGGCTCCACTTCTAGTTCTCTTGCTATTTTCCGCCACATCTGCAGTTACTTCCTCCGCTGAAGCTGTGAGTCCCCCGAAGTCATCTATGAGAGGCTTATTCCTCCCATTGCTCACCAAAGGCTCCGTGGCACTGCCAGCCCAGGGCAGGGACAGCTGCCACCATGACTTTCCCCCAAATGCTCAATGCTCCTAGTGCCCACAGCCAGGCTCCGCTGCTGACAGAGGTCAGCAGTGATTACAGGGCAAGTATGGGGAGGGAGTGGCCAGGCAGGGCCTGGGAGCCAGAGAGCAGAAACAGGCATCTCAGAATTGTCAGTTGGGTGAAGGCAGGAGAGACAGACCATGACTGGGCTAAGGCTCCAAGCCCCCAGTGCATGCTTCACTGTCCCACTGGACTTCATTTGCAAAACATAAATGCAAATATAAAATTAGAGTAGAACCTCTGTAAGTTGACCCCCAAAGGGACTGTAACAACCTGGTCACTATACGGAGGTGGTCAACATAAGGAATGAGGTCTACTATACTGATCCGTACATGTGGTGCACATCTGGTCTATGAAAATTGGGTCAACTTAAGGAGCTGGTCCATGTAAAGAGGTGGTCAACCATGGAGCTTCTACCATATTAAGGATTCCAAGACAGTAGCCACACAGCCTCAAACCCTCAGTGCAGGACCCTTTTGATCATGGGGTCCTATGCAATTGGTTGCATCCCTTGAAACCAGTCTTGGCTACAACTGTCTGTGCTAACTTCCTAAAATTTAGGTTCTCAACACCACTGAGAAATCCTCCACAAAATCACTTGCTTCCAGTAATTCCTATCTGAGATGAGACGGGGCCTAGACTGACATTAGGAGAGGCATGCAGCTTTCTATTGCAGAAACAAAAACATCAATGGAAGTTCAAAGAGTAATCCTTGAGCACCCTGATTTTCAGAGCACCACCACCTCCTCAGCTTTTTCCAGATCTAAAAATCACTTAGGGTCTTAGGAGTTCCAGTTTGTTTGTGTCACGGGTAATACCTTACATCGTAATTGCTTTAAAGGACTGGATATACCCCTATTCGCCAGCCTCTGTATTTAGACCTATGTTTCAGGTTTTTCAGTGAATCTTTGAGAAAGGTGCATAAACCTGTAAACACCTTCCTTGTTCTCCCCAAAGTGAGGATTAACTCCAACATGCAGTGCCACTGATTACTGGGCCCCGAAACCCAGAACACCAACCTCCACCCCCTGAGAGTATTCCAGAATCTCTGAGGGAGGATTTGGGAGGGGGCCAAGGCACTGTAATCTGGTGGGTGAGACATAGTGCCATTGTTTTTTGCACATTTGTGAAGATGTGACCTAATTTGCGAAGCCCAGGCTGGAGAAACTAGATATACCTGTTTAAATTCAAAACACTAAAGGGTGTTTTCTGAGGGGGTGTGATGGTTGGAAAATCATTCCGTATCACCTCACCACGTCCAGGTCAATTCCTCAGTCTTTCCCAGATGCAGAAAAGGATTTAGAAATCATCTTCGGTTTTGATGAGCCGTACCGCACTACGGCCAGCAGAGGGAAGCATCGCGCTTCAGAGAGGCCGTGTGAGAGCAAGGAAACCGTTAAAAATCAAGGATTTCATCGCCGGGCGCGGTGGCTCACGCCTGTAATCCCAGCACTGTGGGAGGCTGAGGCGGGAGGATTGCTTGAGCTCAGGAGTTCGAGGCTTGTCTGAGCGAGAGTGAGACCCCAACTCGTGAAAAAAAATGGAAAAACCCAGCCGGGCGCAGCGGCGAGCGCCTGTAATCCCAGCGGCCCGGGAGGCTGAGGCAGCAGGGTGCCCACAGCCGGAGTCCGAGGCTGCGGTGAGCTCCGACGCCACTGCCCTCTGCTCAGGGCATAGGGTAGAACTCTGCCTCGACAAAAAAAAACAAGGCAACTGTGCGCATATGCTCATCCCAAACCCCCAAATCCCCTTTTCATATTCTTGCCTAGGAAAAAGGCCTTGCTTTTTCTTTGCTTCCTAATTTTAGGAAACATTATACCTGTTCTGAAATTATTTTGTGGCTGTCTTAAAGAGGAAAAAACAGATTTTCTCATTGGGTTGACCTTGAGCAAACTTATACCACTCTGGACACACACACACACATACATCATTCTCGGGTGTAGGTGTGGGTGTGGGTGTGTGTGTGTCTCGCTCTCTCTCAATGATTTTTTTTCTTCCCATGGTCATTTTAAGCTTACACTTTAGCTCTGGCACATATATTATTCTCAGGGCGTGTGTGTGTGTCTCATTGATTTTTTTTCTTCCCATGGTCATTTTAAGCTTACGCTTTTGCTCTGTAATGCCAGGTTCTGCTCCTTGTTAAAAGGAATGCTGAGCATCACTGGGCAGGTAAGGAAAACAGCGCTCAGGAGGTAGGGAGACCTCTCAGCATGTCTGCCCTCAGTTGTACCACGAAGATATAGGTCAAGCCAGTAGTCTGAGTCTTTGGTCCCTGAAACACCAGCAGCTCCAACTTGAGGTCCTGTCTCCTGGCTGTGGGCTCCTGGCTTCCAAACTCTTTCCTAACTATTCCTGTGACTGAGCTCAGGGTAAATTTACCTTACTGGTGCCAGAGAATATCCTTTGTGAGGCAAGTTTTCCTTCACCCTGTCCCAATCCACAATGAGCCAAACCTGGGCCCAAATTACACATTGGCTGATGTGAGACGCCTCTGTGTCCCATCCTCTGGCTTCTGGGATCTTCTGGGAACCCTTTCACTGGTCTTGAGATGGAATCTAAAGGAGTATTTCCATCAAGATGCTTTCCACAAATTCTGCTTCTGTACTTCATCTGGTAAGGAGCAGCTCTTTCAAGGAAAAGTTCTACGGAGGAAGAAAAAAATTCATTCAGCATTCATGAGAAGGTGTTCATGTTTGAAAAAGGGGGAAATAACAGAAAGGAATTGAACTACAAAGATGAGACTCCCAGCTTTGGGAAGAGATAGACCTGAGTGGAGGAGACTAGTCATCTACGTGGCTGCCTCTTCCCCCTCACTGAGACCGCCCTTGAATCCAACCAGATAACACAAGGCCAAACACACCCAGCCAGGTTTGGTAAGCAACGACCTCTGGTAAGCTGTTTCTTTCACAGGGCCCCAGGTGACCTCATTGTAGAGGCTGTGCTCTCTGGCACCTGTTCCAAGGACAGGCTCACTGCTGACAGGTTTCCATCCTGAGCACCTCTTTATATTCCATACTGGGCTAAGCAATGAGGAGGATACAGCTAAAGAACCCCGGTCCCTCATGGCACTTATCTCTGGCTCTAATTCAGGGTTTCTCTGTTTCCACAAGTTTTGTAGAGCATAAGGCCCATGACACTTCAAGTTATGGTGCAGATAACCCCCAACTCAGAATCCTATAGCAACTGGTTCTACCCAACTTCCCTCAGGAGCTGCTTCCCTTCTCCACCTTGTTCTCACAGCTCAAACAGGCCATTTCAAAAGTCCTCCACCACTGGGTGACATTACATGCTTAGAATGATCATGTCAGACTTCATCACACACTCCCATTACAAATGTTTGCATGTGATGTTTACATATGCCCATGCTCTCCCCAAGCAATCCAAAGCTGTTCATGGAACCTGTCTCTTCAGCTTCCACAGGTAGGAGACAAGCGATGGGGCATGTCGTTCGGAAACAGACAGGAAGAAATGTCCAGGCCTTCTCTGTATAAGAAAAGACTTCTCCAAAGTTAGTTATGGCCACCCAACTGTGCTTGAAGACAACATTTTAATAATTCTAGGGCCACTTTGTGAAACTTGCATTCTGCAGTTATACTGTCATTCAGGAGTCAATGGTTTTCTATACAGTTAAGAAGGCAAATTAAAACCTGTGAATCCCAGGCAGGTGCAGTGACTCCCGCCTGTAATCCTAGTACTTTGGGAGGTCAAGGCAGCAGGATCACTTGAGCCCAGGAGTTCAAGGTTATGGTGTGCTATGATCATGCCGCTGCCCTTCAGCCTGAGTGACAGAGCCAAATTCTGTCTCTTAAACACTAAAAGTGGCTCTTGCAGCACAAGAACACTATAGCATGGTCAGCATAAGGACCAAGGCTTACTCACTCCCCTGGATGATCACCCAGACTCAAGCCACAGCAAGTAGTAGGGGATGAGCAGAGGTGCTTGGGTGAAATAGAAATTAGAAGAGCTAGACATTTTCATTAAACTAGTGATTCATGATCATAGAGACACACAGGAAATGTGAAAACCCAGACATGTGATGCCATTTTGTAGAAGTGACAGCAGCTGATGAGCTGCCCTCAGGGTAGGAAGGGGCTGGAGAAACAGGTGGATGTTAAACCACGAAGTCCTGTGGGCTCAAGTTTTTTTGTTTTTTTTTTTGGAAACAGACTCTCACTATGTTGCCCTCCATAGAGTGCTGTGATATCACAGCTCACAGCAACCTCAAACTTGGGCTTAAGTGATTCTCTTACGTCAGTCTTCCACTGGCACTATAGGTGCCCGCCACAACACCCAGATATTTCTGTTGTTGTTGTAATTGTTGTTGTTGTTTGGCAGGCCACCGGCTGGGTTCAAACCCACCAGCTCCAGTGTATGTGGCTGGCACCCTAGCTGCTGAGCTACAGGTGCCGAACCTCTAGTTAAGTTTTTAGACTTTATTCTGATGGTTCTCTAAAGGGTGAAATCAGGAAAGAAACCTGACTAGATTTGCATTTTGAAAGTATCACTTGGACTGTAGTGAAGAAACTGAATTAGAAGGGCCAGAGTGGAACAGAGAGTCCATGCAGGAGGCTCCTGCAGGAGTCCAGGTAGGGGACCGGCACCTACCCTAGATGGGTGACACTGGAAGCAAACAAAATAGATTCCTTCGAGGGCAATTTAGGAGCGACAAAACAGAGGGAGGTGAGGGGAGAAAGGACCCAAACATGGAAATTGGATTTTCCAATATAAATTTTGATGCCTCTTAACACCTTTACCTCCTCTGAGCTGCTAGGCATCTAGGAAGGTAATGGAGTGAAGAAGGAATCTCACATTTATCAAGAATTCCTGGCCCGGAATAGTGGCTTTGCACCTGCCATCTCAGTATGGGCTCCATAAGACCAAGGCAGGAGGATTGTTCAAGGCCATGAGTTTCAGACCCCATCTCTTAAAAAATATTGTTTTAAATTAACAGAGCACAGTGGTGAGCACCATGAGTTTCGGACCGGCCTGGGCAACTCAGCAAGACCCTATCTCTTAAAATTTATTTTAAATTAACAGGTCATGGTGGTAAGCACCTGTAGTCCCAGCTTCTGGGGAGGCTGAGGCAGGGGATCACTTGACCCCAGGCGTTCGAGGCTGCAGTGAGCTATGATTGTGCTACTGCACTCCAACCTGGACAATTGAGCAAGACACTATCTTAAAATTGTAAAAAAATAAAATAAAATTTAAAAAATAATTTCTATGGGGTTTGAAGTACCTTCTCTATATCTTTTAACCATAGGTTAAGAATATGAGCTTTGAATAAAGAATCCTGCTCTGTATTTATTAGCTATTTGACTTGGACAATTTAAACTCTCATCTATATAATGGGGTTAGTAACACCTTTCATTCAGAGTTATTGTGAAGTTTAAATCTGTATGAGAAAGTTAATGTAGACTTTTTTAGGATGAGGCTGGGCATACTTGTATAGCTACTACTAGAAACATACATTGTTTTATTCAATCCTCACGTCATCCCTGGGATACAGACACTATTGGCTCTATTCTACAGGTGAAAAAACTGAGGCTCAGAGAGGTTAAGCAATTTACCCACAATTTTTGCTTCTGGACATGATGGAGTAATAGGAATCAGATTTACTCTCTTCTCATAAAGAACCAGACAACGAAGCAAAATAAATAAAATACATGCTATTCACATAGGACAACAGGAAGCACAAGTCCAGGACCCCTAAGAGAAGGGAAATAAGTGACGTGACATCTATGATTGCACGGGTTTTCTGGGGGCACCATCTAGACCATGTCACAGAAAAAAGGGTCTCGCTGAGCTGCTGAGGGAGAAAGAAATCAGCGTTCAGGGGTAGGGGATGGAGAGCAGCTAGAATTCCGGAGAGAATGGCTTTTCAAAAGAAAGAGCTTGAGGGTCCCCTTGAATCTCTGCAGAGTGGTAAGGCACCAAGAAGCAGAGTAAAACTCCATGAGGGCATTAAAGAGCAACAGGAAGCTCTGAGTACTCTGGTTCTCAAAGCTCAGAGGGACTGGGATGTGTTGATTCTGAGGCTAGTTTGGAAACACCTTAATTTACACTGATTCCTTTATGCTCCAGTAGTAAGAGACTAGCCTACTCTCCCCTAAATTTCTTCTTTGAGTGAACAATTCTGAGAACAGGATGTAACGAGCTGAGGTAAACCAAATCACAGAGAAAATGTACTACTATAAGACTGAAACACTCAGGCAGCACCTGTGGCTCAGTGAGTAGGGTGCTGGCCCCATATACTGGAGGTGGCGGGTTCAAATCTGACCCTGGCCAAAAACTGCAAAAAAAAAAAGATTGCAACACTTGTTGGCCAAACCCCACCAAACTTGAAGTTGGCACTTTTAACCCTTTCTCTGAAAATCTCCACTTACTCCCAGTTCAGGGAGAAGCTGCTTTTTAGATGCTCTCTGTTGGAAATTCACACTTAGAACTAAATAATGCACCCATTTCTTTTCTTTCTTTCTTTCTTTGTTTTTTGAAAAAGAGTTTCACTTTGTTTGCCCTTGGTAGAGGGCCATGCATCCTCAAACCTCAAATTCTTGGGTTCAAGTCATCCTCTTGCCTCTGCCTCAGCCTCCCAAGTAGATGGGACTACAGACACCTGCCACAACGCCTGGATAATTTTTTAGAATTGGGGTCTCAATCTAGCTCAGGCTGGTCTCACTCTAGCTCAAGCTGGTCTCGAACTCCTGAGCTCAGGCAATCCACCCACCTCAGCCTCGCGGAGTTCTAGGATTACAGGCGTGAGCCACCTCATCTTGCCCCTTAATGTACCCACTTCCTTTGAGTATCAGAGACTTTCTGAAAGTTCAATGGTTCTGGCCAGACAGAGTAAAGATACTAAATTAGTAACTGGAGGCATTGAGTAGTCATCCCAAGAGAGCTGTACCTTTGCAGGAAAGCTAACTGATCCTGCAAAACAGTGTTATTTAACCTTTTTAATCTCACGGCACACCTGAACCTAACCTATAAACTTCTGTTCCACACTTAAATTATGTTGATTTAAAAAAAAAAAAAAATATATATATATATATATATATACTTACTGTGCTTTGAACTTTTTTTTTTTTTGAGACAGAGCCTCCAGCTGTTGCTCTGGGTAGAGTGCTATGGCATCACAGCTCACAGCAACCTCCAACTCCTGGGCTCAAGCGATTCTCCTGCCTCCGCCTCCCAAGTAGCTGGTATTACAGGCACCCGCCACGACGCCCAGCTATTTTTTGGTTGCAGCCGTCATTGTTGTTTGGCGGGCCCAGGCTGAATTCGAACCCACCAGCTCAGGTGTATGTGGCTGGCGCCTTAGCTGCTTGAGCCACAGGCACCAAGCCTTTTTTTTTTTTTTGAGACAGAGTCTCACTATGTTGCCCTTGGTAGAGTGCTATGACATCACAGCTCACAGCAACCTCAAACTCTGGGGCTTAAGTGATTCTCTTGCCTCAGCCTCCCAAGTAGTGAACTTCTTTTGAAAATAATTTAATCAATGATCTTTAAAAATTTGGGAGTGGTGCCTGTGGCTCAGTGGGTAGGGCGCCAGCCCCATATATCAAAGGTAGTAGGTTCAAACCCGGCCCCAGCCCAACTGCAACAAAAAAAATAGCTGGGCATTGTGGCGGGTGCCTGTAGTCCCAGCTACTTGGGAGGCTGAGGCAAGAGAATCACCTAAGCCCAGGAGTTGGAGGTTGCTGTGAGCAGAGTGATGCCATGGCACTCTACCAAGGGCGATAAAGTAAGACTCTGTCTCCAGGAAAAAAAAAAAATTTTTTTTCATGGCACATCAAGATCCTCTCATGGCATATCAATGTGCTCTAGCACATAGGTTGAAAATCACTGCTGTAGAGGAAAGGCTACTCTAAAAGAAACGTAAAAACAGGCTTCAAAAAGGGATCAAAACCATGCGCTATGACTCACACCAGTAATCCCAGCACTCTGGGAGACCAAGGCAGGTGGATTGCCTGAGCTCAGGAGTTCGAGACAAGCCTGGGCAAAAGCAAGATCCCTGTCTCTAAAAAATAGCCAGGCGTTGTGGCAGATGCCTGTATTCCCAGCTACTTGGAAGCCTGAGGCAAGAGGATTGCTTGTGCCCGAGAGTTTGAGGTTGCTGTGAGCTATGATGCCATAGCACTCTACTAAGAGGGACAAAGAGAGAGAGAGAGACTGTCTCAAAAAAGGTGGGTGGGGGAGGGGATCAAAGTGAACTTACAAGAATAAAGCATAACATTATTTAACAAACAACAAAACCTAGCATTTAATAATACAAAGTAACACCTTTTAGCATCCAATAAAAAATTAATAGACATATAATATAGGAAATAGGAAAGTGTGACCCAGAACCAGGAGAAAAATGAATCAATAGAGGTGAACCTGGCAATGACAAAGATGAAATTAGCATATAAGAAAGCTAAAATAGCTATCATTATTATGTTCAAGTGTTTAAGTAAAGAGATGAACACAGTGAGAAGAGAGACAGAAAGTATAAAAAAGGAAACAAAAGCACTTCTAGACCTAGGACTAACAGACTAATAGACTAGACAATGGAAAAGAAAAGGTTATTGAACTTAAGATACAGCAACAGAGGGGCGGCGCCTGTGGCTCAGTGAGTAGGGCGCGGGCCCCATATGCCGAGGGTGGCGGGTTCAAACCCAGCCCTGGCCAAACTGCAACCAAAAAATAGCTGGGCGTTGTGGCGGGCGCCTGTAGTCCCAGCTACTCCGGAGGCTGAGGCAAGAGAATCGCTTAAGCCCAGGAGTTGGAGGTTGCTGTGAGCCGTGTGATGCCACGGCACTCTACCTGAGGGCGGTACAGAGACTCTGTCTCTACAAAAAAAAAAAAAAAAAGATAACAGCAACAGAAAGCAGCCAAAGTAGAACACAGAAAAAAAAAAAGACTTTAAAAAATTAACAACACTGGCTCAGCAGCTGTAGCCCAGTGGTTATGGTACCAGCCACATGCACCATGGCTGGCGGGTTGGAACCCAGCCCAGGCCAGCCAAACAACAATGACAATTGCAACAAAAAAATAGCTGGGCGTTGTGGTGGGCACCTGTAGTCCCAGCTATTTGGGAGGCTGAGGCAACAAAATTGCTTAAGCCCATGAGTTTGAGGTTGCTGTTAGCTGTGACACCACAGCACTCTACCAAGGGCCACATAGTGAGACTCTGTCTCAAAAAAAAAAAAAAGTGAGCAACACATCAATGATCTGATGTGTTGATCTGCCTGTCCCCTACCTGGACTCCTGCAGGAGCCTCCTGCGTGGACTCTCTGTTCCACTCTGGCCCTTCTAAATCAGTTTCTTCACTGCAATCCAAATGATACTTTAAAAATGCAAATCTAGTTTGAGTTTGAAGTTGCTGTGAGCTGTGACACCACAGCACTCTACCAAGGGCCACATAGTGAGACTCTGAAAGAAAAAGTGAACAACACATCAGTGACCTGGGGGGATAATATCAAGTGGTCTAACATAATTGGAGCCCTCCCAAAATGACAAAAGGCAGAAAAAATGATAGCCAAAATTTTTCTAAACTCAATACCGTTTATAGCAAAATACAAGAATGTCTCATTAGGTTTACAACATGAACAGAAGTAAAATGTATGATCACAATAGCCCAAAGGATTGGAGAGAAGAAATGGAAATACGTTGTCGTAAGGTTCTTAATAAGGTATCCCAGGTTAAGTAGTTTATCTGAGGTTGTACATATGATGGAGCCGAGATCCAAATTAAGCACTCCAGATTGCAAAGCCTTCTGTGGAGAGATGAGAAGTGAGATCAGGCTCAGAGTTTCCCCAAAGGCTGTGGGAATTACGCTCTTTTAGCCCTGTAGTGGGTAGAATTGTATTCCCTAAAAAGATACGTTCAAATCTAACCCACATACCCAGGAATGTCAGCTTAATTGGAAATAAGGTCTTTGCAGATGTAATCAAGTCAAACTGAGTTAGAGTGGACCCTAACCCAAAGGGAACATAGGGAAAATTCCGTGAAATTATGCGTATCTATAAGCCAAGGAACATCTCAAAAGTGGGAAAGAGGCAAGGAAGGATCTTCCCCTAGAGCTGTCAGAGAGAATGGGCCCCGCCAACACCTTGGCTTTGGAAGTCCAGCCTCCAGAATGAATTTCTGTTGTCCCAAGCCACCACATTTGCAGTGCTTTGTTATAATAGTCCTAAGGAACTAATGTGATCCCTAAAATTCCCAGTCTTTACAAAGTAAAGGAGCTCTGAGGCCCCAGCAGGAAGTGAATGTTCATGGCAAGACATTAAGTTGACAAAACAAACCAGCTTTGAGATCTAAGAGCCACAGGGAAAAGCCTGAAAGGGGGACTGGTTGGACTGGTTTTCTCGTAAATCTCAGTGACTTTAATCCCAACCAGGTCAAATCTTAAAGTTAATTGATTCAGCAAGTAACACCTGCACAGCTGCTCCACGTGTGCAGGGCCCATGGGGAAGTGCGGAGAGCAGCTGCCTCTGCCACGGTGGAGTCAGTCCCAGGATTCACCTGTGCACAAGGTGCAAAGTAGGTCAGTCATTTGTCAGGTGTTAACAGGCCATGAGGTTTCGAAATCAAGGATTAGTTTGACTGCTTCACTGAGGAGGAGATGCCCACTAAACAAAGCCTGACTGGGTGCACAGCCCAGAGAAGAGGAAAACACACCTACGGGATGCTGGTGTCTTCCTGGAGATTGTTCTACCAGTAACAGGGTCGTGATCTCTGCTCAGTAGAGAGGTACAAAGCTTCTTTTTTTTTTTTTTTCTTTTTGAGACAGTCTCACTATGTCGCCCTCAGTAGAGTGCCGTGGCGTCACAGCCGGCCACAAAACCCGGCTGTTTATTTTTTTGGTTGTAGTTGTCGTTGTTTGGCAGGCCCAGACTGGTTCAAACCCACCAGCCCCAGTATGTGTGGCCCATGCCCTAGCTGCTGAGCTATAGGCGCCGAGCCAGGTACAAAGTTTCTAGCCCCTGCTTGCACAGGGAGTGAGGCTCTGGAATCTCTTCTTTTCCCTTCTGGTTCTCCCCTGGGGATGAGAATTCATCACCACCTTCTGCAGGGGTTCAGGAGGGTGGTAAAGGTGGAGAATGGATAGAGGACATGGGACTGCTAATGCTCTCTTCCCAGTTACATTTTGGAGAGCTGGTGGCTTGAGAGGGAGAAGCAGGCGTTGTCTAACATTTGCAGGATGGGGCAAGAGGGTAGCCCACATGTCTAAGCTCCATCTATGGTGCCAAAAATTGACACTCCCTGAGCCTATTTGGGCGTATCCAGTGGCATGGCCCACAGTCTGGAGAAGGAACCCCAAAAAGAGGCCACATAAGCCCTGAAAATAGACTTGGCCCTTCTGAGCAAGAAAATATCATACAATGCTTTTCTATAGGACAGCCCCCCATAAGAAATGATGATTTGGCCCCAAATATCAATAGTTCTGATGTTAAACTATTTGTTAGTACCTGGAGCACAGGCATTTGGACTTGCCTGCTCTAGGGTACTGAACCCTAGAAGATGAAAGATCACAAGCAGTTAGGGCCCCTAAGGAGGCCCATTGCAACTGCTTCCAGAAAAATGGGTCCAAATCAGCAGGAAAAATAACCTAACAATTAACTTGGGACTGTACTATCAACCTCAACAATGCGACTCAGGGCCCAGCAATCAACCATGCCCCAGCCAACCTCCCTAAGACTAACAAGTGTGAACTGCCTGTCCCTTTTCCCTCTGCAACTTTGCTGCCCAGCTCACCCACCATCTCCTGGCCTTTGGTCTCTCTGCCTTTCTTTATTTATTGACTCTGGACAGCTCTCCAGTCAACTAAACCCCCACTGCTTAAGTGGCTTGTCTGAGTTCTCTCGGCATCTTAATTGTCACCATGCCTCACAGTATCTCCTTTTGAAAATCAGGCCATATGGCTCCAGACACAGACGGAATTTGGACTTAGGTCTGTGTGACCACAAGGGCTAGGGTTAACTGAGCAGCCAAGTCTCTGGGAGGGATGCTTGGGACAACAGTTTACTAAATCTTTCTGGTCTTCCTCTAAACCAAAGGTAATGATCAGAAGGTTCTCAATGCTGACCTTTCCACCACATCCTAGGTTCAGGACAACTTTGTAAGCTAAGCATACTGCAGTCACTTAATTTTTCTAGATAATAACATAACTAGTAGATGTGTCCACTCTGAGCCTGTGAGCAGTCTAAGGGCTCCATCTCCTCTTCGGAATCTTAAGGCCCAGGATCCCAGCAGTTCTGGGATCTAAAGGCTTTTCAGGCTCCTAAAGCTCCTTTTATTTTTAATACTGTTACTCTGAAATCTTCCCCAGTAATTAGCTAATCAAAGAAGAAAAATGTGCACTTTTATTACACAATTCTTAATGATTCTTCATTAGTTCCTTAGCAAATATTTATTTGACATTTACTAGACACCCGTACTATGCTAAGCACAGGTGAAGAGCCATTTTCCCATATAACAGTATCCAGGCTGACTCTGAAATTTAGCATTTCATGTAGAAAAGGGAAAAAAGTGTTAATGAAGTTATGTGCCATGCAATTTTGAAACTGACTATATTAAAAGAATGTAAAGTCATAACATAGGAAGAGTAATAAAGTCTGATTTCTATGTAAGTATAGATATAGGCATAAGTTAATGAGCCATTGTCACCTAACTTCCTTACTGCTGTAACTGCTTACTGCTGACGTGGCACGTACCCTGCCTGACAGGTGCAAGATCTGTGACTTCCCCAACCACTTGTATAGATAGCATTGCTATTGTAAAGTGTAAGGCTCATCTTGAGATATTTTTTAGTCTCTGCATTTGGGTGGGTGGGGAGGCCCACTGACATCAACCAGACCTGTGGACACATATGGGAACAGATCAAACTACTCTGGAAATCCTCTACTACTTTGGATCCAACTACTCTTGAGATCCTCTACTCTGGAAATTCACCAGCTAAGAACATGATTTCTGCTTCCCAATCTTATAAGTTCATCCCCAGCCAATCAGTAGACCCAACTCCCTAGCCCTTTGTTAGCCAAATCACCTTTAAATACCTTAACCTCCACCCCCCTCACCCCCCCAATTCTGGAGGAGATAGTTTTGAGAAATTACTCCCATCTCCTCATCTGGTCTGGTGCCTTGCTAAATTAAACTTTCTCCTCTGCAGCACCTGCTGTCTCAGCGTATTGGCTTTTACTGGGCGGTGGGCAAAGGACCCAGCAGGGCTGTAACAATCTCACCAGAGTAAAATCAATGTCCCAGGAAAGAATTCTTTACACTTATGGGGGGTGGGGGGTATGTGAGGGAATCCTTTAGAAGGTGGTATCCTGGAAATAAAGAAAGGCAGGATTCTTAGTGACTGGTTGTTTTTACTCGTACGCTTAACCTTCCAACATTTGAGAACTACTGGTGAGCATCAGTTTCAGAGAGAAATAGAACAAAGCTTCCTTTCTGCAGTAAGATCATATTAGCTTAATGTTGCTTTTTAAAAAGTTTCCACTGACCTTAAAAACATCAACATCTAAGAATTGGATTCTGTTTGAGGATGAGGGAATCCCAGGTTGTGGACAGAAAGCAACACTAACAACAAAGACAAAAGGAAAATGAGGAAATGGGGGCAGCAGCCTGAAATACTAGGAATCCTGGTCCCCGCTGGGAGCCCCGTGTACTGCCAGGAACACAGTCCCATCCCTGCCATGTGACTTTTTCTAGCCTTCTCCTGGGGCCTGGAGACAAAGGAAAGGGAGGAGACAGGGATGGGGACAAAGAGCAAGGGCTATAGAGACTAGCCCTGGGGTGAGGATGCCACTGCCACCTGGGTCTGAGTTTCCGTCTTTGTTATCTCACCCAGAAGAAGTTAAAAATTAACCGGAGCTCTAAATGAACTAAATAAGCAAAGACAGCAGGAGGCACCCTAAGGTCCCCGCTCATTCAGTCTGTTCGCCTCACTGAGAACAGAGTGTACAGGGGAGAGGCTTTTACCAGCACTCAAGCCCCCAGCCCCTCCTTTCAGGCTCTTCCTTTCAGGTTCTCCCTGCTGCTCCCCCTCAGATCTCTGGGCAGACCTCATCTCTCTACCTCGGTCTCAGCATTTATGACTTAAATTGCTGTCCCTATGCAGGGATAAATCTATTCTAGAAGAGGAAACTGCTCCTGGGTAAATGGGTGTCACCAAACAGCCGATTGATGGGAAAGGAGATCGCTTTTGTTATTTGATGTTGTTTAGAGAAATGCAAATATAATGATAATGAGGCCAGTCTAGGAGACACTGGGAAAGCGGAACAGAGATTCAGGTCCCTGCAGGGCTGAGGAATCCATTTCTTCAAGGTAGGGTGAAACCACATCCCGTAGCTGCACATTTACAGTTTTCATAGATATCTGTGACTCTCTCTCTGTCACCAAATACATGCCAAGACCTAGATGCAACTGAGAAATTAAAACTCCATTGAACAGACTGTGAATTTAAATTCTGGAGAACATAAGTTTCAATTCTACAGTTCAATGCTGAGTTTATTACTGGGAGTTCTGCCTTGGGCTTCTACCTGCTTCGGTTCCTCTCTGACTTCCCTTGTAGCTGACGGAGAGGAACTGTGGAGTGGCAGACTCTCCTGACACTCCCAGCAGATCCTTTTCTAGTTATAGAGTGAGGATACACATTGATATCAATGAGGCAGTTTTTAAAAATGGTCAGCTGGCCAATTTAAGGTCACAAACCAAAGTATATTTTCCCTGGTTGCTTATTAATTAGTCTATCATTAGCTCTAAGGGCAACATTTTTCTTTTTATTTTTTTAAGTGAAGATACAATTTATGTACAATAAAATGTGTGGATCTTAGGAGTACAGTTTAGGGAGTCTGGACAAATGCATACACTCGTGCAACTCACACCTCTATGAAAATATAGAACATTGCCATTACCCCCCACCCCCCAAAAGTTTTCTCATGCCCTTTCTCTAGGGAGGCCACCCTTGTCCCAGGCAACTTTGTTCTGATTCTACCTTGGTAGCTCAGCTTTCAGGGAATCAGTGTGTACTTTTTAGGATCCAGCTTTTATTGCTTTGCCCAGTGTTTCTGAGGTTCCCCATGTTGTTGTAGGCATCCGTAGTTTGTTTTGTTTTGAAGGTACCTTTGATAGTAAACCTCCACAATTTGGTGGCTGGGCGTGGTGGCTCACACCTGTCATCCTAGCACTCTGGGAGGCTGAGGCAGATGGATTGCTTGAGTTCAGTAGTTTGAGACCAGCCTGAGCAAGAGTGAGAACCCATCTCTACTAAAAATAGAAACAAACAAACAAAACTAGCCGATTGTTATGGCTGAGGCAAGAGAGACGCTGGAGCCCAGGAGTTTGAGGTTGCTGTGAGCTGTGACACCAGAATACCCTATGGAGGGCAACAAGTAAGACTCTGTCTCTAAATAAATAGATAGATAAATAAATAAATAAATAAATAAATAAATAAAAGAAATGTGCCTGTGGCTCAAAGAGTAAGGCGCCGGCCCCATATACTGGAGGTGGCAACTTAAAACCATCCCCCATCCCACCCCCCCGGCCAAAAACTGCAAAAAAAAAAAAAAAAAGGAAGAAAAAGAAGAAAAAGAAAATCTCCACAATTTATTAAATGTCCTCTCATATGTCTTTTCCTAGGCACTGTGCTTGGTGTTGGGTAAATGTGGTTGCTTTGGCTTTCCTGTGTGTCAACTTAGGTGAGTTGGAATGACATCTCCCCAAATTCCTGTCTCTGTATATTCCTGGTTAGTGTTTGCTACAAGAGAAATGTGCACAGTACTTGGAAGATGTAAGAGAAGCAGCTGCCATTTGTTACGCTCTGAAGGCAGGGTGCAGGCAGCAGACATTGTTACTGAGACAGAAGCTCACTGCAGCTCCTCAAGCCCCGCCAGAACTCTGTTAGCTTATCCAAGGTCTGGGTCAAGTGTGTGAAGCTCCAAGTGAAGGGTGCCAACAGGGGCACTCAGCATCCAGGTTGGAAGTGGTAAGAGTCGGGCCTGGGTTTTACTTGTCCTCATGGGTTCTAGTTGTCCTCACAGTTCCCACGTGTTCTCTCTCCCACTCAAGCCTGGCTTTCCTTCCCAGCTGTTAGTGTAGTAACCCACAGTGACTTCACAGTTAGCAGCCTTGCTGTTTTCCACCAGTTCCTGCAACTGTGTGATTCTGTATTGCCCCTGTCAGTTCTTTTTTTTTTTTTTTGTAGAGACAGAGTCTCACTTTACTGCCCTTGGTAGAGTGCTGTGGCATCACACGGCTCACAGCAACCTCCAGCTCTTGGGCTTATGTGATTCTCTTGCCTCAGCCTCCCGAGCAGCTGGGACTACAGGTGCCCGCCACAACGGCCGGCTATTTTTTGGTTGCAGTTCGGCCGGGGCTGGGTTTGAACCCACCACCCTCGGTACATGGGCTGGCACCCTACTCACTGAGCCACAGGCGCCGCCCCCCTGTCAGTTCTTTATTCCTTCCTATTCATAATGGCTCAGATTTTTTTCTTTTTTTTTTTTTGAGACAGACTCTAACTTTGTCACCCTCAGCAGTGTTGTGACATCATAGCTCATAGCAACCTTTTTTTTTTTTTTTTTTTTTTTTGTAGAGACAGAGTCTCACTTTATGGCCCTCGGTAGAGTGCCATGGCCTCACACAGCTCACAGCAACCTCCAACTCCTGGGCCTAAGCGATTCTCTTGCCTCAGCCTCCCAAGTAGCTGGGACTACAGGCGCCCGCCACAACGCCCGGCTATTTTTTGGTTGCAGTTTGGCCGGGGCCGGGTTTGAACCTGCCACCCTCGGTATATGGGGCCGGCGCCTTACTGACTGAGCCACAGGCGCTGCCCAGCTCATAGCAACCTTAAAGTCTTGGGCTCAAGTGATTCTTCCTGCGTAGTTGGGACTACAGGCACCCGCCACAACGCCTAGCTAGTCTTAGAGACAGTCTCACTCTTGCTCAGGCTGGTCTCGAACCCATGAGTTCAGGCAATCCACCCGTCTCGGCCTCCCAGAGTGGTAGGATTATAGGCGTGAGTCACTGTGCCCAGCCAGCTCCAATTTTCTGCAATCAAATACTGCCTGATTCAGAAGGGACAAAAAGTCAAACGCCCATGGTGACAATATATCCAGCATCCAGCCTGGGCTGCTAGCTCCATGGATTTGGGACCCAGTTGTGTTTACCTGCTGTCTGCTTCAGCAGTCCTCTGCTGTGGCCACACACTGGATGCTAAAAACCCAGGAACTGCTCCACCTCTCTATCTCCCCACACAAATTCTGGCTTTTCCCATACTATCACTCTCTTTCCCTCCCGCACCAGCTCTGGACCCTCATCCAGACTTCCCATCCTTGACTTTTCCTTTTTGTCTCAGTCCTTCGGCCTTCTTTGACTTCCATCCCTCCTTTCCAGTCTGTACCTCACAGAATATAACCTAACCCACTCTCCTACCAGCAACTTCAGTGCTGTTAAGAAGAATTGTCTAGGGCGGCGCCTGTGGTTCAAAGAGTAGGGCGCCGGCCCCATATGCCAGAGGTGGCAGGTTCAAACCCAGCCCCGGCCAAAAAGTGCAAAAAAAAAAAAGAAAAGAAAGAAAGAAAAACTGTCTAAAACTTGGAAACACATTACATGAAGTGGCTCACACCTATAATCCTACACTCTTTGAGAGGCCAAGGTAGGGGTGGGGGTGAATCCCTTGAGCTGAGAAGTTTGAGACCAGCCTAAGCAACAGCAAGACCCCCATCTCAACTAAAAGTAGAAAAATTAGCCAGGCACTGTGGCAGGCACATGTAGTCCCAGCTATTTGGGAGACTGAGGCAGAAGGAACCCAGGAGTTTGAGGTTGCTATGAGCTAGGCTGACTCCCATGGCACTCTAGCCTGGGCAAGAGTGCAGGTGAAGCTCTGTCTCAACAAACAAACAAAAAACTTGGAAACAAAGCAAAAGGATGACTGCATGTCCTTTCAGTGTGGTTTAGCATAGTTTGGAGGCTCACCAAGTAGGTTATTTATACCAGAAAAATGACTCCAAGTTTGACTTTGCTATTTACTATTAATAACTGCTCAGCTACTTCAGAGTTACACATTAATTTGCAGATTTTTGTCTAATAGAGATGCAAATGATTTCTGTCTGGTGAGAAAGTACTTGTCCTATGGACACTGATTGATTTTGTATCCAACTTGGTAAATGGATTCTAACATCCTAAATACCTAGGTCCTCAGTACTGTGGAACGAGCTTTACTGTCTTACCGGTTCACTCTTTAGTTGATGAAGTACATACAATCTTTGACGTACATTCACTTCATACCTGTATCAGAATCACATTTTCAGGCTGGTTAGAGAACAATGATATTTATAACTAATGGATCACAACCAGCTACAGATTTCTTTGTTCCTTCTCCACTCTTGCTACTTTACTGGTCAGCCTTTAAAAAAAATACTCATATTTTAAAATTTTTGAAAATTACACTTTGATAATGCCTTCCCTTTTTGTCCATTTGGAACATTAGCTCTGCAAACCACCAACCCTGCCTGCATCTAACCACTTGAGCCAAATTGTTCTGTGATGTGGTTTTCCTTCAACAGTATCTAGAAAGCCAGAGATGGATGAGGCTAGTTATGGTTGGTCCGCAGTAGCTTCATCAACTACCCTCTCTTTCCTGTATTTTCACTTTTTTCTTTCCTGACTCCTGCCCTTAGCTTACAAATACACTCAAATTTTGCCCTTCTTAAAAAAATGTCACTGTTGACCTGAGAACATGCAAAACCACAGGAATTACCATGGTTGTCCTTAGATTATCTACTATTGAATCACTGGTTTCTCCTCTCTGTTGAAGTGGAAGAATCAAGATTCAGATAAGAATTTAGGGAAGAAGGGTGGTGCCTGTGGCTCACTGAGTAGGGTGGTGCCATATACCAAGGTTGGCGAGTTCAAAACCGGCCACGGCCAAACTGCAACAACAACAAAAAAATAAAAATAAATAAATAAACTTAATAATAATAAAAAAAGGAAAGAAAGAAAGAAAAAGAAATCAGGGACGAAGAGGCAAGGCAATGTTTGGGTTGGTTCTTGACTGTACATCAGCCCTACTGCAGGCAAAAGTCCTTCCTCATATTGTCTATCTTTGTTCCCTGGATTCTTCTGAAACCATGGACTTTTAGGCCAAAGACTCACCTAGAGAGTCTGCACAGTCAGTTAACTAGGGGGACACTTTCTGAGAAATGTATTGCTAGGTGATTTTGTCATTGTGCAAACATAATAGAGTGTATTTACACACACCTGGGCATAGTCTGCTACACACCTAGGTTATACACATAGCCTACTGCTTCTGGGCTACAAACCTGTATAGCACGCTACTATACTAAATACTGTAGGCAATTATAACACAAACATAAGTATTTGTGTATCTCAACATGTCTAAACATAGAAAAAGTACAGTAAATATATGCTATAAAAGCTAAAAAATGGTATACTTACATAGTGCGCTTACTGTGAATGGAGCTTCCAGGACTAAAGTTGCTCTGGGAAATGTAGTGAGTGAGTGGTGAGTGAATGTGAGGGCCTGAGACATTACTGTATACTACAGCACACTATATATTTAGGCTACACTAGATTATTTGAAAACATTTTTCTTTCTTCAACAATAAATTAACCTTAGCTTACTAAGGTTACTAACATTTTTTTCTTCAATTTGAAATGAAATCTTGGCTCGGAGACTGTAGCACAGTGGTTACGGTGCCGGCCACATACATAGAGGCTGGTGGGTTCGGACCCAGCCTGGGCCAGCTAAACAACAAAGACAACTGCAACAAAAAAAATAGATGGTCATTGTGGCGGGTGTGTAGTCCCAGCTACGGAGGCTGAGGCAAGAGAATCGCTTAAGCCCAGGAGCTGGAGGTTGCTGTGAGCTGTGACGCCATAGTACTCTACCGAGGGCAAAGTAGTGACGCTTGTCTCAAAAAAAAAAAAAAAAAAAAAGAAAGATAGAAAAAAAGAAATGTTGCCATGTTGCCTAGGCTGGTCTCCAATTCCTAGGCTCAAGCAATTTTCCTGTCTGAGGGTCCCAAGTAGCTGGGACTATAGGCATGTGCCCCTGTACGTGGCTGTAACTTTTTTACTTTACCAATTTTTTTTTTTTTTTTTTTTTGAGACAGAGTCTCACTTTGTTATCCTTGGTAGAGTGCCATGGCATCACAGCACACAGCAACCTCAAACTCTTGGGCTTAAGTGATTCTCTTGCCTCAGCTTCCCAAGTGGCTAGGACTACAGGCACCTGCCACAACGCCTCGCTATTTTTTGGTTGTAGTTGTCATTGTTGCTTAGCTGACCTAGGCAGGGTTCAAACCCGCCAGCATTGGTGCATGTGGCTGGCGCCCTGACCAGTGAGTTACGGGCACCGAGCCTAGTATGAGCACTTCTTAATGGCAATGAGATAGTCTAGGTGGACTTTGGCTACCAGCCTGAGCCTCGAGCCAAAGCTTCAGTCTGTTTGCAATACTGAACGAAACCTTGAAAATGATTAACACGAGCTTCAGGAGAAGGTAGCTCTGCTTTCTTTAACATGACATGACAAGCATTGCAGCAGGGGTCCACAGGCCACAGTCAAAGACAACACGAATTAGTTACTGCTGAGATGAAGCCCAAAGTTGACCACTCTAGACTTTTTGCCTAATTTTAAAGCTATTCAGGAAACCAAGGCAAGAAGATTGCTTGAGCCCATGAGTTTGAGGTTGCTATGAGCTATGATGATGCTATGACACTCTACCCAGGATAACAGAGTGAGACTCTGCCCTCCACAAAAGAGGCTCAGTGCCCAGCACGGTGGCTAATCCAATAAACATCTGATTAGAAAGGCAGATGACCAAGTGAAAAAAAAGCCTTTTTAGTCAAGAAATTTACTAGTAGGGCGGCGCCCTTAGCTCAGTGGTAGGGCCCCAGCCACATACGTCCAGGCTGGTTGGTTCAAACCCAGCCTTGGCCAGTTAAATAACAATGACACTGGACAAGTGGAACAAAAAAATAGCCGGGCATTGTGGTGGGCACCTGTAGTCCCAGCTACTTGGGAGGCTGAGGCAAGAGAATCACTTAAGTCTAAGAGTTAGAGGTTGCTAGTGAGCTGTGACACCACAGCACTCTACTGAGGGCAACATAGCGAGACTCTGTCTCAAAAATAAAAAGAAATTTACTATTAGATAAATAAAATCCCAGTAGTAAATAACATGGATAGAGAACCAAGTAAATTAAATGATTAATACAAATTAGAGGATGTCATGGGAATATTTAACAGAACTGCCATAGTCTATATGTAAACATTATCAGGAAAAACACCTTTAAGCAAATTTGAGAGATTATGTAAATTGAGTCTTACATTGCCCAGTAAGTAATCAGCCACTTGTAGTTAGTGAGTACCTGTAATATATCTAGTCTGAATCGAGATGTGCTCTAAGTATAAAATACACACTGAATTTCAAAGACTTAGTAGAAAAAACAAAATATACAAAAAGTCTGCTTTACATGGTCTACAAGCTGAAGAAAATATTTCAGATACGGTAGGGTAAATTAAATGTAATTTTTTTTTTTTTTTTTTTTTTTTTTTGCAGTTTTTGGCCGGGGCTGGGTTTGAACCCTCCACCTCCAGTATATAAGGCCAGCGCCTTACTCCTTTGAGCCACAGACACTACCAATTAAATGTAATTTTAAAATTAACTTTACCTCCTTATTTGTACTTTATTAATGTATGGACTAGAAAATTTTAAATTATATATGTGTTGGCATTTGTGGCTAACATTTAGATTGAACAGTGCCAGGTTAGATAAAAGTAGCAGGGAGAAAAGGTGAAGAAAACACCAGGCAGAAGGAACCACATACGTAAGGGCTCTAAGAAAAGAGCACAGATACTCCAAAATTGGTCACATCAGGATAGGACGATCTCTGTAACGTTCCAAACTTCCCCCGTTACATACCAAAATCCATAACGTGGCTCCTGGAGATGGCACAGTTATCAACGAGGCCCAGAGAGCTACTGCATTCCACTTTTTCACTCCAAAGCTCTTGTGGCCCGCGCCACCGCGGCTGCGGCTCGGGTCCCCCCATCCATCGCTGCCGCCATTTTGGAAATACCCGGTTGGTGGTTGGGCCACTGAGTCTGCGCGAGAGTGCGCACCTCCCCACCCCCATGCCTCTTCCCTGGCTTTCCTGCTGAAGAAGAGATTTCCCATCTAGAAGTAAATATTTGCCGAATTTTTTTCTAGATTTTTGTATGATTTTTATTATTTGCAGTTATTCTTAAATTCATATCGACTTAATCTCAGGATATGGCATGAGGCCAGATTTTAAATTAATGCATTTGAAAAATAATCCATCCTGTTGGATCTTGGTGATTTATGTCTGTAATCCTAATATTGTGGGAGGCAGGAGGATACCTTGAGCTCTGGAGGTCCAAACCACTTGAGCAAGAGTGAGACGCTGTCTCTACTAAAAATAGAAAAATTAGCTGGGTGTTGTGGCTGGCACCTGTAGTCCCAGCTACTCAAGAGGATGGCTTGAGCTCAAGAGTTGAGGTTGCTGGGTGAACTACAATGATGCCAAGACACTACCCAGGGCAACAGTTGAGACTGTCTCACAAAAAAAAAAAAAAAAAAAATCCAGTTTTCCAATGCCATCAAATGAATTCTTTCTCTCTCTCTCTTTTTTAATACAGAGTCTCAACTATGTCGCCCTCAGTACAGTGCCATGGCATTGTAGCTTACAGCAACCTCCAACTCTTGGACTTAAGTGATTCTCTTGCCTCAGCCTCCCAAGTAGCTGGGAGTACAGGCGCCCGCCACAACGCCCGGCTATTTTTTGTCGTAGTTGTCATTGTTTAGCTGGCCTCCTCGGTGTGTGTGGCTGGTGCTGTAATCGCTGTGCTGGGGTGCTGAGCCCAAATGAATTCTCTTAAGCCTTTCTAATAGAATGAAGATCCCTATAAAGATGAACACCCAATTACAAACTCCTTTTGGAACCAACCAGAAGTTATTAAGTGCCACAGTTTATCAATACAGAAATAGACATTTTTCTAGGTTTTGACTGCTGAAACATAAACTTTATGATTGAAAAGAGCATTAAGGGCAGCGCCTGTGGCTCAAGACCCATTTACCGGAGGTGGTGGGTTCAAACCTGGCCTCAGCCAAAAAACTGCAAAAAAAAAGCATTAAATAATATATTTGGGGGAGATTTTTGAGACAGAGTCTCAAACTGTCACTCTGGGTAGAGTGCTATGGCATCATAGCTGACAGCAACCTCTAACTCTTGGGCTCAAGTGATCCTCTTGCCTCAGTTTTTCTATTTTTAGTAGAGACAGGGTCTCAATTTTTGCTCAGGCTCATCTTGAACTCATGAGCACAAGCACCCACCTAAGCCTCCCAGAGTGCTAGGATTATAGGCGTGAGCCACCTCACCCGGCCAGAAGAGAGCATTAAATAAGTTAATACATCTACATTTGCTATTATTTCACAAATTAGTAAATGTTACAGTTTAATGTCTAAATTATTATAAGTTGCTAAGAATGAACTTGCATGAGAAGTTAAAATATAATAATAATGTTTAATAATTAGACAAAGTGCTGTCTCAGCTGAAATGCTTACTCATTGGTCTGCCATAAATGCTTTCAAATAATAATCATTCTCTTTGGAGTTCAAGAAAAGATCAGTATCTAGACTGAACTTTGGAGCCCTAAAAAAAAAAGTGATTAACTTTCCCTGAAAGACACTATGGAGATTACTTTATGGACTTCCCTAACTCAGCGACCCCACAGTGCCCTTATGGTAGGTTTGGGCACCATATTGTCTCTTTCTTTTTTTTTTTTTTTTTTTTGGCCGGGGCTGGGTTTGAACCCGCCACCTCTGGCATATGGGACCGGTGCCCTACTCCTTGAGCCACAGGCGCCGCCCTATTGTCTCTTTCTTATGAAAAACTTAGCACTGTACTTGGTACTATTGGCTGGTATTAATATGTTGCCGTATCTTTTTTAACTTCACAGGGTGTGTAGCTTCTCAAGAACAGGGCCTGTATAGCTTTTTTTTTTTTTTTTTTTTTTTTTTTTGTAGAGACAGAGTCTCACTTTATGGCCCTCGGTAGAGTGCCATGGCATCACACAGCTCACAGCAACCTCCAACTCCTGGGCTTAAGCAATTCTCTTGCCTAAGCCTCCCAAGTAGCTGGGACTACAGGCGCCCGCCACAACACCCAGCTATTTTTTGGTTGCAGTTCAGCCGGGGCCAGGTTTGAACCCACAACCCTCGGTATATGGGGCCGGTGCCCTACCAACTGTGCCACAGGCACCGCCCCAGGGCCTATATAGCTTTTACTTCCTGGACACCATTAGCACTTAATACAAAGTTGTACGCATTAATTTAAGTGCTTACTAAATAAATTACAAATTAATCTCATGCCAGCCCTGTGCTTCAGTGGACTGATTAGAAAGGTTCTATGAGGCCCTGCTGCTCCAAACACACCCTTCAAAGACATGCTTATGTGCCTTGGATTCCCACTATTGCTTACTTTTTCTTTGGTTAAAACATTGTCTTTGTGGGCAGCACCTGTGGCTCAGTCGGTAGGGTGCCGGCCCCATATACCGAGGGTGGCGGGTTCGGGCCCGGCCCCGGCC
The DNA here is from genome assembly GCF_027406575.1 of Nycticebus coucang. Lineage (NCBI taxonomy): Eukaryota > Metazoa > Chordata > Mammalia > Primates > Lorisidae > Nycticebus > Nycticebus coucang. The sequence continues at coordinate 45,775,191 of NC_069783.1, forward strand.
AAACTGCAACCAAAAAATAGCCGGGCGCTGTGGCGGGTGCCTGTAGTCCCAGCTACTCGGGAGGCTGAGTCAAGAGAATCGCTTAAGCCCAGGAGTTGGAGGTTGCTGTGAGCTGTGGGAGGCCATGGCACTCTACCGAGGGCCATAAAATGAAACTCTGTCTCTAAAAAAAAAAAACTAAAAAAAAAAAAAAAACCATTGTCTTTGTAAGACCTGTATTAAAACCTAAACTCAACTGTGTGCTGTGGTTCACACCTATAATTCCAGCACTCTGGGAGGCCAAGGCAAGTGGATTGCTTGAGCTCAGGAGTTTTAGACCAGCCTGAATAAGAGTGAGACCCCATCTCTACTACAAATAGAAAAACTAGCTGGGCATATGGCAGGCACCTGTAGTCCCAGCTACGCAGGAGGCTGAGGCAAGAGGATGGCTTGAGCTGAAGTTTGAGGTTGCTGTGAGCTATGATGATGCCACAGCACTGTACCCAAGGCACATAGTGAGACTCTCTCAACAAAAACAAAAGGAGGAAGCATAACTCACTCACACGTTATCTTTCTGACAGTTTCCTACTGGACAGTTTAGACTAAGGATCGTGTCCAGGGAAAGAACTAGAGACAGTGGGACCCCACTCTGGGCATGCTGATGAGATGGAGCCCTTGAAGAAGGCTGTGAGCAGATAACTCCACTGGCACTGTAGGGGAGGGCAGGGAACACCTGACTGGGCCAGAGGGCGTCTGGAAACAGCCAGGCTCCATGCATGGCACAGAGCCCTCACAAGCCAGCCCAGCACTGTAGGGTATAAACCAAGCAAGAGAGTCAATTCCCATCTAAACGTAGTAGACAGGTGGGGAGAGGTAACTTACGCCTGTAAGCCAAACACTCTGGAGGCCAAAATGGGAGGATTGTTTGAGCTCAGAAGTTTGAGACTAGACTGAGCAAGAAGGAGACTTCCATCGCTACTAAAAATAAAAAAAATTAGCTGGGTGGGCACCTGTAGTTAGAGCTATTCCATAGGCTGAGGCAGGAGGATCACCTGAACCCAGGAATTTGAAGTTGCAATGAGCCATGATGATGCCACTGAACTCCAGCCAGCTCCATCTCCAAATATTAATAATTAATTTAAAAAAATTTGGTGGACAAGTGATTGATCCAAGGCTACTCTTAGAGCATTGAGTGGCAATTAGTAGCCAAAGCTCTCTGGCAACTGCTGTACTTTGAGAAACACCTGCTGCTCTCAACTGATCTTGTTGCAATTGCAGTTGGGAAACAAAGCAGGGAAGCAGAGAACTCAAGTTCTCATCTGGAATTCCCCTACAGAATCATGCAGAAAGGAATTGAAGTGCTGCAGCCCTTGACCCACAACCCACAGAGCTTCTGAAAACACACTTGTGCCTATGCATTACGTAGTAAGAGCCTCTGTGTACATAATTGCAGCATGTTTTTTATACACTGCCTGGTAGGGTGGTGGGTAGGATTCAGAAGTTAGCAGGATCCTTTGTCCCTCAGCAATCCCCAGCAGGAAGCAGGGAGGGAAGGTTCTGTGGTTATAAGGGCTTGGCTGGTTTATTACTTACATTCTAATAGACGTTTTTATAAGATGTAAGCAAGGTACAAAATATTTTATAGCCATTCAGATAGAAAGTCTGACACCCATTTCAAAGAGTGAAAGCCCTCTGTAAAGAAGTGCACCTAAGGACACTTTTGGAATCAATTATAAGTTATTTAGTGCCAGAACTTACCTGATACACACATAAATGTTTCTCTAAGTGTTGCCTACTGAGTCATAAACTTTAGGGTTGTTAGCACTGAGGCCATGTGTGTGCTGAAAGGGAGTAGGTTTTGGAGTCCCACTGACACAGGATCAAGCCTTATAGTCTAATCTTGGGCATTACTTAACTTTGGTTAACTGGTTTTCTCATTTGTAATGTGGAAATAAATGACACATAGTTCACGGTCTATGTGAATGAAGATTAAGTAAGATAATATGAAAGAAAGCACACAGAAACAAAGTCCTCTAGGTCAAGATGGCTTTCTAACCTTCCCCTACTCTGAGATATTCTTTTAACTATTTGTAGGATTTAGACCCACATATTAATTTTCCTGTACTTTTTGACCAAAGAGGAGATGGGAACTGGTTCTTTTTTTTTTCTGAGACTCTGTCACCTTAGGTAGAGTAGTGCCAAGGTGTCAGAAGTCACAGCAATCTCAAACTCCTGTGCTCAAGCAATTCTCTTGCCGCAGCTTCCTGAATAACTGGGACTACAGGTGCTTGTCCCGATGTCCCGGCTAGTTTTTTTTTTTAGAGACAGTCTCACTTCACCCTCAGTAGAGTGCTATGCTGTCACAGCTCACAGCAACCTCCAACTCCTGGGCTTAGGTGATTCTCTTGCCTCAGCCTCCCGAGTAGCTGGGACTACAGATACCCACCACAACGCCCAGCTACTTTTTTGTTGCAGTTTGGCTGGAGCCAAGTTCAAACTCACCACCCTGGGTATATGGGACCGGCAACCTACTCACTGAGCCACAGGTGCTGCCCAGTTTTTCTGTTTTTAATAGAGACAGTGTCTTGCTCTTGCTTAGTCTGGTCTTGAACTTCTGAGCTCAAGCATTACCACAGGCTTCCACCTCCTACAGTGCTAGGATTACAGGCATGAACCATCCACTAGCCAGGAAACTTGGTTCTTGACAGTGCTCCAACTTAGGTGGCACCTGTGTCTCAAAGGAGTAGGGGGCTGGGCGGCGCCTGTGGCTCAGTCGGTAAGGCGCTAGCCCCAAATACTGAGGGTGGCGGGTTCAAACCCAGCCCCTGCCAAACTGCAACAAAAAAATAGCCGGGCGTTGTGGCGGGCGCCTGTAGTCCCAGCTACTCGGGAGGCTGAGGCAAGAGAATCACTTGAGCTCAGGAGTTGGAGGTTGCTGTGAGCTGTGTGAGGCCACAGCACTCTACCGAGGGACATAAAGTGAGACTCTGTCTCTACAAAAAAAAAAAAAGGAGTAGGGGGCCAGCCCCATATACCGAGGTGGTGAGTTCAAACCCAGCCCCAGCCAAAAACTGGAAAAAAAAAATCTTTGGGCAGCACCTGTGGCTCAATGGGTGGGGCACTGGTCCTATATACTGAGGGTGGCGGGTTCGAGCCCGGCCCCGGCCAAATTGCAACCAAAAAATAGCTGGGCGTTGTGGCGGGCACCTGTAGTCCCAGCTACTCTGGAGGCTGAGGCAAGAAAATTGCCTAGGCCCAGGAGTTGGAGGTTGCTGTGACCTTGTGACACCACGGCACTCTACCGGAGGCAACAAAGTGAGACTGTCTCTACAAAAAAAAAAAAAGAGAACAGAGGGCGGCGCCTGTGGCTCAGTCGGTAAGGCGCCGGCCCCCCGTATACCAAGGGTGGCGGGTTCAAACCCGGCCCCGGCCAAACTGCAACCAAAAAATAGCCGGGCGTTGTGGCGGGCGCCTGTAGTCCCAGCTACTCGGGAGGCTGAGGCAAGAGAATCGCTGAAGCCCAGGAGTTGGAGGTTGCTGTGAGCTGTGTGATGGCCACGGCACTCTACCGAGGGCCATAAAGTGAGACTCTGTCTCTACAAAAAAAAAAAAAAAAAAGAGAACAGAGCTCCAACTTGTAAGACAGTCAATTTAGCACCATTAGCTTCTAGCTATATTCTAGCAGTTCTTTGAGTTGCTGACCAGGGTGGGAAAATAGGAAGGGGTGGGGGTGAGGGGAGGCGGGGAGATGCTAACTGTAGATTTGCTTTCCAAAGGACTCCATATCACCACCATCATCATCACCACCACTATATTAACCAGTTGCTAGTTCACTTAGTAAATCCTGCCTGGAAATGGAAATGTGGTCACTACTTTACCTGTTCACAAGACTTCCCTATAGAATTCTGGAAGTTCCCCTTCTTTTCTACAAACAGGAAACCAACCAACAGACATGACATATCCTCTCTCCCCAATACTCCATCCACATTCTCAGGTTCCTTCTTCTTTCACTTCCTTCTACTAATTCCCTGCCATCATCCTCCCTCTTACTCACCCTTGTCATCAATGACAGGGGATCCTCGGTGCTGTAGAATGGGGACAGCCAGGACTCCCAGGAACGTTATTAGGCTGAGTATATTGTGAGTCAGTTTTGTGTACAGTGATAGTATGCGTTGTGTGTGGCTCAGCTGGACTATGACACTTGATAACTCCCTCATCCTCCCATGTAGGAGCATAAATGAAATTACATTTGTCACAGCTAGTTCACTATTTTTTTGTTGCTGTTGTTCAGACAGATTCTCACTCTGTTGCCCAAGCTAGAGTACTATGGCCTCGGCCTAGTTCACAGTAACCTCAAACTCCTGGGTTCAAGCAATCCTCCTGGGATTGTAGCTGGGACTACAGGTGCCCACCACATCTGGCTAATTTTTCTATTTTTAGTAGAGATGGGATCTTGCTTTTGCTCAGGGTAGTCTCAAATTTTAGTTCATTCTTATCACATATCTTGATTTTCTAGGAACATCTCAGAAGTTGGGACATACAGAGCATTCCAGAAAGGAGAGTAATCTAAGTGTGTGCTTTCCTTTTGTGTGTCTGTATCGTGCCTTGCAAGCCATGAGGGCATTACTTTTCAGCTAGCACCATGAGCTCTCATACAGACAGCTTTGTTTGACCCATTCTGGCAGGAAAGTTTCTCACAATTATTTCTATATACTTGGTTGCTTCAGCGACATCATTAAACATGAGCACTAACCGGTCTAAAAAAAGCTCTCAGGTTTCGTTCAAGCTGTTACACTCACTGTAAATGATCCATCATAAAGACCCCACCTGCTCTGATCCTGATAAGGCAAAGGTTAAGGTCCATCTCTGTTTGCCACACTGTTTCCTCCTATGTAGGCTAGAACAGGGTATCTGGAACCACTGCTTCCTCTCTCAGCTGGCTAAGAACCCTGTATTCTTTTTATGATGTTGAGTGATTAAGTCTTACACAAAGTAGATGCCCAATCAATACTCATTAATCATAACTTCTCAACAGTTCAGGTAGCTATTAAGCTAAGACCAGTCACCCCACAGCCCCTGTTTGCCACATACTCCTGAGAGAGCACTTCCGCTCTGCCTGTGGAAGGCTGCCACCACCATGGTACTCTGTGGGGAAGGACAGTCATACTGAAACCCCCAACTTTTGTACTAACTACTCACAATTAACACAGTTTAGGCTGATTTTCCATCTCTTTTCAAGAGCTTCCCATCATAACCAATGTTACCCTTTACCTTAGTCACTGCCAGAAGAACAAGCCTCTAGGTCATCCAGAATCAACACTGGACACTCGTCCCAGTATCCCTGAGACCAACCCCTGATCTGATCAAATCCCTCTCCCTCCCATTTCCAAACACTTCCATTGTACCCTTTTTTGACTACAAATATGTCACCATTAAATGTCCTTGTCATGGTCAGGCATGGTGACTCTCACCCATAATCCTAGCACTTTGTGAGACTGAGGTGGGAGTATTGCTTGAGGCCAGGAGTTCAAGACTAACCTGGGCAACATAGTGTGACCCTACCTCTACTAAAAATAGAAAAGTTTAGCTAAGAGTGGTGGCACCTACCCCTAGTGCCAGCTACTCAGGAGGATTGCTTAGCCTAGCAGTGTGAGGTTGTAGTGAGTTATGATGATGCCACTGTATTCTAGCCTGGGTGACAAAGAAAGACCATGTCTCGAAAAGAAAAAAAAGACAAGAAAATTGTCCTTGTAGCCTCATCATTTTCTTTGAATGTTCCTTTCATCTTTTGGCAGTGAATGAACTTGGATGTCCTTGAGGACCCCATCTCCTGAGAAGCCCTTGCAGAGAGAGCTGTATTTACATGACATCCCAATTGCCTCGTGGCCAGAGGTGTGGTTGGTTTCTTACCATTTCCAAACTATTTCTTTCCTTTCTTCCTTCAGATATCCAGATCCTTTGAAGCCTCTACTGTTACCTCTTACCCTCTGCTACCACTTCTTATCATCTTATCCTTACTTACTCAAGAACTCTCATAGTTCTTTAACTTTGTCTGACAACCTTTCTCTCTCCTCTCTGGTCTTCACTTAGAAACCCTGCTTAGGTTTCATGGTCCAGCATTTTCATCCCACTTTTGCAAATGCCATTTACAACAATCTTCTATGTCTCTTTTTCTATCATATTGACCTGAAATATCTCTTCTGATTGAACTCAACTACAGGTTCTCCCAGAGAGAGAGAGCAGCTGGGCACTGCTAGGGAAACTCCCACAGGGTGGAGGACTGATTTCGGTCAAGCCTCAAATGGCCACTCTACACTGCCTGGCATCACTATCACATTGCTCAGGAAAGTTCACTTTCCCACTCTAAAAAATGACTCTTACTTTTTCCTCCTTCTCTGAAAAACTCCCATAGCAAAAAGCTTTAAGGAGAAATAGTGTGTATATAGCCTCACATTATAGCTTCTAGAACATTTATTATAACTCTGGTGGTTTTAACGTATGTCCACAAATTCTTTAATATTTCTCCCTTCAGGAAGGAAGTGGTTCTCTCTCTCTCTCTCTCTTTTTTTTTTTTTTTTGAGACACCATGCCTGGCCAGGAGGTGGTTCTTAAATTCCCTTCCCTTAGACTAGATGTAGTGACTCACTTTTAGTGAAGAGAATATGAAAAGGGAAAAGTAGAGGCTCAACGCCTATAGCTCAGCGGCTAGGGTGCCAGCCACATATACCAGAGCCGGTGGGTTTGAATCCAACCTGGGCCTGCCAAACAACAATGACAACTACAACGACAACAACAAAAAATATATAGCTGGGCATTGTGGTGGGCTCCTGTAGTCCCAGCTACTTGGGAGGCTGAGGTGAGAGACTTGCTTGAGCCCAAGAGTTTGAGGTTGCTGTGAGCTGCGACACCATGGCACTCTACCCAGGGCAACATAGTGAGACTCTGACTCAAAAGAAAAAAAAAAAGGGTAAAGTAGAAACTTAATAGAGGAAGAACCTGGCAAGACACCACCTTATCCAAATGATCAAAGTGTACATAACCAGTAATAAACCATACTGATATCATGTACTCACCAATATCACATGATAAACAGGGCTTATTACCTCTGTGGCATTCTTCGTCAAATCCCATAACCTCAGTGTTTTCATGAGAAAACATTATGAACTCTGGTTGAGGAACATTTTACAAAACACCTAACCAGTACCCTTCAAAAATGTCAAGATCTTGTCTCGGCGCCTGTGGCTCATATGGCTAAGGCGCCAGCTACATATACCTGAGCTGGGGGGTTCAAATCCAGCCCTGGCCCACCAAAACAACAATGACGGCTGCAACCAAAAAATAGTTGGGCGTTGAGACAGGCATCTGTAGTCCCAGCTACCTGGGAGGCGGAGGCAGGAGACTGGCTTGAACCCAGGAGTTGGAGGTTGCTGTGAGCTGTGATGCCATAGCACTCTACCCAGGGTGACAGCTTGAGGCTCTGTCTCAAAAAAGAAAAAAACTGTCAAGATCTTGGCCAGGTGCAGTGGCTCACGCCTAGCACTCTGGGAGGCCGAAGCGGGAGGATCCCTTGAGCTCAGTTTAAGACCAGCCTGAGCAAGAGCGATAACTCTACTCTCCTAAAAATAGGGGAAAAAAGTAGTCAGGCATTGTGGTGGGCGCCTGTAGTCCTAGCTACTTGGGAGGCTGAGGCAGGAGGCTCTCTTGAGCCCAAGAGTTTGAGGTTGCTGTGAGCCAGGCTAGCACCAAGCTAGGCTGACACCATGGCACTCTAGCTTGGGGCAAGAGAGAACAGAGCAAGACCATTGTCTCTTAAAAGAAAAGTGTCAATGTCAGGAGAAAAGGAAAAGACTGAGAAAGTCTCCTAGATTGGAGGAGATTAAAGAGATATAATGACTAAATACAATGTGGGATCCTGGAATAGTGAAAGGACAGTAGTGGGAAAAAATAGGAAATTCCAAACAAAATTTACAGCTTAATTAGTAACACCATACCATTGTTAATTTCTTAGTCTTGATGAAGACACTATAGTTCTGAAAAATATTAACAAGAGGGGTAACTAGGTGAAGGACATATGAAAACTTTGTGTCCTATATTTGCAACTTCTCTGTAGATAGAAAATTATTTCAAAATAAAAGTAAATAATAACTCCTATGTCTCCTCGTTTCCATACCTTTCTGTCATCTTTTGAACTAATAATGAAGTTAGCAAGGTTGAAGGATATAAAGTCAATATACAAAAATAAACTTGGTTCGATGCCTGTAGCTCAGTGGCTAGGGCTCTAGCCATATACCCTGGAGCCAGCAATTTCAAGCCTGGCCCGGGCCTGCCAAACAACAATGACAACAACAACAACAAAAATAGCCCCCCTTGTGGCAGGTACCTGTAGTCCCAGCTACTTGGGAGGCTGAGGCAAGAGAATCACTTAAGCCCAAGAGTTTGAAGTTGCTGTGAGCTGTGATGCCATAGCACTCTACTGAGGATGACAAAGAAAATAAATAAATAAATAAAATAATTTATTTTTAAATTATTAATCTCAAAGAAAAATAAATTAAAATAAATTAAATGTGTATATAGTAGAAATGAATAATTAAAATAAATTTATAATAACACCAAAAGACATAAAAATGCTTAAGATTCTTTTTTTTTTTTTGTAGAGACAGAGTCTCACTTTATGGCCCTCGGTAGAGTGCCGTGGCATCACACAGCTCACAGCAACCTCCAACTCCTGGGCTTAAGCGATTCTCTTGCCTCAGCCTCCCGAGTAGCTGGATTACAGGCACTCGCCACAACGCCCAGCTATTTTTTGGTTGCAGTTCAGCCAGGGCCAGGTTTGAACCCGCCACCCTCGGTATATGGGGCCGACGCCTTACCGACTGAGCCACAGGCGCTGCCCAATGCTTAAGATTCTTAAGGTTATATTTAACAAAACATGTATAAGACCTTTACACTGAAAACCACAGAAATTTTTGAGAAAAAATAAAGAGAAATCTAAATAAATGAAGAGAAACCATGAACATGGATTGGAAAACCCAACATTGTTAAAAATCTAAATTTTCACTTAATTTACCTCATCAATATCCAAGCAAGCTTTATTGTAGAAACTGCAAGCCAATTCTAAAATTTATAAGGAAATACAAAGGACCAAGAATGGCCAAAACAGTTTTGTAAGCAACCATAAAGTTAAAGAACTTATACCGTTTGATTCCAAGACTATGGTAATCAAGATGGTGTCACACTAGAGCAACAATTGAGACACAGATCAACAGAACTGGAGAATTCACAAATAGCTCCCGAGCCCCCCAGCCCCACATACAGTTAACTGATGTTTGAATGGTGGCAAGGTAATTCAGTGGAGAAAATAGAATTCGCACAATATGGCACTGGAACAACTAGCCAGCCATATAAGGGGAACCTCAGAAACAAAAACCTTAACTCTTACATCATACACAAAAGTTAACTCGAAATCATAGACCTAAACAAAAAGGCTAAAACTACAAAAGTTCTACAAGAAACAGCGGGAGAGAAGCCAACAAGAAGCTGGGTGATGGGGGCGGCACCTGTGGCTCAGTCGGTAAGGTGCCGGCCCCATATACCAAGGGTGGCGGGTTCAAACCTGGCCCAGCCGAACTGCAACCAAAAAATAGCCGGGTGTTGTGGCGGACGCCTGTAGTCCCAGCTGCTCGGGAGGCTGAGGCAAGAGAATCGCTTAAGCCCAGGAGTTGGAGGTTGCTGTGAGCTGTGTGATGCCACGGCACTCTACCGAGGGCCATAAAGTGAGACTCTGTCTCTACAAAAAAAAAAGAAGCTGGGTGATTTCCACATAAGCAATGATGGAGATGAGGGGAAACTGTAGGAAAGGAATAGGCACCATATGAACTTGGTGGGAGAAAAAAGTAGAAGAAATTTGTTGCCTCTAGGGGACCAATAATCAGGATGAGGAATGGAGAACCTGTTTCTTTTCTTTTTTTTCTTTGAGACAGAGTCTGACCCTATTGCCTGGGTGAGAGTCCAGTGGTGTCATCAGAGCTCACTGCTGCCTTCTACTCCTGGGCTCAAGTGATCCTTTTGCCTCAGCCTCCCAAGTAGTTAAAACTACAAGCACATGCCACCACGCCAAGCTAATTTCTATTTATTTTGTAGGTATACGGTCTTGCTATTGACCAGGCTGGTCTTTATAGGTTTTTGTTTTTTTTTGTAGAGACAGAGTCTCACTGTACCGCCCTCAGGTAGAGTGCTGTGGCGTTACACAGATCACAGCAACCTCTAACTCTTGGGCTTACGCGATTCTCTTGCCTCAGCCTCCCGAGCAGCTGGGACTACAGGCGCCTGCCATAACTCCTGGCTATTTTTTTGTTGCAGTTTGGCCGGGGCTGGGTTTGAACCCGCCACCCTCGGCATACGGGGCTGGCGCCTTACTGACTGAGCCACAGGCGCCGCTCGACCAGGCTGGTCTTTAACTCATGGCCTTAAGCAATTCTCCCAATTTGGCCTCCCAAAACTGCTATGAATTACAATAGGCCTATTTGACTTTTATACTATACAAGCATATTTTTTCAAATAAAAGTGAAAATTGCTGTATTTTTTAAATATATTAATAAATATCACCAAACACGGTGGCTCATGCCTTGATCCCCCTGGGAGGCCGAGGTGGGTGCACTGCCTGAGCCCAAGAGTTTGAGGTTGCTGTGAACTATGATGTCATCGCACTCTACTGAGGGTGACAAAGTGAGACTCTGTCTCAACAAAAAAAAAAAAAAAAGTTTGGGTTCGGCACCCATAGCGCGGTGTTTGTGGCCCCAGCCACATACACTGAGGGTGGTGTGTTCGAACCGGCCCAAGCCAGTGAGACAATAATGACAACTGCAATAGAAAATAGCCGGTGTTGGGCGGCGCCTGTGGCTCAGTCCATAAGGCGCCGGCCCCATATACCGAGGGTGGCGGGTTCAAACCCAGCCCCGGCCAAACTGCAACCAAAAAATAGCCGGGCGTTGTGGCGGGCGCCTGTAGTCCCAGCTACTTGGGAGGCTGAGGCAAGAGAATCGCTTAAGCCCAGGAGTTGGAGGTTGCTGTGAGCTGTGTGAGGCCACGGCACTCTACTGAGGGCCATAAAGTGAGACTCTGTGTCTACAAAAAAAAAAAAAAAGAAAATAGCCGGTGTTGTGGTGGGCACCTGTAGTCCCAGCTACTTGGGAGGGTGAGGTAAGAGAATCGCTTAAGCCCAAGAGTTTGAGGTTGCTGTGAGCTATGACACCATGGCACTCTAACGAGGGCAACAGCTTAAGACTTTGTCTCAAAAAAAAAAGTTTGAGGTTGCTGTGAGCTAAGACACCACCATCCTCTACCAAGGGTGACCAAGTGAGACTCTGTTAAATAAATAAATATCTGCACATTAATGGATTAAACACTGTGCTTAAGTACTTATGTAGTGCTTTATATTTTACAAAATAATTTAAAGTTGGCTTAGCGCCTGTAGCTCAGTGAGTAGGCTAGTGAGTAGAACCCCCGAGGCTGGTGGGTTCTAGCCTTGCTCAGGCCTGCTAAACAACGACAACTCCAACCAAAAAATAGGCAGGCATTGTGGCAGGTGCCTGTAATACCAGCTACTTGGGAGGTTGAGGCAAGAGAAACGCTTAAGCCCAAGAGTTTGAGTTTGCTATGAGCTGTGACGCCATGGCCTTCTATCGAGAGCGACATAGTGAGACTCTGTCTCAAAAAATGAATAAATAAAGAATTTAAAGTGAAGAAAATATGAAAAGGGTCTTTTTTTTTTGAGATGGTCTCACTCTGTTGCCCTTGGTAGAGTGCCATGGCATCACAGCTTACAGTAACCTCCAACTCTTGAGCTCAAGCAATTCTCTTGCCTCAGCCTCCTGAGTAGCTGGGACTATAGGCACTCACCACAATGCCCAGCTATTTTGTTGTTGTTGTTGTTGCAGTTTTTCCCGGGTTGGGTTTGGACCCGCCACTCTTGGTATATGGGGCCAGCGCCCTACCCACTGGGCCACAGCCACTGCCCGAAAAGGGTCTTTTTTTTTTCATAGAAAGGGGCTAGAAGTTTTGTTTTTGGAGACAAAGTTAATTTTTAATGACATAATAAAAATTACACATATACATACGTATATGAGGTCTGACGATTAGGTTTACAAGCTCATCCTATAAAAAGTCCTACATACCTCATTGCTGAATATCACTATGGTCACCTTCAAAATACTCTACTTGGCCATTGGTGACTGTAGTGATATTCAGCAATGAGGTTTGTAGCACTTTTTCTAGGATGAGTTCTCCAACTTAATTGTCTGACCCCGTATGTTTTAAGGGGACTGTGAATATACATATGCAAACTCTTGTTATAAACATAAACCAAACTAAATATTATCAATCCTGCACTCCACAGAGTACATCCTATGAAATCAGGTTCTTTGGGATTTGTGAGAAGAATTAATGAACAAGTAGCATCAATATCAAACCATGAACGAAGGGTTCTAGGACAGGGATTTTCTGGGTAGTGGTCAAGAAAAACTTTTACTCTTCATTCTATATGAAGTACTTTTGTTTTCTTCCTTTCCTTTTTCCTGTCCTTTCCTCCAAGACAAAGTCTCCTTTCATGTCCCTACCTAGAGTACAGTGGTGTCATCATAGCTTACTACGAACTCAAACTCTTGGGCCTGAGTGATCCTCCTGCCTCAGTTTCCTGAGTAGTTGGAACTACAGGTGTGTGCCACCACTCCTGGCTAATTTTTCTACTTTTTGTAGAGCTGGGGTCCTACTTTTGCTCACGCTGGTCTTGAACTCTGACCTTAAGTGATCTGCCTCAGCCTCTCAGAGTGCTAGGATTATATGGATGAGCCACAGAGCTCCTGGACTAAAATACTTTTGCTTGTTACTCATGTATTATTCATGGAATGACAAAAACTTTAAGAACTGGGCTGCACCTGTGGCTCAGTGAGTAGGGCACCGGCCCCATATACCGAAGGTGGCAGGTTCAAACCCAGCCCCAGCCAAACTGCAACAAAAAAATAGCCGGGCGTTGTGGCGGGCGCCTGTAGTCCCAGCTGCTCAGGAGGCTGAGGCAAGAGAATCGCGTAAGCCCAAGAGCTGGAGGTTGCTGTGAGCTGTGTGAGGCCACGGCACTCTACCGAGGGCCATAAAGTGAGACTCTGTCTCTACAAAAAAAAAAAAAAAAAAAAAATAATTAAGTTTACTCAATTCACTTCATTGCAACAAACAATAAACAGCTGTCAGGTTATGACAAGATGAGGTTCTCCTAATCAGGTAACAGATTTAGAACTGGCAAAGGCACATTTTGCACACAAAGCCACAGTAACCAGTTAGATTATTCTTGGGAAAAGTATGCATAGTTTGGCAAGGGGGTGGCAGTGTCCAACATCCTGAAAACATCCAAAATGCAGCAGACAACAAAAATCTGGTTGGTAACTTGTTCCTGAGTTATCGGTACTATTCTTTCCACTTAAACAAATTGCTCAAACCATCACAAAGTTCTAAAACTAAGTCTAGCAACTCAGTTTAAGATTTAAAACTCTGTAAGGACTTCCTTAAGCTGTCAAAATCTTAAAAACAAATAGCTTATTTAATGCACCAAGAAAAATTCAAGTTATAGAGATACTTGTAACAGTGTGACTATTTGCATTAATCAACCTACCTATACTTCAACAGGAGAGTACAATACTCAAATTATTGTTCAATGTAAGCATAATCTTTGACTTGGCATATTCTTATAAAAATTAAGCAGATTCAGCTGAATCTTAAAATTGCTTTTCACGTTTCCTCTTTTGAACTCTTACACACCTGTAATTTCTTTTTTTTTTTTTTTTTGTAGAGACAGAGTCTCACTTTATGGCCCTCGGTAGAGTGCCGTGGCGTCACACAGCTCACAGCAACCTCCAACTCCTGGGGCTTAAGCGATTCTCTTGCCTCAGCCTCCCGAGTAGCTGGGACTACAGGCGCCTGCCACAACGCCCGGCTATTTTTTGGTTGCAGTTTGGCCGGGGCCGGGTTTGAACCCGCCACCCTCGGTATATGGGGCCGGCGCCTTACCGACTGAGCCACAGGCGCCGCCCACACACCCGTAATTTCTTTCTTTTTTTTTTTTTTTGTAGAGACAGAGTCTCACTGTACCGCCCTCGGTAGAGTGCCGTGGCCTCACACAGCTCACAGCAACCTCCAACTCCTGGGCTTAGGCGATTCCCTTGCCTCAGCCTCCCGAGTATAATTGCTTTTTAAAGGACTCATCGACATTGTTCTCTAATATTAGTCAAAACCAAAATTATCTCGGCTCCCAGCATTTGGCTCTATGGGAACAACTTTTCTTACGTGTTCACGTGCTAAAAATGCTTACAAAAGAGGGGGAAAAATTACTGAGCTAAATTATAAAAATATACGAATTTGTCATCCTTGGACAGTCAGGGAGATTTTTTCTTCCTTCTTCCTTTCCCCTTCCCCCCCCCGTTTCAAAGGAGTTCAACAGACAGCCAAGTAAAGCTCAAAGGTCGTCTTTTTTAAAGTTCTGTGGACGGCTCTCCGCTTCTTTGCGTTCCATTTTAGCTTCCATGTTCTTCTTTAGTTTCTGCACCCTTTTGCTCAAGCCCCATTTTTCAAGGCTTGAAAGCAGCACTCATCGTACGAAAGAAAGCTTCTGTACATTACCAATTCCACCGCCACCAAGGCTACCTGCGGCAGCCACAGAGAGGGAGCACCACGGGTGGCTCCGGGCGGGGCGGAGCGCGCACACCTGGGGAAGTGGCGGCGCGCCCACGGCCGCACCGGGGCGCGGAGAGAGGTGGGGAGCCTGCTGCGCCCCCGCCCCTGGGCGGTGACTCATCTCAGGGCTCCGACTGGCGGAGGTGACCAGCCCCGGGAAGGGGCCGAGAGGCGGGGCTGCCAGGTCCGGCAGGTCTGTGCCCCGCCCCGCCGCGCGCCCAGAGCGCGCAGTTCTTCGGTGAGCTCGCATCGCAAGCCGGGTCTGGACGCCACTGCGCCTCGGTCCTCGCGACGCGAACCCGCACGCTTCCAGCCTCGCGCCGCCCGGCCTGCCCGCGGGCCCCCAGCGCTGCACGGCCTCCGCGCGTTCTCTCGCCAGTCCCGGGCCCGCCCCGCGCCCCTCTTCTCTGTGCGCGCAGCATGGCGCCCCCTCAGGTCCTCGCGTTCGGGTTCCTGCTTGTCGCGACGACGGTGATGGTGGCTGCGGCTCAGCAAGGTGAGGCGCGGAGTTGTGAAGTTGAGCTGGGCCGGGGTGGCAGTCCTCGACGCTCGAGATGGGGATAACGGAGAAGGGACCAAAAGGCTGTGCTTTCCCTCTTGGAGACCGGTTGACGCGGGCAGCCTGGGGTAGGCCCTCGAGCGAAGGCGGAGGCGGCGGCGGGAAGGCGCCTCACTTTCCAGCTTTGTGCGCCTCTGTAGTGAAGTGTCTCTGGGCGGGGGATAGACAGGGAACAGAGTGGTCTGGTCGCGGGATCCTGCGACCACAGAACCAGGGCCTCACATCCGGGAGTGCCCACCTTTCTGGCTGGGCCAATTTGGGGTTACAGACCAACGATCCCGGGCAGGTGGTGGAGTCTCTGCGACCGCGACAGGCCGGTCCCTACCCGAGTCACTTGCCGCAGGCCCCGGATGTGGGCCTCGGGCTGGCACAGGTGATTGTGGGCTGGAGGCCAGGGCCGCTACGCACCTGCGGGAGACGGGCCTCCCTGGCCTTGACTACATGTTTTTCCTTTTCTAAGGATCAAGTGTGTAATTCTAAGTTTACTGTAGAAACGTTAGAAATAACGAGAACCGTAAAGAGTAAAGAACGTGTGGATTCCACCACTTCGGGAGTCTTACAATTAAATAACTGGGTATTTCTCTCTTTTTTTTTTTTGTAGAGACAGAGTCTCACTTTACGGCCCTCGGTAGAGTGCTGTGGCCTCACACAGCTCACAGCAACCTCCAACTCCTGGGCTTAAGCGATTCTCCTGCCTCAGCCTCCGGAGTAGCTGGGACTACAGGCGCCCGCCACAACGCCCGGCTATTTTTGGTTGCAGTTTGGCCGGGGCCGGGCCTGAACCCACCACCCTCGGCATATGGGGCCGGCGCCCTACCGACTGAGCCACAGGCGCCGCCCTAAATAACTGGGTTTTTCTTTTAGACATGCTCTTAACATTACCCTAAACTTAAACATGTAGTTTTATATCTTGATCTTTTTCTTATATAACATCCAGAGTTTTCCATTTTCTTTAGTTTTTAAAAACACGAATTACTGTAGGGTTTGGAGGCCAAAGTGGGAGGATTGTTTGAGGGCAGGAGCTCTAGACCAGCCTGGGCAATACAGGAGACTCCATCTGTGTAAAATAATAATAATGATAAAAAAAATTAGGCAGGCACAGATGGTGTGCACCTGTAATCCCAGCTACTTTGAAGGCTGAGCCAGGAGGATTACTTGAGCCTAGGAATTCCAGGTTACGGGGAGCTATGACCAGGCCACTGCACTGTAGCCTGGGCAATAGGCAAGACTCAGTCTCTAAAAAAATTAAAAACAAAACAAAACCAGATAGTTTGATTCCAGTTTCTCTTACTCTGGAAAGAACAGCTTGGCTGCCATCTCTTTATTTATTTGCAAGTTTTTGCCTATAAGCGAAGGGATGTTGGCTAAAGCTCTCTGCAAAGTTTGCACCAACTGGGTGGCCTAAGTTCAACAAATACACTTTCAAAATGATACAATTTAATTCACCTTGTGTTTTTTTAGCTTCAGTCTGGGACTTAACATTAGGCAATTCTGTCTCTACTGAAAATTTTTTTTTTTTTTGAGACAAAGTCTCATTTTTGTAGAGTACAGTAGAGTCACAGCTCATAGCAACCTCCAACTCTCGGGCTTAAGCGATTCTCTTGCCTCAGCCTCTCAAATAGCTGGGACTACAGGCGCCTGCCACTACGCCCAGCTGTTTTTAGAGACTGGGGTCTTGCTCTGGCTCAGGCTGGTTTCCAAAGTATGAGCTCAGGCATTCCACCCGCCTCAGCCTCCCAGAGTGCTAGGATTACAAGGGTAAGCCACTGCCCCGGCACTACTGAAAATATTAAAAATAGGGCAGTGCCTGTGGCTCAGTGAGTAGGGTGCTGGCACCATATACCGAGGGTGGCGGGTTTGAACCCCGGCCTGGCCAAACTACAACAAAAAAATAGCGGGGTGTTGTGGCGGGTGCCTGTAGTCCCAGCTATTTGGGAGGCTGAGGTAAGAGAGTCACTTAAGCCCAGGAGTTGGAGGTTGCTGTGAGCTGTGATGCTACGGCACACTACCCAGGGCGACAAAGTGAGACTCTGTCTCTAAAAAATATATATATGTTTATATATGTGTGTGTGTGTGTATATATGTACATGTATATTAAAAATAGAAAAATTTAGCTGGTATTTGGCCAGGCGAAGTGGTTCTGCCTGTAGTCCCAACTACTCAGGAGGCTGAAGCAGGAGGATCACTGGAGCCTCGGGAGTTTGTGGCAGCAGTGAGCTATGATGATGCCATTGTACTCTTCTCTGGGGCAACAGAGCAAGACTCAAAAAGGTCTGGCTCTGTGGCTCACATCTGTAATCCTAGCACTCTGGGAGGCTGATGCGGTGGATTTCTTTAGCTCAGGAGTTCGAGACCAGCCTGAGCCAGAGTGAGAACTCATCTCTAAAAATAGCTGGGTGTTGTGGCAGGGCCTGTAGTCCCAGCTACTTGGGAGGCAGAAACAAGAAAATGCATAAGTCCAAGAGTTAGAGCTTGCTGTGAGCTGTGACACTAGGGCACTCTACCACGGACAACAAAGTGAGACTCTCTCTAAAAAAAAAAAAAAGTTAGAAAAAATAATACTTAATTACTTTAAAATGGTAATATGAGTAGTTGCTGTAGGCTCAGAAAGTTTGTATATGACTGGTCTGTTTAAAATTTTACATCTGGCCTCTTGTCTCTTTGCCTACTTGCCCGGGCAATGGAGGGCCGTTCACTGTCTATGGGTAACGTAGCCTGCTTTGTAAACTTCCTTACACTGTAAACCTGTCTTTCTCTTCCTCAGTAAGCTTTGTTTCATGCTTGCCCTTAAAAAGTAAAAATAAATAAATTTCATATCCTTTTGAGATGAAAAATGTATTTTGTACAATTATAATACGGTGCTGCATCAGATTTTAACTCCTTGAGGACAGCTGCTATACTTTCTCCTTTCATGACCCCACTATTGAGTTTAGTGCTAGACCATGGGGTTGGGGGATACATATCAGTTATAACTTAAACAGGGAAAAATTAAAGTCAATTTAGGGTACTTTGGATATGAAAGATCCATACACAAATTCTTTGGTTTGCCATGCTAGTTTTTGTTTTCAATGATTGCACTTTCTTAACTAGACAAATAAAAGGAATTAGACTTGCCAATTTGAAGTTAAAGTGAACTTTAACTTCATTTGAAGTAGTCAAGGATAAAATTATTAAACTGACATCAATACCCAGGATGGGCTGCTTAGTATCATTTTCTTTTTTTTTTTTTTTCGTAGAGACAGAGTCTCACTTTATGGCCTTCAGTAGAGTGCCGTGGCCTCACACAGCTCACAGCAACCTCCAACTCCTGGGCCCAAGCGATTCTCTTGCCTCAGCCTCCCAAGCAGCTGGGACCACAGGCGCCCGCCACAACGCCCGGCTATTTTTTTTTTTTTGGTTGCAGTTTGGCCGGGGCCGGGTTTGAACCCGTCACCCTCAGTACATGGGGCCGGCGCCTTACCGACTGAGCCACAGGCGCCGCCCTGCTTAGTATCATTTTCAAAATCAGGTACCAGGATTTGATTTAGTTAGGAAACCCATGTACAAGGATGTCTCTATATTCAGTTGAAAATATAATTTTTCTTTCTTTTTTTTTTTTTTTTTATAACAAAGTTTATTTTGTTTCTTTTTTTTTTGTACAGACAGAGTTTCACTTTATGGCCCTCGGTAGAGTGCCGTGGCCTCACACAGCTCACAGCAACCTCCAGCTCCTGGGCTTAAGGGATTCTCTTGTCTCAGCCTCCCGAGTAGCTGGGACTACAGGCAACCGCCACAACGCCCGGCTATTTTTTTTTTTTGAAAATATAATTTTTCAACCAAAAAAGCAAGGTATAAAGTAGTGTAGAGGTTGAATATGTACCTGTTCCTATTTAAGAAAATGAAGTGTGAGAGGGAGAAAAGGTAAGGATTTATAGATCCTCGAATTGGAATTGTTATTTTTTAAATAAATGACTGACAGGCAGGGATGTTTGTAGCAGGACGGGAGGAAGGAAAGAGCTGAGACTGTGGGTATCACAAAAGCAAAGCTGGATATGATATTTGGAAGGCTGAGTTCTTGTTTAAAAAAAAAAGCAGGAATGCATGTAGATTAGACTGTTTGCAAATTATTTAGCAAGTGCCAGGCACTTGGGAAGCTCTCAAATTGTAGCTTGAAAGTAAAACATTCGGGACCGGGTGGCGCCTGTGGCTCAGTCAGTAAGGCGCTGGCCCCATATACTGAGGGTGGCGGGTTCAAGCCCGGCCCCAGCCAAACTGCAACCAAAAAATAGCCGGGCGTTGTGGCTGGCGCCTGTAGTCCCAGCTACTCGGGAGGCTGAGGCAACAGAATCGCCTAAGCGCAGGAGTTGGAGGTTGCTGTGAGCTGTGTGAGGCCACGGCATTCTACTGAGGGCCATAAAGTGAGACTCTGTCTCTACAAAAAAAAAAAAAAATCAGGGCCACTTTTTAAGGCTATGTGTCCCGATAACTTGGGTGTTATTGTCAGAACATAATTTAGCTGGGATATCACAATTGCTAGTTGGATCTACATTTTAAAATGAATATTCTTCATTTTTTAGAATGTGTCTGTGAAAACTACAAGCTCTCCACGGGATGCTCTTTGAACCCAAGTGGTCAATGCCAGTGTATTTCAATTGGTACACAAAATACTGTCGTTTGTTCAAGATGTAAGTAAAATATCTTTTTTATTAAAGAAGTATTTGACTTAATACTTCTTTAATGACATGCCTTGAATTGGGAAGTTTCATTGGCTCAAATCTGTATATTATTTGGTCACAATTATCTCACATTTGAAGCTTTTATCTTTAGAAAGTGTGACAATATGAAAGTTTGAAATAATCCTTGGCCCTTGGAGTGAAATTAAAAAAAATTTGACTGGCTTGGCACCTGTAGCTCAGTGATTAGGGTGCTGGCCACATACATTGGGGCTGGTGGGTTTGAACCCAGTCTGAGCCTGCCAAACAACAATGACAACAACAACAACAAAAAATAATAGCTGGGCATTGTGGCGGGTGCTTGTAATCTCAGCTACTTGGGAGGCAGAGGCAAGAGAATCGCGTAAGCCCAAGAGTTTGAGGTTGCTGTGAGCTGTGATGCCATGGCACTCTACCAAGGGTGACATAATGAGCCTCTGTCTCAAAAAAAAAAAAAAAATTTCCCCTATAAGCATGAAACCAGTTATTTTCGAGTTTGACATCAAGCTTTCTTTTCAGTGGCTTCCAAGTGTTTGGTGATGAAGGCAGAAATGACTAACTCAAAGTCTGGGAGAAGAGGGAAACCTGAAGGGGCTCTGCAGAACAACGATGGCCTTTATGACCCTGAGTGTGATGAGCAGGGGCTCTTTAAAGCCAAGCAGTGCAATGGCACTGCCACATGCTGGTGTGTGAACACTGCTGGGGTCAGAAGAACTGACAAGGGTACTGAAATAACCTGCTCCGAACGAGTGAGGACCTAGTGAGTGGGACTGCCTGTATTACTTGTTTCATGCTTTTCAGATTAGTTAAATTAATTTTGAATATATATATTAAAATACGATTTCATGGTTTAGAATTAAAAAGATAGGAAAGTGCATACTGTATGTGAATAATTTAAACTGTTTATTTATTCATTTAATGTGTTTTAAAAATGAGGTATGCTAGGGGCGGCACCTGTGGCTCAGTGAGTAGGGCGCCGGCCCCATATGCCGAGGGTGGCAGGTTCAAACCCAGCCCTGGTCAAACTGCAACAACAAAAAAAAATAGCCGGGCGTTGTGGCGGGCGCCTGTAGTCCCAGCTGCTCTGGAGGCTGAGGCAAGAGAATCGCGTAAGCCCAAGAGTTAGAGGTTGCTGTGAGCTGCGTGATGCCACGGCACTCTACCCGAGGGCAGCACAGTGAGACTCTGTCTCTACAAAAAAAAAAAAAAAAAAGAGGTATGCTGGCTCAGCACCTGTAGCTCAGCAGCTAGGGCACCAGCCACATACACCGGAGCTGGTGGGTTCGAACCCAGCCTGGACCTGCCAAACAACAATGACAACTACAGCCAAAAAAAAAAAAAAAAGAAAAATAGCCGGGCTTTGTGGCAGGCACCTGTAGTTCCAGCTACTTGGAAGGCTGAGGCAAGAGAATTGCTTAAGCCTAAGAGTTGGAGATTGCTGTGAGCTATGACACTACAGCACTCTACCAGGTGGACATAGTGAGACTCTTGTCTCAAAAAAAAAAAGGCTTGGCATTTGTAGCCCAGGGGTTACGGCACCAGCCACATGCACTGAGGCTGGCAGGTTTGAACCTGGCGTGGGCCAGCTAAACAACAATGACAACTACAACAACAACAACAAAATAGCCAGGCAAGTGGCGGGAGCCTGTAGTCCCAGGTACTAGGGAGGCTGAGGCAAGAGAACTGCTTAAGCCCAAGAGTTGGAGGTTGCTGTGAGCTGTGATGCCATAGCACTCTACTGAGGGCGACACAGTAAGACTCTGTCTCAAAAAAAAAAAAAAAAGCTCAGCACCCGTAACACAGGGGTTATGGCACCAGCCACATGCACCGAGGCTGGCAAGTTTGAGCCTGGCTGGGCCAGCCAAGCAACAATGACAACAACGAAAGTAGCAGGGTGGGGCACGGGGTACCTGTACTTCCAGCTACTTGGGAGGCTGAGGCAAGAGAACCGCTTAAGCCCAAGAGTTAGAGGTTGTTGTGAGCTGTGACACCATGGCACTGTACCAAGGATGACATAGTGAGACCATTGAGACCATGTCTAAAAAAGAAAAAGAAATAGCGTATGGAGGGAGAAATTTGGGCATATCTACTATATAACCCCTTTTTCTGTTAGCTTTACTGTACTTCCACCTGAGAATCTTAGTATTAGCTTATTAGGAAAATAGTATAAGAGACTAAGTTATAGTCAGTTGACACTGTTTTTTACTTTATAGCTGGATCATCATTGAACTAAAGCACAAAGCAAGAGAAAAACCTTATGATGTTCAACGTTTGCAGACGTAAGTGCAATTAAACGCATATTATTCCTGTACAATTGGTGCTTAAACCTCTTATTATACACCATTAGAAAAACCCAAGTCGAAGTGTTTTTTTATATTTCTGAAAAATAAAGTTATTTGAAATGTAATTGCAAGAATAGTACAAAAGTTCCTGTAGTACCCCTCACTTAAGATTCACCAATGAACACTTTGCCTTATTTTCTTTTTATATGTTTGCGTGTGGATAGATGTGTGTCTGTGTAGTTTACATGTAAACCATGTCAGAGCAAATCGTAAATGTCATGTCTTGTTGCCCCTGTGTACTCTAGTGTGTATCTTTTCATAAGAATAATAGGCATTCCCTTAAATAAACCATCATATGATGATCAAATTCAGGAAACTTAACGTTGTACTACATTGGACCACTTTTCCCAATATTGTCCCTTGTAATAATTGTCTCCTCTTTGATCCAGGACCCAATCTAAGATCTTGTGTGTCCTTTAGTTATCACGACTCTTTAGACTCTTTCAATATTAAACAGTTTTTTTGCCTTTCCTTGTCTTTCATGACATTGATATTTTTGAAGAGCACTGGCAAGGTGTTATATTAAGTCCCTTATATTTGGTTTGTGTGACATTTCCTTCTAACTGAAACCAGGTTACTCATTTTTGGCAGGAAAACTGTGTAAGTGATCTGTGTTCTTCACAGTACTTTGCATTGGAAGGTGCGTGATGTCAGCTTGTCCTTTTACTAGTAATGTTAACTTTGATTAAAGGGGTGCCCCTCGTTCGGGCGGCGCCTGTGGCTCAGTGAGTAGGGCGCTGGCCCCATATACCCAAGGTGGCGGGTTCGAACCTGGCCCTGACCAAACTGCAACAAAAAAATAGCCGGGCATTGTGGCGGGTGCCTTGTAGTCCCAGCTACGCAGGAGACTGAGGCAAGAGTCACCTAAGACCGAGAGTTGGAGGTGGCTGTGAGCTGTGACGCCACAACACTCTACTGAGGGCAACAAAGTAAGACTCTGTCTCTAGAAGAAAAAAAAGGGGGGGGTGTCCTCCAAGTTTCTCCACTGTAAAATTACCATTTTCTTTTTTTTTTTATTTTTTTTTATTTTTTGTAGAGACAGAGTCTCACTTTATGGCCCTCGGTAGAGTGCCGTGGCATCACACAGCTCACAGCAACCTCCAACTCCTGGGCTTAAGCGATTCTCTTGCCTCAGCCTCCTGAGTAGCTGGGACTACAGGCGCCCGCCACAACGCCCGGCTATTTTTTGGTTGCAGTTCAGCCGGGGCCGGGTTTGAACCCGCCACCCTCGGTATATGGGGCTGGCGCCTTACCGACTGAGCCACAGGTGCCACCCCCATTTTCTTTATTGTGATTAATAAATAATCTGTGGGTAGTTACTTGGATACTGTGTAAGTGTTCTTTTTCTAACTAAACTGGCATTCAGCAGTTATAACATCAATAGATGATTCTAGTCTGAATCAATTATTATGATAGTTGCAAAATGGCATAAAAATTTCACTTTAGTTAATGACAGTTTTAGACCTTGGGCTGTCTACTTAGTTAAAAAGTAATGCTGCTTACTGTTGTGTGGTATTAACATTTTTTTAAACTCAGATTTTTAATTATTTACAGTGCACTTGAGGATGTGCTCACGAAACGTTATCTGCTGGATTCCAAATATATCACAAATATTCTGGTATGATTTTTCTAATAAATGAGCTTTATCAGAAAGTTGGTAAAACATATAGCCAGTGAATTTAATAATGGTTAAATGCATTTGAGTAAGTTTTATTTTATTTTTCTATGAATTTGTTTTTATTGAAGTATGGGACATGGGGTGTGAAATGTCATTGTGGGGTATGGGATACTCCTCTGAGTGAGTTTTATTAATAAGTCCTGGGTAGTTAATATAAATTTCCTGTGGTGGTTGTTTTCCTTCTATATAATTTAGAATATCTCATTCTACTCTTGAAGAAAATGTAGTATCTCTTAGTATCCCTAAGACATGTGAGTCTTCTAACCCTGGAGGACCTCTTTCTCTGATTGCTTTTGGTACATGTTCACTGTAGAATAGTATTCCAGCTCCCATTGTACTTGATTTAAGGAACTAGTCCTTATCCAGTTAGCTCTTCTTTTTTTTTTTTTTTGAGACAGAGTCTTACCATGTCACCCTCGGTAGAGTGCCATGGCGTCACAGCTCATGGCAAAGTAAACTCTTAGGCTAAAGTGATTCTCTTGTCTCAGCCTCCCAAGTAGCTGGGACTATAGGTGCCTGCCACAATGCCCAACTATTTTTTGTTGCAGTTGTCATTGTTGGTTAGCTGGCCCTGGGCTTGGTGCGAACCTGCCAACTTTGGTGTATGTGGCTGGTGCCGTAACCATGTGCTATGGGTGCCAAGCCTAGTTAGCTCTTCTTTAACTGTCACTTCTGGTATTAAAAAAACGAGGGAATAGTGTGATGGAACTCTTCAAAGACAGTATGAATTTACTTTTACATTTCTCTGGATTAAAATTAATGGCATTTTGTAAAAGATTTTTTAGAAGGAATAGGGCAGTGCCTGTGGCTCAGTAAGTGGGGCGCCAGCCCCATATACCAAGGGTGGTGGGTTCAAACCCAGCCCCAGCCAAACTGCAACAAAAAAAAATAGCCGGGCATTGTGGCGGGCGCCTGTAGTCCCAGCTACTGGGAGGGAGACTGAGGCAAGAGAATTGCCTAAGCCCAAGAGCTGGAGGTTGCTGTGAGCTGTGATGGCACAGCACTCTACCAAGGGCGACAAAGTGAGACTCTGTCTCAAAAAAAAATAAAAGTAAATAAATATTTAGAAGGAATTTACTTCTTTGCTCTTTAAAAACAGGGTAAATGCATACTGCATTTTGAATTAGGTTTCTTTAGTATTTTAGTTTTAAATCTATTCTAATCCAAATGAAGGACTTTGATATCTTGGTGTGTCTTTTTTCTTTTTGTTTTTGTTTTTTGAGACAGAGTCTCACTCTGTCATCCTGGGTAGAGTGCTGTGGTGTTACCATAGCTCACAGTAATGACTTCAACTCTTGGGATCAAGCAATCCTCTTGCCTCAGCTTCTCAGGTAGCTGGGACTATAGGCACGTGCCACTATGCCCAGATAATTTTTCATTTTTTTAGTAGAGAAAGGGTCTTGCTCTCGCATAGACTGGTCTCAAATTCCCAAGCTCAAGTAGTCCTCCTGCTTCTGCCTCCCAGAGTGCTAGGATTACAGGTGTGAGCCAGGGCGTCCAGCCTTACTTTTTAAAAAATTTATTATTGGGCAGCGCCTGTGGCTCAGCTGGTAGGGCGCCGGCCCCATATACTGAGGGTGGCGGGTTCAAACCCGGCCTCAGCCAAACTAAAAAATAGCCGGGCTTTGTGGCAGGCGCCTGTAGTCCCAGCTACTCGGGAGGCTGAGGCAAGAGAATCGCTTGAGCCCAGGAGTTGGAGGTTGCTGTGAGCTGTGTGAGGCCACGGCACTCTACCGAGAGCCATAAAGTGAGACTCTGTCTCTACAAAAAAAAAAAAAATTATTATTTATTATTCTTTTTGGAGACAGGGTCTTATTCTTGCTCATGCTAGTCTCCAACTCTTGAGCTCAAGGGATCCTCCCACCTTGGCTGCCCAGACATGCACCAGCCTGCCTGGCCAATATCTTGTTCTAAAAAAATTTTTTTTTTTTTTTTTGTGAGACAGTCTTACTTTGTTGCTCTTGGTAGAGGGCTGTGGCATCACTGTTCACAGCAACCTCAAACTCTTGGACTTAAGTGATTCTTTTGCCTCAGCCTCCAGAGTAGCACTACAGGTGCCTGCTACAATGCCAGGTTATTTTTGGACAGGGTCTCGCTCTGGCTCAGGCTGGTCTTGAACCTGTGAGCTTAGGCAATCCACTCACCTTAGCCTCGCAGAGTGCTAGGATTATAGGCATGAGCCACCATGCCCAACCTTAAAATCTTTCAAGATAGGAAAGATCTATTCTTCTTGGAAAAGAAATATTCATTTCATTTGGCTGCATGGCTATCTTATGTCCCTTTGATAGATTTAAACACCTCCCAAATATTTTTCAGTTAGTGATCAACCAGAGTACTCACTAATAATAAGGAGCACTGATGCATGTAGATTATAGAAAATCAGACATTGAGAATTCTGATTTTTTTTTTTTTTTGAGACAGTCTTACTATGTCACCCTTGGTAGAGTGCTGTGGCATCACAGTTCACAGCAAACTCAAACTCTTGGACTCAAGCGATTCTCTTCCCTTGGCCTCCCAAGTAGCTGGGACTACAGGCACCTGCAACAATGCCTGGCTATTTTTTGTTGCAGTTGTCATTGTTGGTTAGCTGGTCTGGGCCAGGTTTAAACCCACCACCTTTGGTGTATGTGGCTGGCTCTGTAACCACTGTGCTATGGGCACTGAGCCAAGCATTCTGATTATTAAATGATATTTTTATATGATTTTGATTATATTAATATCAATTTGTGTTTTTCTCAATTTTTCTCCCAGTATGAGAATAATGTTATCACTATTGATTTGATACAAAATTCTACTCAGAAAACTCAGCAAGATGTGGACATAGCTGATGTGGCTTATTATTTTGAAAAAGATGTGAGTATAATCTTCTTTGTTTTATTTCTATATTCAGAAATGTGATGTTGTCTGTCATGGCTCAATGGATTCAAGATCTTTCATCACCTTTTTCTGTTAGCCATATCTATAACTGGTTCTGCTATGGTTCACTTTGTCCTACCTGTTTTGTTTGTATATTTATGCATGCCTCTTATCAAATTGTTCTACCTAGAATATCTTCACCTTTTAATTCTTACTTAGTATGTCTGTCTCCTTAGTAGTTACTTAGTTTGTGAATATATTTATAATTTACATGAATATTTTGTATAAGAGTGTGCACAAAAAAAAGTGTGTAAGTGGCGTGATTAAAATATTTTCTTTAAAGATTATATATACTTTGAGGGATCATTTCTATATTTTGTTACTAGAGAAGTTTTTCTAAATATGTAGGGCAAAATAATCTTTAAAAATTTTGCAGGGCCTCACGCCTGTAATCGTAGCACTCTGGGAGGCTGAGGTAGGTATATCGTTTGAGCTCATGAGTACAAGATCAGCCTGAGCAAGAGCAAGATCCCATCTCTGAAAAATAGCCAGGAATTGGCTCTGCGCCCATAGTGCTATGGCTGCGGTGCCAGCCACATGCACTGAGGGTTTGAACCCAGCCCGGGCCAGCTAGACAACAATGACAACTGCAACAGGAAGTGGCCAGGCATTGTGAGGGTGGGCACCTGTAATCCCAGCTCTTGGGAGGCTGAGGCAAGAGAATTGCTTGAGCCCAAGAGTTTGAGGTTGATATGATCTGGGACACAATGGCACTCTACCAAGGGGAACATGGTGAGACTCTGTCTCAAAAAATATATATACATAGCCAAGAACTGTATAGTCCCAGCTATTCAGGAGGCTGAGGCAAGTGAACCCCTTGAGCCCAGGAGTTTGAGGTTGCTGTGAACTGTGACGCCACCACACTCTACCCAGGGCAACAAAGTGAAACTCTGTCTCTAAATAAATAAAAATTTTGTTAAAGTTTAACATATTGTTTTTTGTTCTACTTATTTATTTATTTTTGGAGACAGAGTCTTACTTTGTCTCCTTCAGCAGAGTGCCGTGGTGTCAGAGCTCACAGCAACCTCAAACTCTTGGGCGCAAGTGATTCTCCTGCCTCAGCCTCCCGTGTAGCTGGGACTACAGGCACCTGCCACAAAGCCTGGCTATTTTTTCAGAGATGAGGTCTTGCTCTGGCGCAGGCTGGTGTCGAACTGGTGAGCTCAGGCAATCCATCCATCTCAGCCTCCCAGAGTTCTAGGATTATAGGTGTGAGCCATTGCGCCTGGCCTGAAGTTTAACATATTGTAGTGAAGTATTTTCTGATAAAATCTGAGATGAGCTGCAAAATAACTAGGCTGGCATAGGGAGTTGGAAGGAAGAATAGATTATGTAGGATTGTTCATGTGTTGATATTGTTGAGTGTGGGTGATAAGCTCATTGTACTATTCTTTTTATTTATTTATTTATTTTTTTGAGGTCAGTCTCACCCTGTTGCCCCAGGCTAGAGTATAGTGGCATCACAGCTCATAGCCAACCTCAAACTCCTGGGCTCAAGTGATCCTCTTACCTCAGCCTCCCAAAGAGCTGGGACTACAGGTATGCACCACCGTGCCTGGCTGGCTTTTCTATTTTTAGTAGAGACAGGGTCTCTCTCTTGCTCAGGATTATTTGAAACTCCTGAGCTCAAACAATCCACCGCCTTGGCCTCCCAGAGTACTAGGATTACACGGTGAGACACTGTGCCTGGCCTACTCATTCTCCTTTTGTGTGTGTTTGAAAATTTGAAAATAAACAGATTTTTAAAGTTATCATGGATCAGATTGTTACCACTAAAACCATAAAAATTCTTGGCAGCAGTTTTATTGGAGTACCACTGGTGTAATTATATGCAGCATCATTGGCTTTCTTAAATATTTTTAATTGCTTTTCTCCTTTTCATTATAGCTTAAAAGTGAATCCTTGTTCCATCCTTCTAAGCAAATGGACTTGACAGTAGATGGGGAGCCGCTGGATCTGGACCCTGGTCAAACTTTAATTTACTATGTTGATGAAAAAGCACCTGAATTTTCAATGCAGGGTCTAAGAGCTGGTGTTATTGCTATCATAGTAGTTGTGACATTAGCAATTATTGCTGGGATTGTTGTGCTGGTGAGTACAGAACATGTCAAATTTCATATAAGGGTGTATTCTTTGAAGAAAAGGTTAATAACATGAAAAGGTTACATCTAGGTTCTAAACATATTAATGAAACAATCTTCACTTTTTGTAATTCTCTGTAGTGAATGAATCTGTTGCATTCCTGGTCGCTTTTTACAAAACATTCACTTTATGAAGCACAAAAAGCTACTAACCTGACAAAAGCTGGCAGCTGTGCACTTCACAGGCCACTTATATTGCCACCAAGCAGCACTGTCCTTTACTTCTCACTGCAAAAAGTTCAACACTCCTGTGGGCAGTGCCTGTGGCTCAAAGGAGTAGGGCGCCAGCCCCATATGCCAGAGGTGGTGGGTTCAAACCCAGCCCCGGCTCAAAAAAAAAAAAGTTCAACACTCCTGCTAGGATTAATGCAAAATACCTGAACTCCCAAACCATCACAGAATCAAAGTTAGCAGCAAAGAAAAGGGTTTAAGGTGATAAATATGAAGCACCAATTCTTTTGTTTGTTTGTTTGTTTGAGACAAAGTCTCACTCTATTGCCTTAGGCTAGAGTGCCCTGACCACAGCAACCTCAAACTACTGGGTTCAAGTGATTACTGCCTTAGCCTCCCAAGTAGCTGGGACTACATACCTGGTTAATTTTTTTTTTTTTTTCTGTTTTTTTAGTAGAGATGGGGTGTTGCTCTTGCTCAGGCTGGTCTTGGACTCCTTTTTTTTTTTTTTTTTTGTAGAGACAGAGTCTCACATACCGCCCTCAGGTAGAGTGCCGTGGCATCACACAGCTCACAGCAACCTCTAACTCTTGAGCTTACGCGATTCTCTTGCCTCAGCCTCCCAAGCAGCTGGGACTACAGGCGCCTGCCACAACGCCCGGCTATTTTTTTGTTGCAATTTGGCCGGGGCTGGGTTTGAACCCGCCACCCTCGGCATATGGGGCCGGCGCCCTACTCACTGAGCCACAGGCACCGCCCGGTCTTGGACTCCTTAAACAATCTTCCCACCATGCTAGGATTATTTATTATAGGCATCAGCCACCGGGCCTGGCCTGAAGCACCAATTCTAAGTAAAGATCAGCAGATTGAATTTAGCAGTGCTTCAATGGAAGAATGTATCACCTGCAGAAGTAGGGCTTATTTTAGGAATGTAAGGATACTTCACCATCAGGAAATCTTAACAACATAACTGAATTCAGAAAGAGATTTGATGTTATATTTTCAGTTCAGTGGAATTACCACACTTGACTATCTGGAAGAAAACAAAAGTAGAATTACTGTTTCGTTCAACCAGGGCTGGCCAAATTACCCAACTATGGGTGAATGGCATGTCCAGAGCACAGCAATGTGAAAGGAAAGCGGCACTTCTGTTCATACACAGATTTCAGATGGATTATAGTTTAAAATGTAAAAATACAAGCCTCAAGAAAAATCAGAAAATGTTTGTGTATATATGACCTGTGACAAGGAAATCTATGAAGAAAAAGATGTGTTTGTCATTTTACATGACAAAGGTACTATAAAGTAAAAAATGTCAATGATCAGGGGAAAATATTCATGATATCTAAAATGAAAATGGATATTATGCATAATATACAAAGAATTCTTACAAATTGATGAAGAGACCTAAGGTAAGAATGGTAACAGGGGCTCAGTTCCTGTAGCTCAGCAGCTAGGGCACCAGCCACATACACCAGAGCTGGCAGGTTCGAATCCAGGCCAACTACAACCAAAAAACAGCTGGGCATTGTGGCGGGCGCCTGTAGTCCCAGCTACTTGGGTGGCTGAGGCAAGAGAATCGCTTAAGTCCAAGAATTTGAGGTTTGCTGTGAGCTATGATGCCACGGTACTCTACCAAGGGCAACATAGTGAGACTCTGTCTCAAAAAAAAAAAGGGAATGGTTGGGCGGCACCTGTGGCTCAGCGGGTAGGGCACCGGTCCCATATGCTGGAGGTGGCGGGTTCAAACCCAGCCCCAGCCAAAAAAAAAAAAATGGTAACAGGAAGAGGAATTTCAGATGGCATATAAACATATGGAAGATTAATCATAGAAATCTAATTGTCCTATAGAAATGAAAGCATGCGTACAGAAAAAAAGCAGATTCAAGATTATGCAGTTTTGCTTGTAAGGGTGAATCTGGGAAAAACCCTGTGTGTTTATACATGGCAGAATGATGTACTGTACCTTGCGATCTATGATGGAATAATATGAATGACTTCAGTCTATATCTTTTGTTTTAGAATGGTTCCTATGACACTGATAAAGGCTTGTAAAGATAGAAATGGTATCACACGCTCCCATTTTTAGACCCCCCCAAACTTAAATGCATGTGTTCATATGTGTTTCTGTTAGTTTGGAAAAGGTGTAGAAAGATTATTAAAGATTATTCATAGTTTTAGTTTATTGTTTCTTAAAATTTCCTTACTAAATGTTTATAAATAAATTTTTAAATTAAGTTTGTTCAAACATTATGTCCATTGAAAGCATATATGTTGATGTAGACCAACTTTTTGAGTATCAGTCCAAAACTGGTAGTAATTATTTTTCTTTCATTTAGGTTATTTCCAAAAAGAAGAGAATGGCAAAGTATGAGAAGGCTGAGGTAAATGGTTTACTTAAATAACAGAAGGCCTGGTTAAATGTCTTATTCCTAACAGTTGCCATACCTCCCTAGAGACTGTTGGATCTCAGTTATACTGGAGTCTGTTATACGTAGGTTCTTCGGGGAGTCTTAGAATGCACTCTTACCTAAGTTTTCTTGTGTGAGTTCCATGGCAGACCACCTAATAATGAATTTTGTTTCACGGAAGAGTGGAATGGAAAGCCATTGATTTTTTTATTTTACAATGTGTTAACGTGGTAGAATCTTTCATAGGTATAGTCCAGTGGATTAGCTTCACAGACACTCAAGTGTTACTAGTAATCTGATTTATTGTGTCTATGCCAGTGAAATAATTTAAAATGAACTGAATTTGTCATAATCTGTTGCATTCTAATGAATCCCTTATACTAGTGTGAAATAAAAGTGTCAGGTTGTTAGAGTGTTCAGTTCCTCGGAATTAAATAGGAACATACTTGTCCTTGACTCTTACCAATAACATTTTTGGTATACTCACCTATTTTTGTATTTCTGAGTATTTATTTGTAATTACGTATATGCCACTTACTAGTTTTTTAGCAAATAATAAAAATAGAAATGTAAACGAATATTGAAAAAAATTGAACAAAACCAGGAAGTTCTACCATTTTCTTCTCATTCCATAGTAGATCATCTGGCTTACCTGGTTTGGTGACCACAGGTCTAGGGGACTATCTCTGAGCTGAATTGTGACTGACAGACAAAATGACAATGTAGTGTTGTGGTTAACAGTGATACATATCTGGATTTTGACTACTTGTTAGCTGGGCAAGTTATATAACTTCTTT
The DNA here is from genome assembly GCF_027406575.1 of Nycticebus coucang. Classification (NCBI taxonomy): domain Eukaryota; kingdom Metazoa; phylum Chordata; class Mammalia; order Primates; family Lorisidae; genus Nycticebus; species Nycticebus coucang. The sequence continues at coordinate 45,807,594 of NC_069783.1, forward strand.
AAGCCTTTATATTTTCTCACTTGTAAAATGAAGATAATAGTATAGACCTGTTCCACAGATTAAATGTTATCTGTGTAAAGTAAGGATTAACATTAACCAAGTAAAGTGTTGGTCCTGTGCTTGCCACAGCAAAATGTCAAAATTAGTAGTAGTTGGAGGTGCCTGTAGCTCAGCAGCTAGGGCGTTGGCTACATACACTGAGGCAAGAGAATCACTTAAGCCCAAGAGTCTGAGGTTGCTGTGAGCTGTGATGCTACGGCACTCTACCAGGGGCGACATAGTGAGACTCTGTCTCAAAAAAAAAAAGTAGTAGTAGTTATTATCATCATTGTTGTCTCATTTCTGCCTATAACTAATTGTGTTATCTGGGACAGGTTACTTATTTCTGAACTTTGATTGTTTCACCTATAAAATTAAAGGTTGAGGGCGGCGCCTCTGGCTCAGTCGGTAGGGCACCGGCCCCATATACCGAGGGTGGAGGGTTCAAACCCGGCCCCGGCCAAACTGCAACCAAAAAAATAGCTGGGCGTTGTGGCGGGCGCCTGTAGTCCCAGCTACTCGGGAGGCTGAGGCAAGAGAATCACTTAAGCCCAGGAGTTGGAGGTTGCTGTGAGCTGTGTGAGGCCATGGCACTCTACCGAGGGCCATAAAGTGAGACTCTGTCTCTACAAAAAAAAAAATTAAAGGTTGATTGGAAAATGATATTGAAGACTGATAGAAAATGAACTGATTCTTCCTAGCTATAAAAATAGTGTGCAAAGGCAGCGCCTGTGGCTCAAAGGAGTAGGGCGCTGGCCCCATATGCCAGAGGTGGCAGGTTCAAGCCCAGCCCCGGCCAAAAACTGCAAAAAAAAAAAGTGTGCATTTGATAAAAATATGTATTCTTGGGCGGCGCCTGTGGCTCAGTCGGTAAGGCGCCGGCCCCATATACCGAGGGTGGCGGGTTCAAACCCAGCCCCGGCCAAACTGCAACCAAAAAATAGCCGGGCGTTGTGGCGGGCGCCTGTAGTCCCAGCTGCTCGGGAGGCTGAGGCAAGAGAATCGCTTAAGCCCAGGAGTTGGAGGTTGCTGTGAGCTGTGTGAGGCCACGGCACTCTACCGAGGGCCATAAAGTGAGACTCTGTCTCTACAAAAAAAAAAAAAAATCTATTCTTGAAGATAAAGCAAGAATCCCTGCTCCTATCCCTCGTGATTTTGGCCATGTTGTCTCTAAATAGCAGCTTGGACACAGTGTGTGTTTCCTTGTAATATAGATATATCTTTTTTTTTTTTGGTAGAGACAGAGTCTCACTTTGTCACCCTCGGTAGAGTGCATTGGCATCACAGCTCACAGCAACCTCCAACTCCTGGGCTTAGGCGGTTCTCTTGCCTCAGCCTCCCAAGTAGCTGGGACTGCAGGCGCCCGCCATGACACCCGGCTATTTATTTGTTGCAGTTTGGCGGGGGCCAGGTTTGAACCCGCCACCCTCGGTATATGGGGCCGGCGCCCTACCCACTGAGCCACAGGTGCTGCCCAATATATCTTTTTTTATTCAAATGAGTCTTCCAAATGTAGAAGATAATCTTCTTTCTTCTCAAAATGTTTCTTTTAAACTATTTTCAGAATGAAAAGATTGGAAAATTACTTAATTTTTTTTTCTGTACTTTTCCCCTTTGTTTCAGATAAAGGAGATGGGTGAGATGCATAGAGAATTCAATGCATAACTACTGTAATTCGAAGATTAACTACAAGAAGGGAATAAGTAAATGGACTCAGATTCCAAATGTATGCACATAGAACAAAGAGAAGATCTTTGAGGATTATTGTTTTGTTAGTTAACATCATGTATTTGCAGTAGTGAAGTCTATGCTCAGAATATAAGCAGCGTGAAATTGGCTTTACCAATCTAAAAATTTGACCACAAGTGTCTTATATATGCAGATCTAATAGAAAACCCAAACTTGGACTGCATAGTTAAAATTATTTATGCATAACATTGAAGAATATGCACTAGACATGCTTCCACGGTAGAGTTTGAATGACTACTATCTCATTTGTGATTTAAAGCTGCCTTTCTGTTTACTTTGAGTCTTGTACATATAAACATTTTTTATGAAGTATGAAATAAAACATTTAAAACTGAATTTTGTAACTTTGAATCATACCTGAATGAAATCTCAAATTTCATAGCATACACATTATAGGTTTAAAAGTTATAAATGCTAACTACAAAGTGGAATTTTCCATGAGTACTTACAATCAAGTATATTTGATATAAAATGTACTTGTGCAGTGCAGTGGCTTCCACCGGTAGTCTCAGCTACTGGGAGGCTGGAGCAAGAGGATCGCTTAAGCCCAGGAGTTTGAGGCTGCAGGGATTCAGATAGATAGATAGATAGATAGACAGACACATACATATATGTACATGAAAAATAGAGATGTATGGCTAGATAACTTTACAGACAGCCCTCATAAAGTGTATAACCCATAATACGGAACTTCTACATAGAAAAATCAGTTTTATTCTGAGCGAACCTGAGATTCAGTTTGAAATAAAAATTGGCATTTTGGTACAACAGTTACATCTTGAAGCATGGTTAATTGATGGAGGGTTGTAAACTATGAATTGTATGGTTTTTGAATTAGAACAATGTTTAACATAGCACTTTCTCAATATCTTATATAATGGACAATTATAGTACAATTGCATTTTACTTTTAGTTACCTAGAAAACTTAGTATGGGTCAGGGGCAGTGGCCCACACCTGTAATCCTAATACTGGGAAGCTGAAGTGGGAGGATTACTTGAGGCCAGGAGTTTGAGACCAGTCTGAGTGACATAGGCAGACACCCATCTTTACAAAAAACTTAAAAATTAGCCAGGTTTGGGCGGCGCCTGTGGCTCAGTGAGTAGGGCACTGGCCCCATATACCGAGGGTGGTGGGTTCAAACCCAGCCCTGGCTGAACTGCAACAAAAATAGCTGGGCGTTGTGGCAAAACATAGGCGGGCACCTGTAGTCCCGTCTACTCAGGAGGCTGAGTCAAGAGAATCACCTAAGCCCAAGAGCTGGAGGTTGCTGTGAGCTGCGACGTCACAACACTACCAAGGGTGACAAAGTGAGACTCTGTCTCTAAAAAAAAAAAAAATTAGCCAGATTTGGTGGTACTTGTGGTATCAGCTACTTGGGAGGCTGAGGTAGGAGGATCACTTGAGTCCAGGAATTGAAGGGTGCAGCCAGCTATGGTCACACCACTGTACTTCCATCTGGGCAACTGCCAGACCCCATCTCCAAAAAGCTGCAAAGTATACTGGAATATTCTGCTTTTGATAGGACTTTTTTTTTTTTTTTTTTGTAGAGACAGAGTCTCACTGTACTGCCCTTGGGTAGAGTGCCGTGGCGTCACACGGCTCACAGCAACCTCTAACTCTTGGGCTTACGTGATTCTCTTGCCTCAGCCTCCCGAGCAGCTGGGACTACAGGCACCCGCCACAACGCCCGGCTATTTTTTTGTTGTTGTTGCAGTTTGGCCGGGGCTGGGTTTGAACCCGCCACCCTCGGCATATGGGGCCAGCGCCCTACTCACTGAGCCACAGGCGCCGCCCTGATAGGACTTTTAAAAACTACTATGGAAAGGATAATAGTAAAGAAAATATGAAAGCTAGATTTAAACATTTGGCTATCATTTTTATCCTTTCTGTGGGGTCCCCAAGATCTCATACCCCGATGTACATGTCCTAATTCCCTTCCCCTATTTTTTTTTTTTCTTTGAGACAGAGTCACTCTGTGGTCCTAGGTGGAGTGCCATGGTGTCATAGCTAATAGTAATCTCCAACTCCTGGATTTGAGCAATCCTCTTGCCTGAGGAGCTGGAACTACATGCACCAGCCACTAGCCTGGCTAGTTTTCCTATTTATAGTAGAGATGAGGTCTCACCTCTCTTGCTCAGGCTGGTCTTGAATTCCTGAGCTTAGGTGATCCACCTGTATTGGCCTCCCAGCGTGCTAGGATTACAGACATGAGCCACCACACCTGGCCTTCTTTCCTCTCCTTGAATGTGGCATCACCTGTGAATGTGGTGGACCATTTTAATCTGTAATAAGATTAAGTTATATTAATTATACTGCAAATGTGAAGGAACCCTGCAGATGTAATTAAGATCCCTAATCAGATTTTTTTTTTTTTTTTTTGAGACAGTCTTATTTTGTGAGTGGGGAAGCGTCACAGCTCACAGTAACCTCAAACTTGGGCTCAAGCAATTCACTTGCTTCAGCTTCCTGAGTATCTGGGACTATAGGCGCCTGCCACAATGCCCAGCTATTTTTAGAGATAGATGAGCTCTTGCTCATGCTGGTCTGGAATTCCTGAGCTTAAGCAATCCATCCACCCACCTCGGCCTCTCAGAGTGCTAGGATTACATCCATGAGCCATTGCATTGGGCCTCCTAATCCGATTGAATTAAAAGGGAGATTAGTCTGGGTGGGTCTGACCTACCCAGGTGGACCTTTTGAGAGTGTCTAAGAGACAAGCAGAAACAGCAGAAGTGGCTGGGTGCTGTGGTTCACACCTGTAATCCTTGGGGAGGCCAAGGTGGGAGGATTCCCTTCAGCACAGTTATTTGAGACCAGCCTGAGCAAGAGTGAGACCCCATCTCTACTAAAAATAGAAAAACTAGCTGGGCATTATGGCAGGTGCCTGTAGTCCAGCTACTCAGAGGCTGAGGCAAGAGGACTGCTTGAGCTCAAGAATTAGATGTTGCTGGGCAGCGCCTGTGGCTCAGTGAGTGGGGCGCCGGCCCCATATGCCGAGGGTGGCGGGTTCAAGCCCAGCCACGGCCAAACTGCAACAACAACAAAAAAAAAATAGCCGGGCGTTGTGGCGGGCGCCTGTAGTCCTGGCTACTCGGGAGGCTAAGAGAATCGCTTAAGCTCAGGAGTTGGAGGTTGCTGTGAGCTGTGTGATGCCATGGCACTCTACCGAGGGCCATAAAGTGAGACTCTGTCTCTACAAAAAAAAAAAAAGAAGTAGAGGTTGCTGTGAGTTAGGCTGGTGCCATGGCACTCTACTCTGTCTCAAAAAAAGAAAAGAAAAAAAAAATTGATGTGCTTTCCTGTTAGTCTTAGGGCAAAATGCCATATTAATGGCATGAGCCATGTGTCAGAATAGCAGGTGGACCCTAGGAACTGAGGGCCTCAGTCCCACAACCAGAGGCACTAAATTTTGCCAGCAACTAGTGAGCATGGAAGACCCCCCTGAGGCCCTGATAAGATTATAGTCCTGGCCAAAACCTTCATTGCCATCTCGAGAACCTGAACAAAAGACCCAGTTAACCTATATGCCTAGACTTCTGACTCATGGAAACTGACATAATAAATGTTCTAAAGGCCGGTTGCAGTGGTTCATACCTGTCATCCTAGCACTCTGGGAGGCTGAGGCTGTTGATTACTTGAGCTCATGAGTTCAAGACCAGCCTGAGCAAAAAGCAAGATCCGGTCTCTACTAAAAATAGCAAAACTGGCTCAGCACTTGTAGCTTAGCAGCTAGAGTACCAGCCACATACACAAGAACTGGCAGGTTCGAACCCAGCCTGGGCCTGCCAAACAATGACAACTACAAAAAAAAAAAAAAAAGCCAGGCGTTGTGGTGAGTGCCTATAATCTCAGCTACTTGGGAGGCTGAGGCAAGAGAATTGCTTAAGCCCAAGAGTTTGAGGTTGCTGTGAGCTGTGATGCTACAGCACTCTACTGGGGGCAACATAGTGAGACTCTGTCTCAAAAAAATAAAAATAAACTGAGGCAAGAGGATTGCCTGAGCCGAAGAGTTGGAGGTTGCTGTGAGCTATATGATGCCATGGCACTCTACTCAGGGTGACAGCTTGAGACTCTATCTCAAAAAAAAAAAAAAAAAGATCTAAGATGCTAAATTTGTGGCAATTTATTATGCAATGATTAATGCAACCAGTAAAAAGAACTATAAAGTCAATAGGAATAGTAAACGTAAGGAACAGCCACTACCCCGAGGGCTAAGGCAGAGGACCCAAAGAAGCGAAACTCTCCATTTCCCCCATCCCTGGATCCCTGGCTGAGATCCAGACCTTGTGAGAGAATGAACTGTGACTCCCTGAATAGCAGAAAAGTTGCTGTGATACAACGGTGGCCGAACTTCTTGAAAATCTGAATCGTAGAATTTGCTGAAAATCTCTGTAGGGTAGGAGTCATCAAACTATAGTGATGTTTACATAGTCCTGCCACCTGTGTTTACGTAGTCCAGGGATCAGTGATTTTTTGTTTGTTTGTAGAGTCCTGCCACTCTACTTTATCACCCTTGGTAGAGTGCTGTGGTGTCACACAGCTCACAGCAACCGCCAACTCCTGGGCCCAGGTGATTCTCTTGCCTCAGCCTCCCGAGCAGCTGGGATTATGGCACCTGCCACAACACCTGGCTATAGTTTGGCCAGGGCCGGGTTTGAACCCTCCACCCTCAGTGTATAGGGCCAGCATCCCACTCATTGAGCCACAGGCACCGCGCCCCAATGATTTTTTTTTTTTAATGGTAGAATAAAATGAAGTATTTCATGATATGTGAAAATCATAAGAAATACAAATTTCTGGGTGGCGCCTGTGGCTCAGTCGGTAAGGCGCCGGCCCCATATACCAAGGGTGGCAGGTTCAAACCCGGCCCCGGCTGAACTGCAATCAAAAAAAAAAAATAGCTGGGTCTTGTGGCGGGCGCCTGTAGGCCCAGCTACTTGGGAGGCTGAGGCAAGACAATCGCTTAAGCCCAGGAGTTGGAGGTTGCTGTGAGCTGTGTGACACCACAGCACTCTACAGAGGGCCATAAAGTGAGACTCTGTCTCTACAAAAAAAAAAAAGAAATTTATATTTCTTTTTTTTTGTGGTTTTTGGCCAGGGCTAGGTTTGAACCTGCCACCTCCGGCATATGGGACCAGCGCCCTACTCCTTGAGACACAGGCACCGCCTTGAAATATAAATTTCAGTGTCCATAACATTTTATTGGAGCACAACTACATTTACGTATTGTGTGTGGCTGTTTCACACCATAACAGCGGAGTTGAGTACAGTTGTCTCTTGAACATTGAAGGAATTAGGGGAACTCAGCCCTGCATATTGAAAATCCACATATAGGGCGGTGCCTGTGGCTCAGTGAGCAGGGCGCCGGCCCCATATATGGAGGGTGGCGGGTTCAAACCCAGCCCCGGCCAAACTGCAACAACAACAACAAAAAAATAGCTGGGCACTGTGGCGGGTGCCTGTAGTCCCAGCTACTTGGGAGGCTGAGGCAGGAGAATCGCCTAAGCCCAGGAGTTGGAGGTTGCTGTGAGCTGTGTGATGCCACAGCACTCTACCGAGGGCAATAAAGTGAAACTCTGTCTCTACAAAAAAAAAAGAAAATCCACATATAACTTTTGATCCCCCTGAAAACTTAACTACTAATAGCTTACAGTTGACTGAAGCCTCACTGATAACATAAACAATCAATTAACATATTTCTTATGGGCCCAGTGTGGTGGCTTACACCTGTGATCCTAACACTCTGGGAGGGTGAGGCAGGTGGATTGCCTGAGCTCTGGAGTTCAAGACCAGCCTGAGCAACAGAAAGACCCTGTCTCTACAAAAACTAGAAAAACTAGCCAGATGTGGTGGCACAGGTCTGTAGCCCCAGCTACCCAGGGAGGCTGAGGCAAGAGGATTGCTTCAGCCCAAGAGTTTGAGGTTGCTATGTGCTATGATGCCACAGCACTCTATCCAGAGTGACAGAGACTCAATCTCAAAAAAGAGGAAAGGAAAAGAAAACTCATATTTCATATATGTGTCTTCTTACAATAGAGAAGCTAGAGAAAAGAAAATGTTATTGGGAAAATCATAAGGAAGAGAAAATGTATTTACTATTCATTAAGTGGAACTGGATCATCATAATGATCTTCATCTTTATCATCTTCACATTGAATAGGCGAGTGAGGAGGAGGAGGAAGATGAATGGTCTTTCTTGCTGTCTCACGCCATAGCACGCTACTCAGAGTGTCGGAGGTAGGGGAGGCAGAAGAGGCAGGAACACTCAGTGTAACTTTTATCAAAAAAATCTGTGTATAAATAGATTTGTGCAATTCAAACCTGCACATAAATAGACTTGTCCAATATCCCACAACGTGTAAAATATTTACTCTGGTCCTCTGCAGGAAGTTTGCTGACCCCTGCTCTCAGGTGGGATGGGGGCAGCTATTCACAGGCAGGTGTCTCAGCCCTCTATGAAATTGCTTGTGGGATGGAGTGGGAGACACTCAGGGAAGCCTCTGGATGCTGTCCACTGCCGGAGCAGCAGTGTGCTAGGGAAGCCACCCATGCTGCAAGAGCCTGATGATGGAGAAGCCCTGGGTGTTGCAGGAGCCTGCCAAGCCAGCACACCAGAGCTAGAAAACAATCCTTCCTCTTGAGGTGCCTCCCAGCGCCCTCTGCTGACCAAACTTCAGATCATTTTCACAGAAAAGGGAAAAGGGTGAATTTAAAAACAAAGGCAATAAGCCAACAACTGGCAGTCTTCAACCTGTTGCCTTCTTTCTAGTCTGTCCTGTCACTTCTTAAGCTACTGTTGCTAAGGTCAACACTGACCCTATTCCCCTAGTGTTGAATCGTTTGAATTCCCCGCAATCTATCAGCCGTTCTAACAATCTATCAGCCCTTTTGCCTATCCCAGTATGTTGCCTGTACATCATTTTCCTTGCCTTCACTAGTATGCTGATTGTTTTCCTCTGAAATACTGATGTTCCCAGGCTTTTTTTTTGGAGACAAGAGTCAGGGTCTCGCTTTTGCTCAGGCTAGTCTTGAACTCCTGAGCTCAGGCAATCCACCTGCCTCAGCCTCCCAGAGTGTTAGGATCACAGACGTGAGCCACCACACTGGGCCCATAAGAAATATGTTAATTGTTTGTTTATGTTATCAGTGAGGCTTCAGTCAACTGTAAGCTATTAGTAGTTAAGTTTGGGGGGGAGAGATGGAAAATGAGCCACTGTACCCAGTCTTTCCTCTCTTTTTCTTCTTGGAGGATTTCATCCATTGTTTTAGGCATACCTAGATGATAACAGAAGCACCATCTTCATTTCTGTCCTTCATCCTGAGCTTTGTACTAAACTGTTTCATGTAACTAGGCTTTAATAATCTCTTCATCTTCCTCCATGAACCTAGTCCCAAATTCCCTTCTTTTTTTTTTTTTTTTTTGAGACAGTTTCACTTCATCACCCTCGGTAGAGTGCCGTGGTGTCACAGCTCACAGCAACCTCCAACTCCTGGGTTTAGGCAATTCTCTTGCCTCAGCCTCCTAGTAGCTGGGACTACAGGTGCCAGCCACAACACCCAGCTATTTTTTTGTGCAGTTTGGCCGGGGCTGGGTTTGAACTCACCACCCTCGGTATATGGGGCCGGTGCCCTACTCACTGAGCCACAGGTGCCACCCCCAAATTCCCTTCTTTTACCTCTGCTGTTGCTTCAGTTGCCAGTTCCTGTGATTCTCCCCCCTAAAATATGCTCATCTTACACATTTCCCCTGAACTCTTTGCCACCCATCTAGTCCCTCTCCTGCACAAACCCCACATTTGCTACTAGAATTAGTTGCCTAAAGTTGATCATAACCCTTCTTTTTTTGTCATAACACTTTATTAAATTTCAAAATATAAAGTGGGTACACGTTTTTTTACATGGATAGCTTTTATAGTGCTTAAGTCAGGGCTCTTAGTGTGCCCATCACCTGAATAGTGTTTTCTGTATCTGATGGGTAAGTTTTTAGACCTCCCTCTTTTTTTTTGAGAGATAGAGTCTCACTATGTTGCCCTCCGTAGAGTGCTGTGGCATCACAGCTCACAGCAACCTCAAACTCTTGGGCTTACGCGATTCTCTTGCCTCAGCCTTCCAAGTAGCTGAGACTATAGGTGCCTGCCACACGCCCAACTATGTTTTTTGTTGCAATTGTCATTATTGTTCAGCTGGCCCAGGCCAGGTTTGAACCCTCCAGTCTGGGTGTATGTGGCTGGCACCTTAACCACTGTGCTACAGGTGCCAAGCCTAGACCCCCTCCTTTTTTGAGACAGTCTCACTCTGTTGCACCCTGGGTGTAGTGCTGTGGGGTCATAGCTCACAGCAACCTCAAACTCTTGGGCAATCCTCTTGTCTCAGCCTCCAGAGTAGCTGAGACTACAGGCATCTGCCACAACATCCAGCTAGTTTTTCTATTTTTGGTAGAGACGAGGTCTCACTCTTGCTCAGGCTGGTCTGCAACTCCTGGAACTCTTGGAACTTCTGCCTCAGTGCTAGCATTACAGGTGTGAGCCACTGCACCTGGCCTTCTTGATTTCTAATGACCGTTACATCTCTTTGTGTCTATCCTGTGCTCATCGATTGATTAGTCCCCAACCATTACAGAGAACATGTGTTTGTTTTTCTATTCCTGAGATTCTTTGCTTAGGATAATGGTCTCCAGTGCCATTCAGATTTCTGCAAAAGACGTTATTTCATTCCTTTTTTGTGGCTGAGTAGTACTCCATGGTATACAGTACAGTATATACATTTTGTTAATCCTCTCATGAATTGATGCACACCTAGGTTGATTCTGTATCTTTGCAATTGTGAATTATGCTGCAATAAACATTCAAGTGCAAGGGTCTTTGGTAAAATGACTTCTTTTCCTTTGGATAGATACTCAGTAGGGGATTGTTGGATTGAATGGTGTGGGTCTACCTTTATTTCTTTGATGAATCACCGTACTGTTTTCCATAGAGATTGTACTGATTTGCAGTCCCACCAATAGTGAATGTGTATAAGCATTCCTATCTCTCTGCATCCATGTCAACATCTATTGTTTTTTTGAGACAGAGTCTTACTATGTCGTCCTCTGGTAGAGCGCTGTGATATCACAGCTCACAGCAACCTCAAACTCCTGGGCTTAAGCGATTCTCTTGCCTCAGCCTCCTGAGTAGCTGGGACTACAGGTGTCCGCCACAACATCTGGCTAATTTTCTTGTTGCAGTTGTTCTTGTTTAGCTGGCCCAGGCTGGGCTCGAACCCACCAGCCTCAGTGTATGTGGCTGGCGCTGTAACCACTGTGCTGTGGGTGCTGAGCCTGCTTTTTTGATTTTTTGATAATGGCCATACTGACAGTGGTAAGGTGATAACTCATTGTGGTTTTAATTGCATTTCTCTGATGAGTAGTGAAGTTGAGCATTTTTTTGTATGTTTTTTTAATATCTATTTTCTTTTGAGAAACTTCTGATGTCTTTTACCCACTTTTAAGTGGGTTTTTTTCTTGCTGATTTGTATGAGTTCTCTGTAGATTGATCAAAACACTTAATATGGCATAAAATCTACCCCTGTCCTCTGCCAGAGGGGCATATAAGGCTTTTCATAGTCTGGCCTTGTAGCAAGCACTTTTTCTCCTTTTGACTGTCCAGCATGCTATCTCCTCTTTAACCTAGGAAGTGTGTTTGTGTGTGTGTGTGTGTGTGTGTGTGTGTGTGTGTGGTGTTAGTGAAAATGACTTCTCTACCTCCCTTATTGGAAGTTTAAGGGCAGAGATCCTATTTTTGTTGTGAGCATCCAGGACATAAGCATCCCCACCTATGACTTTTTGTGATGAAAAGAAATAAGGACTGTTGAGCACACACTCATGGCAATGGTGTCATGAGACCAGTGACACCAGTCATAGGAGCATTGCAGAGCTGGCATTCCAGCCAGTGGGGTCCTATGGTCATCTAGCTGTGGTCGCTCTGCTTGGTCTCCTTTGGCCCCTTCTTCCTCTCCATTCCTGCTGCCAATAACCTGCTCCAGAATTTCATCCCATGTCTGGATTAATGTAATTAGTGACTTCCCTAAAACCAAATTCTCCACACTCTAAATCAGGGGTTCTCAACTTGTGGGTTGTGACTCACAGGAACTGTATTAAAAGGGCCTTGGCATCAGCAAGTTTGAGAACCACTGCTCTAAATCATTTGTCAATGTCATTCATAGAATTAAAATCTACTCATAATCTGCCTTATTTCCCACTATATCCCCAATATATCAAATTTTACTGCTTTGAAGATTTTCCTTCCTACTCCAAATGTTCCTGTTCCTATGTCTACTCACATCTTTGCTTGGGTTCTATCTTGTCTTTGCTTATTATGTTCTTTCTTATGCCTGGGAAACCCTCTACCCAGCCAAGGCTCAATGCAAGATCTATTTCTTTCTTAAATCCTCTTAACACTTCAACCTCTGCTCTTTCTACTTTCACTTAAAGCATATATAATTTCACAACTCTTTCCCATCATCCTAAAACATGTTCCCCTTCCCTCACTAAAAATTCCCACTGACACTGTCTCCCTAACAAGCTACCATTCACATTCCCATCTGTCTTTTCCTTTCTTATCAAACTTAAAAGGGAACTAGCAAATTCTGCTTTCAGAATGAATTCTTAATGAACTGGTAGAGCTTTTGTTCCCTATGTTTAACTATAAAGAGCTTTTTCAAAAACTAAAGATGACTTCTTGAGATTCTTTGTCTATTTTTTTTTCTTCTTGAGACAGAATCTTACTCTCCCACCCTGGATAGACTGCTGTGGCATCATCATAGCTCACAGTAACCTCAAACTCTTGGGCTCAAGTGATCCACTTGCCTCAGTCTCCCGTGTAGTTGGAGGGACTACAGATGCTTGCCACAATGCCCAGCTACTTTTACTATTTATAGTAGAGATGGGAATCTCAGTCTTGCTCAGGCTGGTCTTAAACTCCTGAGCTCACAGGATCCTTCTACCCCAGTCTCCCAGAGTGTTTAATCACAGGCTTGAGCCAGCAGGCCCAATCTATCCCCCTTCTTGAATTTAATTGTGTTTTTCTCTTGTGTTGTAACATTTCTTTGTATATTCTGGATATAAGCCACTCATCAGATAAAGATTTTATTTATTGGGCGGCGCCTGTGGCTCAAGGAGTAGGGCGCCGGTCCCATATGCCGCATATGCCGGAGGTGGCGGGTTCAAACCTAGCCCTGGCCAAAAACCAAAAAAAAAAAAAAAAAAAAAGATTCTATTTATTTATTTATTTTTGAGACAGAGTCTCAGCTCACAGCAACCTCAAACTCTTGGGCTTAAGCAATTCTTTTGCCTCAGCCTCCCAAGTAGCTGGGACTACAGGCACCTCCCACAACACCCGGCTATTTTTTGTTGTTGTTGTTGTTGTTGCAATTGTCATTGTTGTTTAGCTGGCCTGGGCTGGGTTTGAATCCGGCTCCCTTGGTGTATGTGGCTGGTGCTGTAACCACTGTGCTACTGGCATCGAGTCCAGATAGAAGATTTTACACCCACTAGAATAGTGATAATAAGGAAGATAGACAATAACAAGTGTTGGTGAGGCTGTGAAGTTGGAACCCTCATACATTGCTCGTGGGGATGTAAAATGTTGCATCAGTTTGGAAAATAGATTGGTAGTTACTCAAAATGTTAAACACAGCACATAAATCATATGGATTGTTGTTTGGCATAAGAATTACAGTTAAGGGCGGCGCCTGTGGCTCAGTCGGTAAGGCGCTGGCCCCATATACCAAGGGCAGTGGGTTCAAACCCGGCCCCGGCTGAACTGCAGCCAAAAAATAGCTGGGCATTGTGGCGGGCGCCTGTAGTCCCAGCTATTCGGGAGGCTGAGGCAAGAGAATCGCTTAAGCCCAGGAGTTGGAGGTTGCTGTGAGCTGTGTGATGCCACGGCACTCTACCGAGGGCCATAAAGTGAGACTCTGTCTCTACAAAAAACAAAAAAAAGAATTACAGTTAAATATAATTAGCCGCGATCCTTTCTCCAGGCATATTAAAATATGAGCGTATTAAAAATATGAGCTAGGAGAGCAGCGCCTGTGGCTCAGTGGGTAGGGTGGCAGGTTCCAACCTGGCCCTGGCCAAACTGTAACAAAAAGTAGCCAGGTGTTGTGGTGGACACCTGTAGTCCCAGCTACTTGGGAGGCTGAAGCAAGAGAATCGCCTAAGCCCAGGAGTTGGAGGTTGCTGTGAGCTGTGACACCACGGCACTCTACTGAGGGTGATAAAGTGAGACTCTGTCTCTAAAAAAAAAAATAAATAAATATGAGCTAGGAGTTCCACTTGGTCTAGATATATATATGGAAGAGCAATAAAAACATCTCCACATGCAAACTTGTATACAAAAGTTCATAGCGTAATGGCCTCCAAATGTCCAGCAAGTGATGAATGGATAAATAAAATGTGATGTAGACATACAATGAAATATTATTTAATAATAAAAAGAAGTACTGATACATGATATAACATGGATGAACTTCAAAAATATTATGGTAAATGAAAAGCCAGTCACTAAGTTATATGATTCCATTCATACGAAATGTTGAGAAGAGGCAAATCTATAGAGATAGGTAGAAGATTAGTGGTTATGACCCATTGTAGGTAGGTGAGGCCAATGAATATGTTTGAACTCCCCCCTTTCCCTATTCTGCCGCTGAATTAAGTTTGGGCCATTTCGGTTGGGGAAGGGCAAGGTGAACAGGATTGTGCAATACCTTTTCTAAGGGAATTAATTAGAAAATTAATCGATGGGTCCTTAGCTCCTTCAAGTTTTTGCTCAACATTTACAAAAACTTCAATCTTAAGTTTTTTGTCTTTTTTTTTTGAGACAGAGTTTCACTATGTCACCCTCTGTATAATGCTATGACATCATAGCTCACAGCAACCTCAAACTCTTGGGCTTAAGCAATTCTCTGCTTCAGCCTCCCAAGTAGCTGGGACTACAGGCGCCCGCCACAATGCCCAGCTACTTTTTGGCTGTAGTTGTCATTGTTGGGCAGGCCCGGACTGGGCTTGAACCTGCAAGCTCCGGTGTGTGTGACTGGTGCCCTAGCCGCTTGAGCTATAGGCACCGAGTCTAATCTATATATTTTTCAAATGTACTTCTTCTTCTTCCTTTTTTTTTGTTTTTTGAAACAAAGTTTCACTTTGTTGCCCGTAGTAGAGTGCCATGGCTTCTAGATCACAGCAACCTCAAACTCTTGGGCTCAAATGATCCTCCTGCCTCAGCCTCCCAAGTAGCTGGGACTACAGGCACCCACCACCACGACCGGCTATATTTTAGAGACTGGGTCTCGCTCTTGCTCACGCTGGTCTGGAACTCTTGAGCTCAGGCAATCCACCTGCCTCTGTCTCCCACACTGCTGGGATTACGGGCGTAAGCATCTAATGCATTTCGTTTACTTAACTAAATCCTTTCATTAGAATGTAAGCAGAACAACGGCTGTGATTTTTCTTTTTACTGGTGCTCCTGGAGCCAAGAAGAGCCATACAGTCCGAGCAGGCCATATAAATACACATTTCTGAATGAATGAATTTTTTTTTTTCTTGTGGTTTTTTGGCCGGGGCTGGGTTTAGAACCCGCCACCTCCAGCATATGGAACCGGCACCCTACTCCTTGAGCCACAGGCGCCGCCCCTGAATGAATGAATTAATCAAAGAGTGGACTAAACGAGAATTTGGCTAGTAAGAGGCAGTAAGGAGGCTGTGGGGCAAAAACCTGTGTTTGCTTAAAAAAAAAAAAAAAAAAAAAAAGGAGGGCACAGTTGGAGAGGGGCACAAGTTTGAAAAAACTACTGGGAGGAGGAGGAAGTTTAGTTTTCCTTTGTTTTCAATGATCTTTGTAGTGTCACACCCACGCTTCCTGGCTCGAAAGCTCCACACCCGCCGGGAACTTCCCACCTGGTCGCCGCCCGCCCAGCCTCTCAGCTACCTGAATTCCAATTGGCGTATCTCCGAAAACCTGGAGAAAGGATCGCGGCTAATTATTCGCTTCTGCGGGCCCAAGCGCGACCTGGGGGCAAGCATGCGCAGTGGACAGAGTCCCAGAGTTCGCGGGAAGCTGGGCCGCGTCTGTTTATGATTGGCTGCTACAGCAGACTCCCGCCCAGCAAAACCCAGCGCTGGATGCTGATTGGGTGTATCCTCAGAGGCCGACTCCGCCTGCGGGGCGAAGGAGGGGAGGCGGGAAACAGTGGTGGGTGCGGGGTCGTGTGGCTCTCTCAACCAGGTGGTGGAGTAAGGTTTTGAAATGGCGGTGCAGCCGAAGGAGACGCTGCAGCTGGAGAGCGCGGCCGAGGTCGGCTTCGTGCGCTTCTTCCAGGGCATGCCGGAGAAACCAACCACCACGGTGCGCCTCTTTGACCGAGGCGACTTCTACACCGCGCACGGCGAGGACGCGCAGCTGGCCGCCCGGGAGGTGTTCAAGACCCAGGGCGTGATCAAATATATGGGGCCAGCAGGTGAGGGCCGGCACGAGCGGGCTCGGGAGGGACCCGGGATCCTAAGCGGGCAGTCTCCCCCACCCCACCCCAAAGAAGTGAGTGGCGAGCAGCCTTTCCGCCACGGGGGCGGGGACGTTGGTGGTGCCTTGTCCAGAATTCTGCTTCCCCCTAGCCCTGCTTTGTGCAGTAGGGACGGCCCCGGCCAGCTCAGCCCCCAAATCCGTGCCTCTCCAGGTGCCAAACTCATAACTAACACTCACGAAGTATTGACACCGTCCCTGGCTTTTAAAAATATTTTTTCATTTTCCAGCAGTCGCGTAGGTCTCGCGTTGGCCTGTAGCATTCATTGCAAACGCTGCCAAAATCTTTTATTACAAACAGCAGCCAGGAGTGAGATTTAGACTAGAGGGAGATTTGGGAATATTTTTTATGTCACCTACATAATTTTGTGCACATGACAACTCCATTTATGCTGCCGGCCCACTTTAGGGATCTGTAATCGACCACTATTGAGTAGTATGGGGAAGTGGTCAGAACCGTAGACTCTGGAGGCGAGCTGCTTGGATTCAAGTCGCCGCCCCTGACCTTGGGCTAGTCATGGAAGTTGTCTGTGCTTTAGCTTGGGATTCAGTGCCCTCCATCACCTGGCCCCATCTCCCCCTGCATCCTTCAGCATCTTTTGTGGAAAGCTACGGACTTCTCATTCTGTGTGGGCTGCATGTTCTAGATAGTTAATGTTGACCTCTTTTCTTCCCGACTTCTTTGCTTTTTCTTTTAGTTCTTATAATGGAAAGAGCATTCTAGGGGGAGTAAGGAGTTGTGGTTTCTCGTCCTGAGTCTGCCGCGTGCGAATGCGGTATTACTGAGAAAAGATGTTTCATTCATTAGATAGAAATTTGTTGTCAGGGTTATGGACACTAGATGAAAAGGCAACATTTCCACTTTTGTAGAGCTCACTCTATTGGAGAGCAAGGCAGACTTAATTACAAGATGGAGATTTATGGAAGTGAGCTCCATAAGAAGTTGGTCAAGATGCATAGAGGCAGGATCGCCCAAGCTGGAGACTTCAGAAAGAGGCATGGAAAACTAAATTCCATTGGGAGTCATGGGTTAATTTGAGAGGGAGAGGGCCTGGAAGGAGGTAGACTGGGATCTTTGGTGTAGAAATTGAGGGGGGGTGGGTGGGATCAGATGACAAAGGCTTTTTATGTTGTGCTGAGATACTGGAATTTTATCCTGTAAGCAGTGAAAAGTTAAAGACTTTTCTTTCTTTCTTTTTTTTTTGTAGAGACAGAGTCTCACTGTATCGCCCTCGGGTAGAGTGCCGTGGTGTCACACGGCTCACAGCAACCTCTAACTCTTGGGCTTACGCGATTCTCTTGCCTCAGCCTTCCGAGCAGCTGGGACTACAGGCACCTGCCACAATGCCCGGCTATTTTTTGGTTGCAGTTTGGCCAGGGCTGGGTTTGAACCCGCCACCCTCGGCATATGGGGCCGGTGCCCTACTCACTGAGCCACAGGCGCCTCCCGACTTTTCTTTTTTTTAAGACAGAGTCTCACTATATCACCCTTGGTGAGTGCTGTGGCGTCACAGCTCACAGCAGCCTCAAACTCTTGGGCTTAAGCGATTCTCTTGCCTCAGCCTCCCAAGTAGCTGGGACTGCAGGCACCCGCCACAACGCCCAACTATTTTTTGTTATTGTTGTCCTCATTGTTGTTTAGCTGGCCAGGGCCACGTGGAAGGTACTGTCACCACTGAGCTATGGGCCTGAGCCAAGACTTTTAAGTAAATGTCAAATAGTGTGTTGGATCATTTTGGCTATCCTGTGGAGGATGAGTAAGGGGCAAGAGTTGAGATATAGGACTAGTTAAGACTAACCAGAGATTGTTATAGGTGGCTTCATGGTTAATGATGGTCTCAGTTCCTTTTTTCAATGTAAAGCAATTATTTGGATCCTGTTACTCAAGACTAGAGCACATAGCTCTTTTCTTGAATTCAGTTTAGAGTGCTAAAACGCATTTTGAGTGGTATAAAAAGTTCTAAGCTACTGTATACATTTTCATTTGGATCACTGACTTTTTTTTGAGAAAAGATTTTATTTTATTTTGTATGGAACTTTAGCAAAAGTTGTTTACCATTTCAGAAAAATACATTGCCAATGGCAATACCTCTCATATATTTGAGTCAGAAACATACAAAGAAACAAAATCCAGCAGTATTAATATGCTGTATAATTATTCCATTCTTGGTGATTCTATGTTTAGGGGCAAAAATTAGATTACTTATTAAAGTGTTTTGGTGTGATCATACCTGAATGTGTATCTATTGAAATACATATTATTGGTTATTAATTATTTTTTAAATAAATTTTTTACATTAAAAAAATACTTCAGAATATTATGGAAGGTACACACATTTTGCTTTTGTATATTTTAGGTCAAAGTTATAAATGTGTCCTTCACCCAGAAAGTGTATGATGTACCCACTAAGTGTAAGTTTACTCGCCCCTTCTCCCCTCTTCCATATACTTGAATTCCCTTTAGTTTTGTTTCCATATGTGCAAATACCTGTTGATCAACAAGTTCTAAGTATTGAGTACATGTGGTGTTTGTTTTTTCATTCTAGCCATACTTCCCTTAGGAGAATAGTTTCTGATTCCATAAATTGTTACAAAAGACACCATAGGTCACCATTTTTTATGGTTGAGTAGTTTTCCCTGGTATACAGATATCACATTTTATTAATCCATTCATGTTTTATTAATGGGCAGTTGGGTTGTTTCCACATCTTTGCAATTGTGAATTGTGCTGCTATAAACATTCTAGTGCTGGCTCGGTGCCCGTAGCACAGTGGCTAAGGTGCTAGCCACATAAACTGAGGCTGGCAGGTTTGAACCCAGCCCGGGCTAGCTAAACAATGATGACAACCTCAACAAAAGTAGCTGGGCATTGTGGCAGGCGCCTGTAGTCCCAGCTACTTGGGAGGCTGAAGCAAGAGAATTGCTTAAGCCCAAGAGTTTGAGGTTGCTGTGAGCTGTGATGCGATGGCACTTTACCAGAGGACGACATAGTGAGACTCTGTTTCAAAAAAAAAAAAATTCTAGTGCAAGTTGTCTATGATAAAATGTCATTTTTTTTCCCGTTTGGGTAAATTCTTAGTACTGGAATTGCTAGATCAAATGGTAGTTCTACTTTTAGTTCTTTAAGGCATACTACTTCTTTGCAGTCCCACCAACAGTGCTTGAGTGTTGCTTTCTCTCCACATCCTGGCCAGTATCTTGCGTTGGGACTTTTGATATGCACCATTCTCACTGGTGTTAGGTGATAATTTCAGTGTGGTTTTGATTTACATTTCCCTGATGATTAGAGATGTTGAGCATTGTTTCATATGTTTGTTGGCCATTAGTCTGTCTTCATTTGAAAAGTTTTTGTTCAGGTCTTTTTACCCACTTTTTAATGGGGTTGTTTGACTTTTCATGTTGATTTGCTTGAGTTCTTTGTAGATTGTGATTATCAGCTCTTTATCAGGTATATAGCATGTAAATATTTTCTCCCATTCTGTAGGTTGTCTATTTGCTCTGTTGATTGTGTCCTTGGCTATGCAGAAACTTTTTAATTTGATCAGGTTCCATTTTTTTCCTTTTTTTTTTTTTTTTTTTAAGAGACTTTGTCGCCCTCGGTAGAGTGCTGTGGCATCACACCTCACAGCAACCTCCAGCTCTTGGGCTTAGGTGATTCTCTTGCCTCAGCCTCCCAAGTAGCTAGGACTACAGGCTCCTGCCACAACACCCGGCTATTTTTGTTGTTGTTGTTGTTGCAGTTTTGGCTGGGGCCAGGTTTGAACCTGCCACCCTTGGTATATGGGGCTGGCGCCCTACTCACTGAGCTACAGGTGCCGCCCCATTTTTTCATTTTTGTTGTGATTGCTTTTGGATCTTCCGCCTAAATTTTTTACCTAGGCTGGTATCTATAAGAGATTTTCCAACGTTTTCTTGTAGAATTGTTATATTTTCCTGTGTTAGGTTAGTCTTTCCATTTTGAATTAATTTTTGTGAGTAGTGAGAGGTACAGGTCCTGTTTCAGTCTTCTACATGTGGCTATCCAGTTTTCTCAGCACCATTTATTGAATGGAGATTCTTTTCCCTAGTGTATGGAATATGAGGATGAATTCATATTCTGATCCATAGGTCAAATTTGCATATTTATGCCAGTATCATGCTAACTTGATTCTGTAGCCTTGTAGTATAGTTTGAAGTCTGGTAAAATGATCCCTCTAGGTTTGTTCTTATTACACAAGTTTGCATTAGCTATTTGGGGTCTTTTCTGATTCCATATCAAGTGTAGAACTATTTTTTCTAGATCTGTGAAAAATGATGTTAATACTTTAATGGGGATTGTCTTGAATCTGTATGTCACTTTGGGTACTATAAACATTTTAACAGTGTTGATTCTGTTGATCCATGAGCATGATAGGTTTTTTTTTTTTTATTTTGGCCAGGGCTAGGTTTGAACCCGCCACCTCCGGCATATGGGACTGGCACCCTACTCCTTGAGCCACAGGCGCTGCCCAGCATGATAGGTTTTTACATTTGTTTGTATCCTCTGTGATTTATTTCCTCAGTGTTCTGTAATTCTTCCTGTAGAGGTCTTTCACCGCCTTAGTTAAGAATGTATTCCAAGGGCAGGGTGCGGTGGCTTACGCTTGTAATCCTAGCATTTTGGGAGGCTGAGGTGGGTGGATCACCTGAGCTCACAAGTTTGAGACTTGTCTGAGCTACAGTGAGACCCCATCTCCAAAAAAATAGCCGAGTGTTGTGGTGGGTGCCTCTAGTCCCAGCTACTCGGGAGGCTGAGGCTAGAGAATCGCTTGAGCCCAAGAGTTAGAGGTTGCTGTGAGCTATGACACCAGAGCACTCTACCAGGATCGACAAAGTGAAACTCTGTCTAAAAAAAAAAGAAAAAATATATATATTGCAAGATATTTCATTTTTTTTCTGATGCTACTCTGAAGGGTATTGTCTCTTAAATTTGATTCTCACCTTGACTGTTGCTGAATGTGAAAGCTACTACTGACTTGTGTACATTGACTTTGTAACCTGAAACTTTGATGAATTTATTTATCAATTCCCTCGTTGGAGGGCCGGACTATAGTTTATAGTTCCTTGGGGTTTTCTAGATACGAAATCATATCGTTGGCAAAGAGCAATAGTTTGATCTCTTTCCCCATTGGAATACTCTTGATTTCCTTCTCTTGTCTGATTGCTCTGGCTAGGACTTTCAACACCATGTTGAATAGAAGTGGCGATACCCTGTTTTTCCAAAAATAAGACATCCTCCGAAAATAAGACCTACTTACAGGAAAGATAAGACGTCCCCTGAAAATAAGACCTAGCGCATCTTTGGGAAACAGGGTAGTAGACAACCTTGTCTGGTTGCAGTACTAAGCAAGAATGCTTGCAATTTTTCCCATTCAATAGTGGATTTTTTTTAAAGCACCCATTAAATATTCTAATACTTTTATTTTTGTAGTTTAGATTGTGAAACGAATAATGGATGCTAAGTATTACATCTGTTTATTGGGAAGGGAATTTTGTATGAACAATCAATTATATTGGAGCACAGATGCAAAAAAACCAGAATGCCCCCTTTGTTGCCCTTGAGTTAAATGTGAGTGTTTAACAGGGACATTTCTAGAAATAGAACAATCTAGACCAGGTGTCCTCAAACTTTTTAAACGGGGCCAATTCACTGTCCCTCAGACCGTTGGAGGGCCGGACATAGTTTAAAAAAAAATGATGAACAGGGTGGCGCCTGTGGCTCAAGGAGTAGGGCGCCGGTCCCATATGCTGGAGGTGGCAGGTTCAAACCTGTCCCCGGCCAAAAAAAAAAAAAAAAAAGATGAACAAATTCCTATGCACACTGCACATATCTTATTTTGAAGTAAAAAACAAAATGGGAACAAATACAATTCACACCACTTCATGTGGCCCGCGGGCCGCAGTTCGAGGACGCCGGACCTAGACAGTTACCTCATCTTAATCATGTTGAGAGTGTGGTTAAAGGTGAATTTAACTTTTCAAATAGATTAGCAAGGAAATATGAGTTATTCCCAAGGATCTATTTCTCACGTTAGGGACTTATACCAAAAGCATAAAGTGTTGTTCTAATATTTATTTGGGATTACAGTAAGAGTTATAAGAAGATGGGTAGTTTGTTGCTAGAAATTGACTGAAATAACTGAGAAAGGGAGGTACTCAAAAATAAAAATGTACCATGATTCCCTGAAGCTGGTGAACTGTACAAGGTGAAATGTAACTAATGATTTTGTACATTGATATAAGGTTGCCAATACTTCTTTTTGGGGAGGTATTTTTCTTCATTTTAATACCATGTCATCTAGGCAGAAGGTTAACTAACTGCTTTTGCTATGCTGTTCCCCTAGAAACCTCATAAGGTAAAGAAAGTTAGTTATGTTTCCAGGCAGCATTGCTTGTTACAAAAATGATCCCAGATTAGTAAATTACATTGGACTTGAGGAAATATAAATACCTGATAAGGACCCCATACTTTGAGCTGTCTAAATTCATTGCCTCTCAAAACTAGCATGTTCCTTGTGGGGCTGCTGGAAGCTGTGCTCATGGAGTGGTATAGGAGACACTGGCTCCTGGGGGCATGAGCTTCTAAACCAGGGGTCCTCAAACTTTTTAAACAGGGGGCCAGTTCACTGTCCCTCAGACTGTTGGAGGGCCGGACTATAGTTTAAAAAAAAAACCATGAACAAATTCCTATGCACACTGCATATATCTTATTTTGAAGTAAAAAAGCAAAACGGGAACAAATACAATCACACCGCTGCATGTGGCCCACGGGCCGTAGTTCGAGGACCCCTGTACCAAGATAATTTGGTCCACACATGTAGATTTGCTGTTTGCACCTGAAGAGTCCTGAGGAGAAGGGCCGTGTGGACTGCAACTACATGCTGAGAGGAATGTGTGATACTGTCCAGCTGGCAAGAGATTTCTGAGTGGACTGATCATACGTGTATGGTTATCTTCTTAGGGTGAATGTTTAGTTGAACCTGGCAGTCAAGTGCACTTACTAGTTTTTTGGGTTAAAATGATCAATTTGTGAAACGATGGTTATAGTATACGTGGTTTTAAAACATTTCCTTACCTGACAAATGAAAATGTTGATAACTCTGAGTTGGTACCTAATTTTCTGTTTTTGAAATATGCTGGTCTGTGAAATCTAAATGCCTAAGAACCATTCTTATTCTGGATTTAGTTTAAAAAAATAGGCAAAAGTTACAAAATTACAGGGCTGGCTATGTTATGGTGAAACAATATTCTTATTTTCTGAGCAATTTGGTTGTATATTAATCCTTGAAAATCTTCATGGACATATAAAGGATTCCTACAATTCAGTGTAAAAGTACTGGCAGAAAACTTTACAGAAGATATTTAAGTCCAATAAATTGTATGACAAGGACTTCAGTTAGTCATCAGAGAAATGCAATTTATTTATTTATTTATTTTTCAGACAGAGTCCCAAGCTGTGGCCCTGGGTAGAGTGCTGTGACATAACAGCAACCTCAAACTCTTGGGCTCAGGTGATTCTCTTGCCTCAGCCTCCCAAGTAGCTGGGACTACAGGCGTCCACCATAAGGCCTGGCTATTTTTTTTGTTCCAGTTGTCATTGTCGTTTGGTGGGCCTGGGCTGGATTCGAACCTGCCAGCTCTGGCGTACGTGGCTGGTGCCTTAGCCACTTGAGCTACAGGCACCCAGCCGGGAAATGCTAGGAAATGCAATTTAAAACTGCAGTATAATACCACTATTTTATCATTAGAATGACTAAAAATGCAAAAATGATGGCAAATAACAAGGGGTGGTAAGGATGTGGAACACCTGGAATACCTATACACAGCTGGTGGGACTTTTTTTTCCCCCTTGTTTTTTTTTTTTGTTGAGACAGAGTCTACCCTATGCCCTGAGCAGAGTGCAATGGCGTTGTAGCTCACTGCAACCTCAGACTTGGCAGCCCTTGGGGTTACAGATGCTTGCTGTGGCACCTGGCTGGGTTTTTCCATGTTTGTTTTTTTTTTTTTTTTTTAATGAGTCGGGTTATCACTCTTGCTCAGACAAGCCTCAAACTCCTGAGATCAAGCAATCCTCCCGCCCCAGCCTCCCACAGTGCTGGGATTACAGCGCCCAGCGCTGGTGGGACTTTTTTAACTGGTGCAGCTATCTTGGCAATATCTATTAAAGTTGAACATACACATATCCCTTGACCCAGCAGTTCTACTTAGCGGTTTAACACTCAGGAGTATACACCAACAGAAGTACATACATATTTGCTCACCAAAAGACATGTAAAAGAATGTACATAGCCCTAAATGGGAAATTACCCAAATGCTAATCAGTAGTAGAATAGATAAGTAAATTTTGGTTTATTCAAAGTAGAATATGCTGTAGATAATGAACAATACTCTATGTTCATTATGGGTGAATCTCATGAAAATTGTGTTGAGTAAAACAGAAGCCAGGCATAAAAGGGAAGTTACAGTTTGATGCTGTTTAGATAAATACAAAAATAGCAAACATAATTTATATGCTGTTAAGAGTCAGTGTGGTTACCCTTGGTGGGGAAGGAGTGAATGACTGACTAGGAAGGGGCACAGGAAGAGAGGGTGTTTTCTGGGGCAAGTAGTTTCTGTTCTTGATCTGGATCCTGCTTTTTAGGAGTATGTTCAGTCTTATAATTCATTGGCTCTACATTTATCATAGGTATAACTTATCATAGGTATACTTTTCTGTTTGTATAATCTCTTGTACTTCAAGAAAAAGTTTAGAAAATGCTCTTACCTTTTAATTAGTAATGCCACATCTAGGAATTTATCCTAAGGAAGTAATCAGATAACTGTACACATTCATGTTCAGAAATGCTTGTCACGTCATTATTTTTTTTTTTTCCTTAGAGACAGGATCTTGCTCTCTGTCGCCTAGGCTGGGGTGCACTGGTGCGATCATAGCTTACTGTAACCTCAAAGTTCTGGGCTCAAGCAGTCTTTAGTAGCTAGGATTATAGGTTCATACCAGCATACCTAGCTAATTTGAAACATTTTTTGTAGGGATAAGGTCTTACTATGTTGCCCAGGCTGGTCTTGAGCTCCTAGCCTCAAGTGATCCTCCCAAAATTCTGGGGGATGAGTCCCTGTCATTATTTATAACAGGATTATTTACTTATATTCTAACAAAGAGAGGGACCTAAGGATATCTGTGCACCCATGTTATTTGCAACATTATTCATAATAGCCAAGATATATATAGAAACAACCTAAGTATCCATTGATACCTGAATGGTTAAAGAAACACACACACAGTGGAATATTATTTATCCTTAAAAAGGAGGTCTTGCCATTGTGACAACATGGATGAACCTAGAAGACATTATGCTAAGTGAAACAAGCCAGACACAGATAGGAAAATGCTGCGTGATCTCACTTACATGTACATTAAAAAAAAAAGTTGAATATGCAGAAACAGTAGACTGATATTTACCATAGTGGGGTGAGGAAAAGGAAATGAGGAGATGTAGGTCAAAAACAAAGTTGCAACAATGTAGGATGACTAAGTCTGGAAATCTAATACACAGTATGAGGACTATAGTTAATGTTGTATACTGAATATTTACAGAGATAGTAGATTTTAGGTGGTCTTACCTAAAGTTAACTAACTGGAGGGTGGTGCCTGTGGCTCAAGGAGTAGGGTGCCCGCCCCGTATACTGTAGGTGGCAAGTTCAAACCTAGCCAAGGCCAAAAACTGGAAAAAAAAAAGAAAAGAAAAAGAAAGTTAACTAGCTGAGGTGGTGGGTGTGTTAATTTCCTTTAGTGTAATAATCATTTTACTATGGATGTGTATATCAAGATAACATTTCTTAGTGTACTTTAAGTACATATAATTTTTTTTTTTTTTTTTTTTTTTCTGGAGACAGAGTTTTGCTCTGTCTCTCAGGTTAGAGTGCTATGGCCAGCTTAGCTCACAGCAATCTCAAACTCCTGGGCTCAAGCAATCCTCTTGCCTCAGCCTCCCACATAGTTGGAATGACAGGCTCATGCTACCATGCCTGGCTAATTTTTTCTATTTTTAGTAGAGAGAGGATCTTGATTTGCTCAGTCTGTTATTGTCCTAAGCTAACACATATCCTCCCACCTTGGATTCCCGGAGTGCTAGACATGAACCACCATACCTGGCTAAGTATATATCATTTAAAAAAAATGAACAGAGGGCAGTAATTTCATAAGTTATGGCACCAAACTTAAAGTCCCTCTATTTGTTCTCCCAGGACTGATTTCCAGTATTTCTTTTGCAACTTTCACTTTAGCTCCCAAAGTCCTCATATTGTGTGTGTGTGTTGTTTTTTTTTGAGACAGAGTCTCAAGCTGTCGCCCTGGGTAGAGTGCTGTGGCATCACAGCTCACAGCAACCTCCAGCTCCTGGGCTCAAGCGATTCTCCTGCTTCCACCTCCCAAGTAGCTGGGACTAGGCACCTGCCACAGTGCCTGGCTATTTTTCGGTTGTAGTTGTCATTGTTGTTTGGCGGGCCTGGGCTGGATTCGAGCCCGCCAGCTCAGGTTTATGTGGCTGGCGCCTTAGCTGCTTGAGCCACAGGCACTGAGCCAAAGTCCTCATATTGTTTTATTTTAGTCTCTTTCCCTTCCGTTACCCCAAACAGTTGTTCTTTTCTTCCTCCATTTTTCTACTTACCTACTCTCAGTTCTCATTTTCTGGATAACAGTTTTCCCTATAATTTTTGGCCTCTTCACCTTCTGCTCTTACCTAAACCCAGCTCTTTAAACCCTGCTACTCAAAGTGTTGGCATCACCTGAGTGTTAGAACTTTAGAATCTGAGGCCCCACGTCAGACTTGTTGGATATTAATCTTTGTTTAAGGATGTCCACAGGTAATTGATACACACCTCAGTCAGTATTTGAGGAACCTTGATAGAGGCTGTACTTCTGCTCTTGACAATCTTGGATTTTGTTACGTTTCCTTACATTCTTTTTTTTTTTTAATTTTTTTTTATTTTTAGAGACAGAGTCTCACTTCGTCGCCTTTGGTAGAGGGCCATGGCATCACACAGCTTACAGCAACCTCCAACTCCTGGGCTTAGGCGATTCTCTTGCCTCAGCCTCCCGAGTAGCTGGGACTACAGGCGCCCGCCACAAAGCCCGGCTATTCTTTTTTGTTATTGTTGTTGCAGTTTGGCCTGGGCTGGGTTTGAACCTGCCACACTCAGTATATGGGGCCGGTGCCCTACTCATTGAGCCACAGGCGCCGCCCACACTCTTTTTTTCATTGTTGTTGAATCAAAGTCTCACTTGTCGCTTTCGGTAGGATACCCTGGCATCACAGCTCAGAGTAACCTCAAACTCTTGGGCTCAAGCGATTCTCTTATCCTCAGCCTCCTGAGTAGCTGGGACTATAGGCACCCGCCATAACACCAGGCTAATTTTAGAGATGGGGTTATGCTCTTGCTCAGGCTAGTCTTGAACTCCTGAGCTTAGGCAATCCACCTGCCTTGGCCTCCCAGAGTGCTAGGCGTTACAGGCGAGCCACCAGACCAGACCTCTTTCCCTACATTCTTTAGCAGTCTTGTCTTTGACTATGGAAAATATAATTGCTAGCTGAGAACTCCATCAATTTCTTGCCCTTAAACTTGTACTTTTTAAAACAATATGAACATACAAGTCACTTACTTAAAATGTGTTTACGGGGGTTTTTAATATATTCACAAAGTTGAGTAACAATCACCACAGTAAATTTTAGAAAATTTCCCTCCCTTTTGGAATGAAATCTAGAACATTTAACTTCAAAAAGAAACCTGTACCATGATTAGTCACTCTTTTTCTCTTATAATCTCCCCAGTCCTAGGCAGCCACTGATCTATTTTCTGTCTCTAAATTTGCTTATTATGGACATTTATTTTTATTTTTTTATTAAATCATAAACACATAGATCATGTCTACATTATGCATTTATGAGGTACAATGTGCTGATTTCATACAGAGTTAGGAACGCTTACATCACACTGGTTAATATCTATACCTCATCTCATTTACTTAATTATTGTGTTAAGACATTTATACTCAATAGATCTGACTGTACTCTTGAAATATGCACCATAGATGTGATCCCACCATTTACCCTCCCTCGATCTGACCTCCCTCCTCCTCTCCCATTCATCCTGGGCCATAGTTGTGATCTGTTCTTCATACGAAAGTGTGAGTGGAAGGGTAATTGGTGGGACTACACCTACGGTGCATCTTACAAGGGTACATGTGAAACTTACTAAATGTAGACTATAAACGTCTTAACACAATAACTAAGAAAATGCCAGGAAGGCTATGTTAACCAGTGTGATGAAAATATTTCAAATTGTATATAAAATGAGTGCACGGTGCCCCATGATTGCATTAATATACATGGCTATGATTTAATTAAAAAAAGAGAGAGAAGGTGTGAGTGATTGTAAATTGATTTCATAGTAGTACTGAGTACATTGGATATTTTTTCTTCCATTTTTGAGATACTTTACTAAGTAGGGTATGTTCCAGCTCCATCCATGTAAACGTAAATGAGGTAAAGTCTTCATCTTTTTTTTTGTAGAGACAGAGTTTCACTTTATTGCCCTCGGTAGAGTGCCGTGGCATCACACAGCTCACAGCAACCTCCAACTCCTGGGCTTAGGCGATTCTCCTGCCTCAGCCTCCCAAGTAGCTGGGACTACAGGCGCCCGCCACAACGCCCGGCTATTTTTTTGTTGCAGTTTGGTCGGGGCTGGGTTTGAACCCGCCACCCTCTGCATATGGGGCCGGCGCCCTGCTCACTGAGCATAGACACTGCCCCTTCATCTTTTTTTTTTTTTTTTTGTAGAGACAGAGTCTCACTTTATGGCCCTCAGTAGAGTGCTATGGCATCACACAGCTCACAGCAACCTCCAACTCCTGGGCTTCAGCGATTCTCTTGCCTCAGCCTCCCGAGTAGCTGGGACTACAGGTGCCCGCCACAACACCTGGCTATTTTTTTTGGTTGCAGTTCAGCCGGGGCCTGGTTTGGGGCCGGGTTTGAACCCGCCACCCTCGGTATATGGGGCCGGCACCTTACCGACTGAGCCACAGGCGCCACCCCAACCCCCTTCATCTTTTTTAAGGCTGCATAATATTCCACAATATACATATGCCACAATTTATTAATCCATTCATGGGTTGATGGGCACTTGGGCTTCTTTCATGACTTGGCTATTATGAATTGAGCTGCAGTGAACAATCTGGTGCAAATATCTTTGTTATAAAGTGATTTTTGGTCTTTTGGATATACACCTAGGAGAGGAATTGCAGGATCAAATGGCAGATCTACTTTTAGATCCCTGAGTAGTCTCCATACCTCTTTTCAAGAGGGACATATTAGCTTGCTCTCCCACCAGCAGTGCAGAAGTGTTCCCTTTTGTCCACATCCACGCCAGCATCTGTGGTTTTGGGATTTTGTTATGACATTTCATGTAAGTGGAATCATACATTATGTGATCTTTTGTGAGTTGGCTTCTTTCACAATGTATTCAAATTCATGTTACCAGTTCTTCACTAACAAATAATATGCCGGTGTGTGGATAATCCTACATATTTTTTTTCCTTTTTAAAGTACTTTT
The DNA here is from genome assembly GCF_027406575.1 of Nycticebus coucang. NCBI lineage: Eukaryota > Metazoa > Chordata > Mammalia > Primates > Lorisidae > Nycticebus > Nycticebus coucang. The sequence continues at coordinate 45,837,562 of NC_069783.1, forward strand.
AAGAAAAAAAGCAGGGCCTTGGAAGTTTTAGTTTTTTTTTCCTCCCCTGTTGCAAATTCTCGTGGTTTTGGTTGGGTAGTGAAGAGCACATGTCATCTGCGGGTGGCACTGCCTGCCGTGGGCGGGCGGGCAGGCCTCTCTACTCCAAGGTGACCATGTTTAGATTCCAAGACGGGAAGTGGAGGGTGAATAGGTCACGGTGGCCTTTTTTTTTGTAGAGATAAAGAGTCTCACTTTACTGCCCTCGGTAGAGTGCCGTGGCATCACACAGCTCACAGCAACCTCCAACTCCTGGGCTGAGGCGATTCTCCTGCCTCAGCCTCCCGAGTAGCTGGGACTACAGGCGCCCGCCACAACGCCCGGCTATTTTTTTGTTGCAGTTTGGTCAGGGCTGGGTTTGAACCCACCACCCTCGGCATATGGGGCCGGCGCCCTACTCATTGAGCCACAGGCGCCGCCCTGGCCTTTTTTTTTTTTAAGTTTAACTTTTCCTTTTTTGCTGTCTCGTCATCCTCCTCAGTCTTCTGCTTCTTGGTATCAACATCCTCCTCATCATCTTCAGCTGCCCTTTCGCCCGTGGTGGCCTCAGCGTCCTCCTCTTCATCTCCATCCTCTTCTTCACCATCACCTTCTTCCTCTTCTTCATCTACCTTATTGTCAGCCTCCTGCTCCCCATTTTCCTCATTAGCGTTCCCATTAGCAGGGGCGTCTCTTCCATTCTCTGCCTCGTGCACACCTTCCTTCTTCTCCTTTAAGTCCTTGGTAGTGATCTCGGAGCTGGTGTCCACCGCTGTGTCTGACATGGTGGGGCACGTCGGTGATCCGATGCGGGGGATGGAAAAGAAAGCGAGAGTTCGGGGACCCTGGCGATAAAGCTGCCGGAGTCCGCAGCGGCGGAGGAGGAGCGCGGCGGAGGTGGTTGCCACCAGGGGGAAGCCGGACCCAGGAACAATGCCAAGATGGCTTTTCAGAGCCGCCAGTCAATCCTACATTTTGTTTATTCACCTGTCAATTGCTTTGATTTGTTTCTTGATCCTATACTTTTAATTTCATCTGTGTCTGTTTGGAAGAATCTTCAGTGTCATTGAGAAATGAGCCTTTGCTGTGCTCTGGATCCCATCTCTTCTTCTCAGAGATGGCTTTCTGTTTTTCTTTTTCCCTGAAAAAAAATTATTTAGAAGACATCACCTCTTGAAAGCTTTCCTTCGAGCCTAGTTAGCTGCCCTTCTTAGGTGTTCCTTGCCCTAGGACCTTCTCCCTACCCTAGAGATAGTTTACTCCTGCCTGCTTCTCTTAATGGATAGAAAGCTCCAGAGCGCAAAAATTGTATTTTAATTCATCTCTTTCTCTAAACACCCAGCACCTGGCACAGATGGAGGTGGAGGTTTTAAATTATTCTTGAAGAAAAGAACCTTGAGTAGTGAGGCTATTTCACTTTTTTCTCTGGTAACCCATTTCTTTCTTTCTTTCTTTTTTGTTGTCGCCCCCAGTAGAGTGCTGTAGCATCACAGCTCACAACAACCTCAGACTCCTGGGCCAAGCAATTCTCTTGCCTCAGCCTCCCGATTAGCTGGGATTACAGGTGCCTGCCACAATGCCCGGCTATATTTTAGAGATGGGAGTTTCATACTTGCTCAGGCAATCCACCTGCCTTGGTCTCTCAGAGTGCTAGGATTATAAGCGTGAGCCACCGTGCCAGGCTTGGTTCCCTGTTTCATACCAGGAGGTCAGCCCTACTGCCTAGCTAGCTGCACTTAAGATGCTTGTCAGGAAGCATGACTTAAAATGCACTGCTACCGGTACAGTGTGACACAAAAACTCCTTCAAGAGAAATAGTACCTTTGGAGGATAATCTTGAAGACTGGGCAACCTATCTGTTTGTTCATAATGGGGGTAGGGAAGTCCCGGGCAGGGAGTGGAGGGAAATCACGTCATATACCTTTTTACCTCGACCCACTCAGTAAGAAATCCCCACAGTTGTTCCTGTTGACGTGTCAGCAAAAAGACTGAACCATTGTTCTGTTTCTTTCTCAAGAACAGTCCAGATAACATTGATATGCAAAGTAGTCAAGTGTAAGAGTGGTAGGGCTTGTGGATCTGAGTGTGTTTATGCATCTAGAGAAAAGCATTCTAATTCAGATGCTTTAAAACCCTATATTGGCCAAAAAATTCTCCTGCTGGCACATCTTATTGGATTGATGATTTAAGAGCTGTTCCAGAATTATGCCAGACCAGTGGTTTTTTTTTTCCATTCTCCATATTTGTTTTTGCTGAATTGTGTTTTAAATTGAGGGATGATATGAAAAACAGTGTTTTTGAAACTTACTGCTGTATTTACTGAAAGTTGCTGCTTACATCCATAATAGCATTTATGAGTATTGCTGGCAAAATCTGTCTTTAGTTTTGTATTAACTATGGTTTGGTGCTTATGTTGAGTAAGTTTGCTGTTTTGATGCATGTACATAATACATAACTTATGTAGAGTTAAAGTAGATAGGCTAATATTACGTAGCCAGTCATTCTGGTTTGCCTGGAACTGAGGGAATCTTGGGCAAACCATAAGGAACTGATCATCTCATATGCTATGCAAAAACAGGAAATAGCTGGGCGTTGTGGCAGGTGCCTGTAGTCCTGGCTACTCGGGAGGCTGAGGCAAGAGAATCGCTTAAGCCCAGGAGTTGGAGGTTGCTGTGAGCTGTGTGATGCCATGGCACTCTACCGAGGGCCATAAAGTGAGACTCTGTCTCTACAAAAAAAAAAAAAAAACCGTTCTGTGAGACTGTTACAGGCTAACTCAGATAAGAGACATGCTGCAAACTCGAGTCCTTGCACCAGCCAAATTACAGACCCAAGAAAAATATGCTGACACTGCAAGCCTCTGACACTCTGGTAAGAGCCCAGGAGGATAACATCTTTACTTCTGATAACAACAATTTGGCGCTCCTTGATAGAAATCAGCTCCCCTTGCAAGCTATAAAAGCTAACTAAACCCTGCTAACGTCCTTTAGATCTTAGCCAGCTTGTACCCAAGTGTCAAAAGAAACATTGCCATCTTTCTTATACTTTGGTCTTGAGTGTTCTGATCCACTCCATTTCAGTTTTTACCTATCAAAATCCAACAGACACCCTCAAAACCAGCTCAAATCTTGCCTCTCTAGGCCCTAGAACATTCCTTGTGACCTAATCCAGGACTGGCAAAGTGAAGAAGACCAAGCAGGTAACGAATAGAGGTCACATAAAATTAAAACAGAGCTAGCAGGTAACGAATTGATCCGACAGAGACCATATAAAATGGGGGGCACTGTGATAAAATAAGGAAAGCAAATGAGGGCAGAAGAGGACTCTCAACTCCCTAAATCAGAGGGAACAGCTACTCAGTTTATATTCCCAATAATTTATGCTTAGTCTCAAAAGAAACTCAAAACCTAAATTTTTCCATAAAAATCTCTCCACTTAAAAAATACAGACAATTCGGGCGGCGCCTGTGGCTCAAGGAGTAGGGCACCAGTCCCATATGCCGGAGGTGGTGGGTTCAAACCCAGCCCCGGCCAAAAAAAAAAAAGAAAAATCTAGACAATTCCAACTATCATGAAAACACTATTCAGGCCACCAGTTGTCAACTCAGTAAATTCAACACAACTTTTGTTCAGATGCCTGTAGTCCAAGTATAAATGGATACATGAACAAATTTCAATGACCCCTATGCGTGGTTTTTTTTTTTTTTAATTGCAGTTTGGCCGGGGCCAGGTTTGAACATGCCACCCTCGGTTTATGGGGCCAGCGCCCTACTTACTGAGCCACAGGCACCGTCCTGGTTTTTGTTTTTTGTTTTTGTTTGGAGACAAGAGTCTCACTCTGCCAACTTGGGTAGAGTGCCGTGACATCATTGTAAGTCACAGCAAACTCTTGGGCTCAGGTGATTCTCTTGCCTCATCCTCCTGAGTAGCTGAGACTACAGGCGCCCACTACAACACCTGGCTAGTTTTTCTCTTTTTGGTGGAGACGGAATCACATGCTTGCTCAGGTTGGTGTGGAACTCTTGATCTCAGAAGATCCACCCACCTTGCCCTCCCAAAGTGCTAGGACTACAGGCCTGAGCCACCAGGGACAGAGTAATGGCTTCTTTTTTTTAGTTTGTTTGTTTGAGACAGAGTCTTACTGTGTCGCCCTTGGCAGAGTACTGTGGCATCACAGCTCACAACAACCTCAAACTCTTGAGCTCAAGAGATTCTCTTGCTTCAGGCTCCCAAGTAGCTGGGACTACAGACACAACACCTGGCTATTTTTGGTTGCAGTTGTCATTGTTGTTTAGCAGGCCCGGGCTCGAACCCGCTAGCTTTGGTGTACGTGGCTGGCGCCCTACTCACTGAGCTACCGGTCACTCTTGGTAGAGTGCCATGGTGTCATAGCTCATACTAACCTCAAACTCTTGGGCTCAGTGATTCTCTTGCCTTAGCCTCCTGAGTGGCTGGAACTACAGGGACCTGCCACAACACGCGGCTATTTTTTTTTTTTTTTTTTTTTTTAAAGAGATGGGATCTTGTTCTGGCTCAGGCTGGTCTCAAACTCCTGAGCTCAAGCAGTCCACCTACTTTGGCCTCCCAGAGTGCTAGGATTGTAGGCATGAGCCACCGCACCAGCCTCAAGAGTATGGCATTGTTTTTGTTGACAAATCTATATATTCATTAGTAAGAGACTAATTCAATTATATAACACCCTTCTAGTAGGAATGTTTGCAACTGTAAACAGAAAGAAATACAGTATATACTGATGGACTGTTCTCCAAAATATATTAATGTTTAAAAGAAAACATGTTATGGTGTTGAGGGCCATAAGCCGGGCCTCCCCAAACTCTGGAATTTGCCTACTCCCTACTGCTCCCATATAAAAGGGGTCTCTAACTGCTCCTGGATGTACCCAGATGCCATCTTTGCCCTGCCCAGGCAGACGACTGTCTCTTTCAATAAACTTGCCCTAAACCTCTCCACTGGCAGTCTCTTGTGTTTGGGCACCTTTCATGGGGGACTTTTTTTTTTTTTTTTTGAGACAGAGCCTCAAGCTGTCGCCCAGGGTAGAGTGCTGTGGCATCACAGCTCACAGCAACTTCCAACTCCTGGGCTCAAGCAATTCTCCTGCCTCTGCCTCCCAAGTAGCTGGGACTACAGGTGCCCTCCACAACGCCTGGCTGCTTGAGCCACAGGCACTGAGCCTCATGGGGGACTTTATGTATAGCGTGCAACTATTTACGTAAAAGAGGAAAAGAAAAAAATTTTTTTTTTTTTTTTTGAAAGAGACTCTCAAGCTGCCTTCCTGGGTAGAGTGCTGTGGTGTCACAGCTCACAGCAACCTCAAACTCTTGGGCTTAAGTGATTCTCTTGCCTCAGCCTCCCAAGTAGCTGAGACTACAGGTGCCCTCCACAATCCCCGCTATTTTTTTGTTGTTGTTTTAGCTGAACTGGACTGGGTTCGCAACCGCCAGCCTCAGTATATGTGGCTGGTGCACTACCCACTGCATAGGGACTGCCCGAAATGAAATATTTTATATCTGCAAATGTGTGTATGGATTATGTTTGGAAATATAGTCTACAAACTGGTAAATTAGGTTGGTGAACTGAATTTGTAGAGGACAGTGGTGAAAAGGAGACTTCACTTGTACTCCTTTGAACCTTCGAGTTTGAATTATATGAATATTTGACCTAGAACAGTTTGCAATGGATAATGACTAATTGATTTTCATGGACCTTTTGAAAAGTTAATTCTATCTTACATAAATACTGTATAGTTTTTATATGAGACTTTTATTCAGACTTGTGAAAAACAAGTTATAAAAAAGGACAAATAAGGTTACTCATTCTTTTATCTTTATATCATCTTTAGAAGTTTAACTTTCTGTCTTCTCGCCCGTAGCTCACTGAGTAAGGGCGCTAGCCACATACACTAAGGCTGGCGGGTTCGAGCCCGGCCAGGCCTGCTAAATAACAATGACAACTCCAAGCAAAAAATAGCCAGGCATTGTGGTAGGTGCCTGTAGTCCCACCTACTTGGGAGGCTGAGACAAGAGAATCTCTTAAGCCCAAAAGTTGGAGGTTGCTGTGAGCTGTGACGCTAGAGCACTCTACTGAGAGCAACATAGTGAGACTCTGTCTCCCAAAAAAAAAAAAAAAAAAATAGTTTAGCTTTCCATGTTCACGCTTCATAGAAGCAAAGGGGCTATATTTATTCAGTATTTTATGTCTCACTTAACATAGTCCTTGGACCTAATTGCTTGATAACCAATTTATTGAATGCATAAATTAAATTATTGAGAACTCTATTAAGACTTCTTGGAGAAGCATTGTTAGGTACTTTTGAACACTTACTACCTCAAATTTGTAACATGTACCTGTAATTCTTTTTTTTTTTTTTTAAGGAGCAAAGAATCTACAGAGTGTTGTGCTTAGTAAAATGAATTTTGAGTCCTTTGTGAAAGATCTCCTTCTGGTTCGCCAGTACAGAGTTGAAGTTTATAAGAATAGAGCTGGAAATAAGGCATCCAAGGAGAATGACTGGTATTTGGCATTTAAGGTAATTATCTTTTTTAAAAATTTACTTTTTTTAAGAGTAGTAAAAAATGAAAAAATTAGGAGTGCAGCTGTGCTTTCATAATCTGAGCAGGTTTTCATAATAAGATGCTTTGAAAAACTTCAGTGGTATTGAGCATGTGGTTTTTAAAAAGTAACAGTTTAATAACAATTTAGAAATTGAATAGATCGTTATAAGGTAAATTTGAGTACATTGAACTTTGTCACTGCTCCTAAAACAATTGTAGCTAATAACCTGGACATGAAGTTGAATACCAGCATTAAACAAAGATTTGATTTTACTGTTATATTTTTGAAGTGCACAGATTTATATTATACCAAATTCTCGTTTATGCAGTTTTTTTATGTTTATATATATATATATATTTTTTTTTTTGTAGAGACAGAGTTTTACTTTATTGCCCTCGGTAGAGTGCTGTGGCGTCACACAGCTCACAGCAACCTCCAACTCCTGGGCTTTGGCGATTCTCCTGCCTCAGCCTCCCGAGTAGCTGGGACTACAGGCGCCTGCCACAACGCCCGGCTATTTTTTTGTTGCAGTTTGGCCGGGGCTGTGTTTGAACCCGCCATCCTTGGCATATGGGGCCGGCGCCCTGCTCACTGAGCCACAGGCGCTGCCCCTTTATGTTTATATTTTTGTATATAACTTCTTTTCCATTAGATTATAAATTTATGTTAGTTTAGGACATTGGTGTTGATAACTGCGTCCCTTGGTGTGCCTAGGAAGGTGCACTGACAGGCATGTGTCTAACGCCTTTAAGGAGATAGTAGTGCTATTGAATTTTTTTTTTTTTTTAGATAGAGTCACTCTCTCACCCTGGGTAGAGTGCTGTGGTGTCTTCATAGCTCACAGCAACCTCAAACTCTTGGGCTCATGTGATCCTCTTGCCTCTGCCTCCCAACCTTAGACTACAGGTGTGTGCCCCCAGGCTCATTTTTCTATGTTTAGCAGCAACGATGTCACGCTCTTACTCAGGCTGGTCTCGAACTCTTGAGCTTAAGTAATCTACCTGCCTTGGCCTCTCAGAGTTCTAGAACTGCAGGCGGGAACCACCATAACCGGCCCAGTGCTGCTGATTTTTGTTTTATTTATTTAATGGCTGTCTTTTTTTTTTTAGTCTGTAAGGTCATGCGTTTTTCACACATGCAACACCTGCAAAGAGTATGTTTTAAGAAATACTAGATTGAATTAATGGTTAAAATGTTGGGGAGATAAGATTTTTCTCAAAAGGGAATAAGTGAATGTATGGTAAGGGGGACAACACTCTGGGCTTGCAGTCAGGTTCATTTCTTTTCTTTCTGTAATGCATGATCTTGGCAAATACCCCAACTTTCTCCTGTATCTGTCTTTTTGGTTTTTTTGGGGGTTTTTTTTGAGGCAGAGTCTCACTCTGTTGCCCTAGGTAGAGTGCTGTGGTGTCATCATAGCTCTCAGCAACCTCAAACTCTTGGGCTTAAGTGATCCTCCTGCCTTAGCCTCCTGAGTAGCTGGGAATACAGGAGCCCGCCACAACACCTCGCTAGTTCTTTCTATTTTAGTAGAGATGGTGGGGGGTCTCATCCTCAAGCTGGTCTTGAACTTATGAGCTCAAGCAAACCACCTGCCTTGGCCTCCCAAAGTGCTGTATCTATTTCTTACAATTATAAGTTTTTAGGATGCTTTTTGACTTTAAAGTTCTATGAGTTTTTTATTGTGAGGTTTCAGATAATATTTAAACATCTTATGTTGAAGCTGTGTCAAAACACTATTCTTCACTCTTCATTCCATATTCCCTCTCCCCCTGAATACCCTGGCAAATATAGGCATTTACTGTAGGTTTTATCTGTGAGATTTTACCATCCAACAATATTAGAGCTTCCTGTTTTAATTGTTGCTGTACTGAGAAAAGTAGGACCAACAATTTTAGCCTATGTCTTGAAAGGATTTTAATGTAAAATTAAGGGTATCACAAAGAGATGTTTTCTATCCCATTCTTTTTTTATTTTTTTGAGACAATCTCACTATATCATCCTCAATAGAGTGCTGTGGTGTCACAGCTCACAGCAACCTCAAACTCTTGAGCTTAAGCGATTCTCTTGTCTCAGCCTCCCAAAAAGTTGGGACTACAGGAGCCCACCACAACATATGGCTATTTTTTTGTTGCAGTTGTCATTGTTGCTTTAGCTGGCTCGGGCCAGGTTCTAACCCACCAGCCTCAGTGTATGTGGCTGGTGCCCTACCCACTGAGCTACGGGCATCGCCTTTCTATCCCATTCTTAGCAGAACTGAATAAGTAACAGAACAAAATATGAAATCACAAATTCAGATGGTTGCCGTGATGATCAGCTGATCACACCTTCCTTAATGTCATATCAGAATTCTTCAAGGTGAATTTTTTTTTTTAAACTCCAACCCTGTAGGTCAGGGGAAAAAAAATCTTAAGATATGTATCTTTACTAGGTTAAAAGGAAGGTATCTTCATCCTGACATTTTAAGAAGTTCAGATCTGGCTCGGCGTGGGTAGCACAGCAATTAGGGCACCAGCCGCATACACCACAGCTGACAGGTTCAAATCCAGCCCAGGCCTGCCAAACAACATGAAATTCATTTGTTTCATATATATCTTATATACATAGCCTGAAGGTAATTTTATTCAATATTTAAATAATCTGGTACATGAAATAAAGTTTATATTAAATACTTAATATTTGGAATTTTCCACTTGTGACACCGTATTTCTGTGCAAAAAAATTTCAGATTTTCGAGCACTTTGAATTTTTTAATTAGAGATACTCAATTGTATTGAAAATAGGCCAGGGACCCTTTATTTGGAAATCATGATCTAGAACAATTTCTACATTTTATAAAGAAATGTATTTATTGACTTAGAGAGGTGTCTTTCCCAGTTCAATATTTAAGCTAATAGGACTATTCTCCTATGTGATATATCTATTCGGTGAAAATACTGATATGAGCAACCATTAGGTAGTTTGAGAAAATAGAAATTTAAGCATAGCACTAACAGGATTACCAGTTTGGGTACTTTAATGATTATGTGTGTATAAACACAGCTGCCAAACTTCAGACTGAAAATCACTTTTGATACAATTATTTTTAGATGTGCCCAAGTGTTCTGAGAATATTTGGAAACAGGAAGAATATTTTATAGAAAATGTAATAATAGGGCGGCGCCTTTGGCTCAGTGAATAGGGCGCCGGCCCCATGTGCCGAGGGTGGTGGGTTCAAACCCAGCCCCGGTCAAACTGTAACAGAAAAATAGCCGGGCGTTGTGGCGGGCGCCTGTAATCCCAGCTGCTCGGGAGGCTGAGGCAAGAGAATTGCGTAAGCCCAAGAGTTAGAGGTTGCTGTGAGCCGTGTGACGCCACAGCACTCTACCCAAGGGCGGTACAGTGAGACTCTGTCTCTACAAAAAAAAAAAAAAGAAAATGTAATAATAATTATAATTTTTTATAAGAAAAAGTGAGTAAAATTCATCAAGTTTGGGTAATTCTTGTTTGCTAGTAAAATTTCAAAGTATGTTCAGTTTCTTTTTTTTTATTAGATCATAGCTGTGTACATTAGTGCAGTCAAGGGGTACAATGTGCTGGTTTCATATATAATCTGAAATGTTTTCATCGAACTGTTTAACATAGCCTTCATGGCATTTTCTTAGTTATTGTCTGAAGACATTTGTATGTTCAGTTTCTTAAAAGATTTTATTTTTTCTTTAGGCTTCTCCTGGCAATCTGTCTCAGTTTGAAGACATTCTCTTTGGTAACAATGATATGTCTACTTCCATTGGTGTTGTGGGTGTTAAAATGTCCACAGTTGATGGCCAGAGACAGGTTGGAGTTGGGTATGTTGATTCTATACAGAGGAAGCTAGGACTGTGTGAGTTCTCTGACAATGATCAGTTCTCCAATCTTGAGGCACTCCTGATTCAGATTGGACCAAAGGAATGTGTTTTACCAGGAGGAGAGACTGCAGGAGAGATGGGGAAACTAAGGCAGGTAAGAAGATCAACTCTAATGATAGAGAGTCCGAGCCTAGGAAAAGCTCTTTAATTAACATGATACTCTTTTATTTAAGAAACAAATTAATTCAAAAGTCAGATTTTTTGTATCTAATTAATGTTTTATTTTGAGGAACAAAATAATGATGTTTAATCTGTGATGGAAACTTTGTGTCTCTAATTAGAGATTTATTTTACCTCAGCTCTTGTCTCCTCTCCTTTCCTCTGTCCTTCCTCCTTACCTTACTTTGTTCCAAAAGAATAATTACTATCTCAAATATTACTGTATGATTTATCAAATAAGATGCAGTTCTTTTGGGTTAGTTTTTGATAGTTTGAATGGAACTATATCTTCCAAGGATTCTTTTCTTTCTGTGGGCCTCACATACCATGAACATGCTGTGCAAATCTATGATTGTCATTTTTAGCATAGATAGTGTCTCAGCAAATTTCCACAAGCGAAATTAAATGTTTTTTGGTTTAATTTTCTTATTTTTGTTTTGAGGCAGGATCTCACTCTCTCACCTAGGTAGAGTGGGAGTGTATCATCAGAGCTTACTGCAATCTTTTTTTTTTTTTTTTTTTGATTTTGGCCAGGGCTAGGTTTGAACCTGCCACCTCTGGCATATGGGACCGGCGCCCTACTCCTTGAGCCACAGGCGCCGCCCGCTTACTGCAATCTTTAACTCCTGGGTTCAAGCTATCTTCCTGCCTCAGTCTCCCGAGCAGCTGGGACTACAGGTGTGCATCACAAGGCCCGCTATTTTTTCTATTTTTGTTAGAGACAAGTCTCACTCCTGCTGAGGCTGGTCATGAACTCAAGAGGATTACTCAAGCAGTCCTCCTGCCCTGGCCTCCCAGAGTGCATGGATCACAGGCATGAGCCACTCACTATACCTGGTCCCACAAGTCATATTCTATTACGAGTTTATGTTGTTGATTGAGACAGAGTCTCACTCTATGACCCTAGTTTGAGTGTCATGGCGTCATAGCTCACAGCAACCTCAAACTCCTGGGTTTGAGTGATCCTTTTGCCTCAGCCTCCCAAGTAGCTGGCTTGTCGTTCTATTTTTAGTAGAGATGGGGTCTTGCTCGTGTTCAGGCTGGTCTAGAATTCCTGAGCTCAGGCTATCCACCTGCCTTGGCCCCTCAGAGTGCTAAGTTTACAAGTGTGAGCAACCGGGCCTGACCCTATTATGAGTTCTTACTGTTAACTTTTTTTAAAGTTTTATGTGAAGATAATATTATATTTTAATAAAAATCATTTTACAGATTTTAAAAATGTATTTATTTATTTATTTTTTAGAGACAGTCTCACTTTATGGCCCTTGGTAGAGTGGCATAGCATCACAGCTTACAGCAAACTCCAACTCCTGGGCTTAGGTGATTCTCTTGCCCCAGCCTCCCGAGTAGCTGAGACTACAGGCACCCGCCACAACACCTGGCTATTTTTTTGTTGTAGTTTGGCCAGGGCCAGGTTTGAACTGACCACCCTTGGTATATGGGGCCAATGCCCTACCCACTGAGCCACAGGCACCACCAAAATGTCTTTTCTTTTTTTTTTTATTGTTAAATCATAGCTGTGTACATTAGTGCAATCAAGGGGTACAATGTGCTGGTTTCATATACAATCTGAAATATTCTCATCAAACTGTTCAACGTAGCCTTCATGGCATTTTCTTAGTTATTGTATGTAGACATTTGTATTCTGCATTTAGTAAGTTTCGCCTGTACCCACAAACTGTCTTTATACATGTATGTTACCAATGTTTTGCACACTGTGTAAACATTTAGTATGGGTTGATAATCTGTTAAATTCTCATCAGTTTATATTTACAAATGTTAAAATTTTCTTTATTGCTTTTCTCATTCCTTTTATCCTTTGAACTATTTCTTGTAAAATAGGTTATTCAGAGAGGAGGAATTCTGATAACAGAAAGAAAGAAAGCTGACTTTTCCACAAAGGACATTTATCAGGACCTCAACCGGTTGTTGAAAGGTAAAAAGGGAGAACAGATGAACAGTACTGTTTTGCCTGAAATAGAGAATCAGGTATGTAGAGTGTAAACATCTATTCTTAAATTATAATAGTGACTTTTTAGAAGTATGTAGATTGTAAACATGAATTTATTCTTAAATTATAATAGTGACTTTTTAGAAGTATGTAGATTGTAAACATGAATTTATTCTTAAATTATAATAGTGACTTTTTAGATGTATGTAGATTATAAACATGAATTTATTCTTAAATTATAATAGTGACTTTTTGGAAGGCTAATTGATCTCAAAACCTAAACTGCATCAGTAATATTAAGCTTATTTTATCTATGATAAAGCTTATACAAAACTCAAGGAAATGACTAGAAAAATTTAAACATAACCTTAAATATAATTTCATTATTTTTATGTTACATGTATTCCTGGAGTTTGGAGGGTTTTTTTTTTTTTTTTTTGTAGAGACAGAGTGTCACTTTATGGCCCTGGGTAGAGTGCCGTGGCCTCACACAGCTCACAGCAACCTCCAACTCCTGGGCTTAAGCGATTCTCTTGCCTCAGCCTCCCAAGTAGCTGGGACTACAGGCGCCCGCCACAACGCCCGGCTATTTTTTTGTTACAGTTCGGCCGGGGCCGGGTTTGAACCCGCCACCCTCGGTATATGGGGCTGGCGCCCTACCGACTGAGCCACAGGCGCCGCCCATGGAGGGGGTTTTTAACAGTTTCACATGAGAGAGCCTGACTTCTGGTTCCTAAGTAGATTAAGGTATCATAATGACTGGAGGGGAAAAAAGACCTCTCCTGTCTCATTTTTATTACATAGCAGTTGTTGGGTCTTTAATAGATTACTTCATCTTTCTGAGAGGCAGTTTCTCATTATCTGTTATACAGGTTGACTATAAAGTCTAAAATTTTATGTCTACAATTTTTATAAGTCTAAAAATAACTGCCTTAAAGGATTGTTACAGAGATTAGTAGGTAATAAGGGTGAAAATATATACAAACAACACATAGTAATGCCATAATATTATAAATATTACATCTAAAAGTTTGGCTCAGAAATGGACACTGTTACGTATATTTAGTGATAGAAATAAGTTCAATATAAAAAATATAATTTTTATGAGATTTTTGGTGATAGAAGTTTATCTTACTGGTCAAATCTATTCTTTTTTAAATAAATTTTTATTTTAAACTAGATCACTAAATGTGGGTTTTATTTTTCCTTTTTTTTTTCCCTTTTTTCTTCTTTTTTTGAGACAGAGTAAGACTGTCGCCTTGGGTATATCATAGCTCACAGCAACCTTGAACTCTTCGGCTCAAACCATCTCCTCTTATCTCAGCTTTCCGAGTAGCTGGCACTACAGGCACCTGCCATGAAGTCCAGCTAGTTTTTTCTATTTTTAGATAAGGTCTCACTCTTGCTCAGGCTGGCTTCCCACTCCTGACCTCAAGTGATCCACCAAACTCAGCCTCCCAGAGTGCTAGGATTACATGTGTGGGCCACCATGCCTGGCCATTGTTTTTTATTTAAACAAGACAGAGCAGACTTTATAAACTGCAAGTTTTTCTCTCTGCCTCCTGATGATATAGCAGGCAATTCCTGTGACAGCCTTATACATTTATTAGAGTTTGACAAGGGCATTACTATGTTATCAAATGGGAAAAATAGGGATACTCATAGTGCATAGTAGCAGTATATTTTAGTAAGTAGAATGTGTCATTGAGTATCAGTGTGAGGTACTGAATTTTACGCTGTAGTAATAATATAGGCAATGAGAATATAGGTAAATAATTTGAATTTATTTTGTTTAGATATACATACGGAAAAGTGCATATACCATTAGTATGTACCTGAATTTTCTTTTTTTTTTTTTTTTTTTTTGTAGAGACAGAGTCTTACTTTATTGCCCTCGGTAGAGTGCTGTGGCATCACACAGCTCACAGCAACCTCCAACTCCTGGGCTTAGGCGATTCTCCTGCCTCAGCCTCCCGAGTAGCTGGGACTACAGGCGCCCGCCACAACGCCCGGCTATTTTTTGGTTGCAGTTTGGCCGGGGCTGGGTTTGAACCCGCCACCCTCGGTATATGGGGCCGGCGCCCTGCTCACTGAGCCACAGGTGCCGCCCTGTAACTGAATTTTCATAAAGCCAATATACCCCCGTAACTAGGACTCATGAAACAGAACATTAGGAGCCCAGAATCCCATTTTGGTACTTTTTCATGTTCATTACTGCAACTAGAGGGTAGATTATACGTCACCTTGTTCTCAATTTTTATAGTTTATATAATTGGCATTATATAGTATATACTCTTGTGTCTAGTTTCCTTCATTCAATATTATAAGTTTTTTTTGAGACTCAAGCTGTCACCCTGGGTGGAGTGCCATAGTGTCACAGCTCACAGCAACCTCAAACTCTTGGGCTTAAGTGATTCTCTTGCCTCAGCCTCCCAAGTAGCTGGGACTACAGGCACCCGCCACAACGCCCAGCTATTTTTCTGTTGCAGTTGCCATTGTTGTTTTTAGTTGTCCCGCGCCAGGTTCAAACCCGCCACCCTCGGTTGTATGTGGTTGGCGCCCTACCCACTGAGCTACAGGCTATGACTATGTTTATAAGATTTTACCCATATTGAGTAGTTGTGGATGGTTTGTGCTTATAGGGGTAGTATTGTTATAATATTCCAAAGTGTGAATTTATCCATTTTACTCTTGATAGGCATTTGGGTAATTTCTATTTTAGGCTCTTATAAAATAATGCCGCCAATTTAGTTGATTTTACTTTCTAAAAATTCTTATTATTTTTTTGTGACAGAGTCTCATCTGCTGCCCTGTGTAGAGTGTGGTGGCCTCATAGCTCATGACAACTTCAAACTCTTGGGCTTAAGTGATCCTCTTGCATCAGCCTCCCAACTGGCTAAGACTAGGCACCCACCCCCACACCCAGATAATTTCTGTTTTTAGTAGAGATGAGTCTTGCTCTTGCTCGAGCTGGTCTTGAACTCTTGAGCTTAGATGATCTACCTGCCTCAGTCTCTCAGAGTGCTGGGATTATAAGTGTAAGCCACTGCGCCTGGCGCCTAAAAATTAGAGATTTATTTAAACTTTGATTTTCTTGGTTCAAATTGGGAAGGAACACTAAGGAAAATGATAGAATTTGTAATTTATTTTTGTGTTTGTTTTCTCGACTCTAAAATTAGTCCTTGTGATATAGGAATCTTCTATTTTAAATTCTTAATTTTAGGTTGCAGTTTCATCATTGTCTGCAGTAATCAAGTTTTTAGAACTCTTATCAGATGATTCAAATTTTGGACAGTTTGAACTTACTACTTTTGACTTCAGCCAGTACATGAAATTGGATATGGCAGCAGTCAGAGCCCTTAACCTTTTCCAGGTAAAAAATAATTATAATAATAATATGGCCTTGGTGCTCCTGGGATCAAGCCATCCACCTCACTCTCCAAAGTAGCCAGGACTATGAGTGCGTGCCACCATACCTGGCTCTTGAATTGCTGTGTTTTGCTTTTCTAGTTTCAAGCTATATATAGTATATATCCTGACTTTATGAATAATTTTGTATATTAACAGCAATTCTTTTAACATGACGTTCTAAGAAGTTTTAATAGTTAAAAAAAAAAAGTGTGGTTTTGGCTTAGAGAACAGTCAGCCTAAAATGCAGATTAACAGGTTGAAAAGTTGGTTTGGAACTTTTGTGGAAATTCCTCATTTAATATTTTAAGAATATTATGTGTTCTTATTCCCCAAATTATTTACTTACTTTTCATGGCGTAGTAAGGTTTTCACTAATGAGTGTGCTTTTCTTTTTTGTATACTAGGGTTCTGTTGAAGATACCAGTGGCTCTCAGTCTCTGGCTGCATTGCTGAATAAATGCAAAACCCCTCAAGGACAAAGACTAGTTAACCAGTGGATTAAGCAGCCTCTCATGGATAAGAACAGAATAGAAGAGAGGTACATTACTAATGTATACTTTTGTTTTTATTTTTTTTTTAATTTTTACATATACATGTGTTTATTAGGTTTCCATTTTTTTGCCTTCACAAAATTAAAAAGCCTTAAAATTTAATAACGTTTAAGATATGACTAGAAACAAAAACCTTGTAAAGAACAAACGAACATAAATACAATCAGAAAAGGAATCAGACAGCTGCTACATCGAAATATTAAGCAATAACAATAATGATGATAATAATGATGCAAAGAAAGCATTCACGTTGTCAAATAAGAGTATAGAATATTAGGTATAGTATAGTATAGAATGCTTTGACTCTGAGATTCAGTATGGAGTCATCAGTTAACTTTTTTTTTAAG
This sequence comes from Nycticebus coucang, assembly GCF_027406575.1. Classification (NCBI taxonomy): domain Eukaryota; kingdom Metazoa; phylum Chordata; class Mammalia; order Primates; family Lorisidae; genus Nycticebus; species Nycticebus coucang. The sequence goes on from NC_069783.1 coordinate 45,854,458, forward strand.
TCTCAAAAATAGACAACTAATATTTATAAATAAAAGTAAAAGATAATTTCGAAAAAACAGATCATGCCAAATCTTATAGACAATAGAAAAAAGAAGAACTACTTCAAAATCATTCTACTTGATCTGGGTACACCTGATATTAAAATTGGAGAAAATGTATTATTATAAAGGGGAAATTACAAATATATGTCACTTATAAATGAGGATGCAATATCCTAAACAACATATTAATAAGTTGAATTAAAAATTAATGTTTAAGTAACGTACTTTGGTCAAAAGTAAATCCAATTTATGTCAGAATTTGTCACTATTTTCTTATCTTGTTTTTTTTCTTCTTTTCCTTTCCCTCATCCTACTTGCACTACAAGTGATGTATACTTTTGTCAGCTTTAAGTAATTTGATTAAAGATGATTATACTATTATTCTAATATATAATTTTGCACCTATATTTTTAGCATTTAACTGCACAGAAAGCTACATGGTAATGATTTCAATTAATTTCAATTAATTAAGGATTCTTTTTTTATTTTTTAAATTTTTATTTTTTATTTTTTTAATTTCAGCTTGCTTGTTCATTCTTCGTTTGAAGTACTTTTTTTTGTTGTTTATTTTCTTCTGTTTTTTTAATGTTCTTCCTTTGGCAATTCTCTTTCCTGTTGCCTCCCCAGTAGCTGGGATTACAGACGCCCCCCACAACGTCCATTTTTGATGTTAGTAGAGATGGGGTCTTACTCTGGCTCACTGCTGCTCATCCAGGTCTCGAAACTCTGAGCTCAGGCAATCCACCCACCTCAGCCTCCCACAGCTCTGGGACTACAGGCGTGAGCCACCATGCCCGGCCTAATTAAGGATTCTTTAAAATACTTTTTAAAAACTATTAAAAATATAAAATTTTAGGGCAGCACCTGTGTTTCAAAGGAGTAAGGTGCCGACCCCATATGCCGGAGGTGGTGGGTTCAAACCCAGCCCTGGCCAAAAACTGCAAAAAAAAAAAAATATATATATATATATATAAAAATATAAAATAAAATTTTATTAGAGAGGTTGTATGGTGTAGACTTGGGAGCCAGAGTATCTGGCTCATATTATGTGTAATTTTGGACAAATTACTCAACCTCTCTGTCATAGTTTCTTCACTTTTAATCTTCACTCTTAAAATGATGCTAACTCCTCTACTTTCTCGTGTTGTTATGAAGATTAAATGATTTAATATATATAAAATACTTTGCACTATGGCCTGGGCAACAAAGTGAAAACTTATCTCTTGTTATTTTTATTTTTATTTTTTTTTGAGACAAAGTTTCACTGTCGCCCTCGGTAGAGTGCCATGGCGTTACAGCTCACAGCAACCTTCACCTCTTCGGCTTAAGCGATTCTCTTGCCTCAGCCTCCCAAGTAGCAGGGACTATAGGCCCCCATGAGAACGCCTGATTATTTTGTCGTTGTTGTAATTGTCATTATTGTTTGGCAGGCCTGGGCTGGGTTCGAACCCGCCAACTCCGGTTATATGACTGGTGCCCTAGCCACTAAGCTATAGGTGTTGAGCCATAAACTTATTTCTTCAAAAAACAAGCATGTAGATTTGAACAAGGTCTGGCACATAGGAAATACGTCATTGTTCTAGAAAGGATTTAAGGTGACCTAAACATAGATTTCAGAAAATCTTTAAAATTGAGGGAATTAAAGGTTATATAATTTTGCTACCTTAAATCACTACTAATTTGAAATATTTTATTTTTAGATAGGAGTTTTAAAATTGGTTCAGTGTGGTGGCTCATGCCTGTAATCCCAGCACTCTGGGAGCTGAGGTGGGAGAATTCATTGAGTTCAGGAATTGGAGACCAAGAGTGAGACCCTGTCTCTACAAAAAATTGAAAAATTTTGCATTGTGGTGGGCACCTGTAGTCCCAGCTACTCGGAAGGCTGAGGCAGGAAGATTGCTGAAGTCTAGGAATTTGAGATTGCTGCCAGCTAGGTTTACACCATGGATTTTCAAAATAACTACCATGTAAACTACCCAAAATTCAAGAAGTAACATAACTAGCATCGCAGAAACTCCTCTGAATTCTCCTGCTAATTACTACCCCTTCTCCTCACTTTAAGAGTAACCATTGTCCTGACATCATAGATTAATTGCTTTTGCCTCTTTTGACCTTTATGTAAGTAAAATCTTTTTTTTTTTTTTGTAGTTTTGGCTGGGGCCAGGCTTGAACTCACCACCCCTGGTATATGGGGCCGGCGCCCTACTCCTTGAGCCACAGGCGCTGCCCGAGTAAAATCATTTTATGTAGTACTCTTTTTTTTTTTGTAGTTTTTGGCCGGGGCTGGATTTGAACCCGCCACCTCCGGCATATGGGGTCGGCGCCCTACTCCTTTGAGCCACAGGTGCTGCCCCTTATGTAGTATACTCTTATATTACATAATCTTTTTTTCTTTTTTTTTGGCCAGGGCTGGGTTTGAACCCGCCACCTTTGGTATATGGGGCTGGTGCCCTACTTCTTTGAGCCACGGGCGCCGCCCTAATCTTTTTTTCTTAAACATGGTTGTAATCCTAATGTTGTTCTATGCCCTATTTTTTTTTTTTTTTTTTTTGTAGAGACAGAAATGGGTATATGTGCAAATACCTGTTGATCAACAAGTTCTAAGTATTGAGTACATGTGGTGTTTGTTTTTTCTTTTTTTTTTTTTTTTTTGTAGAGACAGAGTCTCACTTTATGGCCCTCGGTAGAGTGCCGTGGCCTCACACAGCTCACAGCAACCTCCAACTCCTGGGCTTAAGCGATTCTCTTGCCTCAGCCTCCCGAGTAGCTGGGACTACAGGCGCCCGCCACGGTGTTTGTTTTTTCATTCTAGCCATACTTCACTTAGGAGAATAGTTTCTGATTCCATAAATTGTTACAAAAGACACCATAGGTCACCATTTTTTATGGTTGAGTAGTTTTCCCTGGTATACAGATATCACATTTTATTAATCCATTCATGTTTTATTAATGAGCAGTTGGGTTGTTTCCACATCTTTGCAATTGTGAATTGTGCTGCTATAAACATTCTAGTGCTGGCTCGGTGCCCGTAGCACAGTGGCTAAGGTGCTAGCCACATAAACTGAGGCTGGCAGGTTTGAACCCAGCCCGGGCTCGCTAAACAATGATGACAACCTCAACAAAAGTAGCTAGGCATTGTGGCAGGCGCCTATAGTCCCAGCTACTTGGGAGGCTGAAGCAAGAGAATTGCTTAAGCCCAAGAGTTGGAGGTTGCTGTGATCCATGATGCCACGGCACTCTACCGAGGGCAACATAGTGAGACTCTATCTCAAAGAAAAAAAGTTTAGAAGTTTAGAAATGGGGGTGTTGCTTGTGTGAGGGTATATGGTATATGATGCCCCTAGACTTCTTTACAGGTTGTGTTTTCATTTTGGCCTCAACGTTTGTTCAAGAATATCTCTACCGAGTCCACATTCTGTGGAAATAGAGCTGCCTGGAAATCATACACTGAGTGTAGTTTCTTTCTTTCTTTCTTTCTTTTTTTTTTGTAGAGGCAGAGTCTCACTTTATGGCCCTCAGTAGAGTGCCGTGGCGTCACACAGCTCACAGCAACCTCCAACTCGTGGGCTTACGCGATTCTCTTGCCTCAGCCTCCCAAGTAGCTGGAACTACAGGCACCCGCCACAACGCCCAGCTATTTTTTGGTTGCAGTTCAGCCGGTGCCGGGTTTGAACCCGCCACTCTCGGTATATGGGGCCGGCGCCTTACTGACTGAGCCACAGGCACCGCCCTGAGTGTAGTTTCTTTAACAGTCAAGTATTACTTGAGCTTATGAGGAAGAACAGGAGGTTCTACTCTACTGCTTTGCTTTTCTAAGTCACGTTTAGTGGAGAACCATAAATTCTGATTCCTGGGCTGCTCTGAGATCTACTCTGAGTTTCATTTTGCCTTTCTATGCAGCCTGCACTGCAAAGGCACTGTTTTTCTAGTGCTTTCATGGGTACCATGAAATTTAGCCCATTGGTCCTTTGTCATAATGGTCTCTCCCTCTTTACCTTTCTTTCTCAATTAAAAGTTGCCAGAGCTGTGCCCAGTGGCTCATGTCTGTAGTCCCACCTACTCAGGAGGCTGGGGCAGGAAGGTCACTAGTTCGAGTCCAACCTGGGCAAAGTGCCGACACCCTGATGCTATTTGGTCCATTGTACTTCACGGTGTCTGCCCTACCTTTCATTCATAATGGGTATTACTTTTATTTCATGACTCATTTTAGTGACTAACCCCAATTGTTTTACTTTCCTTGAAAGCTTCCAGCTATGTCCTCCTCTAAGCAGATGGTTTCTTCCTTAATTCTTGTGACCTCAGAATGTATTTATATTTTTAGACTTTTACTCTTTGGCTCTTTCTCAGAAGAATGAACACTTTTGTCCTTTCCAAAGCCAACCATTTTACCCATGATCATAGTATTTTTGTATTTCTTCTCTGCTTTAGTTTTCTTCCAGTCCAACCTTTTCTCCTTGCAAGTCTCTGCTCTTGCCTTTCCCCTCAAGTATTCTTTCTCAAATTTCATCTCTGTAAATACCAACTATTCCCGTAGCAATTCTTTGCTTTCTTATCTATGTATAAATACTTCATTTTGTTTTATATCTCATTTGTTACTCAGCACTAAATGTAAAGTGGAGACACATTCATCTCTTCCATTAGATTATTCTTTGAAAGCGTTCCTCTCTCTCTCTCTTTTTTTTTTTTTTTGAAACAGAGTCTCACTTCGTAGAGTGCTGTGGCATCACAGCTCACAGCAACCTCAAACTCTTGGGCTTAAGTGATTTGCTTGCCTCAGCCTCCCAAGTAGCTGGGACTACAGGCACCCGCCACATGCCTGGCTATTTTTTTGTTGCAGTTGTCATTGTTGTTCAGCTGGCTCAGGCTGGGTTCGAACCCTCCAGCCTCGGTGTATGTGGCCAGCACTGTAACCACTGTGCTACGGGTGCCCAGCCATGTTTCTCTCTTTTATAAATTGTCATACTCTTTTAAAATCTGTTCAGGCCCAGCACATATCTGCTACTTTAATGTATCAAATGAGTGACCCTGACTGTATTAACCCATGTAAAAAACAGATCATTAAAAACTTGTAATTGCAGTTCTTTAGACACTATATTTGCTCTCAGCCTTAGAAATATGGTGTTATGCAATCTGAGTCAACTCTTCTTTTAATGAGAGCCTAGAAATGCTAGTTTTAAAGCATAGAATGTTGATTTTAAAGTACCAACGATTGAATGATTAGTTCTATTGGAATTTTAGGGGTTAAATGACTCCCAGTTATCTTGGGTGCCAGTCAGTTTGCAAATTAATTATTATATTAAATTGTGTACAGCTGAATAATTTTATTGAGTGAGATTGGTAAGCATACTATGTTATGCCAATGGTAACTTTGATACTTCTAAAATTGTGATTCAAAAGTGACATTGTCATGGAAACAGCAAAGTAGTCTTTTTTTCTTTCTTCTTTTAGCCAGAAACATACACTGACACTATAATTAGTTCTGAAATGATACAGTGAATAAACTTGTGAAACTACCTATTTATTAGGCTTTTAATGATAGACTAAAGACAGGGTGTCCATAAAGTTTGTGGTCAATTTAAAATAGTGGGCTGTATAATTGCTTTGTGCTGTTCTTTTCCCCCATTGATTATTATTTGGCTTTAAATTTGGGAACTTAAGGAGAGAAGCCTAATGGTTGTTTCTGAATTTCTGAAAATACAGTTTGTTTAAGATGAAGATATGTTGTAGACAAAACATTTGAGTCATTTAGAAGAGGTTTGAATGTCTTGTCAGGACAAACTAGAGTTATCACCTCTCGTGTTCCTGGGCTTCAGAGAAATAAGACAGAAAGCATAAAGGTTATATATCAGGTATAGAGAGTTTACTTTTTTTACTCCATAGCACTTATCAGTGTATCTCTCTACCTTCTTTTTTTTAATTGAGAGTACATGTCATAGAAATCTTTTCTGGTACAGTAAATGCCTGAATTGTTCTTGTTTATAGATAGCCCCAGTGACTTGGCTCATAATTACAAACTTGGTAGTAAATTATTTTCCCACTGGGCGGTGCCTGTGGCTCAGTGAGTAGGGTGCTGGCCCCATATACCGAGGGTGGCGGGTTCAAACCCAGCCCTGGCCAAACTGCAACAAAAAAAATAGCTGGGCTTTGTGGCAGGCGCCTGTAGTCCCAGCTACTTGGGAGGCTGAGGCAAGAGAATCGCGTAAGCCCAAGAATTTGAGGTTGCTGTGAGCTGTGAAGCTACGGTACTCTACCGAGGGTGACAAAGTGAAACTCTGTCTCTTTAAAAAAAAAAAAGGGGAGGGGGGCGGCGCCTGTGGCTCAGTCGGTAAGGCGCCGGCCCCATATACCGAGGGTGGCCGGTGCCTGTAGTCCCAGCTACTCGGGAGGCTGAGGCAGGAGAATCGCTAAAGCCCAGGAGTTGGAGGTTGCTGTGAGCTGTGTGATGCCATGGCACTCTACCGAGGGCGATAAAGTGAGACTCTGTCTCTACAAAAAAAATTATTTTCCCACTAATTTGGTATTTTGCATACACAAAAAATATATATCTGTTGTCAACTGCCTAGGTGTTATCTTCCCATTTTATAGACTTTTAGTTATTTTCTCTCTTTTTTTTTTTGTCCAGGGCTGTGCTTGAACCTGCCACCTCTGGCATATGGGGCCGGTGCCCTACTCCTTTGAGCCACAGGCACCGCCCAGTTATTTTTCTCTTTTAAAAAGTAAATTTTTATTCAAATTTCTTTAAATTAGTGGCCTCATGCAGTTTTTCCCTCCAGGGGATATTCATCAATGTCTGGAAACACTTTTGGTTGTCATAGTGGGAAACAGACTGTATAATGGGTAGAAGTCAGGGGTGCTATTAAATAAGCACAGAACATCCCTTTATAATAACGCATCATCTAGCCTAAAATGTCAGTATTGCTGAGGCTGAGAAATTCTGCTCTAAATATATGCTTTATGTGTTTACTCTGGAGATAGCATATTTTTCCCTCATATACCATGTTAGATAAACCTTTTTATGATGCAGGAATTATAAATGCTGGTGGAGAGGTCAGTAAATAAGAGATTTAGAAAGCAGATTCATTTCCTTTTTTAATCCCTATGTAATTTTATAGTAAATTTACTGATCAGGTAGTATAAAAATATAGAGAAAACGGTTGCTTTTCTGATAGTATTTTGAACTTTGAATCATTTGTTATGCCCAAGGCCTCCAGAAAAATTTGCAAAGCCTATATTCAGTACCATCCAGGGGTCCTCAAACTACAGCCCAGGGGCCACATGAGGTGGTATGATTGTATTTGTTCCTGTTTTGTTTTTTTACTTCAAAATAAGATATGTGCAGTGTGCATAGGAATTTGTTCATAGTTTTTTTTTATACTATAGTCCGGCCCTCCAGTGGTCTGAGGGACAGTGAACTGGCCCCTGGTTTAAAAAGTTTGAGGATCCCTGGCTCCCTCCCTTCCTCTCACTATGTCGCCCTTGGTACAGTGCCATGGTGTCACAGCTCTCAGCAACCTCCAACTCCTGGGCTTAGGTGATTCTCTTGCCTCAGCCTCCTGAGTAGCTTGGACTACAGGTGCCCACCACAACGCCCAGCTATTTTTTGTTGCGGTTTGGCTGGGGCCAGGTTTGAACTCGCCACCCTTGGTATATGGGGCAGGCACCCTACCCACTGATCCACAGGCACTGCCCTAGAACACTGTTTTACAAACTGCAATTTGTGACTGAGCAGTTGGTTGTGTGTAGTTAGCGTAGTGAGTGATAAAAAGCATTTTTGAAAAATACAGAAGAAAATAAAGCATATCATGTAAGTATTGTTTTGTGAAATCTATTTTAATTATATATTTATGCATGTGTATGTAGCATCATGATATAAAGACATAATTCTTGCTGTAGGTTACACTGAAAGAAATAGAAAGCACAGTTTTGACACACAGGGTAAGTGGATAGCCACTTCAGCAGTGATTCCAGCAACAAGCACTTTCCTGAGAAAACTTCTGCTCATCCACAGGCACAAGAACTTAAAGAGCAAGAGGAATTGAAAGGAAAATTAGGGCAAGTAAACAGATAAAAGAAATCACCCATGAGGAAGAATCAGCAGAAAACTCCAGGCAACATGAAGAACCAGTCCAGAACTACCCCGCCAAGGGACCATGAGGTAGCTACTGCAGAGGATTCCACCTATACAGAAATGTTAGGAATGACAGAAAGGGAATTTAGAATACACATGTTGAAAACAATGAAGGAAATGATGGAAACAATGAAGGAAACTGTTAATAAAGTGGAAAATAACCAAAAGGAAATTCAAAAACAGAATCAAATAAGAGATGAACGATATGAAGAATATAAAAAGGATATAGCAGAGCTGAAGGAAATGAAACAGTCAATCAGGGAACTTAAAGATGCAATGGAAAGTATCAGCAACAGGTCAGACCACGCAGAAGAAAGAATTTCAGAGGTAGAAGACAAAGTTTTTGAGATAACTCAGATAGTAAAAGAGGCAGAAAAGAAGAGAGAGAAAGCAGAACGTTCACTGTCAGAATTATGGGACTTTATGAAGCGTTCCAACATACGAGTTATAGGAATTCCAGAAGGGGAAGAAGAATGCCCCAGAGGAATGGAAGCCATACTAGAGAATATTATAAAAGAAAATTTCCCAAATATCACCAAAGATTCTGACACACTGCTTTCAGAGGGATATCGGACCCCAGGTCGCCTCAACTCTAACCGAGCTTCTCCAAGACACATTGTGATGAACCTGTCCAAAGTCAAGACCAAAGAAAAGATTCTGCAAGCTGCCAGGAGTAAGCGCCAGTTGACCTACAGGGGCAAACCCATCAGATTGACCGCAGACTTCTCTAATGAAACTTTCCAAGCAAGAAGACAATGGTCATCTACCTTTAATCTACTTAAACATAACAATTTCCAGCCCAGAATTCTGTACCCTGCTAAGCTAAGCTTCAAAATTGACGGAGAAATCAAATCATTTACGGATATACAAACATTGAGGAAATTCGCCACAACAAGACCAGCTCTACAGGAAATACTTCAACCTGTTCTGCACACTGACCACCACAATGGATCAGCAGCAAAGTAAGAACTCAGAAATCAAAGGACAGAACCTAACCTCCACACTGATGCAAAAGATAAAACTAAGCAATGGACTCTCACAAAATAAGACGAATAGAATACTACCACACTTGTCAATTATCTCAATAAATGTTAATGGCTTGAATTCCCCACTGAAGAGACATAGATTGGTTGACTGGATTAAAAAACACAAGCCATCCATTTGCTGTCTGCAAGAAACACACCTGGCTTCAAAAGACAAATTAAAGCTCCGCGTCAAGGGTTGGAAGACAATTTTTCAGGCAAATGGAATTCAGAAGAAAAGAGGAGTTGCAATCTTATTTTCAGATACATGTGGATTTAAAGCAACTAAAGTCAAAAAAGACAAAGATGGTCACTTTATATTGGTCAAGGGAAAAATACAACAAGAAGACATTTCAATTCTAAATATTTATGCACCCAATTTAAATGCTCCCAGATTCTTGAAGCAGACCTTACTCAGTCTGAGCAATATGATATCTGATAATACCATCATAACAGGGGACTTTAACACTCCTCTTACAGAGCTGGACAGATCCTCTAAACAGAAATTAAACAAGGATATAAGAGACTTAAATGAGACTCTAGAACAACTGTGCTTGATAGACGCATATAGAACACTCCACCCCAAAGATAAAGAATATACATTCTTCTCATCACCCCATGGAACATTCTCCAAAATTGATCATACCCTGGGACACAAAACAAATATCAACAGAATCAAAAGAATTGAAATTTTACCTTGTATCTTCTCAGACCATAAGGCACTAAAGGTGGAACTCAACTCGAACAAAAATGCTCGACCCCACCCAAAGGCATGGAAACTAAACAATCTTCTGTTGAATAACAGATGGGTGCAGGAAGAAATAAAACAGGAAATCATTAACTTCCTTGAGCATAACAACAATGAAGACACAAGCTACCAAAACCTGTGGAATACTGCAAAAGCAGTTTTGAGAGGAAAATTCATCGCTTTAGATGCCTACATTCAAAAAACTGAAAGAGAGCACATCAACAATCTCACAAGAGATCTTATGGAATTGGAAAAAGAAGAACAATCTAAGCCTAAACCCAGTAGAAGAAAAGAAATATCCAAAATCAAATCAGAGATCAATGAAATTGAAAACAAAAGAATCATTCAGAAAATTAATGAAACAAGGAGTTGGTTTTTTGAAAAAATAAATAAAATAGATAAACCATTGGCCAGACTAACGAGGAATAGAAAAGTAAAATCTCTAGTAACCTCAATCAGAAATGATAAAGGGGAAATAACAACTGATCCCACAGAGATACAAGAGATCATCTCTGAATACTACCAGAAACTCTATGCCCAGAAATTTGACAATGTGAAAGAAATGGATCAATATTTGGAATCACACCCTCTCCCTAGACTCAGCCAGGAAGAAATAGAGCTCCTGAACAGACCAATTTCAAGCACTGAGATCAAAGAAACAATAAAAAAGCTTCCAACCAAAAAATGCCCTGGTCCAGATGGCTTCACTCCAGAATTCTATCAAACCTTCAAGGAAGAGCTTATTCCTGTACTGCAGAAATTATTCCAAAAAATTGAGGAAGAAGGAATCTTTCCCAACACATTCTATGAAGCAAACATCACCCTGATACCAAAACCAGGAAAAGACCCAACCAAAAAGGAGAATTTCAGACCAATCTCACTCATGAACATAGACACAAAAATTCTCAACAAAATCCTAGCCAATAGATTACAGCTTATCATCAAAAAAGTCATTCATCATGATCAAGTAGGCTTCATCCCAGGGATGCAAGGCTGGTTTAACATACGCAAGTCTATAAACGTTATCCACCATATTAACAGAGGCAAAAATAAAGATCACATGATCCTCTCAATAGATGCAGAAAAAGCATTTGATAAAATCCAGCATCCTTTTCTAATTAGAACTCTGAAGAGTATAGGCATAGGTGGCACATTTCTAAAACTGATTGAAGCTATCTATGACAAACCCACAGCCAATATTTTACTGAATGGAGTAAAACTGAAAGCTTTTCCTCTTAGAACTGGAACCAGACAAGGTTGTCCTCTGTCACCTTTACTATTCAACATAGTGCTGGAAGTTCTAGCCAATACAATTAGGCAAGACAAGGAAATAAAGGGAATCCAAATGGGAGCAGAGGAGGTCAAACTCTCCCTCTTTGCTGACGACATGATCTTATACTTAGAGAACCCCAAAGACTCAACCACAAGACTCCTAGAAGTCATCAAAAAATACAGTAATGTTTCAGGATATAAAATCAATGTCCACAAGTCAGTAGCCTTTGTGTACACCAATAACAGTCAAGATGAGAAGCTAATTAAGGACACAACTCCCTTCACCATAGTCTCAAAGAAAATCAAATACCTAGGAATATACCTAACGAAGGAGGTGAAGGACCTGTATAAAGAAAACTATGAAATCCTCAGAAAGGAAATAGCAGAGGATATTAACAAATGGAAGAACATACCATGCTCATGGATGGGAAGAGTCAACATTGTTAAAATGTCCATACTTCCCAAAGCAATCTACCTATTCAATGCCATTCCTATCAAAATACCAACATCATACTTTCAAGATTTGGAAAAAATGATTCTGCGTTTTGTATGGAACTGGAAAAAACCCCGTATAGCTAAGGCAGTTCTCTGTAATAAAAATAAAGCTGGGGGCATCAGCATACCAGATTTTAGTCTGTACTACAAAGCCATAGTGCTCAAGACAGCATGGTACTGGCACAAAAACAGAGACATAGACACTTGGAATCGAATGGAAAACCAAGAAATGAAACTAACATCTTACAACCACCTAATCTTTGATAAACCAAACAAGAACATACCTTGGGGGAAAGATTCCCTATTCAATAAATGGTGTTGGGAGAACTGGATGTCTACATGTAAAAGACTGAAACTGGACCCACACCTTTCCCCACTCACAAAAATTGATTCAAGATGGATAAAGGACTTAAACTTAAGGCATGAAACAATAAAAACCCTCCAAGAAAGCATAGGAAAAACACTGGAAGATATTGGCCTGGGGAAAGACTTCATGAAGAAGACTGCCATGGCAATTGCAACAACAACAAAAATAAACAAATGGGACTTCATTAAACTGAAAAGCTTCTGTACAGCTAAGGAGACAATAACCAAAGCAAAGAGACAACCTACACAATGGGAAAGGATATTTGCATATTTTCAATCAGACAAAAGCTTGATAACTAGGATCTATAGAGAACTCAAATTAATCCACATGAAAAAAGCCAACAATCCCTTATATCAATGGGCAAGAGACATGAATAGAACTTTCTCTAAAGACGACAGACGAATGGCTAACAAACACATGAAAAAATGTTCATCATCTCTATATATTAGAGAAATGCAAATCAAAACAACCCCGAGATATCATCTAACCCCAGTGAGAATGGCCCACATCACAAAATCTCAAAACTGCAGATGCTGGCGTGGATGTGGAGAGAAGGGAACTCTTTTACACTGCTGGTGGGACTGCAAACTAGTACAACCTTTCTGGAAGGAAGTATGGAGAAACCTCAAAGCACTCAAGCTAGACCTCCCATTTGATCCTGCAATCCCATTACTGGGCATCTACCCAGAAGGAAAGAAATCCTTTTATCATAAGGACACTTGTACTAGACTGTTTATTGCAGCTCAATTTACAGTCGCCAAAATGGGAAACAGCCTAAATGCCCACCAACCCAGGAATGGATTAACAAGCTGTGGTATATGTATACCATGGAATACTATTCAGCCATTAAAAAAAATGGAGACTTTACATCCTTCGTATTAACCTGGATGGACGTGGAAGATATTATTCTTAGTAAAGCATCACAAGAATGGAGAAGCATGAATCCTATGTACTCAATTTTGATATGAGGACAATTAATGACAATTATGGTTATGGGGGGGGAAACAGAAAGAGGGAAGGAGGGAGGTGGGTGGGGCCTTGGTGTGTGTCACACTTTATGGGGGCAAGACATGATTGCAAGAGGGACTTTACCTAACAATTGCAATCAGTGTAAACCTGGCTTATTGTACCCTCAATGAATCCCCAACAATAAAAAAAAAAAAAAAAGAAATAGAAAGCACAGATTTTTAGTAAATTGCAAGAGCATTATGAGCTACATGTTCTACATGTATTGTTCTTGAAACAAGTTGAGATTTATTTTTATTTATTTTTATTTTTTTGCAGTTTTTTGGCTGAGGCCAGGTTTGAACCCGCCACCTCCAGTATATGGGGCCAGCACCCTACTCCTTGAGCCACAGGCACCACCCGAAACAAGTTGAGATTTTAATTATTGGCTTTGGGAAGCATTAAATTTTTAAATATTTTTGGCTTTGTATTGTCAAGAGCTAATTTTAGAAAGCATTCTGAAAATTTATAATGCCTTCTGACAGATTATTGGATTTGGCAACATGCCCCAGCTATAATTCTGTTTCATTAAACACCACTGTTTACATGAGCAACAATGTGTCAGTAACAACAATGTCCCAACAATGAAATTCTTCTATTTAAAAAATGTCAATTTTCTGAAAGTCAAACAAAGTTGGTTATATTTTAGTATGACATTGCTTAACTGAACATTAATTTGATGCGTAATTAATTGGGAAATGCCTGCCTCATTCATGGTGGTTTTCACCCTCTAAAACAGTGGTTCTCAGTCTTCCTAATGCTGTGGCTCTTTAATACAGTTCCTGTGGGTTGCACAGGTTGAGAACCGCTGCTCTAAAAGAAACTAACATTTCAGAATAGACAAGCTGGAAGGGTTGAACTCATTCAGTTGAGACTTATATGCCTAGTAGACACATAAAATATTTATACTAAAATATTTAAGACTAATTCTAGTCAATTTATTTCAGATTAAATTTAGTGGAAGCGTTCATGGAAGATGCAGAGTTGAGGCAGAGTTTACAAGAAGATTTACTTCGTCGCTTCCCAGATCTTAACCGACTTGCTAAGAAATTTCAAAGACAAGCAGCAAACTTACAAGATTGTTACCGACTCTATCAGGGTATAAATCAACTCCCTAATGTTATACAGGCTCTGGAAAAATATGAAGGTAACATGATCTCTTTTGTTGGTTTGTTTTTCTTCCCTCTTATAGTATATATTTGGCAAATGTGCTGTCCTTACAAAGTTGATGGCAGTGATTCACTCTTACAATACATTAAATTTTTCTAATGACAGGCTGTGTTCACCTATGCTTTGTGACAGGAGATAGGAGACATCTTAGATTTTTTGCTTTTTAAAAATGATTGTTAGAGTTACTGAGTTTATTACTAAGTTCTATTGCACTAACAGAGGCAGTTAAACAGGATTTGATGGCTGAAGAAGACTGACAGGACCAAAAATGACAGTGCTTACACATGTCAGTTTATTAGAGGAAAAGGGAATAATTCAGTAGCAGCAGTAAAGTTAGGATATGCATTACAGTCAGAGGTTGTCACGGCAAGTTGTCCAAAGAGGTCAGGTGCAGGTACTGATTGTCTTGTTCTTTTGTAAAGTTGGTGTTGGGATGTGTACTTTCTCAGATCAGGATGTGTACACAGGACACTGTGGAACCAGGGAGCCTTAGCTAGGCCTCTCTCATATAGTAAATGGAAAGCCTTTTATTTTTCTGAGAAAGTATGGGCCTTGAGTTTGGAACTCCCATAATTTTGTTTCCCCACCCTTTATTCTCACTTTGCTTTAATCTCTGTATTGGCTCATTACCACCAAATGTTTAAAAATACTCACATCTGGCTCAGCGCCTGTAGCTTAGTGGCTAGGGTGCCAGCCACATACACTGAAGCTGGTGGGTTCAAACCCAGCCCAGGCCTGCCAAACAACGACAACTACAACAACAACAACAAAAAATAACTGGGTGCTATGGCAGGCGCCTGTAGTCTCTGTTAGGTGGGATGAGGCAAGAGAATTGCTTAAGCACAAGAGTTGGAGGTTGCTGTGAGCTGTGATGCCATGGCACTCTACCAAGGGCAACATAATGAGACTGTCTCAAAAAACAAAAAAAATACTCCTATCTATCCTTTTTTTTTTTTTTTACTGTTTTTTGCCAGGGGCCAGGTTTGAACCCGCTACCTCCGGTAAATAGCCGGTCCTACTCCTTTGAGCCATAGGTGCTCCCCCATCTATCCTATTTTAAAAAGGTACTTTTGTCCCTAGTTTTTATTTAATACATTGATATCTTTCTATTCCCAGCCAAGTTTTTGAAAGTCTATACTTAATATCTTTCATTCACGTGTCTTGTTTTCAGCCTTGACCACAGGACTGAAGTGACATTTGGTAGGTGACCTATTTTTTGCTAAATTTAGTGAATACAGTCTAGTCTTTACCTTCCCATCAGGCTTCACTGATGAATTTGACTGCCTTGATCTTCCTGAAACTCTCCTTTCTTTCTTTCTATTTTTTTGTTTGAAACAGAGCCTCAAGCTATCTCAAAAGCTTGAGAGTAGAGTAGAGTAGAGCCGCGGCATCACAGCTTACAGCAACCTCCAACTCCTGGGCTTAAGCTATACTCTTGCCTCAGCCTCCCAAGTAGCTGGGACTATAGGTGCCTGCCACAACACCCGGCTATTTTTTGGTTGTAGTTGTTGTTTGGTAGGCCCGGGCTGGATTTGAACCCACCAGCTCTTGTGTATGTGGCTGGCACCTTAGCCGCTTGAGCTACAGGCGCCAAGCCTGAAACTCTCCTTTCTAGGATTTTGTTAAACTTTTTTTTTTTTTTGTAGAGACAGAGTCTCACTGTACCGCCCTCGGGTAGAGTGCTGTGGCGTCACACGGCTCACAGCAACCTCTTAACTCCTGGGCTTACGCGATTCTCTTGCCTCAGCCTCCCGAGCAGCTGGGACTACAGGCGCCCGCCACAACGCCCGGCTATTTTTTGGTTTCAGTTTGGCCGGGGCTGGGTTTGAACCCACCACCCTCGGCATATGGGGCTGGCGCCCTACTCACTGAGCCACAGGCGCCGCCCTGTTAAACTTTTTTGTGTTCCTTGTTTTCATTTTGTTTTATGGTTATTCCTCTTTATCCTTGTTTTTTGCCTTTTCCTTAAGTGTTTTCCTCACCCTTTCAAGTTCTGTTTTTACTTAATACAGGCACTTTAATGCTGGGATTCTTGAATGAGTTCGTGGAGTCTTCCTAAAATTTTATGCACAATTTTGTATATATATGTATTTTTTCTGGAGAAAGGATCTGTCCCTTAGATCAAATATTTATTTATTTATTATTTTATTTTATTTATTTATTTTTGCAGTTCTTGGCGGGGGCCAGGTTTGAACACACCACCTCTGGTATATGGGGCCGGTCCCCTATTCCTTGAGCCACAGGCGCCACCCTAGATCAAATATTTAAAGCATATGTTAACACTCCCTTTGTCCAAAAGTAAGAAGAACTGCTCAACACACATTTCTTTGGGTCATCTTTCTCACTTTCTGGGATAATTGTGGAAGTTAGGAATTGGGAATGGGGCCAGTTTGGCTGCCTTCTTCAATCTCCCTATATAGTCATGTTCTAAAATACTGAAGAGTTTTGCAACAAGTTAATAATTTCCTACTTTTGTGGGATTATATTTAACTTACAGACATGTGAGAGATCATAACATTATGTTTGGTAGTTGTCCAGTTAGGTATTTGAAGTCTTATAGCTTGGAAAGAATTAGGGGGAGAAGACTGTTTAAGGTTGTGGCCTAGAGCTGTGTTCTTTTATACAGAATATTTGTGATTCTAGTGTACCCTGGTCATTGGGAACCCGAAGGAGCACTTGAGTTTTGTTTTGTTCTGTTTTTAAAGAATGGCATTTTGCAGAGTTCAGCATACCTCCTTAGCGTATTTATTTCAAGAAGAAAAATCTAAAGAGGAAAAAAAAAGAAAATCTAAAGTGGGACTAATTTGTTTTTTTTTTCTTTTTAATTTTTTAAAACTTTATCAAATTAATGTGAGTATTTAGGTTACATTGTTCTCAGGGTAAAGTTCCATTTGTAGAAGAGCCCCTTACCCAGGGGTGTGTTATACACCCTCCCAGTGTGCACATTAGGTGAGATCCCGCCTCATGCCCTCCCTCCTTCTGCCATACGTCCTCCCCCTGCCCTCCTCCTGCTTCCCTCAACCCCTGAACTGGACTAAAATAGTGTCTTAATGTTCTTAGGAGCATGTAATTGTTTTTATATTGACTTCATATTAGTGTGAGGTACATTGGATATCACTAAGAAGAATGTATTTCAACTCCATCCAGGTAAATGTAAAACATGTAAAATCTCGGGCGGCGCCTGTGGCTCAAATGGCCAGTGGGGCGCTGGCCCCATATGCCGGAGGTGGTGGGTTCAAACCCAGCCTTGGCCAAAAACTGCAAAAAAAAAACAAACATGTAAATTCTACATCTTTTTTAACGGCTGCAGAGTATCCATGGTATACATATACCACAGTTTGTTGATCTATTCATGGGTTGATGGGCGCTTAGGTTGCTTCCACGACTTGGCAATTATGAATTAAGCTGCAGTAAACATTCTAGTGCAAATGTCTTTGTGCGAAAATGATTTTTGTTCTTCTTGGGTAGATACCCTGTAATGGGATTGCAGGGTCAAGTCTACTTTTAGATCTTGGAGGATTCTCCATACTTCTCTCCAAAAGGGCTGTGTTAGTTTGTAATCACACCACAGTGTAAAAGTGTTCTTTTCTCTCCACATCTACCCCAGCATCTGATGTTTTGGGACTTTGTGATATGGGCTAATCTTGCTGGGGTTAGGTGATATTTTAGAGTGGTTTTGATTGCATTTCTCTGATGATTAAAGATGATGAGCATTTTTTCATGTGTTTTTTGGCCAATCATTGTCATCCTCGGTAAAGTTGCTATTCAGATCTCTTGCCCACTTATAGAGAGGGTTGTTTGCATAAAGTGGGACTAATTTGTGATAGACCAAATGCACTATTTTTAAAAATAAAGTCATGACTTTAAAATTTTATTTATTTATAAGCAAACAAACAGGGTCTTACTCTTGATGCCTGTGCAGTGGTATTATCATAGGTCAGTGTAACATCAAACTCCTGGGCTCAAGCAATTCTCCTGCCTCAGCCTCCCAAGCAGCTGGGATTACAGGCATGAATCCCTATACCTGGCTAACACTTATTTTTTTTTTTGTAGAGATGGGGTTTCACTATTGCCCAGGCTGTTCTAGAACTCCTGGCCTCAAGTGATCTTTCTACCTCAGCCTCCCAAAGTGCTTATATTATAAGTGTGACCCACTGTGCTTGTTGGTGACAGAATCTTACTCTGTTGCTCAGGCTAGAGTGCTGTGGTCTTAGCTTAGCTCACAGCATCCTCAAACTCATGGATTCATACAATCCTGCCTCAACCTCCTGAGTAGCACCTTTACAACACCTGGCTAATTTTTCTATTTTTAGTAGAAATGGGGTCTCGCTCTTGCTCAGGCTGGTCTTGAACTCCTGAGCTCAAGTGATCCTCCTGCCTCAGCCTCCCAGAGTGCTGGGATTATAGACATAAGCCCCTGAGCCTGACCCAATTATTTAATAAATTAATATATTGGTAGAAATTGAGTATGCTCTCCTGTTATTTTGTGATTTTTTTTGTTTGTTTTTGTTTTTGCTTTTTTGATTAACTCTAAGCTTAATGTTATCTTAATATCATTCTGGAAAAAAAAAAACTGAAAATAAAGTGAATTCAGAGACCAGTAGGGGGCAGCAACAGTATGGAAAGCAGATTTGCTTTGCGTGATAAAAGCTCTCTTTTTCCTTTTTCAAAAAAATAGAGATAGGCTTTGCTCTGTCTACCAGACTGGAGGGATGTACAGTGGGCCCAAGTGATCCTCTTGCCTCAGGCTCCCAAATGGCTAGGACCACAGGTGTGCTCCACCACACCTGGCTAATTTTTCTTATTTTTTGTAGAGAATGGGTTTCACTGGGTCGCCCAGGCTAGTTTCAAATTCACCTGAACTCAAGTGATCTCCCGTCTCAGCCTCCCAAAGTGCTAGGATTACAGGCATGAGCCACCACTATGGCCAAGAAATAAATATATGTGTGTGTGTGTGTATTTTTTTCTTTTTTGAGACCGAGTCTCACTTTGTTGCCCCTGGTAGAGTGCTGTGGCATTATAGCTCACAGCAACCTCTAACCCTTGGGCTCAAGCCATTCTTTTGCCTCATCCTCCCACGTATCTGGGACTATAGGCACCCGCCACAACACCTGGCTATTTTTAGAGACAAGGTCTTGCTCTGGCTGGGGCTGATCTTGAATTCATGAACTCAGACAATCTACCTGCCTCTGGCACCCAGAGTGCTAGGATTACTGGCATGAGCCACCATACCTGGCCTTAAGAAATATATTTTCATTGTTACTTAGTGCATGCCACATACACACTGCCTATGTAAAAAATAAATTGTATGAAACTGAAGCAGTGAATACACTGGAAATGATAAAGAATACTACTACGTGTAAGACTTTTCTATTTTATTACAAAGGTGAATCTTTGGATTTTGCCTTTAAAATCCATTTCTTTAAATAAACCTACCAAGTCTTTAGATTGGCTAAACTCTTTCCCTGGTCATGTGTTTCCAAAACACTCTGTATTTTCCTGTTACCTTACTTGCAATCCTTTTTCGTAATTAATTTGTTGAATGCGTAATTTGTTGAATGGCTGTGTCTCTCCTTCCCCACTCAAACCTTACAAGCATAGAAGGATGTACATGAGGAGTGAGCATACTATGCAAATTTCTACTACATAGTAGGCCCTTAGTAACTTCTTTTGGGAGAATGAGAAGGAAGGTACCATTTAATGTGGGAGGAGAATATCAATGAACATTCATTTTCATATTAGAGGAAAAACTGAAAATTAACCAGCATAAGAATGGGGAACTACTTAGTTAAAGGTGAAATGTTGTACCAGGTATTCGAGATGCTTTGTCTTGTCATTGTTATTTTAGAAATCGTGAAAGCTTGCTGCTGCGTACCTTATTTTACTTTAGTCTCTCTACTGATAAAAACATATTAGCAAAAATTGATTAATGGTTTACATCATAATGAAGGACCAATAGCTAGAGATTCTTAGAGAATATTAGGAAAGAGAAGCAGAAAATAAGAAAAGGTTCAGTAAACACTTGGTGTCCTCACTGTGTTTTAGACACTGCTAGTTGTCAAGGCTGGGACAGGAAGCAAAAACAAAATCTTATCTCTGAAAGCAAGAAAAATAGACACTAAACAAGTACTCCCACAGCAGCTAAAAATATGGTTTTGATGTTATGAAAGGAAAATTCTAAAGTGTTATATCAAGAAAATACAGTATTTGATATGTTTTTTGATAATACACAAGCCAAAGTAGTTTTCATAGGTGTTTTTTCCATTCACAAGTTAAGCTCTCTAGATTCAATAAAGATGGTCTCCTTAGTATTCCTTTCAACTTATAAATAAGTAGCCTGAACATAGGCAAGGTGGAGAAAATAAGTCCCAGAATTATAGTTAATAGATCAATTATGGTTTAGATTTATAAGCTGGCCTGGGCAGTATTCCAGGAGTGTATCTTAATGAGCCACTTAATGTTGATAGGCTTACGGGTTTTCAGTTTATTCTGAAATCTCTTACTGTTTTTATATAGTAAGTGATAATGGTGATTAAATTATGCTTTGGATTGTTATATGAATGTTAAATACTTCTGCTTATTGACCAAGACATGGCAGCAGTTGATGAGGTACATAGCTGTATTCTTTTTTATCACCCACGGTAGAATGCTGTGGTATCACAGCTCACAACAACATCCAACTCCTGGGCTTAAGCAATTCTCTTGCCTCAGCCTCCCAAGTAGCTGGGACTACAGGTGCCCACCACAATGCCCAGCTACTTTTTTTTTTTTTTTTTGGCCGGGGCTGGGTTTGAACCTGCCACCTCTGGCATATGGGACCGGCGCCCTACTCCCTGAGCCACAGGCGCCACCCCAGCTACTTTTTTGTTGCAGTTTGTCCGGGCCCGGTTTCGAACCTGCCACCCTTGGTATATGGGGCTGGTGCCCTATCCACTGAGCCACAGTGCTGCCCATAGCTGTAGTCTTGAAAATGAAATTTTTTTTTTTTTTTTTGAGACAGAGCCTCAAGCTGTCGCCCTGGGTCGAGTGCCGTGGCATCACAGCCCACAGCAACCTCCAACTCCAGGTCTCAGGTGATTCTCTTGCCTCAGCCTCCCAAGTAGCTGGGACTACAGGCACCCGCCACAACGCCCAGCTATTTTTTGGTTGCAGCCGTCATTGTTGTTTGGCAGGCCCGGGCTGTATTTGAACCCACCAGCTCAGGTATATGTGGCTGGCTCCTTAGCCACTTGAGCCACAGGCACCGAGCCTGAAAATGAAATCTTAAAGGAATTGTAATTGAATCTTGCTAATTTTTTTTTTTTTTTTTGAGACAGAGTCTCAAGCTATGGCCTTGGGTAGAGTACCATGGCTCATGGAGTCATAGCTCACAGAAACTTCCAACTCTTGGGCTCCAGTGATCCTCTTGCCTCAGTTTTTCTATTTTAAGTAAAGACAGGGTCTTGCTTTTCCTCAGGCTGGTCTCGAGCTCGTGAGCCCAAGCAATCCACTCACCTCGGCTTCCCAGAGCATTAGGATTACAGGCATGAGCCACTGCACCCGGCTAACAGTCTGGAATTCTTAAAAATTATTCAATGACTTGATTACTTGGACATTTCACATTTTGATGCATTTAAAAAGCGAACAATTACTTCTCTGTCAAATTTTGACTAGATAGGCATTGTGCGTATTAAAGCTAATGACCAACGATTGATTGCTTCATTAGTCCCTTGCTCCCTTCCTTCATAAAATCATTCATTCAACAAGTATTGATTTTTTGCTTTGTGTCAAACAGTAGTCTAGGAGTTACAAGGGTAGATGTGATAAAGTCCCTGTTTTGTGGAGATTCTGTAATAATGGAAGGGTAGAGTGACGCAGATAATTAGGAAATAAATCAGCAAGAATTTCAAATAGTAATAAGTATAATTAAGAAAACATTAATGTGATAAAGTGATTTGTTAGGGTTCAAAATATATCTGGAGACACTACAAAAAGAAGGGTTCTTTAAAGAATTGCTAGTTTAAGGTGAGACTTGAACTGTGAGAAGAAACCAACTGTTAAGGTCTTAGTGGTCTGGATGGGGAGGCTAGTGGGTTCTGCCAGTGCAGATACCTAAACTTGGCATGAGCTTGACTTGTTGAAGGAGTGTAGGAAAACTAGAGTGGTCAAGCATAAAAGTGGAGAATTGGGGCAAGGCCTGGATGATATTTTAACCTTTATGTACCATTAATCCTTTTGGCTTCTTAGGTATTCCTCGAACCCCTTCTCCAAATAAAATTCTCCAAATTTTATTTGCATAAAGTAAAACTCATGGTGTTATAAAGGAAGCCAATTTCTATTGAAACATAGTTATCAAAACATAAAACAAATTCTTGGGGGTGGTGCCTGTGGCTCAGTGAGTAGGGCACCAGCCCCATATACCGAGGGTGGCAGGTTCAAACCTGGCCCTGGCCAAACTGCAAACAAAAAATAGCCAGGTGTTATGGCGGGTGCCTGTAGTCCCACCTACTCAGGAGGCTGAGGCAAGAGAATTGCCTAAGCCCAAGACCTGGAGGTTGCTGTGAGCTGTGACGCCATGGCACTCTACCAAGGGCGACAAGGTGAAACTCTGTCTCTGAGAAAAAAAAAAAAAAACAGGGCGGTGCCTGTGGCTCAAGGAGTAGGGCGCCAGTCCCATATGCCAGAGGTGGCGGGTTCAAACCCAGCCCCGGCCAAAAACCACAAAAAAAACAAACAAATAAATTCTTGGTATGGAAATATTCATTCATTCATTCAGAAAGAGTCTCACTCTGTTGCCTCAGTCTAGAGTGCTATAGCATCAGTCTGGCTCACAATAACTTCAAATTCCTGGGCTCAAGCAATCCTCCTGTCTCAGCTTCCTGGGTAACTGGGACTATAGGCACCTGCTACAATGCCTGGCTAATTTTTCTATTTTTAGTAGAGAGAGGGTTGCTCTTGCTCAGGCTTTTCTCAAACTCCTGAGTTGAAGGCCTCAGCCTCCCAGAGTGCTCAGTTTACAGGGAAGAGCAACCATGCTAGCCCTGTTCTTTTTATTAAGGCATTAAGAACATCTGACAGAAAGTCTTTGAATTAGGAATGAGCTTAAATGATACTTTGGAGTAGCTCCCAAAACTATAATATAATATGATAGGAAGATATGCTGGTCTTTTGATAACAAAGACACAGGTACTGGTAATATTACTGTGATTTGTTGCCTTTATGAATGATGGAAGGAAATGCTACATTTCAGTTAGAAGTTAGAGAAAATAAAGATTCAATTTACTTTTCTATGTTTATGTACTATTGTGAATTAAAGGGATTCTTGGATTAAGACCCCAGGGTAACTGTGCAGGGCTTTCTAAACTGTGGTAACTAGTACAAAATGTAGTTTTTCATAACCCAATTGGAAATTGACAGTTGAGGCTTAGTACAAGACACAAGTAAGGGAAGGAATTAGGGATACTAGTAAAAATTTGCAGGGTAAGTGAGCAGGTGAGCTCAGAATGGTTTGGTAGACTCTGTAGACCCTTCAGAGAGACGCAGCAAAGTGGACCTGTGTGTTTGAGAGGCTAGAGGACATGTTTAGGGTGAAATAGTGTCTCATTATTTATACAGGTATTTCTGTACTAATACTATGTGTATATTCTTGGAAAGCCTTCTTTAAAATCATGTGCTAGAAAAATAGCAAACTGTGGGGGAAATAGGGTTTGAGGCAGACTTGACATGAAGTTTTTAAAACTATCACCAACAAAAGCATTAACAAATTTTAATAAAATCAGTGGCCTCCATTGCATTTGCATCTAGCATCAGGTAACTTTGCAGTTTGGAGCTCGTTTCTTCCTTTGAGAGGTGTAGGTCAGTGAGGGGCATTTGTTTCTAATGGAGGTCAGTTTCATCAAAATTAAAAACCTAAAAGCGGGGTATAGAATTTTATTTATTTATTTATTTATTTATTTATTTATTTATTCATTTTAAACACTGGTTAATGTTTTAGCACCTTGAGCCTTCCTACATATCTTAACATAGTGGAAAACACAGTGAGCATTAAGCCAACTACTCGGAGTGAGGTCTTCATTGCTAAGGCTTACTCTTGTATTAGAGCTTGCCTGTGCTCTATTCAAAACATTAATAGGCTGGGGAAAAAATTCATGAACTAACACCACCTCTGCATTTTGCTGCCATCGTTCCTTTATTTATCAATGCCACGTGAACTGAGTTGGAATAAAGAACCAGGCATTGTAGCACAACAGACAATATGTGGGCAAAGTGTTTTTCATAGTGTGTCTAAATGATGTTTCACACATACATACTATTTTCTAAATACGTACAGACACTGTTGTGATTAATAATAAAACATGATTTTTTTTTTTGAGAAAGAGTCTCACTATGTCACCCTCGGTAGAACTTCTGTTAAGTGTCAAGGAGTATACTAAGTGATGAATGTAATTATCTCATTTCTTCTTCTTCTGGGTAGCCACTGTTATTATTCCATTGTTTAAAAAAAAGAAAAGGGAGCTCAGAGTAATGTGCTCCAGATAACAGAGCCAGTAGGTAGCAGAGCTAGGACTGGCACCCAGGTCTCTGTTCCTGTTCTACATTTTATCTTTTCTGTTGCTTTCCTTCTTACATAATTCCCTAGCATGCACTATTATATACCATCAAAGAAAGTTCTTTTTTTTTTCTTTTGAGACAGAGTCTCACTGTGTTGCCCTTGGTAGAGTCCTGTGGTGTCACAGCTCACAGCAACCTCAAACTCTTGGGCTTAAGCAATTCTCTTGCCTCAGCTTCCTGAGTAGCTGGGACTACAGGTGCCTGCCATAATGCCTGGCTATTTTGTTGTTTGTTGTAGTTGTCATTGTTGTTTAGCAGGCCCAGTGTTTGGGCCAGTGCCCAAACCAGTGAGCTATGGGCACCGAACCAAGGAAAGTTCTATTATGTAAAAACTAGGCTTGATTTAACCTTTGTTAATTTAAACACTGTGTTACTAATGGAAATTAGGAATACATGTATAAAGTAAGCTTAGAGGTCTTATTTCCATGTCTTTGACTACCACAAAGTGATAAGAAGTGAAATTCATTTAGTTATAATTAAGTCTAGTACTCATTGTGAGGGAGATTACAGACAAGCCAGATAGGCAGTGTATTATTAGTAGGAAACTTCTAGTGCTAGATTATCTCCCTTTCTGTAAAATAGAGTACTAAATGTATTTGAATTAAAACACCTGAGTAAATAGCAACTTTGGAGACCTGCTGTACTATTTGTACTATTTGGATCAAATAAATGTTGCTTGTTATCTCAGTCAAATTTTTATGATTTATAGTCTTGTATTTTTAAAAATGAGGTTTTAAAATTTATTTTTTTATTGCTTTCTTTTAGGAAAACATCAGACATTATTGTTGGCAGATTTTGCGACTCCTCTTATTGATCTTCGTTCTGATTTCTCCAAGTTTCAGGAAATGATAGAAACAACTTTAGATATGGATCAGGTATGCAATATACTTTGAATTCAGGCAGCAGAATATTTTTGAAAAGCAAAGACCACATTAGAAAAGTTTGCAAATTTCTCTTTTTAGTATTTGTGCCATCATTCCTTTATTTATCAATACCACATGAACTGAGTTGGAATAAAGAACCAGGCATTGTAGCACAACAGACAATATGTGGGCATATACTGTTTGGCACCTTTGTAGACAGTGGGTATAAGATTAAGTGACAGATGAGAAAAGGATTTTTTTTTTTTTTTTGTAGAGACAGAGTCTCACTTTATGGCCCTCGGTAGAGTGCCGTGGCCTCACACAGCTCACAGCAACCTCCAACTCCTGGGCTTAAGCGATTCTCTTGCCTCAGCCTCCCGAGTAGCTGGGACTACAGGCGCCTGCCACAACACCCGGCTATTTTTTGGTTGCCGTTTGGCCGGGGCTGGGTTTGAACCCACCACCCTCGGTATATGAGGCCAGCGCCCCACCGACTGAGCCACAGGCGCCGCCCAAGACAAGGATTTTTTAAAAAACAACAGTTGTTCTACTGAATAAAAATAAAGATTAATGGAGGAAATGAATATTGGGCATAACTAGCCTGGTTAAACAAAATCTCATAGACAGTTTTACATATGCAATTGACTTTTACTTATCTCCATGAGAGAAGGAAAATTATAGTCACTAGGAAAGAGAAGAGAAGATGGGGGAAAATATAGAACAAGAGAAAACTTCTCTTTTGTTTATTTCCTATATAGAGAAGTTCTTTGGGAGAGGAGGTTAGAGTATGTGTATATCTCCTAAATAGTTGTCATAAATAACTAAAACGTTAACCATGACTCTAAATACTGTTTCCTTCCAAAGTTCTTGTTAACAGAGAACATTTTGTGTTTAATTTAAATGATCTAAATCTTCAGGTCTTTAACAATTTTGAATGGAAATTTGTATATAAAATAAGAATAGTTTCTGAAATAGTTGAAAATATCCTTATATGAAAATGAATTTGAAAGCAAGATTTATGAAATGGTAAGGTTTTGTTTTGTGTCTGTGAAAAATTGGTTTATATGAACAAGTTTAATATGATGAGGACATTGAATATAATGTATTTAAACTGTGACTTTGATATTTTGAAATTTTTCTGAATTAAATTTCCTATTAAAATGATTATGCAGGGAATATGTGCTTGTATTCATATTAAGGTAACAGCATATTTGCTAATTACTAGGTCTTTGCATTCTTCCTAATGCCTGTGAGTTTAATATTTGTCCTGTGTGATGTTGACTTGTTTGGGTCATTAATACTTAAACAAGTTAAATCTCATTTGTTCTGTGCTGTCTGGATTTAAAAGTGCATAACTGCGTGTAGGTACAGTATATCTTAAGTCATTGATAGGCAGTCTTTTCCATTTACTTGCAGGTTAAACAACCAAAACACTCGTACTATTATCCTTCATTTAGGAAAACTTGCATTTTGGCTGTTTTTTCTTGCATTAGTGGAATGATTTTAGGTGCTTGATAGATAAGGAACTTTTTTTGTCAGCAAGAGGCAGAAATACTGTTCCAAGACACCTGGATGCTGAATGTGTTTTACACATGCCTTTCTGAGGATGTAGCCTTGCTTAATATGATGGGGCAGAGTTGGGTATTTGTAAACATTCCTTTCAGAGATGTCCAGCCTTTTTTCTCTTCCATACATTGGAAAAAGAGCTGTCTTGGGCCACACATTAATACACAAACACAAAGAAAGATGATGAGCATAAAAAAGGTCTGCATACTTTTCATGATACCACATACCACTGATAAGCAAAAAAAAAAAAAAAATCACACAAATCAGTATTTCCTTCCTTCCTTTGTTCCTTCTTCCCTCCTTCCATCCCTTCCTTTCTGAATCTCACTCTGTTGCCCTCCATAGAGTGCTATGGTATCATACTCACAGCAACCTCAAACTCTTGGGCTCAAGCAATCCTCCTGCCTCAGCCTCCAAGTAGCTAGAACTACAGGTGCCTGCCACAATGCCCGCTAATTTGCAGCCCTCCTGCAAATTGCTGGGTATCAAGCCCAGAATCAGGGCTTTAAGTGTGGGATAGAGTTGCAGAATTTGCATTTTCAACACATACCCAAGTTTGTTGATGCTGCTTGTTCAGGGACTGCACTTTGAGAACTACTTGCTTAGTAAATTGGGAATGTAATTGACCTCAAAATGAGACTGAGTATAGTATGTTTTTCCACCAATTTGTAGCCTCTCTGAAATGCTGCGCACACTTAGGCAATCACTGGGTAACATCTAGCCAAACATTGGTTTTAACAACTGAAATAAGTGACTGAGGCAAAGATCTCAATTATTTGAGGTTTGTTAAGCTAGCTCTAGGGCATATCTAGGAAAAAGTCATCTGTGGCTGTTTATCCAAAGAGGTTTTCAGGATGTTTCATATTTATACATTTTCTTAAAAGACAGGTAAGGCATGTTGGAAGAGGGGCAAATGGTTACATCCTGTGAGACTTTAGTTAGTGCCTATGTAATGCAAATATTCTAACTAATTTGGACAGACTGGAGTGTAATTCAGGCACTGAAGGGCAGGTGTAACGTGCATTTATTCAACTTAGGGCAGCTGAAGAGCTAAGTTACATCCTGCTCTTATCCAGCTCCTGGCAGCTGGAGAGCTGAGCTACATGGGAAGTCTGCAGTCCTCCCAAAAGAGGTCCCGTACACCTGTATACCTGGGAACAATAGAGGCAAGGTGCCAAGCAGCATTTACGAAAGCACGACTTCATTGTACACAGTTACAGCTATCTGGTTTTATTATTTGCAAAATCTATTCATTGGTGATAGCGCCCACTACTGTGATAATTTTAAAAGGCAACAGGATGATAAAAAATTCTTAGTACTTTCATTTTACATCCCTTTTTGTCTTTTTTTTTTGTTGTCGTTTTTAAAGTCATACAATATTTTGACTGAATAGGATCAACCTTGGGGATGTGTATCTGCTTGACAGGCTGTTTTTAGAGATGAGGTCTCACTCTGGCTCAGGCTGGTCTCAAACTCCTGAGATCAGGAAATCCACCCGCTTCCACCTCCCAGAGGGCTAGGATTACAGGTGTGAGCCACTGCACCCAGCTGATACGTTCTTACTTGTGGTTTTTATTTAGAGTGCTTGTGGGTAGTTTTTCACAGTGATATTTATACATAACTTAAGTGGGGTTTTTTTGTTTGAGGCTTTTCTGCCTTTAAATGTAACATGTATCAGGATAAGTGAAACAAAATTCAAAGAAGTATAGAGGCAAAGAAGAGGTAGGGTTGGGAGGAACACATTGCCAAAATCTTGGTATTTGTCCCTGAGGGTGCATCAGAAGGAGGACAAGTGGTTGAGAAGGAAAAAGGAGTTTGTTAATTTCCAGGCAAATAAGGGAAAAGTAGACTCCTGTCTCATAGTACCATTTTCCTCCCTATCAGCAGAAATACAGAGCTTTTTGAGGGAGGGTTTTCAGTTTCAGGGTATTATATAGTTGATGATTCTCACTGATCCTATCTCTGTCTGAAAGGTAAGAGGTGGAGACATTCTGCTGACCTCTGCCCATCCTGGAATCTCCTATAGCACAAAAGAACAAAGGACACTCCCTTGCTCCTCCTGACCACTGGCCTGAGGCAGGGAGTAGGTTTTAGGTCTCTGAAGCGGTTAGGGAGTTTTGAGACAGAAAACATTTTTACTGTTTTTCAAGTCTCCTCTCAGTTATAAATACATTTCTTCTATCCTCTTAGGTTTAGTGGCTGTGCCTGAGAATTAAACTGACAAAAGGCAGAGTCACAGGAGAAAAGGATGATTTCACATGACATGGAGCTTTTCAGAAAAGAAGTGAAAACAAAGAAGCAGACTGGAGAGCTCATATGCCATTTTAATAAAGGTTGATAAATTGTGGAAATGTGACAAGCTAAAGGAAAAGGGTTTGGGTTTCTAGGGGTGATACATTTTGGGAAGATAAGTATATGGGGAAACTAATAGAAGATAAAAGTTATTTTAGTAAGGTTTATGCAGATCCAAATCCAGGTACCATCTCAGTGAGTCAATGGATGATAAAAAAGAGTTCTCTTCCTGGTAGGAAAGATATCTTCACAAAGGGAAACAGACATATGCTCTACTTTTAGGCAGGAAGGGGGTGGGGCAGAGAGTTCCTTCTGTGTATGGTATTTCTTAGTTATCTTCATCTCAAAATAATCCTTATGTCAAAGTGGCATACTTTGAGGTAGCATATCCTGATCCTCTTCAGGGATCATCTTCAATGGTTCCCCCCCCCCCCAGGTGAACAATGTTAACAACCTGGTGTGCTTCCTCTAACTCCATTATACTAATTTTCCCTGTTGTGGTTTAAGGATTTTTTACTTTGATCAGAAATAGCTGAAAATTATTTGTTAAATTAGAATTTACTCTGTCTGTAAATTAGTGGTTGGTGTTGATTTGGGATTAGAGGGCTTTTGCTGTTGTTGTTGTCTTCAGGATCTGTCTGTCATCCAGGCTAGAGTGCACCAGGATCATCATAGCTCACGACAGCCTCAGGCTCCTGGGCTCAAGCAGTCCTCCTCAGCCTTCCAGGTAGCTGAGGCTACAGGCATGCACTACCATGCCTGGTTAATTTTTCTATTTTTGGTAGAGTCCAGGGTTCTCTCTCAGGTTATACTCAACTACTGGACTTAAGGGGATCCTTTGCCTCAGCTTCCCAAGGTGTTTTAGATTACTGTTGTGAGTGAGCTGCTGCACCTGCCCTGGTTGTATTCTTGATCTTCTTTCCTATAATATATTGGGCTACCTGAGAGGGAAATAAAAGACAATTGTTCTTGATGGATCCATGTGGTTTTTATGAAGATAGAGGGAAAGCCCTTCCCAAGACTTGTTGATCTCTAAGGGCCTTTAATTCAAAACACTGTTTATACCAAGAAGTCATATTTTGGGGTGAAATTCCCTGAGCTCCTTCAGTATTGTCTTAAATAAATCAGATTCCTACTTAAAAACCAAGGAATCTTGGCTCCCTAAAGGTTTGCTGAAAAATCACTGACATGAGGGAGATTAATTAAAAGAAGAAG
The DNA here is from genome assembly GCF_027406575.1 of Nycticebus coucang. Lineage (NCBI taxonomy): Eukaryota > Metazoa > Chordata > Mammalia > Primates > Lorisidae > Nycticebus > Nycticebus coucang. The sequence continues at coordinate 45,885,233 of NC_069783.1, forward strand.
AGGCATACAAATTTACTTAATGTGTAAACACTGGAGCCTTCAGAATGAAGACCTTTTAAAAGATAAAAGGAAGTTACCCATTTTTATGTTTAAATTCAGTACAGTATAGACATCCATGTAGAAATATGATAGGTATGATCTAATGCTAACAGATCAATGGGGAAACCCAGCAAGCCTCTGGAGATTCTTCTTGGCCTCTCTGAGCATGTATTCCTTCCTTTGAGGTGTGGGACAGGACCCTCTTTGCAATGGGGTTATTATGACCTACAGCCCAACAAAATGGGTCATATAATTTCTTTATGGCTAGTTTTTCCACAGAATAATTTTAGGTTTAATTATGGGCTTTGTGGTGGAGAGGGTTCTGGCTTTTTTGACCCACGTTGGGGAAGAATTATTTTAGTTTTCTTTAGCTAGGTAGACTCCGGAGAACAAGACCGAGAGATTGGAGGAGAGGGGCAAGGCAGAGAAAAACTGCTTCTGAGACTGGAGGCTTCATTTTTCTGAACTCCAGTAGTATCTTCTTTAATCTCAGTTACAAACTTTTTGAGAGGTTTAAGAGTAGAGTCTGGCCAGGGTCCGCAAGAAAGAGAGGAGGCCAGTCCAGGGATTAAGGATAGGTTGTATTTTAAAGGAGCAGAATGGAGCCTGACCAGAAGTCAGCTCCCCATGGCTTACATAGTTTCAAGGGACTTATTACTAGTGTAGTTGGAATGTGGGAGAGGGTCATGAGAGGTGAGGGAAGTCATCTTTCCTGCAGAGTGAATGAGGCTATGTCTAAGACTAATTTTAGAATTACTGCCTTCCACAAAAGGTGTTAATCTTGCAGAAAGGCCTTATCTCTGGTGCCATCCAGGACCAGCGTAGGAGATTCTGATGCTTCCCAGGTACACCAGCCTTGAATGATTTGAGGAGGGTAAGGACGGGGTTGCTGTGACCATGCCATTTGGTCTCTGACTTGCCGTCCTCCCAGGCTGGCTATATTCTTGTCAGGGTCGTGAGGATTTACAGGAGTGTGGGAAAGGGTTGCTGTAATCATGCAGTTTGGTTTCTGCCCTGCTTTCTTTTGCTACCTGTCTCCCAAATAGCTGTGCTTTTGTTAAGGTCCTGAGGATTTCTTCCCCACATTTTATACTTATCTCAGTTTATAAGGTGAATTCAACTCTTCACTGTCACTGTAGATATTTGTAATGAATTTAGGCATTTAAATTACATGATTCAGAACCACTTTGAGGAGATCTCCAGGGGGCATCAGTTGTTTCATGAGAAACTTCTGAAAGCTTTATTGTTCTCAGCCAGCTGTCTACTTAGTGCCTGTGAAGAAGGGAGCAGCATTTACAGGAGTGGCTTTTTGTTGTTGTTGTTTGTTTTGTTTTGTTTTGTTTTTTGAGACAGAGTCTCACTCTGTTGCCCTCGGTAGAATGCCATGGTATCACAGCTCACAGCAACCTCAAACTCTTGGCCTTAAGCAGTTCTCCTGCCTTAGTCTATAGGTGGCCGCAACAACACCCTGCTATTTTTTGGTTGCAGCTATCATAGTTGTTTGGCAGACCCAGGCTGGATTCGAACCTGTAGCTGGTGCCTTAGCCACTTGAGCCATAGGCCCCAAGCCCAAAATGGAATTTTAAAAACCCCAATCAATATAAAAATAAGATAGGATAGGCAAGAGGAATCAAAAAGAGGAATACAAAAGAAAAAAAAAAGAGGAATAACAAAAATAATCTGGTAGAAATAAATCCAAAGATACTAATAATCACAATAAATATAGTGGACTAAAACAATTTAATTTAAAAATAAATAAAATCTCAGGTTGTAAACCTTTTTACCTAAACCAAAAATTTTAAACAAGAGCAATCAAGATCCTGAAGCATTTCTTTGAAGAAACATAACAGGAGATGAAACACAGCTTCATCCGTAAGATCACTCAGGAAAAGCACAATTGAAACAATAGCTACCTCTTAGGTCAGTGGTTCTCAACCTTCCTAATGCTGCAGCCCTTTAATACAGTTCCTGTGGGTTGTGACCCACAGGTTGAGAACCACTGCCTTAGGTGAAAGTGATCCAGTCAAAACAAAATTGGATTGGTCAAAAACGAAGGTCATGGCAACAGTTTTGTGAGATGGTCAAGGCACTTTCCTTGCGGACTTTCTGGAATGCCAAAGAATGATAACATCTGCTCATTATGAAAGAGTTCTAAGAAAATCAGCCTAAGCTTTAGCAGAAATAAAAAAATGGAAAACCTTCGTCAGAGGATTCTTCTCTACCACTCATGTCAAAGCTCATTTGTCTTTCACACGAGGACAATTTTGAGAGAGAGATTTGATGGGACATCTAGGCATTCACTTTACAGTCCTGATTTGTCTCCTAACTACTTTTTGCTACCTAATCTTAAAAAAAAAAAAAATCCTTAGTACTCATTTTTCTTCAATTAATAATGTAAAAAAGACTGCACAGACATAGTTAAGTTTCCAGGACCCTAAGTTCTTTAGGGATGGACTAAAATGGCTGATTATCATCACTTATAAAAGTATTTTGAACTTGATGAAGTTTGTGTTGAGAACTAAGGCTTATATTTTTATCTTTTAATTCCATTTTTACATAAACTTTTTTAAGTTTATGCAAAAACTTGTATAAACTTGTTGCAACACTGTTTTACAACAGTGTTTTGTCATTTTTTAAAAGGATGGCTATAAACAAAAATGTAACATTGAAAAGGTTCATTCTAGGTGGGGAGAATATAAATACTTACCCTTTTTATATATTTTTTTCATTTCTGAGAATAAAAATTGTAAAACATTACATGTACTATCTTTTAACTTATGTATACTCAAACAGTAATCAGACAGTTGTATCAGGATCATCCAAGTGTGGCCTTTTAAAATCTATTTCATGCTTCTGTCCCAGTATTTTCAATAAAAATTTATTTAAATTTGCTACTTTTCCTAGCGCCAGTGGCTCAGTGAGTAGGGCGCCGGCCCCATATACCAAGGGTGGTGGGTTCAAACCTGGCCCCAGCCAAACCTCAACAAAAAAATAGCCAGGCGTTGTGACGGGCACCTGTAGTCCCAGCTACTCAGGAGGCTGAGGCAAGAGAATCACCTACGCCCAGGAGTTGGAGATTGCTGTGAGCTGTGAAACCATAGCACTCTACTGAGAGCAATAAAGTAAGACTCTGTCTCTACAAAAAAAAAAAGGTGCTACTTTTCCAATAAATGAAACATTAAGAAGTGTATGTAAAATTATATTCAAAGAAATGATCCAAATGCAGCATTAAAACATTTAAACTTAATACATATTATTGAACCACCCAACCTAAAAGAAATTGTTTAATTTTATGTGAAAACTGTCTTTTTTTGTGCTTTATCTTGGGGTAGTTATCTGCATTTACTTCAAAAGTAGAAAATCTAGAATAATTATGGAAAGTAGCCACAGAAAACACCTGAAGTATTTACACAAAGCTGGCGGGCAGGTGGTGTTACTAACAAAGCCACTCCTCATGGATGACAACTACAACCAAAAAATAGCCAGGCGTTGTGGCGCGCACCTGTGGTCCCAGCTACTTGAATGGCCGAGGCAGGAGAATCGCTTGAGCCCAGGAGTTGGAGGTTGCTGTGAGCTGTGTGAGGCCACGGCACTCTACCCAGGAAGACAGCTTGAGGCTTTGTCTCAAAAAAAAAAAAAAAAAAATTCCATTTTGTACTTTCCTTCTGTCCCTTGTCAGTCCTGTCCCTTACACATACTGGTTTGGAATATACGCGCACGCGCACACACACACACATACATATATATATATTTTTTTTTTAAGGTAAGGATGAAATGATGAAATAGAGTTTACTGAGAAAGATAACTTTCAGGGTAAGAAAGTTTACAATGCAGGATATGTTCCCCGGGGACTGTGAATGGCCCTCCATCGCCAGGGCAAGTAGGCAAAGAGGCCCGTATATATATTTTTTAATGTTTATACTTAACTCATCAGAGAAAAGCCTATCATAATGTTCTCATTTATCCCCCTAAATATTAGGACTTTAGGACACCTTAAATCAGATTGTATTTCTTCCTTACTGTCGTGTCCTAGTTCTGTCTTTTTTGCCTCTCAGATTTCCATTGTGCAAGTCGATGTTAAGTTTAGATTTATCCATATGCTTACTAGTTTCTTTGCTATTCTGTCCTTGCTGGTTATTTTTTAGAAGTTCCTTTCTTTGAGGTCTGTTACTCAGTTTTGTTTGTTGGAGGATTTCTAGATTTCACCCTCGTTCTGGAAGGGCACTATATCTAGCTAGGTGTACCATTCTAGGTTGACGGTTCTTTTTCCTCATTACCTGTGACGTCGTATTGTGCTGCCCTTTGGCTTACATTATTACTGCTGTTTAGAAGTCCTGGTTCCGCCCACATCACAAAATCTCAAAACTGCAGATGCTGGCGTGGATGTGGAGAGAAGGGAACACTTTTACACTGCTGGTGGGACTGCAAACTAGTACAACCTTTCTGGAAGGAAGTATGGAGAAACCTCAAAGCACTCAACCTAGACCTCCCATTCGATCCTGCAATCCCATTACTGGGCATCTACCCAGAAGGAAAAAAATCCTTTTATCATAAGGACACTTGTACTAGACTGTTTATTGCAGCTCAATTTACAATCGCCAAAATGTGGAAACAGCCTAAATGCCCACCAACCCAGGAATGGATTAACAAGCTGTGGTATATGTATACCATGGAATACTATTCAGCCATTAAAAATAATGGAGACTTTACATCCTTCGTATTAACCTGGATGGAAGTGGAAGACATTATTCTTAATAAAGCATCACAAGAATGGAGAAGCATGAATCCTATGTACTCAATCTTGATATGAGGACAATTAATGACAATTAAGGTTATGGGGGGGGGGAAGCAGAAAGAGAGAGGGAGGGAGTGGGGTGGGACCTTAGTGTGTGTCACACTTTATGGGGGCAAGACATGATTGCAAGAGGGACTTTACCTAACAATTGCAATCAGTGTAACTGGCTTATTGTACCCTCAATGAATCCCCAACAATAAAAAAAAAAAAAAGAAGTCCTGGTTCCAGGGCTGCTCCTGTGGCTCAGTGAGTAGGGCGCTGGCCCCATATACCAACGGTGGCGGGTTCAAACCCAGTCCCGGCCAAATTGCAACAAAAAAATAGCTGGGCGTTGTGGCCAGCGCCTGTAGTCCCAGCGACTTGGGAGGCTGAGGCAAGAAGTCTTGGTTCCAGATATCAATTCTTTTTCTCTGTCCAAGGATAGATTTCTTTTGATTTTTCATAGTTGGATTTATTGTGTTTTATCAATTAGAGAATTTCATGTCTTTCATCAATTCTGGAAAATTACTGATCATTCTCTCTTTGAATATTATGTTCCTTTCTTGTTTTCTAAAAACTATGATTGGACATATGTTAGACTTTTTCTGCCATGTGTCTCTGTGCTGCTCTCTTTATGATTATTTCAGACACTCTAATTCACTGGGTATCTTGTAACTTCTCATGTTGTTTAACCAATTCATCAGGTTTCTTTTTTCAAAGAGTATATTTTTTCATTTATAAAAGTTACTTGATCTCTTTCCAGACTCTGCCAGTCTGAGTTTTGTGTTGTTTTATTTTTTAAAGTAGCCTTGTTTTTTGCTCACGTGTTCCATTCTCTTTTATAGTTTTGTGTGTGTGTGTTTTGAGACTTTGCCTTTCGTAGAGTGTTATGGCATCATAGCTCACAGCACCCTCAAACTCTTGGGCTCAAGCAGTGCTCTTGCCTCAGCCTCCCACGTAGTCGGGACTACAGGCACCCACCACAACCCCCTGCTATTTTTTAGAGAGCGGGTCTTGCTGTAGATCAGGCTGGTCTCAAACTCCTAAGCTAAGGCGATACACCTGCCTCAGCCTCCCAAAGTGCTAGGATTATAGGCATGAGTCACTGTGCCCAGCCTTATTTATTTGTTTGTTTGTTTATTTATTTATTTATTGTTGCAGTTGTCGTTGTTGTTTTAGCTGGCCCTGGGCCGGTTTGAACCTTCCAGTTTGAGTGTATGTGGCCAGTGCCCTACCCACTGAGCTACAGGCACCGCCACCCAGCCACTTTTATAGTTAAATATTTTAATTACACTTGATAATCCATCTCTTGGGTTTTAATCTCTGATCCTTGTTTCTGTTGAGTTCTTCTTTTTAAAAATTTTTTTTTTAACTCTTATTCTTCGTATCTAGTTTCCTTATCTGTTTTTTTATGTTGAGATTATAAATTGTTGTTTAGCTGGGTTCTATGCAAATCATGCATCCTCTCCCAGATAAAATTTGCATTTGCCAGGCACCCCACAGTGTAAGTAGCCTAAGAATACTTTTAGGTTCATTTCTCAGCCTGGAGTTTTTCAGATTTATTAGGATAAAGAAAGATTTAGCTGCTAAAAAAGAAACCAACAATATATAGCAGTGGTTTAAACAAGAATTGAGGTTTAATTTTCATCATAACAGTCTAGGCATAACAGCACAGGCCTGGCAATGCAGGCAGCTCCACTGTGTCTGGGACCTGGCTCCTCCCTTGTTATTCAACCACCCCTACATATTGCCTTCATTTTTAAAGTCCAGGGTGACTTGCCACCTTCTCTTCATTCCAGCTGTTCAGAAAAGATAAAAGGGGAATGGCTCAGCGCCTATAGTTCAGTGGTTAGGGCACCGGCCATATACACTGGGACTGGTGGGCTCGAACCTGGCCGAGGCCTGCTAAACAACCATGACACCTACAACAAAAAAATAGCCAGGCGTGTGGCAGGTGCCTGTAGTCCCAGCTATTTGGGAGGCTGAGGCAAGAGAATCACTTAAGCCCAAGAGTTTGAGGTTGCTGTGAGCTATGACGCCACAGCCTTCTACTGAGGGTGACAAAGTGAGACTCTGTCTCAAAAATAAATAAATAAATAAATAAATAAAAAGACAAGGGGAAGAGGAAGATGCCTTCTAGAAATGGTACACTTCATTTCTATTGGCCAGAATTTATTTGTATGCCTTCAACTAGCTGCAGTGCAAGCTGGGAAGCATAGTCTTTGTTCTGAGTAGTTATGTGCCCTGCTAAAAATTATCAGTTCTGTCACTGTAGAAAGGAGGGAATCAGAAATAACCAATAACCAGCAGCTTCTGTGATTGCCAGCACAAATACAGTGGTAGACATTTGGTTGTTTTTTTTTTTTTTTTTTTTTTTTTGAGACTGAAAGGGTCCCTCCATGTCACCCTCAGTAGAGTGCTATGGCGCCGCAGCTCACAGCAACCTCAAGTAGCTGGGACCACAGGTACCCTCCACAACGCCTGGCAATTTTTTTTGTTGCAGTTGTCTTTGCTGCTTAGCTGGCCTTGGTAGGGTTTGAACCCGCCACCCTCAGTGTATGTGTCTGGCGCCATAACCACTGTACTACTGGCACCAAGCCTGATTTTTTTTTTTTTTTTTTTTTGAGACAGAGTCTCACTTTGTTGCCCTTGGTAGAGTGCCTTGGTGTCATAGCTCACAGCAACCTCAAACTCTTGGGCTCAAGCCATCCTCTTGCCTCAGCCTCCAGAGTAGCTGAGACTACAGGCGCCTGCCACAACACCTGACTGTTTTCAGAGATAAGGTCTTGCTCTTGCTCAGGCTGGTCTTGAATTCCTGAGCTCAAGCGATCTATCCACCTCTGCCTCCCAGAGTACTAGGATTATAGGTGTGAGCCACTGTGCCCAGCCTAATAGCAGGCATTTGAAATCTAAACTCCTGTGAAGGCAGGCTTTCAGTCACATACTGTCAGGGAAGAGGTTCTGTTCCTATCTTCCCTTACCAAGAGGAACAGGCTGGTAGAGATAAGTTCCCCTGTTTTTCCCATTTATCATGAGGTGTGTTTTTAAAATGGTCCACCTGGCTTATGATGGGGCCGCTCTACTTTGCAGAGACTCAGAGCTCTAGTTTCTCCAACTCAGCTATACCTTATTTGGAAAAATGTTTTTAGCATTTTGTCTAATATTTCTCAGAGTGGAGCTTTTAAAAATTCATTAACGATCTCTAGTATCTTCCATATTTATACCTCCTTTCGTGTAACCTCATTCAATAACTGTGTTTCTGATGCCCAGGTAGGTGTTATTGTTGGAAAAGAAACTAGGCGATAATAGGAGTCAGATATTGTGTTTGTTAAAAGACTTCAGTGCTAGGTAAGTATACCTAGTTGGGTGGTGTATTTTATTTGCCCAGATTGTGTGGGGAGAGTGATATATTGATGAAAATGACCAGTTTGCTTTGTGGCCTTTAGAATATTTATTTTAGTAAGTTAGAGCCTACTTGTTCACTTTTCCACATCTGTCTTTGGTCTCCTCAGCAACTTTCAAAATAGTATCCCCTATTTGAGGACAGAGAATGTAAGAAGATTCAATTTTCTTTTCTGCAGATTTAGGATTATTAAAGAGAATACTCAGGATTTTGTTGATTTACCAATAGATTTCTGGAAGGTGTATGTGGGGGAGGGTGGCTGTAGGAACTTGGCCTTGCTCTGATCACCTCTCCTCAGATTCATTGGAAGAGGCAAGTTCAGTAGCATAATTTTAATATACTATTGAGTGTATCGTTATTTTGTTCCTGAATTATCATAAGTCTTGGTCCTTATTTCTAGATACTCTTCATTATCTGTTTAAATTACTGTACCGTATTCTATTCTATTGACGTACCTTAGTGCAAGTGTTGTGATATTTTTTTATTTTTAAATGTTGCTGTTAACATAAATCTGCAGAAATTTTATTCAGCTAGGTGTCATTTTGCTTCTGTTGCATTATTTCCTTAGATTGAATTCCTAGGAGTAGAATTGTTATGTCACAGTATAACAAATATCTCTGATTCTCCTTGTATATTGCTTTCTTCATTTTTAAAGGTTATACCAATTTAGATGCTCACTAGAAATGAATGAGTATACTAATTTCTCTGTAGCCTCACTAGTATTTGGTGGTAGTTTCTTTAAAAAAAAAAAAATGGAATAGCCAGGCGCGGTGGCTCACGCCTGTAATCCCAGCACTGTGGGAGGCTGAGGAGGGAGAATTGCTTGAGCTCAGGAGTTCGAGACTCGCCTGAGCGACAGTGAGACCCCGACTCATGAAAAAAAAATGGAAAAACGCAGCTGGGCGCCGCAGCGAGCACCTGTAATCCCAGTGACTTCCAGAGGCTGAGGCAACAGGGTGCCTGCAGCCCGAGTCTGAGGTTGTGGTGAGCTACCACACCCACTGCACTCTGCTCGGGGGCATAGGGTGGGACCCTGTCTCAACAACAACAACAACAACAAAAATGGAATAATCTCAAGGTTGCTGAAATATTCATCTTTTCTTTTTATAGCATCTTTCTTTCTTTTTTTATTGTTAAATTATAGCTGTGTACATTTGTGCAATCAAGGGGTACAATGTGCTGGTTTCATATTCAATCTGAAATATTCTCATCAAACTGTTAAACGTAGTCTTCATGGCATTTTCTTAGTTATTGTATGTAGACATTTGTATTCTGCATTTAGTAGGTTTCACCTGTACGCATTCTAAGATGCACCGTAGGTGTGGCCCCACCCATTACCCTCCCTCCACCCCGACTTCCCCCCTCCCTTCCCTTTCCTTGGCCCTTTCCCCATATTCTTGTGCTATAGTTGGGTTATAGCCTTCATATGAAAGCTATACATTAGCTTCATAGTAGGGCTGAGTACATTGGATACTTTTTCTTCCATTCTTGAAATACTTTGCTAAGAAGAATATGTTCCAGCTCCATCCACATAAGCATCAAAGAGGTAAAGTCCCCATCTTTCTTTAAGGCTGCATAATATTCCATGGTATACATGTACCACAATTTCCTAGTGCATTCATGGATCAATGGGCACTTGGGCTTCTTCCATGACTTAGCGATTATGAATTGGGCTGCAATAAACATCCTGGTACAGATGTCTTTGTTATATTGTGATTTTTGGTCTTCTGGGTATATACCTAGTAAAGGAATTATAGGATTGAATGGCAGGTCTATTTTTAGATCTCTAAGTATTCTCCAAACATCCTTCCAAAAGGAACATATTAGTATGCATTCCCACCAGCAGTGTAGAATGCACATTTCTACACATCCACGCCAACAGAAAAGGGGAAAAGTCCCCTTTTCTGCACATCCACGCCAACATCTCTGGTTTTGGGATTTTGTTATGTGGGCTACTCTTACTGGGGTTAGGTGATATCTCAAAGTAGTTTTGATTTGCATTTCTCTGATGATTAAGGATGATGAGCTTTTATTCATGTGTCTGTAGATCGTGCGTCTGTCTTCTTCAGAGAAGTTTCTCTTCAAGTCCTTTGCCCACCCTGAGATGGGATCATTTGTTCTTTTCTTGCTAATATGTTTGAGTTCTCTGTGGATTCTGGTTATTAAACCTTTATCGGAGGTATAACTTGCAAATACTTTCTCCATTCTGAGGGCTGTCTGCTTGCTTTACTTACTGTGTTCTTGGCTGTGCAGAAGCTTTTTAGCTTGATCAGGTCCCAGTAATGTATTTTTGATACTGCTTCAGTTGCCTGGGGAGTCGTCCTCATAAAGTATTCACCCAGGCCGATTCCTTCAAGAGTTTTCCCTGCACTTTCTTCAAGTATTTTTAGTTTCATGTCTTAAGTTTAAATCTTTTATCCAGTGAGAGTCTATCTTAGTTAATGGTGAAAGGTCTGGGTCCAGTTTCAATCTTCTACAGGTTGCCAGCCAGTTCACCTAGCATCATTTGTTAAATAGGGAATCTTTTCCCCACTGGATGGTTTAAATTGGCTTGTCAAAGATCAAATAATGGTAAGTAGCTGGATTCATCTCATGGTTCTCTATTCTATTCCAGACATCTACTTCTCTGTTTTTGTGCCAGTACCATGCTGTTTTGATCACTATCGATTTATAGTACAGTCTCAGTACTATAGCCTGATTCCTCCTGCTGTGTTTTTATTGCTGAGCAATGTTTTGGCTATCCGAGGTTTTTTCTGATTCCATATAAAACGAAGTATTATTTTTTCAAGATCTTTAAAATATGATAATGGAGCTTTAATAGGAAATGCATTAAAATTATATGTTGCTTTGGGTAGTATAGACATTTTAACAATGTTGATTCTTCCCAGCCATGAGCATGGTATGTTTTTCCATTTGTTAACATCTTCAGCTATTTCTTTTCTTAGAGTTTCATAGTTCTCTTTATAGAGATCTTTCACGTCCTTTGTTAGGTATACTCCCAAATATTTCCTCTTCTTTGGCACTACTGTGAAAGGAACAGAGTCCTTGACTGTTTTTTCAGCTTGGCTATTGTTGGTATATATAAATTAGGCTACAGATTTATGGGTGTTAATTTTGTAGCCTGAGACATTGCTATTTTCCTTGATCACTTCTAAAAGTTTTGTAGTAGAATCCCTGGTGTTTTCCAGACATACGATCATGTCATCTGCAAAGAGTGAAAGTTGGATCTCTTCTGACCCTATGTGGATACCCTTGATTGCCTTTTCTTCCCTAATTGCAACGGCTAGAACTTCCATTACAATGTTAAAGAGCAATGGAGACAGTGGGCAACCTTGCCTGGTTCTTGATCTAAGTAGAAATGATTTCAGTTTAACTCCATTCAATATGATATTGGCTGTGGGTTTGCTGTAAATGGCCTCTATTAGTTTAAGAAATGTCCCTTCTATACCAGTTTTCTTAAGTGTTCTGATCATGAAGGGATGCTGGATATTGTCAAAAGGTTTTTCTGCATCAATTGAGAGAATCACATGGTCTTTATTTTTTAATTTGTTTATGTGCTGAATTACATTTATAGATTTACATATATTGAACCAGCCTTGAGAGCCTGGGATAAATCCCACTTGGTCATGGTGTATAATTTTTTTGGTTTGTTGTTGGATTCTGTTTGTTAGGATCTTATTGAGTATTTTTGCATCAATATTCATTAGTGATATTGGTCTATAATTTTCTTTTCTTGTTGGGTCTTTCCCTGGTTTAGGGATCAAGGTGATGTTTGCTTCATAGAATGTGTTGGGTAGTATTCCTTCTTTTTCTATATTTTGGAAGAAGTTTAGTAATATAGGTACTAGTTCTTCTTTAAAGGTTTGGTAGAATTCTGACGTAAAGCCATCTGGTCCTGGGCTTTTCTTTTTAGGGAGATTTTGTATAGTTGATGCTATTTCAGAACTTGATATAGACCTGTTCAACATTTCCACTTCATTCTGGCTAAGTCTTGGTAGGTGGCATACTTCCAAATATTGGTCGATTTCTTTCAGATTTTCATATTTCTGAGAGTAAAGTTTCTTGTAATATTCGTTAAGGATTTTTTGAATTTCTGAGGGGTCTGTTATTTCATCTTTACCATTTCTGATTGATGAAATTAGAGATTTTACTCTTTTTTTCCTGGTTAGGTTGGCCAAAGGTTTATCTATTTTATTGATCTTTTCAAAAAACCAACTTTGGGATTTATTGATCTGTTGTATAATTCTTTTGTTTTCAATTTCATTTAATTCTGCTCTGATTTTGGTTATTTCTTTTCTTCTGGGTTTGGGGTTGGAATGTTCTTCTTTCTCCAGTTGCTTGAGATGTCCCATTAAGTTATTAACTTCCTCTCTTTCCATTTTCTTGAGGAAGGCTTACAGTGCTATAAATTTCCCTCTTAGGACTGCCTTTGCAGTATCCCAGAGGTTCTGATAATTCATGTCTTCTTTGTTGTTTTGTTCCAAAAATTTGGTGATTTCCTTCTTAATCTCGTCTATAACCCTTCTATCCTTCAGCATAAGGTTATTTAGCTTCCATGTTCTTGTATGGGTATGCAGATTCCTGTTGTTATTGAGTTCAACGTTTATTTCATGATGGTCTGAGAAGATGCAAGGAATAATTTCTATTTTTTTTTTTAAATTTGCTGAGGTTAGATTTGTGGCCTAGGATGTGGTCTATTTTGGAGTATGTTCCGTGGGCTGATGAGAAGAATGTATATTCAGTTTTGTTGGGATGAAATGTTCTGTACATGTCTGTTAAGTCCAGATGTTGAATGATTAAGTTTAGATCTAAGATTTCTTTGCTTAGCTTCTTTTTGGAGGATCTATCCAGCACTGCTAAAGGGGTGTTAAAATCTCCATCTACTATGGAACTGGAGGAAATAGAGTTCTCATGTCTGTTAAAGTTTCTCTTATAAATTGAGGTGCGTTCTGGTTGGGTGCATAAATATTAATAATTGAAATCTCATCATATTGAGTATTACCTTTAAGAAATATGAAGTGTCCATTTTTATCCTTCCTTATTTTGGTTGGTTAATACCTATTGCATCTGCGAATAGGATTGCAACACCTGCTTTTTTCTGCTTTCCATTTGCCTGGAGTATAGATGACCAACCCTTCACCTTGAGTCTGTATCTGTCTTTTAATGTAAGATGCGATTCTTGTATGCAACAGATATCTGGCTTGAGTTTTTGTATCCAGTCAGCCAACCTGTGCCTCTTTACAGGACAGTTTAAACCATTCACATTAATTGAGAATATTGATAAGCCTTTCAAGAGTCTGGTGAACATTTTTAATCCTTTTGCAACTGTGGAAGTTGGAATTTGATCAAAATTTTCTGGGTGGGTTTACTTTTGTGGTGAAGTATTATGCTGGTCTTTGTGGAGGATAGGTCTGAGAATATCCTGGAGAGCTGGTTTAGTTGTGGCAAATTTCTTCAATATGTAAATGTCATTAAAGTATTTAATTTCTCCGTCATAAATCAAACTCAGTTTAGTTGGGTACAGGATCCTGGGTTGAAAGTTATTTTGTTTTAGGAGATTAAAAGTCCATAACTATCCTCTTCTAGCTTGAAAGGTTTTGGCAGAGAGATCTGCCGTTATTCTAATATTCTTCCCCTTGTAAGTGATGGTTTTCTTTCGTCTGGCTGCTTTCAGAATTTTCTCCTTCATATTAACTGTAGTGAAATTGATTATGATGTGTTTGGGGGATATCTTATTTGGGTTAAGTCGTGCTGGAGTTCTGAAACTGTCTGCTATCTGAAATTCAGAATCTCTTAGCATGTGTGGAAAGTTCTCCTTCATAATCTCATGGAGAAGAGACTCTGTGCCTTGTGAAGCCACTTCATCACTTTTGGGGATCCCTATAAGATGAATATTGGTTTTCTTTGAATTATCCCAGAGCTCTCTGAGAGAGTGATCTGTTTTTGCCCTCCATTTCTCTTCCTCTCTGAGAGTTTGGGAGCATTGGAAAGCTTTGTCTTCAGTGCCAGAAATCCTTTCTTTTGCTTGCTCCATTCTGTTACTGAGGGATTCTACTGTGTTTCTCAGATCTTTGAGGGCTGCAACTTCTTGTCTCAATGTGTCAAAATCTTTGGTCATTTGGTCTTTGAATTCATTGAATTTTTGAGACATCTTTTGGGTTACTGCTTGGAATTCTAATTCTATTTTATTTGCTATCCAGATTCTGAATTTGATTTCTGACATCTCAGCTATTTGTGCATGGGATCTTGTGCTGTGTCTGCCCCATTGTTCCTTGGGGGAGTTGATATACTCTGATTATTAATATTGCCAGAGTTTTTCCTTTGATTTCGCCTCATGATTGTTTTTCACCTTTGCCTCTGGCCATCCTCAGAGTTGGGGTGGTGTCTCTCTGAGATTAGATCACTCTATTGTTGCTGGATCTTTGTAGGGAGTGACCCTGTGTATCTCTTCTGGGGCTGCCCCAGCCAGGGAGTTCTGGTGTGGGAGCAGCTCCGGAATGTGACACCCCCCCATCCAGGACAGGGCTGTAGGTGGTGCACACGGTTCTGGGGGTGCCTGGTGCCCAGTGACTTTGGCACAGAGGGCCCAAGGCTCCAGCAGTCTCTGGCCAGGAGAAGGACTCCGGAGGGCATGCAGCTACCAGAGTCCCTGGCCAGACGAGTGGGTGGTGTGGAGGCAGGGAGGGTACAGGAGGGAGGACACGGGGTTGCGCAGCTTTCGGAGTTCCAGGTCAGGGTGTGGGAAGGCCCAGTGGGTGGGGGAGCAGGTCCTGGCGCAGCTCTTACTGAGGTCCGGGAGGGTCCCGGCGCGGCTCTTACCGGGGTCTGGGAGGGTGCGGATCGCGGGTTGCCGCGCGGCTTTTACCCGTGTCCTGGAGGCTGCCCATCGCCGGTCCTGGAGCAGCTCTTCCGGAGGTCCCGGAGGGTGCCGATCTCGGGTCCCGGTGCAATATTACAGCATTTTTCTATGAATTAGTTTACTACTTATTTTCTCATCTGCTAGTTGTAGGTGCTTAATGCTTGCCTATTTAATAGCCTTGATGTTTTTCTTTTTTTTTTTTTTTTTTGTAGAGACAGAGTTTCACTTTATGGCCATTGGTAGAGTGCCGTGGCCTCACACAGCTCACAGCAACCTCCAACTCCTGGGCTTAAGCGATTCTCTTGCCTCAGCCTCCCAAGTAGCTGGGACTACAGGTGCCCACCACAACGCCCAGCTATTTTTTTGGTTGCAGTTTGGCCGGGGCCGGGTTTGAACCCGCCACCCTCGGTATATGGGGCCGGCGCCTTACTGACTGAGCCACAGGCGCCGCCCCTACCTTGATGTTTTTCTTATGCCAGCAAATGAGTGCCTTTATAAAAAGAAAATGATTATGTTTTGTGAAGCTATTTTTACAAATCTTTCATCTTTTAAAAGTCACATTTATATAAAAATTTAAATTTTAACATAGAAATGCTCCTAGTTTGTTTTATATTGAGGAAGTTATTTGATAAATATTTTATTCTCTTTTTTCCTAGCTTTCTATAATTTGATTTTAATTACTATTCCTTCTCTAGGCCCCTTTTTGGTGTGTGAAAGTGTGCTCTAAGTAATCAGGAGTAATTATTTTTTCCTGTTGAGACAGGGTCATACTATGTTGGTCAGACTGGTCTTGAACTCCTGGCCTCAAGCAAGCTTTCTGCCTTGGCCTCCCTAGGAGCAATTTATCTCAACCTCATTTGTTAAATTTTTTTTGTCATCCAGTTTTAGAAAACTGACTGTTATTGTATTAAGAGTATATAATATACAAATATATTATTTGCCTATTTAGTAGTTTTTAATGCCTTATAAGGATAGATTTTACTTTTAAATAATGCTCTTTTTAGTTTTAATTATTTTATTTTTGTTTAACTTTAATTGTTTTCTTTCAAAAAGGATTTCTATTGAATAGTCACTAGGAATGAATAGCTCTTAATATATTTATGCCTCTTCCTTTAAGTCTTTTTTTTTTTTTTTTTGAGACAAGAGTCTCACTATGTTGCCCTGGGTTGAATGCTGTAGCGTCACAGCTCTCAGCAACCTCAAACTCTTGGGCTTAAGCAATTCGAATCCACCAGCTCCAGTGTATGTGGCTTGTGCCCTAACCACTGAGCTATAGGCACTGAGCTTTTTTTATCAATTCTTTGATATCCATTAGGCAGTTATCTTTACAAAGGCCCTATTGTATAATCAAGATTTTGTTTCTGACTATGAGGCCTGTTTTTCTTTTCTCTTTTCTTTCTTTCTTTTTTTTTTAAGTCTTACTTTTGCCCTTGGTAGAGTGCAATAGCGTTACAGCTCATAGCAACCTCCAAGCTCTTGGGCTTAGGCGATTCTCTTGCCTCAGCCTCCCAAGTAGCTGGAACTACAGGTGCCTGCCACAATGCCCAGCTATTTTTTGTTGCAGTTTGGCCAGGGCTGGGTTCAAACCCTGCGGCCAGCACCCTATTCACTGAGCCCTAGGCACCACCCAGTGAGATGTTTTTCATTATAGTTTCTTGCTGTTTATTACTGGTAAGACGTTACTGAAACGGGGAACATAAAAGGTATGTTTTTAAAGTTGTGAGATTTTAGCTGGGTGCGGTGGGTCATGCCTGTGATCCCAGCACTTGGGAGACTGAGGCAGGTGGAAATCATCTGAGCTCACAGGTTCAAGACCAACCTGAGCCAAAGCAAGACCTCGTCTCTAAAAATAGCCAGACGTTATGGCAGGCGCCTCTAGTCCCAACTACTTGGGAGGCTAAGACAAGAGAATCCCAGGACTTTGAGGTTGCTGTGAGCTATGATGCCAAGGGTGACAAAGTGAGACTCTGTCTCAAAAAAAAGTTATGAGATTTTGATGAAGTGTTTGTTTTGGTTTTTAGAGCTAACTTAGATTCCTCAGATGGATCCTTGGTTTGGGCATAACCACACATTCTATTATAGATTTTGTTTGTTTGTTTGTTTGTGGTTTTTTTTTTTTTTGCAGTTTCTGGCCGGGGCCGGGTTTGAACCCGCCACTTCCGGTATATGGGGCCGGCGCCCTACTCCTTTGAGCCACAGGCGCCTCCCTATTATAGGTTTTGAACATTGACTCTTCCTCAGAGATGTTTAGGGAAAATGTTTCAAATATTGTTTAGGAAAAAATATAAAAATCTATAATACTATTAGGGCCGTATGCATCATTAGCCCTGAATCTGTTACATATGAATAACTTTATTTTATAATTTTTACATCTGGAGCTCTCAGCTCCTAACATTCAGAACGGTATATCTCTTAATAAATAGAAACTTAATAGTTGTGACTGAGTAACTTACTGATAGCAAATCATTTAACTTAAAACATTAGTGATAAAATGTTAGAAGAAAATATTTGTTTTTATGATTTATATCTTTTTATGTCATTTATACAATTTAGCTACTCTTTGTTCTGATTATAGGTAGAAAACCATGAATTCCTTGTGAAACCTTCATTTGATCCTAATCTGAGTGAATTAAGAGAAATAATGAATGACTTGGAAAAGAAGATGCAGTCAACATTAATAAGTGCTGCCAGAGATCTTGGTAAGAATGGGTCATTAGAGATTAGAATAATTCTTCTGTCTATACAGTATCGACACTGGTGCCAGAATTTTACTAATTATCCATCCAGAAGATGACTTGATGTTCTTGCAAAACAGAAATTCCCCAACAGGCCCTTGCATGATGTCTTTTAAATAAGATCTATTTTAAATGTCACCTCCATTGTAAGTCTGATTCTCCTAGGAAAAGTTCATTGATTTGGTTTTGGAGTTTCTAACCATTTCCTTAATATCAACATTTTATAATTTGTCTTCTTTACTAGATTATTAATTCCCTAAGGGTTCATTTTTTAATTCTAGATTTTTAACTTTTTTTTTTTAATATGTTTGTCAAATGAATAAAATAATTCTAGAATGTTACAACTAGAAAATCTCTTGGAACAGTAATACTTAACCTTTTAGATAATCTGATTAAAGTCATGGATCCTCTTCCCAGAAGTATCCCCATAGCTAAATATACAAAAAAAAATGCAGATAGTTTCCCTAGAGAATCCAAATATGGACTAGATCTCAGATTAAGAACTTTTGCCTTAAAGCTATTGAAGTCCACCTCACTCATTTCATAGCTCAGCATACTGAATGTTTAAGTATTTGGAGTTAAAAGTTACTGTATATTTTCTTAATAATTCAAAATTTCTGGCTTGGCGCCTGTAGCTCAGCAGCTAGGGCACCGGTCACATACACCAGGGCTGGTGGGTTCGAATCCAGCCCAGGCCTGCCAAACAACAATGACAACTACAACAACAACAAAAAATAGCCAAGCATTTCTGTGGGCACCTATAGTCCCAGCTACTTGGGAGGCTGAGGCAAGAGAATTGCTTAAGCCTAAGAGTTTGAGGTTACTGTGAGTTGTGACGCCATGGCACTCCACTGAGGGCAACATACTCTGTCTCAAAAAATAAATAAATAAAAGTACTGACAGGTTTTTATGTTTCACCGTATGTTAATTTGGGTAGAAATTTTTCTACTGATACTTGTTTTATGAAGAAATAATTCTATTAAGAGTACTGTACATTAAATAATGCCTATTATTGGTCTATGTCATTGAATGCTAATGAGAAAATTAATGACAAACATTTGTGTTTACAGTTTAAATTAATTCCATTTTAGGATTAAATAAGTTTGTTTTATAAAAGAACAAACTTTATAAGAACAAACTTTTTTATAAGCAACAGAAACAGTACTCAAATTGAGAAAGAAACATTGTAAGAGGCAACTTTGTGACGCTTTTTACAAGTTTCTAGTTTTCAGCATGTTTTATAAAATTAATAGGTTGGATTCTGTGCTTGATTTCTAAGTTTCTTTACACTTTAAGGATATGAGGCTGATTTTAGATTTATGATTTTCATGGTAACCTAAATATGCAAGTGTTACATATAGTATTTATTCTGTGAATACCATTGTCTTTCATGTTTATTAACAAGGTTGCTAATGTTAACAATACACTAAAACTGCAACATGTACCTTGTGAAAATGGTCATTTGGCCAGATGTATAATCCCAGCACTTTGGGAGGCAAAGGCAAGAGCATCACTTGAAGCTGGAATTCAAGACCAGGCTGGGCAACATGGCAAAACCCTGTCTCAGGAAGAAAGGGGGAAGGGAAGGAGGGAAGGAAGGAACTTTCGTTTGATTGATCATCAATTGATTGCAGTCTTTCATTGTAGAACTCCCCTTTCCCTTTGAATGTTTTAAGAAATTCTGTTGTTCATTGGACAGATTTTATTTCTGCATGGGTCTCAACGGTCCCTTTCCTCACTGGTCATTGAGATCTGTATTTTATTTTCATAACAATAACATTTTATTATTTTTAATTATCTCTTCTGGTTTGTGGTCTGAAGATCACATGGATGAATGAAATTATGACGAGAGGAATAAAATAAAAATTCAAAAACATTGGTTGTGGCTGGGCGTGGCAACTCATGCCTGTAATCCTAGCAATCTGGGAAGCTGAGGTGAGTGAATTGCTTGAGCTCAGGAGTTTAAGACCAGCCTGAGCAAGAGTGAGACCCCATCCATCTCTACTAAAAATATAAAAAAACTAGCTGGGCATTGTGGTGAACCCCTGTACTTCTAGCTACTTGGGAGGCTGAGGTAGGAGGGTCGAATTGAACCCAAGATTTTGAGGTTGCTGTGAGCTAGCAGAGGCCACGGCACTCTAGCCTGGGGCAACAGAATGAGACTCAGTCTTAAGAAATTAAATTCTTAGTTGTGTAAAAGTCTAGAGGATCAGTCACATTGTTTGCTTTGCAAAGTGTCCTAAACTTAACAGAAAATATATGTACTAATTTTCTTAGACTTTCATTTTCAGAGTCTCAAGTTTTTGTTTGGAAATTGTATTTGTTCACTTTAATTATGCTCTGTATTATCAGTTCCAAAGAAGTGCTTTGATTAAAGAAAAAATCCTTATGCATAACTTCTCGGGGATCAGGCTGTGCCATTCTCATCTATGCACAACATCTAGGACAGTGTATTGCCCAGTGCTGTGGCTCTGTAGCTTTGGATGGGCTTACCCGGAAAGCAGCTTCTATGTCAGAAGCAGACATTCATAAGGGAGTTTAAGGATTTTATAGATATCCTTAATTCATGTAGTTTTCAAGTGAAGTAGTGTTTCAGTCTTTTCCAGTTAGGTAATACTAATAATTTCTAGTATGACGTCATGTAATAAAAGTATTTTTTCCAATATCTAGATTTATTAAAGAGTTACAGTGAAAAATGTCTATAGGTATTTATGACATGCTTTTTCTTTTCTTTCTGGTTATGAAGGCTTGGAACCTGGCAAACAGATTAAACTGGATTCCAGTGCGCAGTTTGGATATTACTTTCGTGTGACCTGTAAGGAAGAAAAAGTCCTTCGTAACAATAAAAACTTTAGTACGGTAGACATCCAGAAGAACGGTGTTAAATTTACCAACAGGTTTGCAAGTCCGTGTTTTTAAGCCTTTAGTGGTTCCGTGGATTTTCTGATGTAATGTGAATGTTGTGTGATAAGGGAGTTTTACCTTATTCATTATTCATTAATATAGGCATCAGGTAAAATACAAGCTTTCTTTTCTTCCAAGTAGCTATTCAGGTGTCTCAGCATCATTTGGTAAATAATCCATTTTTCCACATTGACTGAAGTGGTCCTTTGGGTCTGTTTCAAAGACGGCTCTTCCCCTTTTGTCTCACCATTATATCATCAATACAAAATAAACTATGTTACTTACATCATGTTTCCGTATCTAGAATAGCTAGTTTCACTTCATGTCTCTGCTTTAGTTTTTTTTAAGAAATCTGTCATTGGTCAAGCCAAAAAATTATTTTACCAGTCTCAATGAGGACTTCCACTAGATTATAGCTTTTAAAAGTCATAATATTTCATGTTGAAAAAAATCATATCAGTATTTTCTGCCTTTTCAGGAAGTTTCTGAAAGAAGTTATTTAATAGGCAAAGAAAGATTATTAAGAAATTTTCTGTAGCTTATGAGAAGGCATTTATTCTTTCTCCTTCTGTTTTGTTCTAAAACCTGTGGCCTTCCTTACTCCCACTCATCCTAAATATTCCCAGTATTTTATAGGCAGCTTACATATATATATATATATATATATATACACACATATATGATCCTCTTTATTCCATGTATTTAACAAGTATTTTGCATGTCTGTTATATTCAGACATTATTCTATGTACTTAGCCACCCCAATAAAGAAAATAATCTGTTTTAGTTTGTTACTCGTAACAACTTTCTGAAGTCAACAGGGCAGGTGTATCCCTCTCATTTTACAGACAGAAGCCGAGGCGTCAGTCCTCCTGGCTTTAACAGCTAGTAGCAATGGATACTCAGATCTAGATGTTCTGTTGCCAAATATAGTTGTGTTGTTTTTTCAGCACACTAGTTCAAGAAATGTAGGTATTTAAGCTTAGATAAGACAACTTTGGGGTGTTGTAATCATCTTCAAAATGCCCACGGAGGCCAGGTGCCGGGTCTCATGCCTGTAATCTCTGGGAGGCAGAGGCTGGTGAATCCTCTGAGCTCAGGAATTCTAGACCAACCTGAGCAAGAGTGAAATCCCATCTCTACTAAAAAAAGAAAAACTAGCTGGGCACTGTGATGGGCCCCTATAGTCCCAGCACTTTGGAGGCTGAGGCAAGAGGTTGGTTTTGAGCCCAAGAGTTTGAGGTTGCTGTGAGTTATGACAATGCCCTAGGGTGACTGAGTGAGAGGCTGTTTCAAAAACAAAACAAAACAAAGCAAAAAACACCTCATGGGTATATATAAAAGAGATTAGACTAAATGGCCACATAGTTTCAAAAGTGAAAAATTCATTCATAGGTTGTGACCTCCACCTTTGCTTTGGTGTCTTACAGCTCTTGTCCTTTCTCACACGGACTGATCTCACAAATCTTTGCCTCTTGTTTTTCTTTAATTCTTCCCACTTCCTATTTTATGTAGACTTTTGTGTTGCTCCTTGCCTGTGTTACTGTTCTTGAGCTATGCATGTCTACTGTGCCATTGACTGGTTTGGGGTTCACAGTTGCCTTGGTGAACTGATTTCCTCCCACGTCTAAGAATTAGTTCTCCTTCTTTCCTTTCTCCTCTATGTCCCATCTTTTTATTCTTAATTTCATTTCCTTCTTTGATGCCAAGGAATATTTTTTCCTCATTTTATTTATTTATTTATGAGACAGAGCCTCAAGCTGTCACTCTGGTTAGAGTGCTGTGGCATCACAGCTCACAGCAACCTCCAACTCCTGGGCTCAAGTGGTTCTCCTGCCTCCGCCTCCCAAGTAGCTGGGACTACAGGCGCCTGCCACAACGCCTGGCATTTTTTTTGGTTGCAGCCGTCATTGTTGTTTGGCGGACCTGGGCTGGATTTGAACCTGCCAGGTCAGGTGTATGTGGCTGGCACCTTAGCAACTTGAGCCATGGGCGCTGAGCCTCCTCATTTTATTTTTATCTGCCTTCAATTTTTTTTTTTTGGGGGGGGGGGACAGAATCTCACTTTGTCACCCCCAGTACAGTGCTGTGGCATCACAGCTCACAGCAACCTCAAACTCTTGGGCTCAAGTGATTCTCTTGCCTTAGCCTCCTGAGTAGCTGGGACTACAGGTGCCTGCCACAACGCCTGGCTATTTTTTTGTTGTAGTTGTCGTTGTTTGGCAGCCCCAGGCCAGGTTTGAACCCACCAGTCCCAGTGTATGTGGCTGGTGCCCTAGCCGCTGAGCTACAAGTGCTGAGCCTGCCTTCAATATACATTTTTTTTTTTTTGTAGAGACAGAGTTTTACTTTATTGCCCTCGGTAGAGTGCCATGGCGTCACACAGCTCACAGCAACCTCCAACTCCTGGGCTTAGGCAATTCTCTTGCCTCAGCCTCCCGAGTAGCTGGGACTACAGGCGCCCGCCACAATGCCTGGCTATTTTTTTTGTTGCAGTTTGGCCAGGGCTGGGTTTGAACCCGCCACCCTCGGTATATGGGGCCGGCGCCCTGCTCACTGAGCCACAGGCACCGCCCTGCCTTCAATATTTTTATATTTCAACTTGTAATTCATTTTCTCATCAAGTTGTTCAGTAAGATTTAGTTTTTAAAACATTTTCCTCATTTTGAAAACTAGTTAAGCTATAGTAATGAGAAATAGCATCTGTGTGTGTGTTTT
Organism: Nycticebus coucang; assembly: GCF_027406575.1. Taxonomy (NCBI): domain Eukaryota; kingdom Metazoa; phylum Chordata; class Mammalia; order Primates; family Lorisidae; genus Nycticebus; species Nycticebus coucang. The sequence continues at coordinate 45,908,664 of NC_069783.1, forward strand.
AAAAGAGGCGGTGGCCTCTATTCTAAATTAGTATTCCAATCAAATATTTTATAAAAGGGCACATATCAGAATTTTACTCAAGGGAATAATAGTTATAGCAAGAATTGTGCTAATGTGTTTATTCCAAACAGCATTAAAGAACATTAATAGACTGAATTGCAGGCACATTTACCCCTGATGAGTTGCCCATTTTCCACTTAATGTTTCCATTTTATTATTTTGATGCTTCATAGGATAGATACTCTGGATATGTTTATGTAGTACACATTACTTCTAGTAGATGTTTTAATATTTTTAACAATTCCATTATCTTGATTTGCAGTAAATTGACTTCTCTCAATGAAGAATATACCAAAAATAAAACTGAGTATGAAGAAGCCCAGGATGCCATCGTTAAAGAAATTGTCAATATTTCTTCAGGTAAATTTAATGGAACCTACATGTTTAATGTTCTGAATGTGACCTGGTTTTGGTAATAGAAAAATCATCAGGATATTTGAAGAATGTTTATGTGTTGTTTTTTCTTCTTAAGCCATTACATACTGTACTTCAGTATGTTAGATTCCCTGTAAAATAAGGCATGCTGTATTATAATAGGAAATGTAATTGGAAATTACTCCTGTACATATAATAATAAGATAGTGCAGGCCAAGGAATGGGAATACCCTAAAGAACAAAAATCTGCAGAAAAGCATATCCACCAAGGTTGGCAGGTTCAAAACCGGCCTCAGTCAGCTAAATAACGACAACTGCAACAAAAAATAGCCAGGCTTTGTGGCAGGCACCTGTAGTCCCAGCTACTTGGGAGGCCGAGGTAAGAGAATCGCTTAAGCCTAAGAGTTTGAGGTTGCTGTGAGCTGTGACAGTACAGCACTCTACTGAGGGCGACATTATGGGACTCTGTCTCAAAAAAAAAAAAAAAGATGTTTTGGTCTTCTTTCTTACTGTGAACTTACTCTTATCAAAATGTTAAACTCTTGTGCTCCACTAATTCATCCACGTTTCTTTCTTTCCTTTTTTTATTTTTTTTCTTTATCTTCTTCTTTATTCTCCCTTCTCCTTCTTACTTTTTTAAAACAGAATCTCAGTCTGTTGCTTTAGCTAGTATGCAGTGGTGTCATAGCTCATTGCAGCCTTGCAATCTCAAACTCCTGTGCTCAAGCAATCCTCTTGCCTCAGCCTCCCACGCAGCTAAGACTAGGCAACCCCACCACACCCAGATAATTATTCTATTTTTAGTATAGATGGGGTTTTGTTCTTGCTCAGATTGGTCTTAGACTCCTGAGCTCAAGTGATCCTCCTGCCTCACCCTTCCAGAGTGCTAGGATTACAGGTGTGAGCCACCATGCCTAGCCTTAATTCTTATAGGTTTCTATTGGTACATGCTAGGGTAATGTGTTTCCTTTTCCTTTAAAAAAACTGTTAGATAGAAGAATAAATTTTAAAAGAGGAAGAGAATCATGCATACTCAACCATTCGCAGGTTAATTTTTGTTTTACAAATATTCTTTCACTTTTATAGGGAAAAGGGGAATCAATGAGTCAATTTTTTTTTTTTTGCAGTTTGATTAAACTCATTATTTTGTGTTTTTCTAAAAGTAAACATTCTTCCCTTGAATGTTCTATGAAGTTTTTGACATAATTGATATGAGTGTGATAGTCCACAAGACCAACCCATCCAACCTGTTAACATTTAGAATCTATAAAATGTAACTATTGCTAGTAGTCTTTACCTGTTTTGTTATTCATGAGTCAGGCAGTGCCTTTTTAACATACAAAATAGCTTTTTGGTTTTAATACTCACATGTAGTAAAATCTGTTTTTTGTTGTTTTTTTGATTTTGTTTTTTTGAAACATAGTCTCATCCTGTCACCCTGGGTAGAATGCTGTGGCATCATAGCTCACAGGAAATTCAAACTCAGGCTCCAGCAATCCTCTTGCCTTAGCCTCCCGAGTAGCTGGGACTCTAGGCTCCTGCCATAATGCCTGGCTAGATTTTTCAATTTTTAGTAGAAATGGGGTCTCACTCTTGCTTAGGATGCTCTTGAACTCCGGAGCTGAAGCAATTCATCTGTGTCAGCCTCCCGGAGTTCTAGGATTACAGGTGTGAGCTACTGCACCTGGCCTGCAGTAAAATCTTAACAATATTTATGTGATGGTTAAAAGATCTAAATTTATACTGAAATCCTCTGCACGTGAGGAGGTGGTACAAATGTTTTTGTTACATGGATAGCTTTTATAATTTCATTTTATGGCTGAGTAGTACTCTTTGGTGTGTCTATGTTTATGGAAGGAATGAGGCCTATCTATACAGTAGTACCTCAGTTAAGTTGACCACCCAAGGGACTGTAACAAACCAGTCAATATATGGAGGTGGTCAACATAAGGAACTAGGCCTACTGTATTGATAGGTACATGTGGTGCATGTCTAGTCTGACGAAAATTAGGTTAAAGTGAGATAGTCCGTGTAGGGAGGTGATCAACTATGGAGGTTCTAGCGTGTATGTGTGTGTGTATACTCACACGCACCACATTTTGTCTTCATTTGATTCTTAAAATGTGGGAAAAGGATGTGCCTTAAAATTGAGTATGTGCCTTGGATATTACTACACTCTGCTTCTTTTACCTTATCAATATATTATTATTATTTTTTTTTTTGTAGAGACAAGAGTCTCACTGTACCGCCCTCGGGTAGAGTGCCGTGGCGTCACACGGCTCACAGCAACCTCTTAACTCTTGGGCTTACGCGATTCTCTTGCCTCAGCCTCCAGAGCAGCTGGGACTACAGGCGCCTGCCACAATGCCCGGCTATTTTTTGGTTGCAGTTTGGCCGGGTTTGGGTTTGAACCCGCCACCCTCGGCATATGGGGCTGGCGCCCTACTCACTGAGCCACAGGCGCCGCCCATCAATATATTATTGAAAGCTTCTCCTTGTTAGACAGAGTCTCACTTTATGGCCCTCGGTAGAGTGCCGTGGCCTCACACAGCTCACAGCAACCTCCAACTCCTGGGCCTAAGTGATTCTCTTGCCTCAGCCTCCCAAGTAGCTGGGACTACAGGCGCCCGCCACAACGCCCGGCTATCTACCTCATTTCTTTATAAACAATTGCATAGTTTTATATTTCGCCTGGTAAAGGAAGACATTACATTACACTCTAATTTTGAAATCTGTTCACAATGAGGACATAGCAACACATTTTTTTTTTTATAGAGACAGAGTCTCACTGTACCGCCCTTGGGTAGAGTGCCGTGGAGTCACATGGCTCACAGCAACCTCTAACTCTTGGGCTTATGCGATTCTCTTGCCTCAGCCTCCCGAGCAGCTGGGACTACAGGAGCCCACCACAATGCCCGGCTATTTTTTTTGCAGTTTGGCCGGGGGTAGGTTTGAACCCGCCACCCTCGGCATATGGGGCCGGTGCCCTACTCACTGAGCCACAGGCGCCGCCAGCAACACATTTTTAACCCTATGTTTAGTTTTAAATATTCCTTTCCAGTTTTGTTACAGCTAACTTTTGTTTACTTTTTAAAAATATATAAATTAGGAAGTGAATTTTGAATTCCAAAATGGGGGGATTAATTTATTCTTATAGCTTCTATTTGTAGATAGAAATATTGAGTATTCCTCTGTACATTCTCTGTTTTTATTTTTATGCAGGCTATGTAGAACCAATGCAAACGCTCAATGATGTGTTAGCGCAGCTAGATGCTATTGTCAGCTTTGCTCATGCATCAAATGGAGCACCTGTTCCATATGTACGACCAGTCATTTTGGAGAAAGGACAAAGGAGAATTATATTGAAAGCATCCAGACATCCTTGTGTTGAGGTTCAAGATGAAGTTGCATTTATTCCTAATGATATATACTTTGAAAAAGATAAACAGATGTTCCACATCATTACTGGTAAATAACTTAGTTTATGGACTTGGAGGGAGATAATAACATTTTCCTTTTTTTATGTTGGAGTAGAAATATATTGAAAACTGACCAAGAAAATCCCAGTCCTTGATATTAAAATAAGAACATGTTATTCATACTTGTTAGTCATATATTCACATTTGGATTAGAAGGAAGATTTGGAAGGTCGGATATAACGTTATGAGAGAATATTGTATTCACATAAAACTTCTGTTCCTTGAGTTCAAAGCTTTTTTTTTTTTTTTTTTTTTTGAGACAGAGTCTCACTTTGTCGCCCTTGGTAGAGTGCTGTGGTATCATACCTTACAGCAACCTCAAACTTCCAGGCTCAAGCGATTCTCTTACTTCAGCCTCCCAAGTAGCTAGGACTACAATGCCCAGCTATTTTTAGAGACAGGGTCTCGCTCTTGCTCACGCTAGTCTTGAACCTGTGAGCTCACACAATCCACCTGCCTTGGCCTCCGAGAGTGCTAAGATTACAGGCATGAACGACTGCACCCGGCCCCAGTTCAAAGCATTTAAAAAAGAACATCCCTTCAACTTCAAATCTTACTTTTGAGCCAGTCATTTTAATAGTACAGTCACTGACAGTCAGGTAGAATGGCTACTGGAGGACCTCAGCTTGGGGTAGCAATTATTTTAAAACATGGTACAATATTCATGTGAAATTTGAAGAAAGTAGCCTTACATGTAGACTAATGTAGCATGTCTCACCTAAGAGGGGTTTTTCGTTTTTGTTTTTCTTTTGGAGACAGTCTCATTCCATCACCCTGGGTAGAGTGTCATGGCATCGTCATAGCTCACAGCAACCTCAAATTCTTGGCCTCAAGCAATCTTCTTGCCTCAACCTCCTGAGTACCTGGGACTACAGGCGAGCATTACTATGCCCAGTTAGTTTTTCTATTTTAATAGAGACAGGGTCTTTCTCTTAAGGATCAGCTGTTCTCTAACGTCTGAGCTCAAGCAGTCCACCCACCTCAGCCTCCTAGGATGCTAGGAATCAGCTGAGGTATTTAGAGAGATCTTAACCAGATTCTGGAAAACAAAAAGGGAAGTAGAAGTCTTTGGAGAAGTATGTTTTTAGAAAGTTAGTGATTATATTGTATTTCCCAAAGGTATTGATACAATCTAACCCCAACTAATAAAGTGCACATTTTCCCAAGAAAAGGGTCGTGTCTTAGGGCTTTAGTGATTTGAAGGATTTGACCATACTGATTGATTCACTAGTGACCCCACTTACTAATGAGTAACGCTGTTGAATTAAACAATTAGGTTTGTTACTCTTCTGGAATTATCCTGCAGACAGCTCTGTGAGCCATGGAAAATGTGTGTGTGGTCTTTCTAGGCCATGGTCATATTAAAGATAAAGTGTATTTTTCATTGTTCCTCTTGATAAAAGGCCCAGTGTCAGTTTGTCTGAAGAAATAATAATGGAATCACTTCTAAAGGCAGTCATTTTTTCACGTTTTCGGGCAGCTTGTGTTCTACTTCTGTGCCACATCATTGTGACCCAGGTGAAACATCATCAATGTGCAGTTAGGCCTAACAGTCCATTTATTAGTAGCAGAAAGAAATTAAAAATCTTCCTTATTGATATAATTTGTCTTGTAGGCCCCAATATGGGAGGTAAATCAACATATATTCGCCAGACTGGGGTGATAGTACTCATGGCCCAAATTGGGTGTTTTGTGCCGTGCGAGTCAGCAGAAGTGTCGATTGTGGACTGCATCTTGGCCCGGGTAGGGGCTGGTGACAGTCAGTTGAAAGGAGTCTCTACATTCATGGCTGAAATGCTGGAAACTGCTTCTATCCTCAGGTAGGAACATGTCCCAGTCTTCTGAAATTAGAAATGTATATCCTTGTCCTGTGAGAAATGCATTTGCAAATTTATCTATAAGACATTTGAGAACAATTATCTTAATCATTTTCCTATGTATTTATTATTATCTTAAAAGGGCAGTTGATCATAGTTGTGAAAAACTCTGATTTTTAAGTTGTCTCTTGAAGGTGTCTGGTAGTAAGACACCTTATGGATCTCTTTCACGTCCATGCTTTTGCTTGCATTGTTCACACTACCTAGAATGATCCTTCTCACGCTTTACCCACCCATGTTCTGTCCAATCTTTAAGTCCCTAATGACAGGAATTCTATTTCTCTGATGATTTTTCTGGTCACTTGAGTCTAAGATCGTGGGTGCTTCTCTAAACTCCTACTCTTTAACTTACCTCTAATTTATTAATTACTTTAGAGGCTACTGAAGTATTTAGTTTGATTTCACTTTTTAGAAGCTTTCTTGAAGACAAGGACTATGCCTTCTGTGTCTTTGGTATCTTCTAAAGCACTTTGCATATAGTAGGTCCTTAGTACATTATGTCTTGATTTAACTTTTGAGAGTTTCCATTATTTTAAGGAAGTATAAAAACAGTACAAGTGTTCTGTATAGTTATGAGGGAGCAGGTTAATATTTACAGCTTATAAAAAGGAATAAGCAAAAGATGTCAGCTGGCAATTCACAGAAAAAGAAACAACTGGTGAGCCCATGAAAGGCTATCAAATTCTCTAATTAAAAACAAGTTTCCTTCTTTATATTTGGTTAAAAGTGAGAAAAGAAATGGTAATATCTGGTATTGATAGGGCACACAGTTTACATAACCACGAGCAGAATATGTGATTGCCATGTCATCACTCCCTGGTCCCATCTTCATTTGATTTGTTTTTTTGTTTGTTTTTGTTTTTGGCCGGGGCTGAGTTTGAACCTGCCACCTCTGGTATATGGGACCGGCGCCCTACTCCGTTGAGCCACAGGCGCCACCCCTGTTTGGTTTTATTCTTTCAAAATCTTGGCTGATTTGATTGGGAGGAAATGAACAATAGCTTCTTCATTTGGAAGTTCTTTGATTACTTCTAGTGCAATTAGTAACTTTTATTCACCATTTGTCTTCCCTTCTATCCATTGTGTATGTTCATGCCCAACTTTCCGTTGAGGCATTAGTGGTTTTTATATACTTTATTTATATATTAAAATAATGTTATGTTTGTGGAATGTCTTTTCCCAATGTATTGTCTTGATGTTGTTATTTCCACTTCCACATTTAATGGGAAATTTTATGTAATTATGTGCTCAGGTCTGCAACCAAAGATTCATTAATAATCATAGATGAATTGGGAAGAGGAACTTCTACCTATGATGGATTTGGGTTAGCATGGGCTATATCGGATTACATTGCAACAAAGATTGGTGCTTTTTGCATGTTTGCAACCCATTTTCATGAACTTACTGCCTTGGCCAATCAGATACCAACCGTTAATAATCTACATGTCACAGCATTAACCACTGAAGAGACCTTAACTATGCTTTATCAGGTAAAGAAAGGTGAGTATATGTTGTTGGTGTACTGTAAATTCAAAATACGACAATGAGAAACTTGCTGCCCTTGAAATCATCCGTAATTGCCTTATTTCTTCTAAGTTAGCATGAATCATTGATTTTTTTTATAGACCACACCTCTTAATTTACAGTCTGGAGGCAAAAACATGGTACATTATCTATATTTCTGTGTCTCATATATAGGACTACTCATTCTGAAGCAGTCACAGGAAGAATAATTTGTACTCTTAAACATCACCATACAGGGTTTTTTTACTACCTCCCATGGCAGTGTATTTTCTTGTCAAATTAGATACTATATAAGTATGCTTTGAAGTTCAAAGGCTCTACCTGTTACTGTTTAATAAAATCATTATTATAATTATTTTATTGTATTTGTTGTGTTATAGAAAGGAGTTCACTCCAAGCTGGGGGGTTCCAGAATCCTAAAATTGTTGCTAGTTATTGCATGTAGAATGACTTACCTTTGGTATTTCATCGTTTCAGAAGAGTTTGTCATTTGTAGGTCTGGCACCCAAATTACTGAATTGATGAGATTAATATACTATAAGACTTTATGGGGTATTTTTTTGTTGTTTTTTTCTAGTTTTTGTTATTATTTGTTGTTTGTTTTTTTGAGGCAGAGTCTCACTCTTTCCCAGGCTAAAATGCTGTGGCGTCAGCCTCGCTCACAGCAACCTCACTCTCCTCAGTTCAAGCCATCCTCCTTCCTTGGCCTCCAGAACCATTGGAACTATAGGCACTTGTCCCAATGCTGAGCTGATTATTCTATTTTCATTATTGTTTTAAACTACAGATAATTTTAGTGAATCTGGTAATGAGCAGATTTGGTTTTGCTTTTAAATCATTGTGTTTTGTGTGCTATAGAAATGGGTGTAGGATAGTTTTTTAAAGGCCAGATGAAGTTTGAAAATAGAATTCATCCTTCCCTGTAGGTGTGGATCAATCATTTGCTTCGACTTCATTTTTGTTTGCTTCTCTTAGTTGTGCAAAGAGTCAAGCTCCAGAGTACTTGGGGTTTATAACTAGACCAAAACAATTATTTACAGTTGATAGGTAGTTGAAGCAAAAGCAGAATCTCTATAATAATTTTGCAAGCGTCACTTGTATCTTAGAAAGAATTCCTCAACTCACTTTACTTCCTGCAAATGGGGATGAAGATAAGCTACCTAGTCTATACATTTTACTAGTGACTAGGGGCAAGAATTCCATTGTCATTTGCTTGGAGTAGTTCAGAATCAGAATGAGATTACGTGAGAATGGTAGTAACTGTTCTAAGAAAAGTATTGTAAATTCTGAAATGTATTTAGATGATTTTCCTGAGTTGCAGTCCCTAGATAAGGACTGTAGGCAGATCCAGAGGATAGACTATTCACTAATAATAAATCAGTATGTTTTGAATTAAATGACACTCTTAATTAGTGGCACTTTTACACATTTCTGTCTTTTTCTTAGTACTTTAGTTTCTCCCTCATGAAATGAGAAAACCTCAGATAGTTGGTTAATTCTCCTTCATATTAAGATATTTGTCTAGGCCTTTGAGGATTATCTATCAAACTTTTCCTCTGCTATGTTAATTTTTCTTACTGCCGTTGTCAAGGATAAACTATAATACTGTGTGCCAAGTCATAATCACTTTTCATTGGAGGCGTAATTAAGATTCCTTTATCTTACTTGCTCTGAAACATTTGGCTGATGTATTTGAAGTAATCCAGAATTAGTTTCTTAATGACAAGGTAAAAAGTGTAAGTTCCATTTATGTAAATTGTTGTCTCTTCTTACCCAGTCTCCTCATACTCCCCCCAATTTCTTGTAGGTGTCTGTGATCAAAGTTTTGGGATTCATGTTGCAGAGCTTGCTAATTTCCCTAGACATGTAATAGAGTGTGCTAAACAAAAAGCCCTGGAACTTGAGGAGTTTCAGAATATTGGAGGATCACAAGGATATGATGAAATGGAACCAGCATCAAAGAAGTGCTATTTGGAAAGAGAGGTTTGTCAGTTTGTTTTTGCAGTTATTTATTGTTACTATAGTGTGGATCAGTCATTTGGATCAGTGTCCCCCCCCCCCCCTTTGTAATTCTACTGTTTACTTTTTTGATCATTTCTTACTGGCTTTCACTTATATTTCCTTCCATGGCTAAGCATACATACATGTTTCATTTTGGTTTCTGTACTATACATCTGCATGATCAAAAGATAACATTTTGAGTACCAGATTTAAAAAGTAAGAGTAAAAGAACATTAATCCAGGTTTAAAATTAGTCATCAAAAAGAGCTATAGAAGGCTCTGCACCCGTAGCACAGTGGTTATGGCGCCAGCCACATGCACCAAACATGGCTGGTTCGAGCCCAGCCTGGGCCAGCTAAACAACAATGACAACTACAACAACAACAAAAATAGCCTGGCGTTGTGGCAGGCGCCTGTAGTCCCAGCTACTTGGGAGGCTGAGACAAGAGAATTTCTTAAGCCCAAGAGTTTGAGGTTGCTGTGAGCTATTGACGCCATGGCACTCTACCCAGAGCAACACAATGAGACTCTGTCTCAAAAAGAAAAAGCTATAGACATCCATCTTTGTAAGGAATATATTGAGTCCTGTTAAATTACATATTTACTGAGGTAAGATAATGACAAAGAAATTTTAAAAACATGAGTTGTATTTTTTGCCCTCCAATAGGTTAGAATGTAGGTAGAGAGATAATAATGTAATATAGAAGAGGGGTATATGACAGATGTTTATTCAGGAAAGCTGTTTGTTGACAGATTATTTCAGTTCTCATAAGAGAAGTGGATCTTACATTCAGCTTTCTCTGAATAGGTCAAATTTTGACATTCACACAGAAAACCTACTTTTTGTTAAAATTAAAGGCTTACTAGTTCTCTTTAATGAATATAAAAGAATTTTAATTCACTGCCTTGTTCTGGCAAAATTCACTGTACATTGTGACATCTTTTTACTCATCATGGTTTTAGCGGTTTCCAGTGAATTTTTTTATAGTTTTATCTGTTGTACCTATTGTACAAAAGGGGAAATATATCATAATTTTTAAATTTTAGGTAAGGAAGGTTGTCATCCTAAATATGAAGTAGTCTTTGTGTTAGTCCCTTAATGTGTCAAAAGCTCTCTGTGATCTGGGATTAGGCAGGTTCTTTCATATAATCCCTGGTTTCTAATTAGAACAGAAGTCACATGCCTTTGATAATATTAATTATAATTATTTTGAGCCCTGTAAGGTTGGTGATAACATCCCCATGTTATGGATGAGGAATGTGGGTTAAGGAATTTGTCCAAGGGTTACATAGCAAGTAATACACCGTGCTTTTTGGAGTGGCAGTAACTGGGCAGTAAAATAAAAGGGAAGCTTTGTGTGTGTTAAATTTTCAGTGTCTGTTTATGTCTTGTAGTACTCTTTGTAAGCCTTGAGTTCTTTTTTTCTAACAGGATCAAGTTTATGTATCAATTATAAAAATGGAGGGACTGGGGAATTACTAAAGTTTTAGTTCCTTTGTCATTAGCAACTGAAAATAGATTTATAAATGTCCTTCTAATAACTTGCTCTGAAGAAATATGGCCCCTAGGGCGGCGCCTGTGGCTCAAAGGAGTAGGGCACTGGCCCCATATACTGGAGGTGGCGAGTTCAAACTGGCCCTGGCCAAAAACTGGGGGAAAAAAAAAAAGAAATATGGCCCCTAAGGGCTTTTGCTGTATGTTCTAGATAGTGTATACTTATAAAAAATGAAGTTGTTCTTCAAATATTGGGTGGTATGTTTAGACGGAAATGAAACAATTGATTGCTGTCTAATGTGACTTTTGGAAAAGATATTTTAATAACTAATGGGACATTTACATGTTTTTCAGCAAGGTGAAAAAATTATTCAGGAGTTTCTGTCCAAGGTGAAACAAGTGCCCTTTACTGAAATGTCAGAAGAAAACATCACTATCAAGTTAAAACAGCTGAAAGCCGAGGTGATAGCAAAGAATAATAGTTTTGTAAATGAAATCATTTCACGAACAAAGGTTACTACTTGAGAAAATCCCACCAATGGAATGAAGAAAATATTAATAAGCTACTGTCTGTAATACTTTTGTATTGTTTTATATTAACCCCTTTTCCATAGTATTAACTGTCAGTGCCCATGGGATATCAACTTAACAAATATTTAGTACTGCTTTTCTGAGTACGTTTCATAGACCTTTACTTTAAAAAATGAGAATTGTAACTAAGGACTGTTGAAATGGACATGGGCTATAATAAGCAATTTTATAAATAAAATCATGTAGTTTGTGGAATTTGAGATGACATTGTATTTCTTTGCAATGTGACTTCTGTACATGTTTGTTTCCAAATGGTATGGAAGAAACAGGTAGCCCAGAGACCTTGTAAAAGTAAAGGATCTTAACAAAGCTGGGGGTCACTATGGAGATCATTGCCAGAGCTTTCCCACAGTGCCCACCTGTTGACAGGAGCCAGGTTGGCTGCATACACATTAGCCAAGGAACTTACAAATCCAGAGTCCTAGTATGATCCTCTTTCCTATCTTCTAATCTCTTGCCCCTAGTCTGTAATGAGACTTAGATATCCGGATTTTAATAAAACCTTTTAGATCAGGAACCATGATTTAGTCTACTTCACTAATTTTATAAGAAAAAGATAAAGGTGTTAAGAGCTAGTGGCTGGTCTTGCACAATGTGAGGGGAAAAAGACACTCTTTTCAATAAACGCAGTGGGATGGTGGTGTATCCATATAGGAACAAATGCAATAGGACTGCTATCATATGTAACAGTCTGATTAGACTAATATCATATGTAAAAGTAAACTCCCGTGAATTTTAGACCAAATACATATAAGCCACAATTATCAGACTTCTGGGTTTACTTTTGTAGTTCTATAGAAGGTAATAAAGGAAAAGATTTTTATGTCCTAGGCTTTGGGAAAAACTTCCCAAGTCACAAAAAACATCATTCCTAAAGTTTGATATATTTAGCTATACTGAAACTAAAAGCTTTTTTTTTTTTTTTTTTTTTTTCATTAAAAGCCACCACAAAATGAGAAGACATGATACGTAATGGAAGAACATACTGGAACCACATAAAGTATCAAGGAGCTAGGTGCAGTAGTGCATGCCTGTAGTACCAGCTCCTGGACAAGGGGATCGTTGGAGTCCAGCCTAGGCAACAAAGCAAGACTGCATTTCTTTAAAAAAAAATCAAAGAATTAACATTCAGAATAACAACTCCTACAAAATCACTAAGGAAAGGGGTCACTTTAGTCTCCATATAAGTCAATAACAAAAAAGACAAGCCAATTAAGAATGAGCAAAGAATCTGAATTTTTTCTAAAGGAGATATGCACATAGACAACGAGCACCTTAAAAAGATGCAGATCAAGGAAATCCAAGTCAAAACCATAATGAGCTACCACTTCACACCGATTAAAATAGTTAAAGTCAGGTGATAAGTATTGTCAGAGGAAGTGGAGAAATTGGAACTCTGGTGCACTGCTGGGGGGTGGGGTGGGGGATGTAAAATGGTACAGCTGCTTTGGAAGTCTGGCAGTTCCTCAAACATAACAGTTACCATAGTCTCAGCAATTCCACTCCAAGATACATATTCAAGAGGAATAAAAATATATGTCCACACAAAACTTGCACACAAATGTTTATAGCAGGATTATTCATAATATCCAAAAGGTGGAAATAAATGTCTAAGTAGGTGAATGTATAAATAAAATGTGGAATATCCATCAATGGAATATTCTGTCATAAAAGGAATGAAGTGCTGATACATGGTACACCTTGGATGAACCTTATAACCATTGTGCTAAGTGAAAGAAGCTGGTAACAAAAATTTACACATTATATGGTTTCATTACATTTCCGTGAAAGTTCAGAATAGAGAAAGCTATAGAGACAAAATAGATGAGCAATTTAGGGCTGTGAGCCAGAGATTAGAGGAATTATGGAGTATAAAAGTTACAGGGTACTGTGTTTTCTCTGTGAGAGAGAAATTCTAATATTGGTGGTGGTTGTACCTGTCTGTGAATATACTAAAAACCATTGAACTGTACATAGTTGAATGAATCAGATGGTTATGGGAACTATAAACCTGTTTTTAAAAGAAGTTCAGATGCTTCACTCAAGAGGAAAGATTTCCATGCCAGGCACAGTGGCTCACGTCTGTAATCCTAGCACTCTGGGAGGCCGAGGCGGGTGGATTGCCTGAGCTCACCAGTTTGAGACCAGCCTCAGCAAGAGCAAGAAGACCCTTTCTCTAAAAATAGCCGGGTACTGTTGTGGGCGCCTGTAATCCCAGCTACTCGGGAGGCTGAGGCAAGAGAATCACTTGAACCCAAGAGTTTGAGGTTGCTGTGAGCTATGATGTTACAGCGCTCTACTGAGGATGACAAAGTGAGATTGTCTCAAAAAAGGAGGAAAGATTTCCTAAGTGGTCCATAAACATGAAAAGGTTTCAGTCACCAGTGAGATGAAAACCATGCCAGGCTATCCCCTGCTTACTCTATTGCCATTTTGACTAGCATTTCAAGAGTGCCAGTGCTGACTGTTGGTGACTGTGTAGAATAACACTGCTGGTGAGTGTATGATTATCTAGTGAAGTGGAAAATATGCACACAAGTCCAGCAGCTCTACTCTCACGTGCATGATAGAGATGCTTTTGCACATGTGTTTCAATATGTATAATAGTCCCAAATTGGAACAACCCAGCAGCGAAAATAAACTACAGCTACACAAAATAACATAGATGGAATCTTAAAACATTTAGTAAAAGGAATGACACAAAAAGGCTACACAGTTTTTCCTCATTCATATGAAGTTTAAGAACAGATGATAATTGGCCAGATGTGGTGGCTCACACCTGTAATCCCGAGGCAGGAAGATTGCTTGAGCCCAGGAGTGAGGTTGCAATGAGCTATGATGATGCTACTGCACTCAAGCCTGGCACCATGGCAAGGGTGGGGGTGGGGGGTTACGTGTTTGGGGATGTAGTCATGGTGATGACTATAAAAAAAATGGCGTAAGTCAGGAGAGTGGTTGTGGGGCATGAGGTACTGATAGAAAGGGGGCAAGCCAGGCTTCTGGAGGGCCATAGGATTCTATTTTGACCAGAATGGTTTCGCAGGTATTTGCATTATATTTTCTGCAATTTTTTTTTTTTTTTGTAGAGACATAGAGTCTCACTTTATGGCCCTTGGTAGAGTGCCGTGGACTCACACAGCTCACAGCAACCTCCAACTCCTGGGTTTAAGCGATTCTCTTGCCTCAGCCTCCCGAGTAGCTGGGACTACAGGAGCCCGCCACAACGCCCGGCTATTTTTTTGGTTGCAGTTCAGCTGGGGCCGGGTTTGAACCCGTCACCCTCGGTATATGGGGCCGGCACCTTACCGACTGAGCCATAGGCGCCGCCCTGCAATTTTGTTTTATGCATTTAAAATGTGGTATGAGAACAAATTGAAATTTAAGACCAATGATTCCTTTTAAAATGCTCAATTAGCCATGTTCTTTTTCCTCATCATTGGTAATTTAGAGTGAGTTACATCAATTGTTCTTTTCTAGATGCCAAAAGCTTAGGAAGAAGGCAAACTTAAAGATTTTAAATGTGGCAATCTTTTTGGTTTACAAAATCATTTAATCATTTATAAATGGAAAACTTTTACATAAAGCAAAAATGCCAGTGAAATATTTCATCCTTTGCTTAGCTGTGGAAGAGTGTTTTTAATTTTGCTGCACAAAAGCATGCTTAAAGTGGATATCAGGTTTTAGTTTTGGTTGTTAAGGCTACAAGAAATGGGGGGAGAAGAGGAAACTGTTGATTCCAAGAAAACACGTAATCTACTATGCTCTGATAAATCAGGCTGCTTTCATTTCTCTAAAAGAGACTTGGTGTTTGGTTGTAAGATGTTTTTGAAAATGAAAAAAGATAATAGATCTTCTTAAGATATTTTAGATGTAAGCTGTGCTTACTACATGAATATGCTAATGAAACAACCAGGCCTTCCATTAGAGTCTCCTTCCTGTTAGAATTTGAGATGTAGGGCGGCACCTGTGGCTCAGTCGGTGGGGCGCCGGCCCCATATGCCGAGGGTGGCGGGTTCAAACCCGGCCCCGGCCAAACTGCAAAACCAAAAAATAGCCGGGCGTTGTGGCGGGCGCCTGTAGTCCCAGCTACTCGGGAGGCTGAGGCAAGAGAATCGCTTAAGCCCAGGAGTTGGAGGTTGCTGTGAGCTGTGTGAGGCCACGGCACTCTACCGAGGGCCATAAAGTGAGACTCTGTCTCTACAAAAAAAAAAAAAAAAAAAAGAATTTGAGATGTAAAACAAAATATAAACTAATTTCTGACCTGTCAAAAGTTTTGCTTAAAATTTAATTGTAATATTATTTAATGTTTCTTCCCCACTTAAACATGAATTTTGGGTAATACCAGAGTAAAACCGAATATATTCTATATTATCCAAGATTTAAAACTCAACCATACTGTACCATGGAATTTGGCCATATAACCATGTTTCTTAAAAAATACTTGATTTAAAAAATGTTTTAAATTAGCAATAAATCAAGATGCAATTGTTTTAGTAATTGATTTGTTTTCTGAAAATACTGTTTTAGGATTGAAAATTGTAACAAAACAGGTATAAGAACAATGTTTTAAGATAGATATTTTAAGATTCTGACTCAGGCTCTATCGACTAAGCTAGCCGGGTGACTAGGATAGATATATTTAAATAATAACTTTTCCCCTTAAAATCTCAAATGTTCCACATACTAAGCACATCCTGTTAGACTTCTTGAGTATTAAATACATCTTCTATCCTTGGTCTTTCTGCATTTAGCTTTTTTGGGAAGTATGTTTTTACCCACAGCATATGGTATGAGCTGCTGATTCAGTATTGAGTGGCTCTTTAAGCTTGTTAGTTACATTCTGCTGATTAAAATGGTGTGCAGAATAGTCAGGAAAAAGCAGTCCCTGATCTGAAATAAATTAAACAATGTTAATTAGCTTATGGGGAAGAACAAATGAGTAGAGAGAATTCTCCTCTACAAAGGAAATTTCTCTTATTACCTTCCTGGACTTGATGTGTTTGGGTTAAGGAGATAGGCTGGAGAAGGTGATGAAAATGTCCAGAAAAAATTGGAAATGCCACCAATTTATAATACTGGCTTTCTACTAAAAAAGATGAGGACTTTACATCTTTTGCATTACCGTGGATGGAGGTGGAACAATTCTTCTTAGTAAAGCATCACAAGAAGAGAGAAGCAAGAATCCAGTGTACTGATTTCTAATATGAAGGCAGTAGATGAGCTAATGGGGGAGAGGGAGGGGGATGGGTGATCACAGGGTATGGCACATCTCTTGGGGGCGGGACACAATTATAAAAGGGACTTTATCTAACAAATGCAATCAGTGTTAACATTGTACCCTCGATGAATCCCAAACAATTAAAAAAGGAAAAAATAAAATCCTGGCTTTCTGCCTGATGCCCCCTCTCCACCCCCACTTCACTTTCCTTGATAAAGCCACTGCTTTCTCTTACTGTTCTGCTTCGGAACTTACCTCTACAGTTTTCAGATGCCTGTGAACATTCTGATGCAGTGCTTGGAGTTGCAGAGGAAATGATCCCTTCTAGATATCTTGTTGCTGGTAGGAATCAGTGTCCCCTCTTCTGGGCAGCAGGAAGCTCTTTCCTGCCTTTCATCTGATACAGCAATTTCCCCACCTCCCTGAAGAAACATGTATCAGGGCGTCAGATAACATGCAGAACATGAGCAAATTCAATGTATGTAAACACATGCTCACTTCGATGTGTGCGTTGTCCAAACCAATGTACCCACACACATCTCTCTTCCAGCCACGGAAGCAATTCAGCAGTGGCATGAACCATACGGAGATGGCAGGTTTGGGGCAGCCTTGAATGGACTGCCTTGGTCTTATTTCTGGATTTGGTGAGAAGAAGATAACACTGTTATTGCCTCAGGTTCATTTCAAAGAGCAAAAGAGAAATGAGAAACTCCCTTAAACAGTTAAATTTAGAACTAAGAAAAGAATTCTATCACAGCACAATTTCGTACTATTTCTAACAAAAGAACAACGGCAGTGAATTCATTGGTATAAACCACAGCAAGTAACATATGATCATTACGATTGTGTTTATGTCCTGGAATTTTGTTGATTATAATGAGCAGTCAAATAAATTTTATGAGTAATCTTAGATACAGTTTTAAGCCAAATTAAGTATAATTAAAGACAGTGCCAATTTCTAGTTCAGCCACTGAGCTGCAATTTTATTATTTTTATTTATTTTTGAGACAGAGTCCCATTGTGTCGCCCTGGGTAGAGTGCTGTGGCGTCACAGCTCACAGCAATCACTAACTCTTGGGCTTAAGTGATTCTCTTGCCTCAGCCTCCCAAGTAGCAGTGACTACAGGCGCCTGCCACAACGCCCAGCTATTTTTTTGTTGAAGTTGTCATTGTTTAGCAGGCCCAGGTTGGGTTCAAAACTGCTAGGCCTGGTATATGTGGCTGGCACCCTGACTACTGAGCTATGGGCACTGAGCCATATTTTTGATTTTCTTTTTTTGAGACAGTCTCACTCTGTGACCCTGTGTAGAATGCCGTGGTAGCTCACAGCAATCTCAAACTCTTGGGCTCAAATGATCCTCTTGCCTCAGCCTCCTGAGTAGCTAGAACAACAGGTGCCCGCCATAATGGCCCAGCTAATTCTTCTATTTTTAGTAGAGAAGGGGTTTTGCTCTTGCTCAGGCTGGTCTCAAACTCCTGAGCTGCAATTTTAATATACATTGTCCATCGTAGGAAGATGTATTTTTCCATTTTTTTCTTATATAATGGTTAAGACTTAATATTGTCAATTCTTCAATGTTTTTATTGCTAAACATTTGCTCAGCAAGACCCATCAGAAAATGACCTTACACATTGAATTCTTAACATTGGAATGTGGGTTAACAATTTGACAACATTAAATACCTAGTGAGTATCTATAAAGTGCAAAGTTACTATGCTGGGCTACTCCTCGTAAACAACACTAAAAGACTGGTACTTTTATTATCTACATTTTCCAGAAGAGGAAAGCAAAGGTACAGAGGTTGATTCACTTGCCCAGGTCACACAGCTGGTAAATGGCAGAGCTGGGATTTGAACCCTATCTCCCTGTCTCCAGAATCCATACTTTTGTTTTTTTGCTTAGAAGCTTAAAGTATAGTTAGGAATCTGAGATGCACAAATGATAAATTTAATCTTTCTAAATGTTAAGTGTCAAAATGAGCGGTGTAGGCAATGTAACAGGAGTTATGAAAAATAAAGAGTATAGTACAGATGTAAAGTATTCCTGACGCGGTGCTGGGTGCTGACAGCCCTATCCTTCTCTCCTGTCTGCCACAGACACAGCCAGAGGTGTCCACCAGGACCCCTGCTGCCCACTTGGCTCACTGCTACCAATGCTGCTCTCCTGGGGCTTCTTCACAGTAAGGAGAGAGAGCAGTCAGGAAACTGCATTCTTTCGAAAGTTCACCAGTCACCAAACACTGACGTTGAATCAAGTGACTGCACTGTACCCTGTTTGGATGAAAGATTGTGTTAAAGGACAAGAGAGATGATCAGCCAGAAAGATGAAAACTGGGGAATTAAAATAAAATGCCACCAGTGTTTGCAGCAAGACACTGAAGTTGGTGCCCTCAAATATTCTGATCACTTGGAAGATATGTACAAAGTTCTGTCATGAGCCAGGAATGCTTTATCCAGCCTATATGGAATAAGCCTGGAGCTTCCCTTTATTAATTACCCTACTCTTAATATGTGGTTATGGAGTAAACTTCAGATGACTAAGCCCTACAGATCTGGACGAGCAGTTGAGTTAAAATGAATGGCAATGCATGTTATTAAGAAGACTTGGGTTCTATCGTTGCTTTGCCACCTAGCTGTGGCACGGTGACTTTATACTGGTCAATATCACTCTTTTGGGACCCTCTCCTGTAATTTAAGGGGTGTGGAATATTAGAGTATTCAAGTGTCATATCTTCAGGGCCACCCAATGCGGGATACAGACAATAGTGAGCTTAAGGTGGAATATCCCTTCAATTACACCTAAAAGCAAAAATTTAAAAACATCACTGGCCAAGCAAGTATGTCTTGGTCTGAATTTGGCCAAGGATCACAAGTTTGTGCCCTTTGGGGTGCGGTAGTATTTCAAGATAACATGAAACGATTTTTCTGTACATACTGAAAAAGGGCTCAAGCTTTGGTTGCAGTTAGTCTATGTCCAATAGATGCTTCCAAATAGTCACCCCAAGGTGGCCTCCACCCACTTCCCGCCTTCTTTAAGTGCCATCTTAATAATCTAGCTCATAATTTTTTTTTTTTTTTTTTTGAGACAGAGTCTCACTATGTTGCCCTCGGTAGAGTGCTATGGCGTCACAGCTCACAGCAACCTCAAACTCTTGGGCTTAAGCGATTCTCTTGCCTCAGCCTCCCAAGTAGCTGGGACTACAGGTGCCCACCACAACACCTGGCTATTTTGTTGTTGTAGTTGACATTGTTGTTTTAGCTGGCCCGGGCCGGGTTCAAAGCCGCCAACTTTGGTGTATGTGGCTGGCGCTGTACCCACTGTGCTACGGGCGCTGAGCCTAGCTCATAATTTTCTAATCAGCAATAGAGCACTTTGCTGCTTTATTTTTATTGTTAGCTGTGATCTTAACAGCCCCGATAGGTTGGCTGTTGATTAGAAATATTCACCAATGATGCCTTCCCCTTAAGCCTTTTTGGTGACCAAGGATCAGGCACAGAGGAAAAAGAGCCAGTGAATTTCAAGCAGATAGAATGGGGAGGAGCCACGGAACTATCCAGGTTGCCTGAACAAGAAAGGTGAGGTGATTGGATCAAAACAACACTTCCAAAGTTTATCTTTTAAAGAGCATCACAATAGTATACTGCCCACCTCAATTGTGAGTTTTATTCATTTAGCTTAAATACGTACAAGTGATTTAGAAAAAATAATAATATTGGGATGAGGGAAGGATATAAGAGTAAATCTTTTTCTGTGAGATAATGTCTAAGATTGGAAAGTAACAACAGCATTAGCATGTTATTTAAAAATACAGAGGTAAGTATTAGAGGAGTCAACTAAGAGCTGAAAGACAGAAACTCTGGGGCAGGGAGCAGGGCAGCATTGAGAAGCAGCTCCTGTTTTTCATTATAAGCCTCATGATACTATTTAATTTTTTAAAATGTTATTTGTTGCTTTTATAGAAATCAACATTATTTTGAAAATGAACACAGAAAGAAAACTGTCTAAAAGTATACTCAAATAGTGATATTATTCACTTTGCACATTAATGCCCAAACCCAGCCCCGGCCAAACTGCAACCAAAAATAGCCGGGCGTTGTGGCGGGCACCTGTAGTCCCAGCTGCTCGGGAGGCTGAGGCAGGAGAATCGCTTAAGCCCAGGAGTTGGAGGTTGCTGTGAGCTGTGTGAGGCCACGGCACTCTACCGAGGGCCATAAAGTGAGACTCTGTCTCTACAAAAAAAGAAAAATCCAACAGTGTCATACTCCCACCCCAAATAAATCACATAATAATGCAAGGTCCTTCTCTTGGGGAAAATCTAAACTGATAGGAAAAATCTGTTTATTCTAAATACAGGAATTATCTATTAATACAAAGTATCTTCAAGCACCCTTAAAATTGTGACTAAAAAGAATTTACTGTGCAGGCTCAGCACCTGTAGCTCAGTGGTTAGGGTGCTGGCCACATACACCAGAGCTGGCGGGTTCGAACCCGGCCCAGGTCAGCGAAAAAAATGACAACTACAACAAAAAAATAGCCGGCGTGGCGGGCGCCTGTAGTCCCAGCTACTTGGGAGGCTGAGGTAAGAGAATCACTTAAGCCCAAGAGTTTGAGGTTGCTGTGAGCTGTGACGCCACAACACTACTGAGGGCAACACAATGAGACTGTCTCAAAAAAAAAAAAAAAATTACTGTTTAAAAAAAAAATCCTACCTGGGTCTAGGGAGGAGGAGGGTGGAAATGGAGAGTGACTGTTAATGGGTACAAGGTTTCTTTACAGGGATGATAAAAACTGAGATGATAAAATCTAAAATTAGATCGCAATGATAATTGCGAAACAATATACTAAAAACCACTGACTTGTACACTTTAAATGGGAAAACTATTATAGCATGTAAATTATATATCAATAAAGTTGTTAAAAATAGTAGCTTAAATAAGATGTAAAACATATAATAGCCAACACTTAACGATCTATAAAATAAATTATAATATCCATTTTTACAAATGAAACAGGCATAGAGAAGCTAAGCGATTCGCCTAAGATCATTAGACATAAATAGATCAGGATAGAAGTTATTTTTCTTTTGTGTCAAAGAAATTGGAGGGGGGGGCAAGTAGGCAGTCTAGGGCTGATAAGCAGCAGGGACTCTGGATCCTTTGAGCTTGTTCCTCCACTGCACAGCTTCTCTCAAGGTCACCTCATGGTCCAAGGTGACTGCTGGGGCTCCAACAAATGTATCCACATTTTAGGAGCAGGAAGTACACTGAAAGGATCCTCTTCCTACCTTTCAGGAAACAGAAGTTGTATACACGGCTTCCACTTGCATCTTTCTTAGGAGAATTGGGTCACATGTCTACACTGTCAGACCCTGGGAAATTGAGTCTTCATTTATAAAACTCATTTTGAGGCTGGGTGCCATGACTCATGGTTGTGATCCTAGCACTCTGGGTGGGAGCTCAAGAGTTTGGGACCAGCCTAAGCAAGAGCAAGACCTTGTCTCTACCAATAATAGAAAAATCAGCTAGGGATTGTGGCAGGGACCTATAGTCCCAGCTACTCAGGGGGAGGCTGAGGCAGGAGGACCACTTGAACCCAGGAGTTTGAGGTTGCTGTGAGCTATGATGACACCACTGCCCTCTACCAATGGCAACAGAGGGAGACCCTATCTCAACAAAACTCATAGAAACCTGGGCGGCGCCTGTGGCTCAGTGAGTAGGGCGCCGGTCCCATATGCCAGAGGTGGTGGGTTCAAACCCAGCCCCGGCCAAAAACCACAAAAAAAAAAAAAAAAAAAAAAAAACTCATAGAAACCAAAACTGATTTTGGAAAGCACGTTTTATGAGCAGCAAGGGATTTCCAGTTTGGTGCTTAGTAAATGCTTTGGGATGATGACGTTTCCTCTTCCGCCCACCATCTTCACAGCCCACCTCGTCTTTCATTATTTCTTCTCAAAGCATCATTTGGCTGCTCTCTGGTCTTCGTTTCCTTTCTTTCTATTCTGTAATCACTGAATCCAACTAAACACAAAACTCAGTACTCTGGATATCTTGTTCAAATTACCAGCACGGTGCTAACCATGGAGCAGGCTTTGGGAAACTCTTGTGCACAGAGTGTGGGCTCCTTGGGGGTAATGGGTTATTGACACCCTTGAGCAGGAACTCTGGTGTGCCCCAATGTGCTTACTTTCTCCTCTGGGCTGTAAAGAAGAGCGGTGGAACACTTCAGTGTCCTTGGCAAGGCTGGAACATAAGTCCCCACCCCAATAGGCTGGAACATAAGTCCCCACCCCAATAGGCTGGCTGAGCCTCCAACCTTCATGTGCTTCCTCTCACCTGGGCTTCTGTGTCAAACACCCATTTCCAGGCAGGGCCTCATCACTCAGGGTCATTAAGTAAAATAGATAATTAATTTGTTTTTGGTTTTTTTTTTTTTTTTTTTTGAGATAGTCTCACTCTGTGTCCTGGCATCATGATAGCTCACAGCAAACTCAAACTCTACAGTTCAAGCAATCCTCATGTCTCAGGGTCCCAAGTAGCTGGGACTACAGGTGCCTACCACAAAGCCCAACTAGTTTTTCTATTTTTAGTAGAGTTGGGATCTCATTCTTGCTCAGACTGGTCTTGAACTCCTGAGCTCAAGCTATTCACCCACCTTGGCCTCCAGGAGTGCTAGGATTACAGACAGGTTTAAACCACCACTCTGGGCCAGGATAATGAATTTTTATGTGTTTGGAAATTGTTTTTCTCCACCCCTGCTCTTGAGGTTGATTAACTTAGCTGGAAATAATGAACCTGAATTGAGTTTCTGAGCATGGATCTAAGTGGTAATTACTGAGTTGGTACCTTGTTTATGAGGCCTTTGGATGACCGTCATACTTATTAAAAGAATCCTTTTTTCTCCCCCATTCTTCCACCAATTTTTCTCTTGGTGTGAGAACTGACAGCCAAAACATAAATGAGCTGGAGGGAAGAACAGTTTCTCTTTTCTTTTCTTTTTTGAGACAGAGTCTCACTATGTCACCCTCAATAGAGTGCTG
Source organism: Nycticebus coucang (assembly GCF_027406575.1). NCBI lineage: Eukaryota > Metazoa > Chordata > Mammalia > Primates > Lorisidae > Nycticebus > Nycticebus coucang. Next base: position 45,932,321 of record NC_069783.1, read on the forward strand.
TGGTAACACAGCTCACAGCAACCTCAAACTCTTGGGCTTAAGACAGTCTTTTGCCTCAGCCTCCCAAGTAGCTGGGACTACAGGTGCCTGACACACTGCCCGGCTATTTTTTGTTACAGTTGTCATTGTTGTTTAGCTGGTCTGGGCTGGGTTTGAACCCGCCAGCCTCGGTGTATGTGGCTGGCACTGTAACCATTGTGCTACAAGCGCTGATCCCAGTTTCTCTTTTCTAGGAGTTGTGTCATATTTCTAAAAGGCAGTGCTATAAGTACTCCATTCCCTTGCAGAAGAAATGTCAGGGACACTTCACTGAGGGCAACTCCAGGGAAAGAATGGCCAGTCCAGGACTTCCATGGGTGGTCACTGGCCACATTCCTTCCCTCCTAGAATCTTGCTCACAGAGGCCCCAGGGTCATCTCATGGGGATTTGGGGGGCCATTATTGTTTTCTTCTGGCTTTTCTCACTAGATATTTATGACTCTTTCAATGACACACTCTTTCACACTTGCTTGGAACCAATTCATGTATGTCTCTTAATTCTCCTATATGAAGGAGACTCATACTTGTCCTCAACTGGCTTCTTACAAGTTTCAAAGGCAGCAAGGAGTTAATAAGCAATTCTATCTACAGGGCTTGGGATGCTTGGTGAGCCTGTAGGGACATCACAATCTTCCCTGGAGATAGTCCCATGATGACTCCTGCTCAGATTTTGTGGTCATTGAAGGTCCCAAGTGACAGTGAAGGACTCCATTTCCTAGGAATCCTAGTGACTTGGCCTTTCTTTGACTTTAAGACAGTGGTTCTCAACCTTCCTAATGCCATGGCCCTTTAATGCAGTTCCTGTGGGTCACGACCCACAGGTTGAGAACCTCTGATTTAAGACGTTCTCTTACACATCCCACCTGAATGCCCAATAGCTAAATAAGAGAAGGCTCAAATTCAAAGCCCATTGACCTGAAGCTGGGTTGTTTCAGCTCCACATGTAGCTCTTACCTCCCTGGTCCCTCTCCCTTCACTCAAACCATATTGCCCCCCAACCGTCCAAGAAGCCCAAGGGCTGAGTTCACTGGTTGCATTCTCACCACTTTTTTTTTTTTTGTAGAGTCAGAGTCTCACTTTATGGCCCTCGGTAGAGTGCCATGGCATCACATGGCTCACAGCAAACTCCAACTCCTGGACTTAAGCGATTCTCTTGCCTCAGCCTCCCGAGTAGCTGGGACTACAGGTGCCCGCCACAACGCCCAGCTATTTTTTGGTTGCAGTTCAGCCGAGGCCGGGTTTGAACCCGCCACCCTTGGTATATGGGGCCGGCGCCTTACCCACTGAGCCACAGGCGCCGCCCGCATCCTCACCACTTTGAATATACTGACATTAGTTTTTACTCACCAGCACGAGTTTTGATCTTCCAATTATACCTCTGCCCAGCTGCTTCCTAATCTTTAGCTCTACTTGGCCTGATCTCCTCTTGTCCTGGCTTGAGTTCCTTCCCTGCCTGTCTTTGTCCCCCACTTCAGCCACCGTAGCACCAGCTCCTGAACTGGTTGAGGCTTAAGCTGTGCAGGGATCCCTTCCCCATAAGGGGTTCATTTCATGTGACTGTGACAGTCCTCAGATGATCAGAGTTGTGAAGGCTCAAACAACCATATCAAGTTCAAACCCTTGATTCAGATGTGACTAAACCAAAGACCAAAGGCACACAGGTGGTATGAAGTGGGACTACAGGAACAGAGGTGGTGATCGCTGGGTTCCCCCATCTCTGGGTGTCTGGACCAGCCTGGACAGATGACTACTGCTAAGCCTTCCACAAACTCTAATCCTCTTTGACAGTGAGGTAACATCTTGTCTTGTTTGTTCACCACCATCTCCCCATCTTTCCCATTGGGGCTATTCTCTTGCAGTTCTGAAGGGGCTGCCAGTCACAGGACCCATTGTCCTGGCCACCACAGTGGTCCAATGACCCAAGCTGCACCACCAGAGTTTATGTTTAGATTCTGGGGACAAGACACTATCCTTCCTCCTCAATTGTGAAACTTGGATGTTGCTGGAACTGTTCGTGGACACGCCTGCACCTCTCTTCATCTTCTTGCACCCCACCCAGCCATCCCAGGGAGCCTGTCAGCAGCAGGAAAGAATTAGGTCAACATACAGGGAGAGGAGAGCCATTCTGTGGTGGGCGTTGGGGGATGGAGGGGGGAAGGCGCAAGATCCAGCAGAAGAGAGCTGGCACATTGGAGGAGCCCTGGAGTTTCTGAGGCCAGCTTCACCTCTAGATCTCACCAAGTTTTCCAGTTCGCTTTTGGCTGCTCTCTTATTCTCTGACACCAATGGGGTGTCCAAAGTTCAATCTACTGCTGATACTAACTATCTGGAGTTAGCTCAAATCCCATAGGTTAAGAGCTCAGTCCCACAGACTAGCCCCACTTCACAAATCACCTGCAAATGCAGGGGGCAGTCCAAATGACCCACATTTCTGCCCAGCTGACTACAGATTTGGGATTCCCACAAGCCCTCCTCAGGTTTGATAATTTGCTAGAACAACTCATGAAGCTCAAGAAAGCACTTTACTGGCCATTACCAGTTTACTGTAAAAACTAAAACTCAGGAATAGCCAAATAGGAGCGATGCTGCCATTTGGGGGGTGGTGTGGGGCTGCCATGCTCTCTGGAGTGCATCATCCTCCCAGCACCCAGCTACCAACCTGCAAGCTCCCTGAACCCCATCATTTAGGGATTCTTTGGAGGTTTCATTAAGTAGGCCTGACTGATTAAATCACTGGCCATTAGTGACTGGATTTGATCTCTAGCTCTTTTACCCAGAGGAAGCAGGGTACTGGCAAATACCTTCTCCTTTGGCCAAAACTTCAGCAAACCTCCTCTGAGTCCTTTCTGAGTAGGCCCCGACTGTGGACTTCCCTCTCTGCCTTTGTAGACTCTAGTTTGAGAAGAATCATGCCCCTTCAGGCAGTTTAGCAGTAATCCCCATCCTTGGCCTCACCTGGCCTGCCTTCAGCTAGAATTCCCCTCTCCCCTGACATTTCCTCTTAGTAATTTTCCATCCACTGACCTCCAACCTGCTCTTTGGCTATAAATCCCTACCTGCTTCACTGTAGTTAGAGTCAAGTCCAATTTCTCTTCCCTCTTGTAAGACCCCGTTGCAGTGGGTGGTCCCTGTACCTACCACCAGGACACCCCTTGGGTTGTCTGCTTTCTGCCTTTAACAAGTGTTGTGAATAAATTTTCTTTAACAGCACCCCCGAACCAAAGAAGTGAAGCGATGACTAGAGAAGCAGCTCACATCAGCATACTTCCTTGTAGGATACTTGTGAGGATTCCAGGAGAACAGGCACAAGAAAGGCCAAGCACAGTGTTCAGCTCCTAGCAAGCCCTCAATCAATGTTAGCTGCTGCCATGATGAGGCTGGTCTTGGTGGTGAGCAGGGAGGTAGTACGCCCTGTGCCTTGCATGAGGGTGGCCTGCATCTGGCCAAGTGGGGCTACACGCCTGCCTGCACTACCCTATGTGCCCAGTGTACACGGATTGTCTGCTCAGAGGGGCACTTCGTTCTACCTCAAAAGAAGGGGCCTCGCTCTTGCTCAGGCTTGTCTCCAACTTCTGAGCTTAAGGGATCCTCCTGCCTCAGCCTCCCAGAGTGCTAGGATTACAGGCATGAGCCACACACCTGGCCTTTGAAAATCATTTTCTAGGACCCAGAAGCTTGCTGAGCCTGGAGTGTCTTCTCAGAGGGAATCAACCCAAGGCATAAGGAGGTGGGCACTTAACAATATCCTATTGCTGTTAGCTTGGGGATCCAGGCAGACCATCTGCCTTGGGCACTCGGTGCAGAGGAACTTTGCTGAGGGAGGACAACAAACGTGGTGGGGGCAGGGAACTAAACTGTTCAGTTTGTGCTATGCATACTTATAATGCTCACAGACAAGGGCCTGGAAGCCCAGAAAAGGAAAGTTATTTGCCCGTGGTCACTGAGGGGGGGTGGTGTGGGGCTGAGCTGATGGAAGGAAGGAAGACTGGCTTCCCAGGGGTCCTCATTCCTGGAAGTGGCTTGCAGAAAGAGCACTGTCACAGTCTTTGTTGTTCCGGCACTGAAAAGGAGCTGTTTAAGCAGAGGAAGGGGAAATTCAGAGAGCTGAAGGGCCTTGCCCAAACTCACACCGCTGGTAAGGGTCAGAGATAGGTCTCCCATCCCCAAATTCATCACACCAGATAACACGACAGCATTGTCTCAGCAACATCTTTGCAGGAATCTTTTTTATTTATTTTTTAAACTTTATTCAAATCAGTATGAGGGTACAATTTTTAGGTTACGTTGTTCTCACTCCTGGTAAAGTTCCATTTGTAGAAGAGGCCCTCTCAATGTGCGCATTAGGTGAGATCCCGCCTCCTGCCCGCCCTCCTGTCCTATGTCTTGTAGTCAAATTTGTCCTACAGGGGTGAGTGTCAGCCTATGGAGAGCATGAGAGTTGGGGTCTTTCTTTCAGCATGTGGATGGGTCCTTTTTCCTCATGTGATAACAAAACAGAGGAGATTTTTCTTTCATCAGTTACCAGCTATGGTGTTCATCAAGCACTTTCATTGAGAGATATTACCCCCCACTTCCAGATTCTTCTTGGGGTTCAACTGAAACATGGCAGGACTCAGGAGGTGGTGAGAGGCCTTGGAGCTATTCAGTGAATGTCTAGCCCAAGGAGGCTGTCCTTAATGTAGCCATCATTTCCTTATTTAGCTCATTCAAAATCCCTCATGGACGGCCCAATTAAAATCTTGGAAGAAACCTGGGCTGTGTAAATTGTCCTCGAAGGAGCAACTTAGAGCTGAATACAGTAAAATGAAAGGCAAGACAAAGCCATTACCAGAGTTAGACTAATTAGAATTTGAGGCATCTTCCTGTGCAAAAGGAACAAAATGTTCTGGTGGTCTTCACTGGGAAAAGAGAAATGTTTTATCAAATAAAATGTAATCCTGGCAATTGCCTTCAATTGCAGCTTGAAGAGAGGCTTAGGAGTGTTTAATCTCTCAACACTTTCTCTATACCTCTCTTATGACTCTTTTCACTTCATGTCAAGTTATTTATATCATCATTTTATACATAATTTTTGCTTATTGATTCCCGTATCTACTACTGTGTACAACTTGCAGTAGTTTGTGCATAGTAGGTAGTCAATAAATGATATAAATACATGAGTAGAGGAATGGAAGGATAGAAGGACAAGTGAATGGATAAATGGATGGATGGGTGAGTGGATAGACAGAAGGATGAGTGAGTGGAGGGATGGATGAGTGGATAAAGGGAAGGACAAGTGGATGGATAAATGGATGGGTGGAGGAAAGGATGGATGCTTGGACAGCTGTCTTTTAGCTGTACCTTTCATTGTAATAAGCCATCACCGCACATACTATGGCTTTTCTGAGTTCTGTAAGTCCCTCTAGTGAGTTATTGAATCTCAAGGTCTTGGGGACCCCCAACGAAAGGTGCATGGACCAGAACCACGAGTGTTTCAAAGGTCCCACAGCAGGCTGTCTCATCAATTTTCAGCATCATGAAGTTAGTGAGGGGAGGGGAGGTTGTTTTTTTCCTTAAGTGAAATGGGGGAGAGATGCCTGGAAATCTCACCTCATAGGCAGCCACCAATTTGCCTGGGGTTTTTCCTTGAATGCTTCCCAGATATAAGTCTTTGGGCCCGGTGACGCACTGGTCACTTTGTCCTCAGCTGGCTGTGAGTGAGCATTGGTTGTGTCCTCCCTGACACGGGCACTGGAAAAGATGAGGTGGGAGTTGAAGATGGAGATATGGGAAGAAAAGAGATTTAATTCTTAAAAATTATGTTGCTGGGAGGTGCCTGTGGCTCAGTGAGTAGGGCACTGGCCCCATATACCACGGGTGGTGGGTTCAAACCCGGTCCCGGCCAAACTGCAACAAAAAAATAGCTGGGTGCTGTGGCAGGTGCCTGTGGTCCCAGCTACTCAGGAGGCTGAGGCAAGAGAATTGCCTAAGCCCAAAAGCTGGAGGTTGCTGTGAGCTGTGACACCATAGCACTCTACTGAGGGCAATAAAGTGAGACCCTGTCTCTTAAAAAAAAAATTGTGTTGCTTCCATGATTTATCTCTTTTTATCCTTATAAACCCTGATGAAATATGTAATAACATTTAAAGCTCCACTTTATAGTTGAGAAAAGCAATCCTCAGCAAAGGCTGTGAGTTGTCCAAGTAAATGGTAAAGGGATGACCTGGGCCTTATTCCTAGGGAGATTTGAGCTCCCAGAGTATGGAACCATGATGAGAACAACTACAGGGCATCAAAGGAACAAGTGTATATCAGTCAGGATAGGCAAGGTTAAGCTGAAGTAACAAACAATCCAAAAATTTTAGTGGCTTAAAATGACAGAGGTTTATTTCTTCTTTATAAAATACACTATAGATCTAGACAACTCTCCAGGCAACTGTGTGGGACTCTCCAGCTGGGCTTGGATCGTCTGGTGTTAGACCTTGAAATCACTAATGGAGAGGAAATGTTAGAAGAGAAGGTGCCCATGAACAGTGGAGTGTAGCAATCTTTGGGGGCTTGGGGTCAACACAACATTTTCCATGGTTATGGCTTGGTATGGTAGAGACAGCCAAGGTTCTCTGTCAATGGTCTCAGCAGATCTAGTTCAGGTGTTTCCCACATAAAACATTTTCCTATTGTGCAGTGGGTGAGCCAGAGGAAGGAATGAAATGCCAGTGGTGCTTGGCTCCCTCTTTCTATGGCCAGATGGCTTAAGGGGGCAATGGGAGCTGGTGGCAAATTTCTCTAGAGTTTCTTCATTAGAAAAAGTACCAATAAGGAGTAGCTGGTGTAGAGCCAGAGGAGCGGGGAGCTCACTGCCTGTGAGCCTGCAAGAGGAGCCAGGCACTGCAGGGCTTAACTCCTTCAAGGAAAGGCATCTTGGAGGAAGGACTACAGCATCCAGGAGAAGCTTGGGCCCTGGACTTCTGGGTCATAAAGCTTGCATCATTCCTATTAACTTGTTCAGGACTAAAAAACAATTAACATAAGAACTTCCCCCCTTTGTATTATTTTGACTTTTAACCAATGAGAAGGAAAATCCCTTATTAGGGAGGGGAGGAGTCAGGAGAGTAGGCTGAGGAGACACAAACATTCTGCTCTCTGGCTCTCTAGCCCAGGGGTCCTCAAACTGCGGCCCACGGGCCAGATGAGGCGGTGTGATTGTATTTGTTCCCATTTTGTTTTTTTACTTCAAAATAAGATATGTGCAGTGTGCACAGGAATTTGTTTATTGGTTTTTTTTTTTTTTTTTAATAAACTATAGTCCGGCCCTCCAACAGTCTGAGGGACAGTGAATTGGCCCCCTGTTAAAAAGTTTGAGGACGCCTGCTAGCCTGTAGAAATCTCCCTCCTGCTCTCCTGTCCCAAGCTCTGGGTACTCAGAAGAGATTCAAGGAAGTTGAAACACAGAGAAGAGGGCAGACTGAGAGACTCCTGTGAATGTTGGGGTGCTTGGTTAATAGTTTTAGAAGTTGGGTTGGGAGAGACTGTCACATAAACGTTAAATCAACACTGAAGACTCAGCATTTGTTAGAAACTTAGTGGAGAGGTGTCGGTGGGGTTCCATCTCCATCTACTAGGAGCCAAGGCTTTTCCCTCCCATCAGAACCTGGCCTTGGGAGAAGCTCTACTCTGAGTCATTTACACTTTAATGTGAATCTGTTATTAGACCCTCTCTCCTGGAGGTGTCTGGATTCCAAGAATGAACTTTTCTGTGAAAGCTGCTGTCACTGTGAAAGGCATTTCAGCACTCAAGGATTGTGAAGGGAGATGATTATGAATAAAGAAACAATGTTAGTTCATATATCTTCAGTTGCAAGTAAACCTAACTCAACCAGTGAAATTACTGGATTGCACTGCTGGGAAGAAACTGGAGGATGTTCTCAGACTTGGAGAAAGAGCTGCAGTGCTCAGCCTGCCTCTGCCCCCTTGACACAGTGGGCTTCTCCTCTCACTTAGGCTGATGCTCTGGGGCAGGGGTGTGGGGGTAGGGCGAGGGGACAGCAGTCCTGGCAAGGAGGATTTGGCAGGTGGGCATTTAGCATCACTTCCACCCTATTTCTAGAAGGCCATCCTGTACTGCAGAGGCTAGAATACTGAAAACTACATTCACCAGACTCTCTTGTACCTACTAAACTGGGCGAGATTTGGATTCTGCACATTAGATGCACTTGAGCAAGATCTAAAAGGTGGGTTAGAGGAGGAGCCCATGCTTCTGCTGTTTTTTGCTAGCAAGTGGGGGTATTTGGTTTTCCTAGAGGGGCATCTTTATCATAGTGGCACCTGAAAAGGGCTACTTCCTGATCGGGGAGAAATAGTAATCCCCCTAGTGACCTGGTTCTGTGGGCATGTCTTTCCTGAGAGTTAATCCTAGAGCTCAACCTAGAGTCTCTTCAGTCTTCCCAGGGATGGTGGAAGAGGCTTTTCACAGTCTAGGCTAGAGAGAAAAGAAAACCCATTGGAGGACATTGAGCACCAAGTGAAAAAGTTCATTGCCAAACAGGAAACTTGATTCAGGACAGGGCCTTTGAAGGCTGCTGAGAGAATGAAGTCTGGAGAGGAGAAATGAGGTTGCTCTTTTGAAATCAGAAGACCACAAATTATCCACCCCGGAGCAGGAAAGCAGCATCTCTGAGTGACACTAACTGGCTACTGACATTTCAGGTGTGCATTAGCTGTCTGGAGGCAGGCTGCTATGTGCATGTGGTTCCTGGGCCCAGGACTGTTGTGTCCAGTGCCCTGTGACATGCCCAAGTTGGGATAATGCCCCCGAGTCAGGTCATCTGTGTCAGCAAGCCAAGTAGTCAGGCCAGAATTTATCACCAGTGATAAATCTTTCTCTGCTTAAACAAGCTAGATTGGATTCTATTGCCTTAACTTGGCCCTGACTGATGCACCCTGGCCTAATTTATAAACCAAGACAAGAAAGAGCTACACCCTTAGTTCCAGTCTCAGGAAAGGCAGGAAACTTCTCCCCTGGCCTGGGGCATGTGCCCTCCATTAGGCCAATGGGTGTATCTTTGCAGATGATTAATCCAGCCTACGTGTGGAGTGGCAGCAGGCTCTGTATGCGGTCTCAGTCTCATTCCACACTCATCCCAATCCCCCCTGCCCTGTTGTCTGCTTGCATAGAAGATTGAAAGCCAAATGCTCCATCCCCAGCCTTCCTCATAAGAGGCGATGACCATGTGACACCCTTCTGGTCAAAGAGATGCCAACAGAATGTCCTAGGGGGGCCTAGGAAAAGGCTTGTCAGGAGAGAACATTTTGGCCTTCTCCTTTCCTACTTCTTGCTGCTAGTAACATGGATGTGAGCCGTGGAGGTGTAGCTGCCATCTGGCACCGGAGGTGACAAGCCAACACAGAAAGGATGGCAGAGGGGGAAGGAGGAGGAGCCAGCCTTACTGACAGTATCACTGTCACTGCACAGGCCCCAGACCACCTGCTCTGGAGGGCTGGTTCTGGTGAAGAATAAACCCTGACTTCTATTTCTCTAAGCCGCCCTTTGCTGGGCTTTCCATTACTCACAGTTGAAGGCTTTCCTCGCTGATACACAGGGACGCTGGCACGAACAGGCCCCCTAGACTGCAAGGAGATGCATGAGGGGTGGCGTTTTCCAAAAGGACAGGGATAGCGTTCCCAGTAGAAGGTGATGGGAAAACACCCTGGACTCACAAAGGCCAGGGCTCCAGGATCTGCTCCAGGGCATTTTAGCAAGCCTGTGCTCTGCCTGCAGGTGGCCAGCTCTTACTTGTCCTGCCCCATAGAACCTGTAACCTGGTTGTGAGAAGAAGGACTCTAAGAACCTGCCTGAGGTAATTTTAGGTGGAGGAGCAGAGAGGATGGGATATGGAAGGAAGAGGTCTTTTACCACTGGTATCAACTGCCTGCTGAGGTCGACAAACAGAGGAGGTGGCTTATTCTTTGCCACGTGGAAGACAGAAAAGGAATGAAGGGTCGGAGAAATAGACCTGGGTAAAGCACAAAGCGGCCCAGTGCTCAGTGTGGGGCCTCCACAGAACCTCTCAGAGCCCAGGGGCTACCCAGCTGTGATCTCCCTGCTTCTATGGTGACCTACTGACATGTCCTAGCTCATGGATAGCAGAGGACTGGATTCCTCTCCCCTCAACTCTGTAACCTCCATGGGGCCTAACCCAGAGTGTGCACACAGTAGGTTCTCATATATGTTTGTTGAACCAATGAACACGATACTAAACAAGTGGACTGGACAGAGTTGGGGGCTAGCAGGGAGATGTCATTTCTGCTTGGATTGGCTAATGAACTGCTGTGTGACCTCCTTGCAGGGGTCTGTTCACCTCCATCTGCAGAGTCAAGCAAGTGCACCTCCATTCTTTGTTCCCCCACTGCCAGAGCATTGCACTGTAAGCATCTGAGTTAAAGGAAGTAGCCTCATCAAGTTTCGCTTTGTGTCTTAATTACAGCAATTGTGGCACTAGGCTTTTATTATAGATATTTGTGTGCCTATGCGTACATACATGCATTTGGACCAATGCTATTAGAAGTCTGTCTATCTGGGCGGCGCCTGTGGCTCAGTGAGTAGGGCGCCGGCCCCATATGCTGAGGGTGGCGGGTTCAAACCCAGCCCCGGCCAAACTGCAACAAAAAAATAGCCAGGCGTTTTGGCGGGCGCCTGTAGTCCTAGCTACTCGGGAGGCTGAGGCAAGAGAATCGCGTAAGCCCAAGAGTTAGAGGTTGCTGTGAGCTGTGTGACGCCATGGCACTCTACCCGAGGGCGGTGCAGTGAGACTCTGTCGCTACAAAAAAAAAAAAAGAAGTCTGTCTATCTGTAACCCTAACCTATGTGGTGTCTGTGGTGGGAGGGAGAGAGCCACCCACAGAACATGAATGTTACCCATACTGGTGTAAAGACATGAAACCAAATGCTTTTACCCTGGGGGTGGGGCAGGGATGGATGCTTCATGGTGAATGGTGGGTGGGTGGCTTCCATAGGGAATGAGGGAGAAGAGAAATGTTCTATATCTGTGCTGTCCACTACAGTAGCCATTTCAAGCCACATGTGGCTAGTGAGCACTTAAAATGTGCTCAGAGTAAACAAAAAGCTAAAATTTAATTTAAATTCACTTACATTTAAATAGCTGTGTGTGGCTAGTGGCTGCCACAACTCCAGAGAATAGTACTTCACTGGTTCTTGGGGGAGCAGAAACAGATGAAAACCAGGATCTGGTGTTCATGCAGGCTCCCACGGCATGGGGTGGGGATGTGGGTTGCCCCTGCAACTTCAGCAGGAAGCTTGGTGGTCCTCAGCAAAGGATATTTCCTCCCATCCTACACCCAGGTGGCTGGGCCTGCCCCTTCAAGTCCTTGGAAGAGGGAGAAGTGAAACAAATTGTCCAAGCTACATCAAGCACTTTGCATATGTTTGCTGAGTGTGGCTCTCGATGGGACTCCCCATGGATTACATTTCTCCTCTCCTTCCTTTGTAGTTCCCCAAACAAGCTCCTGCTCCGGGCTTCTTATAGCTGCTCCCTTGCCTGGGACGCTCTTCTCTCTCTTGCTTAGATGCTCCCCACAGCTCCCTCTTGAGCTCAGCTTGCACTGCATCTTCTGAGAGCCTTTCCTACGTGCCCAGGCTGCCTGGTGGATGTAGAGCCTTCCGCATGCCATATGGCAGTGCCCCGTCTCCTGTCAGCCTCCAGGAGCCTGGAGCCCAGGGCCAGCAAGAGCTCCTCTATCTTTCTTACCTGTCTCTCTAGCCCCTAATATGGGCAGAGGTGGCTGGCCCCAAAGTAGATAAGTTTCTTGACTTCTCCGACAAAATGGGGGAAAGCCCCAAATTCCCAGGGCTAGGGAGATGATTAAATGAGATAAATCAACTCCCCTTTACTGATCTACTTTTTTGTTGTTGTTGTTTTGTTTATCAGGCCCAGGCGAGGCTGGAACCTGTGATCGCTGGTGTGCGGGGCCAGTGCACTAACCACTGACCTATGGCAGCCAGCTCCTTTAGCTATCTTCTTGATATTTTCATAGAAAGGGATTAACTGACCATAGAGGAGAGAAGGTTGAAAGTCTATCCATAGATTGCTGGCTGCGAGTCTAAAATGTTATAGAAATCATAGTCCTTTGGATTTGAAAGGAAACTAAAGATTATCTGGACAACCCACCTGTGTTCGTCACACAGCTGGGGCACAACTGGAAATGGCAACAGAGAGAGGAGTTGGCAGGTGACAAGAATGCAGGCTCCTCCACCACTGTGGTCTAGCTATGGGTCTTAGCTAGAAGCAGAGTAATAGGAAGCCCTTTTTCCAGAAATACCACAGGCCAATGTTTTTCAAACTGCTGGGTATGATTCATAGGCAGATCATGAAATCAACTAAATAGCTTTGACCAGCGTTAAAACAAAATGAAACCAGTGGAAAACAGCACACGGCCCATACACCACAGTCCTGTAAGACTTCTGACTTCATTTTATCATGTGATGTCATGATAGCCCCTGTTGTAGAGAGAAGAGGGGGTGGCTCATGCTTTTGGGTGACTGTGGTTGGCAGGGTGGGAGCACCTCTAACTTACTTCTCATAAGGCTTCTGGGAGGAAGGGGATGGCATCCTTATTCCATATCAGAGATGAGGAAATGAAGATCAAGGTGAGCTAAGTAACTGTCAGATTCAGAAGTAGCTGGGCACAGAGGTACACACTGGTAATCCCAGATACTCAGGAGGCCGAGGCAGGAGGATCACTTGAGCCCAGGGGTTTAAGACCAGCCTGGGCAACATAGTGAGACCCCATCTCAAGAAAATAAAAAAGATGATAGATCCAGAAGTAGAATTCAGATGTCCTGGTTTCTAAATGCTCTTCCTACACCACCATAATCTGAATGTTTTGTGTCTATAATGGGGTTTGAGACCATCGCTACCCATCAGAATTCCTTCAGAAAAATTAGAGTCTGCCTGAGCTCCTTCTCAGACAAATGAAATCAGAATCTTGGGTGGGGCTTGGGCCTCAGGATGCTTTCCAGCTCCATTTGGAGGGTCTAGTGTACAGCTGGGTGGGTCCATCTCCCAGCTACCCCAGCTTTGGCTTGGTTTGGCCAAGCTGCCCATGGGATCCCTTGGTGCCCTGGGCTCAGAGGGGTATCATGTTGTTTTGTGGAATAACTTCCCAGGGGAGCTGCCACCCGGACCCAATCCTGGAAGCTGAAGTCTCCAGGGCTCTCTCAAGAGGAGGTGTGAACAGGAAGAAGGGAGGCTGGCGGCTCTGACAGACAGAAAGCAAACAGCTTAAAGGGGTGGCAGGCTGCATTTTATTCATCGTTAATTTAAACACCCGTCAAGTCCTCTCTTGGAGTGCTGCTCAGAAAAATAGATGTATTGTTTAAGAAACCCTGCAGGCTTGCCTCACATGCTCTAACCCCCCTCCTGAGAGAATGCATAGCATAAAAATGATTCCTAAAGCATGGGGAGCCTCCATAGGGAAGAAGGGGAAGGGGAGGAGGCTGAAAGAAAAGGGCAGAGCCTTAGGCCGGGTTAGTGCAGAAATATCGCTTCTCCTCAATACACGCATGATGAGACCAGCGTGTGGGTACAGCCAGTTGTGCTCTGGGTTATCTAAAGGTGCCAGAGCTGCTCTGGGGGCAAGAGTCCAGGCCCCAAGTCCATGCTGATGAGCCTGCCTGGGGGTCAGGAATGGCTTTAGCAGGCCCTTCCTCCTCCCTCCCCACCACTGCAACAAATAAACAAAGCTCCAGCGCCTCTTCTGGACTCAGAAGTGCCCTAACATGTCTATCTGGATGTGCCTTCCAGACAGTGTGCAAGTGGAATTGTGCTTTTTGGTTTTTAAGAATGTAAAAAGTTACAGTAAGACCGAACTGCGTGGCCCATAGCTCCTACGGTATCTGCCTAGCTGAGCTGCTGTCTGCTTCAGTTCCCCAGAAGCTTCTCCTTTGGCTGTGAGGGCTTAGTCACCCAGAGGGGCTCTTCTGGAAGGTCTGAGGGATGGATGATCCTGGGTCAGTTAAGCAGCTATTTTCCAGATTTTGGCTTGGGTTTGGATGCTGGCTTCTGTGTAAAACATAAATACATGCAAATTATACATAAAACTCCCCCATGGAATTTTCCAGGCCCTAGTGGATCTCTAGGGAGTTAAAAATGGAACATCTTTCTTCTTAAAGTGGTCCAGACTTTAAGTGGATTTTTCCTTGGGCAAAGGAATAGTAGCTCTTCGTAAGGCTGGTGTGAGCGCGTACATACACACATGTGCACAAGGATGTTGTATGGCATTTTCCACAAACCAAGAGCCTGGGATGGCCTAATTCATTGATGGCTTCATGAGGCCTGGAAGCTCTGGCTTCACTTAGAGGACATAGAGCCCTGACCTCCTGGCTTTAGCAAGCTAGGACACCAAAGGTGGCTTTTTTTTTTTTTCTTTGCCAGAGACAGGGTCTTGCTCTTTCACCCAGGCTGGAGTGCAATGGTATAATCATAGCTCACTGAAGCTTCAAACTCTTGGGCTCAAGTGACCCCTGCCTCAGCCTCCTGATTAGCTAGGACTACAGGTGTGAGCCCCGAGCCTGGCTAATATTTTTTTCTTTATTATTATTATTTTTTATAGAGATAGGGGTCTTACTGTGTTGCCCAGAGTGGTCTTCAACTCATAGCCACAAATGATCCTCCTGCCTTGGCCTCCCAAAGTGCTAGAATTACAGGTCTGAGCCTGACCAAGGGTGGCTTCTTTAGCTTAGCTCTGAGAAAGCTCAGCTATTTCCCCAAATACTGGCCTCTGTGTGGCCACAGCCCAATGGCAAGGGCTTCTTAGAGTCCATTCCACCTTTAAGGGAGCCCGGAGTCCCAGCATGAGGTGAGTGAGTGCGGGACTAAGGAAGCAACTCTTAGAACCTTAGGGAGCTGTAGATTGCAGTGAGCTATCAGCAGTGGAGCAAACTGAAGACCCCCACAACCGTGGGAGAGGCCTCGGAGACTGGGGGAATGGTGTTCCTTCTTAGTCCGAGGTTCAGAAGAACCTATACCAAATAAAGGGGTTCCCATCAATGCATTGCTCCTGAAATGATAGGACGACCCAAGCAGGATGTCAAGCCACATGTCCTTTAGGCATGGGTCTAATGTTCCATCAAGTCCCCCGACTTTGGTAGCTCCAACTTTTTGGGGACGCAGTCGCTGGCAGCTGGGGCACTGAGCCCTTTGGCCTGAAGGGAGAGAAGGATGAAGATGTGTTATATCACAACAGTATGACTGAGATTGTGTTGGAGGAAGGGGACCAGGGGGACACTGGCAAAAATACATGTGTGCCACTGGATCCTGAGCTAAGATTGTACCCTGGAGTACTAGTGTTTCTCTGGGAAGTCCTCCCTTCCCTGTTTCCCCAAACCATGCTTATGGTTCCTTTAGAAGATTCCTCAAGCTGCCTCTAGTTGCCTCCTTCCAAAGCGCAGCATAGAAAAAGTGAAAACAACTAAGGCTGCAACATGAGTAACTTAGTATAGACTCTAGGAAGCACTGCTAACAGAAGACTGCCAAGGAGTGTTTTGAGTTTTTCTTCTCTGGAGGCAGGTCCTGGTTCCTCCCATGGATACAGGATTCTGTATAGTCCTGTGCGCTGGTTAAGGGATCACTTGGATGCCTTTTTAGGCCTGCTCAGCTCACAGTCTTGATGGCTGGGTCTCAGGTCTCCTGTTCCTGGGTAAGCTATTTCGCCTGCAGATTAAGTCCTCACTGTCTAGATGCCTCTATCTTGGGTATTTCTTCTTCCTTCTCTAGATGGCTCAGATCCCTAAGTTATTTCCTGTTGCCTAGGTGACATTTCTAATTGGATGCCTTTTAATTGTTCCTCCTTTGAAAGGGATAAATGTGGCACTTTATTTACAGGTCCTGTCAGAGGCTCCTGCCCTAGAGAACATGTGTCCCTCTGAGTGTGCAGTCCCTTCAGTGTGACCACAGCCACTGTCTCATAGGCCTGGCCTGAACAGCAGTCACAGTGAATCTTGGAGGTGTGGCTCTCAGAGCCAGCCTTCAGGATGTAGCAAGCCTGCCCTCTCTCCTGGCCAGCCCTGCCTCATGGGTTTCGCCTCAGATTAAGGCCTGTATTTAAAAACCAAATCAGAAATTACCCAAAGTAGCCAGTCACTGAGATCCCAGATAATTTTTCCTTCCTGCCTTGAGTTGGGGGGCAGGGAGAGGCGTTTGACATTCAAGCATGACTCTCACTGCTATGTGTGTGTGTGTGTATGCATGTGTACACATGCATGTATGTGTGCATGTGTGTGAGCATGTATGTGTGCACGCGCGTGTGTGTGTGTGTGCATGTGTGTTCCAGACACACTTGCCAGGGAGAGAGATTTCACAGCACAGCTCGGGCTGGCAGTGATGCGGTGGTATTTTCTAAGACTTCCTGTCAGAAGCTGTGTATATTGTTGGGTCACATTGGGCCTGAATAAACTCTGGCGTTTTATCTCTTTGGATGACAAAAGTGGGCAGACTGTTTCTTTACCGCCGCAGACCAGCATATTTTCAAGGAAGCCTGGGTGTCTAGACTTCCTCTAGGTCAGGGACCCCTAGTGCCACTGGGCAAGTGTGGACCAACCTGTCCCTCAACCTGAGGGTCACTCAGGGCAAAGCTTTGATCCTAAAATTTCTGCCAGTTTTCTCCCTCTTCCTTCCTCCACTTCAGTAGACTGCATGGAGAGAGCAAATTCACTTGATAAACAATGACAGTGGTTAGAATGGGATTGTGCCATTCCTGACCCCAAAACATTAAGGGCTCTGGAGCCAAATGCCCTGACATTGCAAGATGGCTGCTCTGGGGTTCCTAGTACTGAAGGTCCTGGTTTCCCCAAACCAGAGCTGGTGGAACCCTGAGTCAGGAGGAGGAGGGGAGGCAGGGGTCTGTGCTCTGCACCCCCAGGCTCTCTAAAAGGGGGAAAAGTCAAATTCATCATTGGCAGTTGAGAAAAAAAAATCCCCTCCAACAAAGAAAAATCTTATCTGAGAAGACTCCCATATTCCTGGTTAATAATGAAAAGAATTGCTGTGGATGATGCTAGTGAAAGAAAAGAGGGTTGGGGTGATTCAAGATGTGCCAGACCCCGGAGATGTGCAGCTGAAACAGAATAGGGTTTCTACAACCTCGACTCCCCTCCCTGCAGGCGCCTTGGGCTTTCTGCATTGTAAGTAGCTGCCCTGTGCGCTGTGCTAAATGGACCAACTCCAGGCTGAGAAAGGCCAGCTAAGACCCTCACCACTGCAATTTCCAAATCTGGAGGAAATGCCACAGCGGCGAGTTGGTGCTATGTTTCATCTCATTGCATAATACTACACCATTCTCTGTGTGTAGTGGCTGTTCTATATATATACATCGGGAGGCAACATATGGCTCTCCCCACCCCCACCTGTCAAAACTGTGACTGTATCACTTCTGACGACCAGAAGGAAGCTGCTAGGCTGGGCCAGGATTCTAAATGCTGAGGAGGTAATTCAGAGCCACGAAAAGTTGCACCATATGCTTTGGGGTTGCCGGCTGCTTGTGTGCATGGGGACGGGGTTTAGTGCCAGTCTGCAAAACCCAGGACCGCACTCTTTCCTCTGCGGTGTGCACGAGATAGAGGTCTGGGGGTGTCACTTTTTCTCTCCCTGAGGGAGAATCAGCTGGGGACCACGGTTCTCCAAGAAGGGGCTAACGAGGGAAAACAGGCTCCCCCAAAACTTGCCTTTGATAACATCAGCCTGGCCAAATAGCATTTCTTTAAAAAAACTTTTTTTTTTTGTTTCATTTTATTGGATAAAGATTAAGAAAGCTCCAGCGTCTGAGAGAAGTGAAGCAAACCACGCCCGGCGGCCTGGCGGCCTGGCGAGGGTCCCTGCGCGCGGGCGGGCGGTCTACCTGGAGGCACTGGTCTCGGCCAGCCGGTTGTTCATGATGCCCAGCGCGCCCACGCCGCCCGAGAAGCCGTTCTGGCGCGTGTTGACGCACACGCTGCGCGGGTAGCCGTTGGCCGTCTCGGACAGCTGCTTCTGCAGCAGCGCCAGCGACACCTTGTTGGAGGCGGTGAGGTCGCGCATGGAGATGAGCTCGCCGGACAGGCGGCGGCCCTCGGCGTCGCTGTCGCGGGCCCCTGGGTCGGCGCCCAGCGCGGCCAGGCGGCGGCGCAGCCGGGAGCCCGGGGTGATGGCGTTGCGCCGGGCCAGGGGCGCGCCCGGTGCCGGGCAGCAGCGCGCGCAGCAGCGGCAGCTCAGCTTGCGCAGCATCCAGTTGAGCACCTGCTTGATGAGGATGGAGATGACGTTGAAGAGCGAGTAGATGCAGCACACGCCGAGCAGGATGAAGAGGAAGTTGCCCAGGCGGTAGAGCCCCTGGTTCCGGTAGGCGGCGTGCTGGCTGCTCACCAGGTCCCCGAAGCCGATGGTGCTGAAGGTGACAAAGCAGAAGTAGAGCGAGTCCACGTAGTCCCAGCCCTCCACGCTGGTGTACATGGCCGAGGCGCAGCACGACAGCAGCACGGCGAACAGGCCCAGGATCAGCAACACGTGGTACACAGAGGGCTTCCAGCCCGCCAGGCTGTCGGCGTCCGATAGCGCCGAGCCGCGGCGGAAGGTGGCGGGCAGCAGGCCGCTGCGGCGCAGCTGGCGCTCCCTGCAGGCGCGCATGATGAAGGCCAGAAGCGAGATGATGCGCTCCAGGAAGAGGTTGAAGAACAGTATGGTCCCCGCGCAGCCGAACAGCCCGTAGGCGATGAGGAAGGCCTTCCCGCCCACCGTCGCGGGGGTGGTCATGCCAAAACCTGCGGAGACAGAGAGGGTCAGCGGTGCTGGCCGGGCATGTCGTCCCTACCAGTCAGCGGCAGTGAGGGGGTTAGCAGGCTTATGCACACTCTGGCTGGCATGGCGGTGGCACTCGGTGGAGGAGAAACAGTACTTAGACATTTCTCTCCCTTAGTGGTACCAGAAACCGTTCCTGATCTAAGCTGCAGGAGGCGACGTGGCCCTTCGAGATGGAGATTTATACATCAAAGTGGGTCAGGACAGTCACCAGCCAGGACCCTCAGGACATGCAAGACAGACATCTCACAAAACAGATGCCCACAAAGCCATCAACTGACACCTTTATTCCCACCTCTAAGTTGGTTTTTGAATGTAACCCGTGGCTCACCTGTTAGGACAGAATTCCATAAGGGCTTGG
Organism: Nycticebus coucang; assembly: GCF_027406575.1. Taxonomy (NCBI): domain Eukaryota; kingdom Metazoa; phylum Chordata; class Mammalia; order Primates; family Lorisidae; genus Nycticebus; species Nycticebus coucang. The sequence goes on from NC_069783.1 coordinate 45,951,545, forward strand.
AGGTGCTCACTCTGGGACCAGGTAGAAGGCAATCAGGTAGCTACAATTAATGGTCTCTGAAAAGAGCTTTATGAAGCTGACAAAAGGATTGTTCCAGAGTGAGCGTGGCTCTGCCATTGGGTGTCAGCTTCTTCTTCCCCAAGCCAAGGGAAAGGTGTTGGCCCAGCTGGGTCCTGTACTACTGGTGTGTTGGGGTTGCTTTCGTTCCTGCACCACTGCTTATTGCTATGGACCCTTATAATCCTTCACTTACCCACTTTTCAGGCTTTAAGGAAGTTATCAATTGATTTCCATAGACTTGGCTGCCCACCCATGTGCTCCCTTGTACCATCCAGGACAGTGCAGAGTGGCAGCTCTGCCCTTCCATCCTGAGCTCTCTCCCTGCTGCTGGCTGTGGTCTTTCAGTGGGACCCATGGTTGCCTGACTGGTTATGGGAGGACATTTAATCCCTTGATAAGAAGATTCACTTGCTGCTCGAAGTCTGAGCTGAAAAGGCATCATTTTCTGAGCAGCACCAAGGCATCTCTCAGCCCCCGTGCCAAGCAGGGGCATCGGGTTTAATTCATGCCCTCTGTTAGGAGGGCACCTGTGTGATGCCATGGGGGTGGAGTCAGCCCTGGGAAAGGGGTGGAGAAGTATTTTTTGCATTTGGCTTACTATTTCCCTAAACAGACTGTAGGAAATATTTCTTGAAATACTTTCAGTGTAAATTCTTAAACTTCCGTGCTAATTTTCTACATTCCCTGGAGGAAATGCCCAACTGCCTGAGCATTATGTTCATTTTGTGCTTAATGACAAGTTAGAAGGAAATCTTATGACATTACCTTCTTTGAGGATGATGGATTATAACTCTAGATTCAGAAAAAACCAAAGTAGCAGTGTAACCAGGATTTTGATAGAGGGATTTTGTTATGCTTTAAAGCCAAATTCAAGTTCGAATTTATGTGGCCATACATGGATGTGGAATGGTAGTGTGTGTGTGTGTGTGTGTGTGTGTATGTATAAAATATCCTAGATCAATAACCTACATTTCCAGTAACACAAACAATTGTCTATTTATACAAGGAAATACTACATATCAATGAAAAAACATGAACCTAACTACTTGCAACAACATGGATGGATTTCACAAAAAGAATGATGAACAAAAGAATGCATTCTGCATTATATTATTCTATTAATATAAAATTCAAACCCAGGCAAAAGCAAACCACAGTATTTTTTAGGAATGCACACTTGGCTGGCAAAATTGTAATGGAAAGTGAGGAAGTGATTTGGATAAATGTCTAAATTGGAGTTTCCTCTGGGTGGATGGGTGGCAGGGAGGTAGTGACTGGGAGGAGATACAAGGGACCTCTCGGGTGCCAGAAATGTTCTGTTGACTTGGCAGTAGTGACATTGTGTTAGATGTATAATTTATTAAATTATCTTTTTTGAGTTTTTTTTGCACTCATAAAAACTTTTAAAAATTCTTAGCTTGGCTTAGCGCCTGTAGCTCAGTTGAGTAGGGTGCCGACCACATATACTGAGGCTGGCAGGTTCGAGCCCAGCCAGCCTGCTAAACAACGACAACTGCAACCACAAAGTAGCTAGGGGTTGTGGTGGGCACCTGTAGTCCCAGACACTCGGGAGGATGAGGCAAGAGAATTGCTTGAGCCCAAGAGTTTGAGGTTGCTGTGAGCTGTAATGCCACAGCACTCTACCCAGGGTGACAAAAGTGAGACTCTGTCTCAAAAAAAAAAAAAAAAAAAAAATTAAAAAATTCTTGGCTGAGCACCTGTAGCTCAAGCGGCTAAGGCACTAGCCACACACACCAAAGTTGGTGGGTTCGAATCCAGCCCAGGCCCGCCAATAAACAACAATGACATCTACAACCAAAAAATAGCCAGGCATGTGGCAGGCGCCTGTTATCCCAGCTACTTGGGAGGCTGAGGCAAGAGAATCGCTTAAGCCCAAGAGTTGGAGGTTGCTGTGAGCTGTGACGCCACGGCACTCTACCCAGCGCAACAGCTTGAGACTCTTGTCTCAAAAAAAAAAAAAAATTCTTAGATTATTAGAATCGTAAGGGACCTTTATTCTGATGTCCCCCTCACAGTCTAGGGAGCAGGGACTGAAGGGACATGACCTATAGCTTTTTAGGGATAGATTGCTATCCATTTGTCCTGGCTTCAAGCCTGGTGCTTGGACCATTAGACTAAACCATTAGACTTGGACCATTAGAGGAAAAACAAAATCTATTGGAGAGGGATCACTTTGCTAAATTCCTAAGGAAATTGAAAACACTGAGCCTGAAAAATGAATACTTTGTCTAACTAAAAGAATGCTGAATTTGATTCTCCTGTTCTTTAGGATTTTCAGCTAAAGTCTCAAAGCAGAGACTAATACATGATACAATACTCTCCATTGTGAAGAGAAGTTCTAGACATCCACACTGGACTTAATAAAACAGTAAAAAAGGTCTAGTGACTAGCAACACCCCCCACCCTTCACCCCAAGGCTGAATTGAAAGGCTTAGAAGTCACCTAAGGATGGCAATGGGGACTGCTTTGGCATCCTTCACCCACCCCAGCAACTCACTTCCCGGTTGGGTGCCAGCTGAGCTGCAGACACATAGTGAGAGTCTGGAAGAACCAGACAGTGTTCCCTAGAGTCCGAAGATGTGCTGGAGAGTTCTCTGGGTGGGAGGCTGACTGAGGCAGGCCACCCTGGCAGGGGAGAAAGAGGGTGAGCACGGGAGCAGTCTGCACTGCTAGGACATGCTGTGCCAGGATTCATGAGGGTACCAGGAGTCACTGCAGGGGGCAAGTGGACACTGAAGGGAGGGACTGAAGAGACTACCCAAGAGGGTTGCCTGCTGGGAAGGGGGCCCTAGCAAGAAGAGGCCCCAGCAGAGGGCTGGGGACAGCAGGAGGGGTAGTCACAGAAAAAGGAGGGTGGAGAGGGAGCACCCACTCAGGGAATGGGCCAGGGTGGTGGTCCCTGGAAGGGGGTGCAAGGAGCTGTAAACGGGCACCATGAAAGTGTACAAGTCTGTCCTAAAGTGGGCATTGCAGCGCCACCAACAGAGAGTAAGAAAGAATGGTAGTGGCCCCAGTGATGTAAGGCCAAGAGCAGACATTACCATCTTCCCCCAATTCCCTCACAAGTCCCTGAGCCACATGTCAGGCCAGAGCGGGGGGAGAAGGTGAATTGATTAGAAGTGAATTTGAAGGGCGGCGCCTGTGGCTCAGTGAGCATGGTGCCGGCCCCATATACCGAGAGTGGCGGGTTCAAGCCCAGCCCCGGCCAAACTGCAAAAAAATAGCCGGGCCTTGTGGCGGGTGCCTGTAGTCCCAGCTACTCAGGAGGCTGAGGCAGGAGAATCGCTTAAGCCCAGGAGTTGGAGGTTGCTGTGAGCTGTGTGAGGCCACGGCACTCTACCGAGGGCCATAAGGTGAGACTCTGTCTCTACAAAAAAAAAAAAAAAGAAGAAGTGAATTTGAAGATTTGATTTGATATCAGGGAATGACTCTCAATCTCAAAGTGGCTACTTAACAAAACAAAAGAACTATATGAAAAACTCTAGGATCTACCCAAGATGTTCAATGATCCAAAAGGGAGTTCTCAAAGACAATAGATGAAACAAAGCCATTTCCCGTGCCAGCCCCTTTAATAAACTGTTTCCACCTAGATTTGCTCTCTTCTGTGGTTAAAGCCACCATCAAACAGTGCCAGCCCTGCCTGTCTCATCTCACTTCATCTCCACCATAGCCTTTGGGGGAGGCGCCTGCTCAGCAGCTGAGGAAACCGTGGGGTGGGGGGCGAAGCAGTTGCCAAGGCCCCGCAGCTTGGAAATGGTGGGCTGAACCTGAGAGGCAGGTCTGCCAATGTCTAGAGCTGTTGCTGTTTCCACCACACCAGACTGTCTTCTGAGGGCACCACAGGAACCTTCCCACACTTAAAGAACCAAATTATAGTCCTCCCAGGCTGTGGCAGAAAAGCATCTCCACAGAGGAGAGGATACTCCTCAGTTGCAAATGCTGTGCCCAAGAGTCCTCTGTCCTCTGTGACCCTATTTCCACTGCTCACAGCTGCCTTCCTGAGAGGGGAGAGGGGTCTCTGCTCCTCCCTTAATGTTCCTGCTGAGGCGACTCCTCTCCTTCCTGTGCCGCAGCTAAGATAAGCAGGGCTGTTTAGATAAGGCTTGATGCAGGCTGTGGGGACTGCACAAGCAGGGGATGCAGGGGGGCTGCTCCCTCTGGCTAAGAGGGTACTCATCCACCCTAAGGGTCCCACAGGACAGCCTTGCCAAGGCCATCACCTCCACTCTCTGGGAACATCCTCGGATTCCTCTGAACTCCTCCATGTGGGGACTTCTGGCTTCTGCCCAAGATCCTCCATTGGAGTTTGGGACTTAGAATGAGGCCTCTGTCCCCAATCCCCACTCTTCCACCCCACAGGGATGTGTCCTTATTCTGGGGCCTCAACCGGGCAACCAATACCAGATCTGGGCCAGAACTTGTCCTGGAGTCATCTTGTGGCCCTGGTTAGCTTGCACTCAGCATAACCACTTGTCCAGGAGGTGACAGTAGGCCCAACATGATGCTGGACACTGGACTGGCTGCGTAGCTCTCTCTGCTCAGAATGATGGGGCAGGCAGGTCAGGAGGTTTTCTGACAGCACAGAGGGCAGCCAAGAAGACAACGCCCTTCTTATGCTCTGGTTCCTGAGATCGGAATCCCCAGAACAGTCAGCTCAACTTGGCAGCCAAGGTTGGGGGGGCGCGGCCCACTTCTTCCCCATCAACATCAATAGGCTCTGAGCTCTGGGGGATGCTGAGGCCCTGGGGACAGGCTTCTTGCTGAGGGCAGTGAGATCTGTGGCTGGTGTCACTGCCTAGCCAGTTGCTTTCCCAAGTTGGGGGAACAGTCTCTCAAGCTCTGGCAATTTGTGGGGAACCAGCCCGGCTCTAGAGAGGGGCCTCAAAGCTTCAGCCAGAGAAAAGGCAAACCAAGCAACCCTGAGAAACCCCTCCTCCCCCAATCACACCCTGCAGAGGCGTAATCTGTCCCCAGCTTCACACCAAGCCTGCTATTTTGTTTATGTCACAATTGATCTGCCATTCCAGTTTGCAAAGAGCAGACACTTGAGGGCTTTATTATGCTACTTTGACAAAAGCTGTGAAGCTCGTACCCACAGCCTGTCTGGTGCCGCCTTCGCAAATGGGGCCGTGGTGACAGGGCCTCTGGAGTTCAGCTCAAAGAGCATGGAAGCAAGGAGAGGCCAGCACCAGTCTGTACCATGCACCCCTAGGTAGCAGCCTCTGTTAGACCCTTGACACATACATGCCCCCATCCAGTCCCACAACCACCCTGTGAGGGAGGCACTGTTGCAGGTACTCAAGTGGGCCCAGGGAAGTGAAGGTAGTGAGTCAGTCTTTAAGTGGCAGGGCTGACCCTGAAGCCCATGCACTTTCCACTGTGCTAGACAGATGGGAAGTCTTGGCCCATTACCTCATGGGACCTTCCCCTGCTGGGCTCTGCACTGTAAACTCTGAGGGAGGGAAATATAATTTACTGTTCTGCTCAATCTGGTATGCTTTTGAGAGTAAAAGTGGCACTACTAATAATTACCCCAGGACAGCATGTATAAACCAGGGCTGTTCCAAGCAACTGGGATGCAAGATTAAAATGCAGATTCCAAAGCAGATCTCAGAGGTTTATTTAGAGGGACAGAAAAGGTGCCCAGGAATCTGCAATTTAACATTTCTTTTTTTTTTTTGTAGAGACAGAGTCTCACTGTACCACCCTTGGGTAGAGTGCTGTGGTGTCACACAGCTCACAGCAATCTCCAACTCTTGGGCTTAGGCGATTCTCCTGCCTCAGCCTCCCGAGCAGCTGGGACTACAGGCACCCGCCACAACGCCCAGCTATTTTTTTTGTTGTTGTTGTTGCAGTTTGGCCGGGGCTGGGTTTGAACCCGCCACCCTCGGCATATGGGGCTGGCACCCTACTCACTGAGCCACAGGCGCCACCAGCAATTTAACATTTATCCCCAGATGAATCATATGTAAATAGGCTAATGCCATTCCTTTAAGAAGCAGTGTTAATGATGTGTCCCAGATGACCTACTGGTTAGAATCTGCCCAACTGCTAATATTTTGATTTAAGTTCCCATTAACCTAAAACCCTTGTAGCTATTTTTCTTAACAATCATTACCCAGCCATGCAATGTAGCAGCCAGGCCACCTGGACAACTGACCCAACCTCAGGAATGGGCTGTACTGGTGTGGGCCAGTCGGGATCATCTAATTCTTTACCATGACCGGCTCAAGGATGGGCAGGCTTATGTCTCTCAGCGCAGGGCGTTCCTGCGGCTACAGAGGTCGGAATGTGCATGTCACCCTATTCAAGCCAATGAGATGAGAGAATTTCTCTGAGCATTTGTGGATTAGAAGTTCTCACTCTCCTAAGAGCTGTCCTGGGCACCTAGGGAGCAGGAGGTGGTCCCTGAAGTGGTTGGCAGCCATGTGAACAGCCAGCACTAGGAGGAAGCTGACACTACACAGGTTGAAGGGAAGGAAGGAGATCTTGGTCACCCCAATGAGCCATCAGATCAAGCCAGTCATGCTGCCTGCTTTACCTTGGACTTGCCCCTACAAGGGCCCATCAACCCCTTTTCTGCTTGGACTTTCTGTGACCTGCAATGACCTGCAATGACACACACTGGTGCCAGTGGTTAAAGGACATGATTAAGCAACCCAGTGGCAAGGAAACGGTATCAGACTTGAATTGAGTTCTGTTGTAGCCTTTATCAGCCAAGTGATTGAAGCAAGTCATTGATTACTAACTTCTCTGAACCTTGATTTCATCAACTATGAAAATGTAAACTTACCAACACGACCCCCTTTCCAAACTGTAATACACTGGGCCAAAGTGTGTTTCTCAGGATGGCTTAATAGATGTAACAGGGGACGGGGTGGGGAGAATTCCCAAGTTGTTTTTTTTTTAAAGACAGACCAAATAATAAAAGACTCTACCTAATATTATAATATTATAGGTTATAATTTATTTCAGGTTAATGTGAGGGTACCCTCACATTAACCTGAAATAAATAAGGAAATAAAAGATAGCCAGGCGCGGTGGCTCACGCCTGTAATCCCAGCACTGTGGGAGGCTGAGGAGGGAGAATCGCTTGTGCTCAGGAGTTCGAGACTCGCCTGAGCGACAGTGAGACCCCGACTCATGAAAAAAATGGAAAAACCCAGCTGGGCGCCGCAGCGAGCACCTGTAATCCCAGCAGCTTCCGGAGGCTGAGGCAGCGGGGTGCCCGCAGCCCGAGTCTGAGGTTGTGGGGAGCTAACACGCCCACTGCACTCTGCTCAGGGGCATAGGGTGGGACCTGTCTCAACAACAACAACAACAAAAAAAAGAAATAAAAGATAGGTCAAATAATGTGAAACAAGTTTATTTATGCCAGGACTTTTCTGGATGCTTACTGTGTTAATGTGATTTATGAGTCCTAACATGATTCTGGTTCCCCAAACTATTTTGAACACAGAAGTGTATTTGATAAACTCAATTCACTTGAGTGTTTCAAAAGGCTTATCTAAGCTGGTCATTGCAGCCCTGAGGTGCCAATGCCCTCCTAGTGTCCAGTCCTCTTTCCTGGAGGACTCCTTCCAAGGGCCTCCCTCCCACTCCCAGAGACTCACAGAGCAGCCCAATGGCAGCCCTACCCTCTACCCCACAGCCCACTCTACCTCTCCTACTCTTCCCTGTTTGGGGAGGGAGGAGTGTGTGTGGGGGGGCAGATGTTGGCCTGGCCTTATGTGAACTTTGGGATCCTTGATTATTAAAGTGAGGCTCTTAATCCTGACACTAGCCAGTCAGGAAGGATCAAATGAGACAGAGATGTTGAAAAAGGCTTCCCAGGGCGATGCCTGTGGCTCAAAGGAGTAGGGCGCTGGCCCCATATACTGGTGGCAGGTTCAAACCCAGCCCCCGCCAAAACTGCAAAAAAAAAAAAAAAGAAAAAGGCCTCCCAGAGGAGTGTGCCAAGCTGACAGGTGGGGTCATGACTAGGGTTACCAGGTGAAGCAAATAAAAACACAACATGCCCAGTTAAATTCCAATCTCAGATAATCCATGCAATATTTGGGATATACTTATACTAAAAAATGATTTCTCATTTCCTTAAAAGTCATATCTAACTGGAGGCATCCTGCATTTTACCTGGCAATCCTAATAAGCCATGGGCCGTACCCAGTGCTTGAGTCCGTTCCTGTCCCCTGCCCATTGAGCCTGCACCTCAGCCTTTTCACTCTCTGATATTTCTTACCCTGGAAGTCCTTGCAATTTTTACTTTTATTCAGTCAATAAATAACTATTACTGCATACTTTACAAGATTCCCCTGTTCATTGTGGAGAGTAGAAGGATTAAAAATCATAATAAAAATCTTTATTAAGGACTTATGGATATACTAGGCACTGTCTTAAGTATTTTTTATATGTTAGGTCAACACAAAAAAAATCACTGAAGTAGGTACTATTTCATTATATTCTATTATCTCCATGAGGAAACTGAGGCACAGACAGGTTGATTAGTTTGCTCAAAGACACACAGGCAGGGATTGGTGGGTCTAGGATTCAAACTTAGGCAGCCTCATTACAAATGGCCAATATGATGTGGCCTGTACTTACAAGAGATTTCCCAATTTTCATTGCAGTAGCAGACCCCAAAAGGACAAGATTCCTACAAGCCCTGAGCTTTTTGGAAGCACTGGTACTGAAAGAATGACTGGGAAAAGTCATTAAAGCATTCACAGAGGAATGAAAATGTGGAGGGGGATCCTAGCAGCTGCCATGTATGGAGCCCTCACTATTTCCAGGCACCGTGCCAGGTGCTTTGTGCACATCAATTCATTTAATCCTCACAACAACTCGGAGGCACTGTGTCTCATTGACTCCAAGTCGCAGCTTGTTTCTTCACGTTTTAACATCTTGCAAATCAGGATGCGTCTTACAGTCAATGGCCTGACAGATTTTTATGTTTTTGGCGGCATTTTAAATTCTCAGTGGTACACACAGTAATGATGTCTTACATGTGACAAACTACAGTGAGAAACTACTACTATCCCTATTTGTGAGAATGGTAAACTGAGTCACATTTAATAGGTAAAAACATTGCAGGTAAGCGACGTGCCCAAGATCACAGGGCAAGCAAGTGGCAGAGTCGGGATTCAAACCAGAGGAAGGTGCTTAAAGGAACGAGGCAAATGCAGGGAGTTTGGAAGAGAGAGCAGGTTGCTTTTGGCTAGAGCAGCAGTTCTCAATTCTGGTGGCACAATAGAATCACCTGGGGAACTTAAAACGCATCCTAACCCCTAAGTGAATTCAGATGAATTTATATCAGAATCGTGGCTGAAGTTCTCCTGTTGGAATGACTAGGAGACTTATGGAGGAAGGGCTGTGTTGAGTCTTAAAAGATGGGAAAGAGCAGAGGCCTGGGCTTGAGAAAGGCATCCCTTGCTGGGACAGTGGTGTGTACAGGGTTGCTGGGCTGTTAAACGGGTAAGGGGTTCAGCCTGCTGGCATCCAGGTGCAGCTCTGTGCCTGGCTGGTAGCAAATGCTCAGGAATCTGTGGAAGAAGAGAAAGGATGATGCTGGGAGCACTTCTCAGACACTTTGCTGACCCTACATGAGCTTTGTGAGAGTGTCACCTGCATCTCTAAGGCAGCAGTTCTCAACCTGTGGGTCGTGACCCCTTTGTAACAATGAAAGTACATCGCGGCATTAGGAAGGTTGAGAACCACTACTCCAAGGGCTTCTCGAGCATCTGAGCCTGGCACTCATCAATCAGCCCTGCTTTGTAGAAACATCTGAGTTCTGGAAGCCTCACACTCAGAAGATAAACTCAGTGAGTCTCCACTCCTGCAGGCTGGGGAAGGGCCAACACCACCTTCCTCTGAGAGTTGGGAGTAGAGTTAGGAGCAGGGATGTGGCTTTGGCGCTCCCCTCGCGCAGGGGTAGAGTCATAGACACATGACTTAGCCCTCTTTACTCTCAGTGCTCCCCTCCAGAAATGGCCCATGGCCATGGGCCACCTCTGAGTGTCATTGTGAGGGTTAAATGAGACTGTGGTTCCCACACTTCCCACAGTGCCCAGGATACCGTGCGTGCCCCCAGAGCACCAAGCTCAACTTGGGAAGCACCATGGGTGAGGCATGCCGGTCCAGCCAAAGTGCCTCAGGGGAAGCAGGCAAGGATGGGCAAATCATGACATAATGGAGGAGTTTTGGTGGCAAGGAAATGTACCTAAAAACACATTCGAGCCTGGCTCTGCCACTAATCTGCTATTCCTTCACTTCACTGGGCCTCAGTTTCTTTAGCTCTGGCCCCTGCACAGATTAAGAGGCCCAGCTACAGGGAGGCACCATCTTTTCCAATCCCCAATTTGAGTGTGTGTGCACGTGTGGGGGCATATTCAAATATGGGACTGCTGTGGAAAAGCTGAGACCGAGGGCTGCTGTATCTGTTGGCTCTTGTGGATTTGTCTAGTTTGCAAAACTGGATAGTTGGCTCCCTGAGAGCAGAAGCTCTTGGTTTCTGTTCCTCTGCAGCTGGGTAGGGTAGGAGTGTCTGTCTCAGGCTGACTACGCAGTGACCCAGGACAGCAAGAAGCCTGGAGAAAGTGGTCCTCTCCTGCCATCCTGCTTGCTTTGGTTTCTTTGGGGGCCTTTGGGATGTTTTTCCTCGTTTGAAAAGAAATGGGGATGGCTAATGGGGGGAGGGGAGCTAGAAAAAGGGAACTGAAGTTCACAGGCTCAGGCTGGTGATTTTTAACATTGGAGAGGTTTTGGTTAAACTACCAGCAGATGGCAAGTGACTCCCTAGAACAGGCTTTGTAGCAGCTCAGCATAGCTTTCCTTGACAGTGGGGCTGACTTCACCCCCCCTCACTCTGTACTTTATCTCTGGGATTAAGGTTTTCTCTCCTCACAGAAATCATTCAACAAAATGAGTTATTAAAAGGTGGTTAACTACTCCTGCCTCCGGGTAGCTACCGCTTAACAACCTCTCCTGGGGAGCAGCTGTCAGGCTCAGGCCCGGGAGCTGGCGGGAAGATGACTCATTTACATACAGCCCGGCTCCATCCTAGCCCCCAGATCTGTTCCTGCTGCCCTGATGACTAATCCTCTTCAGGGATGAGATCACTGCCCCTTCTGCCCCCCACAAAAAGAGCAGAGCCCTAAACTCAGCCCAGAATTTTGGGAGAAGATGGAATCTGAGACCAAGGAAGGCCTTTAAGGGGAAAAGCCTGGTCACCAGTGCCTGGAGTTAGGGGCAGTGAGATAAGGAGCACCTTGCTGTCTGCCTGGCTGCCCCCACCTCAGGGTGCCCACATAGGGCTGTGCTTGCAGCTGGTGGCTCGCCTGGAGAGGAGCTCTGAGGTGCACCACCTTTCAGAATCAACCCCCACTCGGTGTGTCAATACAGTGTCATCGATTCAGTCACGTTTTATCTCAAGTCCTTTATGATAAAGGGGCAGATCTTTAAAGGAAATCCGGATTCATAAAGCGAGTGGACAGTTCCCACTCTTCTCAGTCAATTTAGTTTTTATATACCTGGAGAAGCACCCCCATCCCCAGCCATGTAGCTACAAGCCATATTTGAGGGCCTCTGTGCCCAGGCTGAGGGGCATGCAGGGAAAGGAGAGCAGAGCCCTTGAGAAGCTAGATACTGAGGCTGGAACATAGCCTCAGCAAGACTCACTAATGCACAGAGGCCAGTCCTCAAGGCTCTGGCTCCATCCCACTGAGGTGCCCCCACATTTGGCCTTCCCACAGAAGGTGGCCTGGTTGGCTGCTTGAAAGCAGTGATAAAGATGAGAAGGTGTGGACAGTGCTGTGGCTCAGTGAGCAGGGCGCCAGCCCCATATACCGAGGGTGGCAGGTTCAAACCCAGCCCTGGCCAAACTGCAACAAAAAAATAGGCGTTGTTGCGGGCGCCTGTAGTCCCAGCTACTCGGGAGGCTGAGGCAGGAGAATCGCTTAAGCCCAAGAGCTGGAGGTTGCTGTGAGCTGCGACACCATGGCACTCTACCAACGGTGACAAAGTGAGACTCTGCCTCTAAAAAAAAAAAAAAAAAAAAAAAGATGAGAAGTTGCGATGAAAACAAATCCTTCATTGACAGCTGCATCCAGAGAAGCACCCTAGGGGACCCCCCAGAGAACTCTGTGCCTGCCCTCAAGCCCCCTGGCATGGCCCTAGCCTATGGAGCCTATAGCACTTCAGCACAGGGTCTCTGCCAGGGGCTGGCCTGCAGCCCTGGGCTGGGTGGGCTAGGGAGTGCCCTTCCTCCAAGCAGGGCAGGGCTGGCTCTAACAGCACATTCCACCCTCAGCACATAGAAATGAGAGATGGCGAGAGCTGGATTTTTGGAGCCCTTTCCCTAGGCCAGGCACTCTGCTGGTACTGCCACAGGCATGGGGTCCAGAGCAACTCCTGGGGGCAGGTGTCACTACACAAAGCTCAGAGAAGTAAGGCAGCAAGAGTGAAAAAACAAGGAACACAGGTTCCAGACCCCAAACCCACAGGCCCTTCCTTTCCACCTCTCAAGGCCTGACTCAGCCTTAGGTTCAGAGAGCACAACTGTGATTTTGGTCTAAAACAAGCATCTAATCGTAGAGTGCTGGGCAACTTGCTGTGGCCGAAATGCTTGTCCTGAATCTATGGCATGAGTTTGTACCAGATCCTGTGTGATAGGAGCAGATGGAGGCTAAGGCTCAGAGATGTTAATGACCTTGAAGTTCAAGGTCACAGAAAATGGCACAACCAGGACTGCAGTTCAAGTCTGGCCACCTTTCACCTCATTGGTTTGCCTTCTGTCCTCTTCCGGTCATGTGCACAGACAGGCCCTGATGAGCTGGCACCTAGACTACCTGGTGTTCTGGAAACATTCTCTCTCCTTTGGGTCCATTCCGCACACTTTCCCAGATCAGTGGTACTGAGGCTCAGGTCTGCCCACATCACACTCCTGCTCACGCCACTCTGAGCTCCCCCGACCCACCTTTGAAGGTCAGGAATGACTTATTTCCTTCTCTCTTCTTCTGACTTCTCTCCATCCTCTGTTGCACTTTCAGCTCATCAGGCATTTAGTTCTGTGCTGCTTTGTGACAGCCCCTATTTCATTGGCTACTGTCCCAAAGTAGTATTTAACCCTTCATGTTTTTCTGTGTTGCCAATGAGGACACAGCCCTTGTCTTTTTTTTTTTTTTTTTTGAGATAGAGCCTTAAGCTGTCACCCTGGGTAGAGTGCAGTGGCATCACAGCTCACAGCAACCTCCAGCTCCTGAATCAAGCGATTCTCTTGCCTCTGTCTCCCAAGTAGCTGGGACTACAGGTGCTGACCACAACACCCAGCCATTTTTTGGTTGCAGCCATCATTGTTGTTTGGCAGGCCTGGGCTGGATTCGAACCTGCCAGCTCAGGTGTATGTGGCTGGCGCCTTAGCTGCTTGAGCCACAGGAGCCGAGCCAGCTCTTGTCTTAAACTTTGTCTCACTCTCTCTAATGCAAGTGGTTAGGGCACAGCTGTTAAATTCCTGACAGAACTAGTATTTTGTACAGTTTCCACTTTACCATGTTTTAGTTACTTCACTTAGCGTGTCTTCGAGATCTGCTGTGTGCCAGGCATGAGGACAGGGGAAGGAATTCTGTGATGAATAATACTGTCCGTGGCCTGCAGCCAAAGACCAGCGGGGGCACACTTGCAGTCAAACACAATTGGGTTTATTGACTCTTTGCAACAAGGGAGACTGGCCACTATAGGGAAGCTTAGGGGTCTCAATAAGAGGGTACCTGGGGACTAGTCCAGCATGTGGGCTAACATTAGGTGATCTGGAGAGGGCTCCAAGAAGCAGCACTTTGTTCTGGATGGGATGCTGCCAGGGAGCAGGGGTAATGCTATAATTGATGCATCTTAATTCTTAGCTAGAAGATGGGAACAATTAGTGAAGTCAAGAGTAGTTGCTCCTATTAACCAGACAGGCAAAGTGTGTTCTGTGTCTACACATGATTATGGGCTGGGTAGTCTTGTTTTTCTCTTACTCTATCATGGTCAGAAGGTGGCCTTTTCTGATGCAGGAGCTCCATCAAATGCTTATGCTCCACAGGAGAACCTGGCCCTGCAGTGAGTGCCAGGCCAGATCCTGGCACTCAGGGGCTGCTTTTTTGTTTGTTTTTTATTTTATTAAAATAGAGTCTGGCTCTGTTGCCCAGGCAAGAATGCCATGGCCTCAGCCTAGCTCACAGCAACCTCAAACTCTTAGGTTCAAGTGATCCTCCTGTTTCTGCCTTCTGAGTAGCCAGGACTACAGGCACCCACCACAACATCTAGATAATTTTTTTTATTTTTAATAGAGATGAGGGTCTTGCTTTGCTCAGGTTGGTCTCAAACTCCTGAGCTTAAGCAATTCTCCCACCTCAGCCTCTCAGAGTGCTAAGATTCTAGGTGTGAGCCACCAAGCCCAGCAGAAAGGGGCTGCTTTTATCTTTCTCAAAATGCTTCTGTACACAGTGGCTCCTAATAGCAATTAATTGAGTGTCACTCATTATATTTCATACAAGAAATTCTTTGCAAGTCTTCCGACTTATTTGGCTGGGTATGTGCATGTGTGTGCATGCACACACACTGGATTCCACATATGGAGCATACCTCTAGGTTGTAGAAATATGGGTCATTTTTATTTTAAGTTTCTTCTGTATGCTTTTATAAACATTTCACATTTTTCTATGGTGTAAATGCAGTAGTTACTACTTTTGAAACCATAACTTCACCCGTAAGAATCATTGGTTTTTTTTTTTTTTAGTTCACACATAAAAATGAATAAGATATGGTTTCTGTCCTCAAGAAAAACAATGACCATAATGCCCTATGCAAATGACAGCAAGAGAGATATCAGGGGTTGCCAGAAAGCAAGAGAAGGGCTCTGAGAGGCTTCCCAGAGCAGGTGCCACAAGAGCTGAGTCATTAAGATGCTTTACCCAAGCAGGTGCAGCAGGTGGGACACAGAGCCCAGGAGGTTCAGGGTCATGGGATAAGATTTCCCAGGAAGCATGAATGGTAGGAGAGTGGGGTACCAACATTTAAAGAGAAGAAGAGGAGCCTATGAAGGAGGCTTCATTCATTCATCAAATCTTTACTGAGGGCCTACCACTCTCCAGGACTCATCCACACAGAGCTCTCTGCCCTCACGAAGCTTACGTTTTCATATGGGAAATGGATAATAAACTGCAAATACAATGTGCAAGAAAAGGATGTGGCCTGTTGGGAAGTGCCAAAAGCTATGGAAAAATAAAAATAGAACAGGTTAAGGGGGTTAGGCATGGGAGGAGGCAGGTGTGGTATTGGGCCAACGAGGTCTCATTAAGGAAGTGATCTTTTTATTTTAATTTTTAAATTTTTAATATTTATTTATTTGAGACAGAGTCTATGTCACCCTTAATCAAGTGCCGTGGTGTCACAACTCACAGCAACCCCAAACTCTTGGGCTTAAGCAATTCTCTTGCCTCAGTCTCCCAAGTAGCTGGGACTGCAGGCGCCCACCACAACACCCTGCAATTTTTTATTGCAGTTGTCATTGTCGTTTAGCAGACTCAGGCCAGGCTTGAACCTGCTAGCCTCGGTGCATGTGGCTGGTACCCTACCCACTGAGCTACGGGAGCCACCCTTTTTTTTTTTTTTTAAGGCAGAGTCTTATTCTGTTGCTCCAAGTAGAGTGCAGTGGTTCATAGCTCACTGCAATCTCAAACTCGTAGGCCCAAGAAATCCTTCTGCCTCAGCCTTCCCAAGCAGCTGGGACATGAGCTACCACACTAGGTTAACTTCTCTATTTTATGTAGAGATGGGGTCTCGTTTTTGCTCAGGGTTGTCTTGAACTCCTGAGCTCAATCAGTCCTGTCTGGGGCTCCTGGAGTGCTGGGATTACGGGCCTGAGCCACTGCACCTGGCCAGGAAGTGGCATTTTTATGAAGGACTGTAAGGAGGTGAGATCTGATATAACAGTGTTCTAGGCCAGTCAATAACCAGTGCAAAGTCCCCAAGGCAGGGAGCTGGAGGCAAAGATGGAGAAGAGGGAAAAAGAAAGAAAACACTGGACAAAGAGATTAGCCAGCAAATCCTTCATGGGCATTCTCAGGACAAAGTTTAGGTGACACAAATTCCCTAGAATATGAGAAATCCTACCACTCTCATTTGACTGTAGCATGAGGGATAAATAGGTAAACCAATCGTTTTACAAAAAGAGAAAGAAATATTCAAATAGATTTCAAGTGACAGCAGAGATGCTGAATATATTTGATAACTATCTTTTCTTTCTGTCAGCAGAATCTTATGCAATTTTAGAAGGAAATTAGATTAAAAGAATAACCATCAACATTTTTAATAGCTCTGAACAGCAGGGAGCAAATTTTTATGTCTTACCTAATTTGGTCATCACTACAACCCGGAAAAGACAATGTCATCATCCCTGTTTTGTAGACAGGGAAATTGAATTCATGGGAAATAATGTGGCTTACATGACATTCAACTTTGAGTCTGAATCAGAATTTGTTCTCAGCCTCTTCTCTCAAACCTATAATCTTTCAATTGTACCAAGGGAAATATTTGAAGTTATATAAGTTTATATTTTGTGAATCATGTCTATATACTTTCAATCAAAATTTATTAAACTTTTAGGGGGCAGTAATGAAAGCAAAGTGTCTCTCTGGCTGCTGTGTTGAGGCCAGATCACAGGGCAAGATCAGCAGGTCCAGTTTGGAGGCTGTCGACCAAGCAGGCGGGGGTGGCCCAGACCTGGGCAGTAGCTGGAAGGGAGGACAAAGCAAGGTCACAAAAGCATGAGAGAATGAGATTGCCGAAGCTGGAGGAGGCAAGCAGTTCACGATGGAAGGAATGAAGGGGCAGAGAACCAGAAAATTCTAGAAGGGTCTAGCAGGGGGACACTTAACAGTTCCCCTGGGATTTGGTAACTGGGAGGAAGAACTAGGCAGGAGAGGAGAGGCACAGTCTTGGGAATGCCAGACGGCAGAGGGCTGCAGATGGTGCCTGAAGGGTAAGCAATGAACACAGGTCAGAGAGGCTGCCACTAAAGCCACTAACAGGGGAGACTGAGGACACCCACACCTGGGAAGTGCTCAGGACCACTTTCTTCACTTCAGAGAGGCCAAATGACCTACCCATGTAGCAGAGCTCAATGGCTAAATCACAGGCCCTAGACTCGAGTTTGGGCCAGTTCAGCCATTACCACTCACTGGTGGCCTTCTGCAAGCTACTTGCTATGCCTTAGTTTCCCCAGCTATCAAACAGAGAAAGCACTAACTCTGTGCCAGCCATGAGGTGTTGTCACTGTGCCAAGGGGCTTAGTGCCTGGCTGAGGTGACACAGGGTACAGGGTACAGGCTCACCACCTCAGGGTCTGAACAAGAGCCTGGCAACCATGAGCAGTAAGTCCCCTCCTGTGGGAACTCCAAATGCCATCTCTATATTCAGATAGGTCATCAGAAAATAGCAACTGTGGACCACAGTGTCCTTGTTGCCCACAGAGATGCCTTCAACTGCGATTTATTGTTCTCTCTTCTGCCTTTTTGAAGGGATAGTAGAAATATCCATTTGAAGGCCATTCCTGCCTCTTGCGCAAAACCAAAGGAAAACCATCACTGCCCGGGTCCCTTATTTAGAGATCTGTGAGATCCTTTCCTCCTAGAATTAAGTATCTGAAGTCCTGGTTTCCTAGAGGCCCTTGTTCACAGGTGTTGAACCCTGAGCGCCCTATTGCCCAGTCTGACTGCTCCAGTGGGAAGCTCAGAGCCAACATAGCCAGCAATTGCTGCAGTGCTGCATCCCAGCACTTGGTACATCTCTCACCTCTTTTCAATTGTTTTTTAATCTTCCTCCATTCCTTGTCCCCTCCCTCCTTCTACAAGGTCTATGGAACACCTGCTATGTGCAAATGCTTTGCTAGGACACAGTCTCCTGACCTCTTAGGGCTTGTGATTCAGCTTATTCTAGTTTTAACGTTTAAATCTGTTTAAACCCTTTGTGGAAACAAGGTGCCTTTTAGTTGTAGATAATCAGTGACAGCAATTTCCCTAAATCTCTAGGTCACATGGCTTATTGTACCCTCAATGAATCCCCAACAATAAAAAAAAGAAAAAAAAATTTTTCATGGCAAATCTCCAGGTCACGGTATAAAATACCTTTCCCGAAGGTGATCTCCTTTGCCTGTGAAGGTTCCTATGTGTTTCAGTCTGGAGGCAGGGGGATAGTATTAGTGACCTGCTGGGTCCCTGCAGTGGCTGAATTGCGTTCCCCCCAAACTCCCATGTTGAGGTCCTCATACTCCAGTACGTCAGAATGTGACTGTCCTGGTAGATAGATTCTTTAAGGAGCTAATTAAGGTAAAATGTGGCACATAGGGTGGACCCTAATCAATATCACTGGTATCCTCATAAGAAGAGATTAGGGCACAGACACACACAGGGAAGATCATTCGTGCACCCAAGAAGAGGGCTGTGTGCAAGCCGCGGAGACAGGCCTCACAAGAAACCAAGCCTGCCTCACCTTGGTCTTAGACTCCTGGCCTCCAGAACTGTGAGAAAATAATTTTCTGTCATTTAAGCCCCTAGTCTGTGGTCTTTGTCATGGCGGCCAGAGCCAATGCAGATTTCCTTGGCTGCTGAGGTCCCTGTGCCATACCCTGGCTCTTGCTGTTTCTGCGTTTCTGCGGCAGCAGGGAGCCTGGGACGTGAAGCTTGGTTTCTGAGCCCTGGTCAGGAGGCTGTATTTATATTTATCCGGCTAACTGCAGGGGACTGTTTTTACCCAGAGAAATAACCTCCCGGGTAGGACGAAAACAGCTAGGGGAACAGCTGCTTCCATCAGGCCTGCTGGGCTCCTCCGGTTCTCACAGTGTCACCTCCCCCGGGCACTCTGTGATGGCTTCTCCCAACCTGACACCAGTTTGGGCCCAGGGGCACAGCCCAGGCTTCCTGGCACGTGGGCAGAGGCTGACTGCACTGCCCAGCCCAGTGACTGGTGCCCCCGCAAGCAAGTCAGATTTAGTCACCCTCAGACTCAGCGCAACACGGGGCACTTAGCAGATACTCCATAAACAGGGGGCTTTTGCTTGTAAAAGATTCATCTACTCATACCTTGATAAACTGTAAAATGCCTCTGTCACCCACCCACCCTTCTTGCTGCCCTTTCAGGGAGCTCTGAGGGGAGGGTCTTGTGTGTGTGGGGGGTTCAGCATGGGTTCGTTCTGAGATATTGCAGCCACCCAAGAGATTTCAGCTGGGCCCTGAACATGCTGCCACAGACTTTTGTTTTATCAGACAAATCACTGCCACATTGTGACTCTTAAGGTTCTCAGCCTCAGCAAGGATGGCGTGAGGTGAGAGTACCAAAGCCCAGTGAAGGTGCTCAGGCTGCTTCTGCCGTGAGTGTGTAGGACCAGTGAATGCTTGAGTGACAAGCAAGAAACGACACAGGAAAGCCTGCAGGTGTCCAGCACTGGCTGGTGGAAACACACCTCATACTTCCGGGTGAACAAGTCTGTGGGTCAGTTCACACATTAACACGTAAATATGTTTTTTCTTTTTTTAGAGATGAGGTCTTGCCATGTTGCCCAGGCTGCAGCACAGTGGCTATTCGTAGGCATGATCATGGTGCACTACAGCCTTGAACTCCAGGGCTCAAGTGATCCTCCTACTTCAGCCTCCAGAGTAACAGGGACTATAGGTATGTGCCACTATGCCTGGCGAATGTGTTCTTTTCAGAGGAATTATTTCAGGTGGGAACTTTAGCTAACTTAAGCAGATGTGTCAAGGCAACTGTGAACAAAGAGCTGCCAGGGCCTTATACCTCACACCCTGGCACAACCAGTGCCACCACAACCAACAGCAGCTACCACCGCCAAAATAAGCGCCAATGACTACTTTCTTTTCCAGCTCTGACAACTGTGCTGTGTCACTTTCCTCATGAAGGCTTATGTGGGTTTTATGGTTTTAGTGATCACTTGCACACATGGTTTATTTACCTTTCTCTACAACAACACAGGGAGATAGTTTTTACCCTCAATTTTCAGACATACAGTCTGAGCCTCAGGAAGTCATGGTCTAAGGTCACTCAGTGAGTAGGTAGGAGAGGGGTGTCAGAATTCAGGTGAGAGGCTCCACTGCAGCTGCCCCTTGACAACTCTGTCTGGGGATGTCAGAGCAGAAGCCCGTTGGAAGCTCAGATATCCTGCTGGGTGTTCCGGTTCTGTGCCAGGACCCCGTGGAAGGCAATAGGGTGTGCTCCCCAGAACACACGCTCTCCTGGCTCTTTTGGAGATAGGACGGAGTATGGGATCAGGATGGTCATGTAACCCCGGACACTGCCCAGGGACTGGTCTGGGAGCTGGGCTAGGAAGCTGGGGGTGGGGCCGGGTCTTTCCCTCCTTCTGCTGTCACTATTATTCAGGATATCTGTGAAAGGATCTTTAACGTTTTTAAAGTCTCTGTTTCCCATTCCTCTGCCAAGGAGCAAGGCATCGCCTACCAGCTTCAATTCTCACAGCTGCTTCTGCTACTGATGGGAATGGCCAGAGGTTCTTCCCACCAGGATGCCCATCCCAGCTCCAGGGAGTGCTGACTCCCACATGTGCTCCTGGGTCCCTGGGACTACCCTTCCTTACCTCTTGGTGGCAGTGGAAGACCAAAAACATTCTAGAAACATCACTCATTTCACCTCTCTATTGGACCAACTGTACTGCCTGAGACCTTCACCCAGAGGTCAGGCAGGGGGACCCTCAAAACATGCATGGTATCTCAGGAATAAAGCTATGCCAAAGGATTTTGTGTAGGATTTTTTAGTTGAGTTTCAGCCTGTAAAGCTTCCCTGTTGAAGAGTTGTCCCTTTGGCAAGGCATCTTAACCCAGGGAACCCCTGGCATCTCTGCACAGAGAATAAACCATACTAGCTCTGAATAACAGGGACTGTTTACTGAGAGCACGTTTGGGAAAACCTTTCTTTCTCTTTTAAACCCTTCCTTCCCAGGCCCTAGTGATGGCTAACCTCATGGTTCCCACCTCACTAAAACATATTAGTCCTGTGTACTTTCCTGTCTGAGTAACAGATAAATTGCAAAAGCTATAATTTCATGGGATTTGTTTTAAGTGCCCTTTGTTGGCAGACAGGGGCTCAGTCTGAGTACTCTGTAATTTTCCAGCCTCCTTAATGGCCCCCCAGTAGCTAACACCTACCATGCACCAAACATAACCAGCCCTATTTCCACCCCCCAGACAATCCAATTACTCACACAGTCTTCACAGGGCACTCCTGGCTGGGTCCCTGGGGCTAGGTCCTGTGCAATCATGCTTATGACAAACTGTGGCACATCCTCTCCAAGGAATATTATGCATCCAACAACAGGGATGCTTTTAAAAAGTTTATTTTCAGCATTACACACCAGTACACAAAAAGCAAGACTCCAAATTTGTCTCCAGGAAAAAGACTCAAAAAGCAAATCAATTTCTGTGATGTTATTTTAGTGGCAAAACTATGGGGACTTTTTCTCTTACTTTATGCTTCTCTCTTTTTCAGATGTTCTATAATAAACATGTATTAGTGAATTTAAGAAAACTCACTGCTTAGATGTGGAGCTAAACAAACCTCCCCCTTCATTCTGTCTTTTTCTTTTCTTTCTTTCTTTTCTTTTTGAGACAGTCTTGGTTCTGTTGCCCTGGCTAGATTACTGTGGCATCTTACCTCATAGTAACCTCAAACTTTTGGGCTCAAGTGATCCTCCTGCCTCAGCTTCCAGAGTAGCTGGGACTACAGGTACCTGCCACAATGCCCAGTTAGTTTTTTTTTTATTATTATTATTTTTAGTGGAGATGGGGTCTTGCTCTTGCTCAGGCTGGTCTCAAACTCCTGAGCTCAAGCAATCCATCCTCCTTGGCCTTCTAGAGTGCTAGGATTACAGGCATGAACCACCATACCTCCCTGTGTCATTATTTTTTAAAGACAGGTTCTGGCAGTCTGGTGGGGAGGGCAGTCACACATGGTGGCAGGAGGTCAGGCCAATACAGGCATAGCCAGATGAAGGAGGCCCAGAGCAGCCTGGATGATTAGGTGGGCTCTGCAGAGGGAGTAGACCTTCCGTGCCATGTGGATTTTAGACATAGGCAGGGCAGAGGACAGGCACTTAGGCAGAGGGAATGCTGTGAGAAGGCCTGGAGATGGATAGTCCAAGGTCTTGTTGACTAGTTTGGCTAGAAGTGAGGTTTGGAGAGGCTAGGGACAGTTAGAAGAAGCCTGAAAGGTAAAGTAGCCTCTCTCAGAGGAAACCAGGGAGGCTGCCACCAGAGGACGTACCCTCTGGGAGGCCTGGGTACAGATTGATGTCTTCTCCCAGTTTAGTCTTTTATAAGAAGCTTGCATGTCTCCAAATTCCTCATCAATCCTGCAGCACCAGCTTTCTGTGGGGGATGGCAGGGACTAGCCATGGAATCAGGGACACCTGGGTAAGAATCTCAGCTCTGTCATTTGCTGGCTCTTTGATCTGAG
Organism: Nycticebus coucang; assembly: GCF_027406575.1. NCBI lineage: Eukaryota > Metazoa > Chordata > Mammalia > Primates > Lorisidae > Nycticebus > Nycticebus coucang. The sequence continues at coordinate 45,974,138 of NC_069783.1, forward strand.
AAAGCCACTTAACTGCATCTCAGTTTCCTCATTGGTAAGTGAGGAAACGAATTGTACCTTCCTCCTCAGGATGGTAATGAGGATTAAATGAGATAGTGTCTAAAGCGCTTCCCATAGTCCTAAGAGCACAAATACCTTGAAACACCAACTATTAGTACTAACTGGATGACAGCAAGGAAGGTAGAGGATAAGGAAGGATGGAGAAGGGCGGGTTGTAGGAACGAAAATCCCAGTTTTTCCACTTAACTTTCTCTGGTTTCTTTGGGCAAATAATTCACTCAGGGCTGAAGCCAGCTGGTGTCATCTACATGCTCCCTCTCTTAGGGAAGAACCCATCTAGCACTAAATTCCTAGAGCAAGGGTTCTCAAACTACAGCCCGCAGGCCACATGCGGCCAGCTGAGGACATTTATCTGGCCTGCCGGGTGTTTTTGCCACCCTGCCCGTCCTGCTTAGCAGCCCACTTGTCCCGGCCCACAGTGTGCAGGTGTGGAATGTGCACCAACTCTCCGACTCCACTCCTTCTCTCTGTCTCTCCCCACCCCTCCTTCTCTCTGTCTCTTCCCGTTGGGCGTTTTTGCTGTTCTGCTTAGCAGCCCACTCGTCCCGGCCCACAGTGCACATGCGTGAAATGTGCCCCACACTCTCTGACTCCCCTCCTACTCTCTGACTCGGCTCCTTCTCTCTGTCTCTCGACTCCTCCTCTCAGTCTCTGGTGTAATTGGAGGAGTCACCAGGTTGCCTGCTGCTGCCTAAGGACCAAGGTAAGAACAAGTTAGGATTTATTTTTTTTTTGAAGTTAGGAGGTCTATTTTTTTATTTTATTTTGCAGTTAGTGGGGCCCTTTTTTTGCGGTTAAAGGGGGCCTTTTTTCCTGAAATTAGGAGGTCTTTTTCTTTTTTGCAGATAGGGGGTGCCTTTTTTTTGAAGTTAGAAGAGCCTTTTTTTTTTAAGTTAGGAGAGCCTTTTTTTTTTTAAGTTGGTTAGTTGGTTGGGGGTAGTTTCTAGGGGGGTTGCATCACAGTGATAACGCAAATAGTGCTCAGTGCTAATGCAAATTGTCAGTGCTCAGAGGTAATGCAAATAGTCACTGCTCAGTGGTAATGATAATTGTTAAGTGCTCAGTGTTAACGCAAATTGTTAGTGCTCAGTATTAATGCAAATTGTCAGCAGTCAGTGTTATTGCTAATGGTCAGCTGTCAGTGTTAATGCAAAAGGTCAGTGCTCAGTGTTATTGCAAATGGTCAGCAGTCAGTGTTAATACAAATGGTCAGTGCTCAGTGTTATCATATGGGGGCCCCAAACTGGTAATCTGCCTAGGGCCCCATGGGAACTTAATCTGGCTCTGCAGACAGCCGAAGAGTAGGAAACCCAATTTAATTGACAGTAAGTACATTTATATTCTGATTGCTATTCAGTGGTGTATGATATTGTATGTTGTGTGCTGTGTAAGCCCCAGTTCACACTGTTACGATCTCTGAGTAATGCGAGTTCAGCCATACAAGCATATGTTATATGGCTGAACTCACATTAGATTTGGAAGAAAAAAGGCATATATGCTTTCTTTTTTCCTGCAGTGGAATATGATTGCATGGGTCTTCTCACCCATGCAATCAGATTCCTGTGCGAGTTCACAGATTGCAGGGCAGTTTGCACAGGGTAGTGTGAACTGGAAAGGTGGTGGAGGAACCGACACTGTTCCCACACTGCACCAGTGTATGCCTGAGGTAAAAGCGGAGTTCCACCATATGGGCACTGGCGAGGCTGAAATGATGTGGACTGGGCAAGGCTGCATTGATGGACACTGATCAGACTGCACTGATGGGCACTGATCAGACTGCATTGATGGGCACTGATCAGACTGCATTGATGGGCGGTGCAGTCTATATGTCTCTGTGTGGGCAAAGTTACTGCTGGTATATTGTTTTTGGGGCGCTGTTTATATATATTGGTATTTTACTAATAGCAATTTGGAATCTCTAGGAAACAATATCAAGAAAGAGAAAAATTGACTTGGAGTGTAGAATATTCAAAGAACAGTGGACTTATGATTACTTTTTTTTTTTTTTGTAGAGACAGAGTCTCACTTTATGGCCCTCAGTAGAGTGTCGTGGCCTCACACAGCTCACAGCAACCTCCAACTCCTGGGCTTAAGCGATTCTCTTGCCTCAGCCTCCCGAGTAGCTGGGACTACAGGCGCCCGCCACAACGCCTGGCTATTTTTTGGTTGCAGTTTGGCCGGGGCCGGGTTTGAACCCGCCACCCTCAGTATATGGGGCCGGCGCCTTACTGACTGAGCCACAGGCGCCGCCCAATTACTTTTTCATGTAGTACAAGGAAAGAGCTGTGTGTTTGATACGCCAGAATATAGTGTCTGTGTTCAAAGAATACAATGTGTGTCAACACTATCAAAATCAACATAAAGATAAATATGATTGTTTGGTCAGAGAAGTGAGAAAAAATAAAATGTTAAAACTGAAATATACATTGACAACTCAGCAAAATACTTTTATGAAGCAGAAACAGCTAAATACTTCATCACTGAGAGCAAGTTTTCAAGTTGCCAAGCTAATAGCGTGCACTGGCAGACCATTCATGGAGAAAGAATTTGTTAAAGAATGCCTTCTTTCTGTTGCCAAAGAGATGTGTCCAGAGAAGGCTGATTTATTTAGTACAGTGAAGGACCCTCAGTTACATGAAGGATTGAAGAAATGGGAGACAATTTGCATCAGCATTTGCAAAACTCTGCAAAAAAACTTTCCTATTTTTCCTTGGCACTTGATGAAAGTAATGATGTTTGTGATTCTGCACAACTTCTAATTTTTATTTGTGGGACAAATGACTATTTGAAAGTCACAGAAAAGCTTGCTGCACTGCAAAGCATCAAAGGAACAACTACAGGAGAGGATATCTATGAAAAGGTTTGCCAAACTGTGAATAGTTTGGAGCTCGACTGGGCAAAACCAGCCAGTGTGACAACTGATGGTGCTCCTGGCATGGTGGGGTCTAAGAAAGGAGTAATTGCTCACATTAACCAAGAGATGGACAAAAATAACCATTCTCATCCAATAGCCATACACTGCCTCATCCACCAACAAGTGCTGTGTAGTAAATCACTGAAGTGGGACTCTGTTATGAAAACTATGGTATCTTGTGTTAACTTCATTACAAGTTAATACACTAAACCACAGACAATTTCAGGAATTTCTGTCTGAGCTAAATGTTGCCTGTGAAGATGTTCCGTACCATACATAAGTCCATTGGCTGAGTCGAAGGAGAGTTTTGAAATATTTTTATGATTTACTTCCACAGATTACAGCTTTTCTGCTTTCAAAAAACAAAGAAGTACCAGAGCTCAATGATGCAGAATGGAAATGGCACCTTGCCTTTCTGACAGATGTAACAGAGCTACTCAACAGTTTCAATGTGCAACTTCAAGGAAAGGGGAAGCTCATCTGTGATATGCAATCACATGTGAAAGCATTTGAAGTAAAATTAGGCCTCCTCATCAAACAAGTGAAGGAGGAAAATTTCTGCCATCTCCCCACAACTCAAAATCTGTTAGCGGAAAATCCACTGGTTGCATTCCCAAATAAAACATGTGTGGATTCACTGGAAAAGTTCCGAAAGGCGTTCCAATTTAGATTTAAAGAGCTTCATCTCCATGAACAGGACATACAGCTTTTCCGTAACCCATTTTCTTTTGACATTGAAAATGTGGATTCGATTTACCAAATGGAACTGGTTGAACTGCAGAATTGTGACTCTCTGAAATACGCGTTCAAGTCAAGCAGCTCTGTAATCGTGCCTGTTCCTGCACCTAATTTCTATGCATCTCTCCCTTCTGAGACATATCCTAATCTCAGGAACCATGCACTCAAAATGGCAACCATCTTTGGCAGCACTTATGTCTGTGAACAGACTTTTTCCAGAATGAAACATCTGAAATCTCCAACCAGATCTAGACTAACTGATGCACACTTGCATCACTTGTTACGACTAGCAGTGACAAATATGGAATAGGACATTGACCATCTCATTAGCCAAAAGCAGGCTTATAGTTCCCATTGAAATACTGGTAAGTTTGTTGATTTAACTTTACTTGTTCTTCATTTTAAATATTGTATTTGTTTCCATTTTGTTTTTTTATTTCAAAATAAGATACGTGCAGTGTGCATAGAAATTTGTTCATAGTTTTTTTTTTTTTAACTATAGTCTGGCCCTCCAACAGTCTGAGAGACAGTGAACTGGCCCCCTGTTTAAAAAGTTTGAGGACCCCTGTCCTAGAGGAAGAGAAAACTGTGGACAGGGAAACACTATAAGTGAAGCAAGTGTCATAAGCACCTCAGTAACTACACCTCCCCATTCAGAAATCTCCAGTGGCTTCCCAGGGTCGAGAGCTATGGGTCCCACTGATTTGGCTTGACAGTGAGCAAAGGCAAATCAATCTATTTTTTTCATCAAGCATCGTTACAACTTTAACTTTCTCCTACATATTTGTGCTATTGTTTTCCAAAAATTTGTAAATGGTTTTCTGATGAGGAAAAAAAAGCACTATTCAATTAATTCAGAGGACTTTGTGTGCCAATATGTATTTTCCCTATTAATTAATGGATATATAAATTCTATCATATGGGTGCTATGAAAATATTTCCAGCATTTCAAGTGATCCTCACATTTAAAAAGTTTAGAAGAGGCCGGAGGTGGTGGCTCATGCCTGAAATTCTAGCATTTTGGGAAGCTGAAGTGGGTGGATTGTTTGAGCTCAGGAGTTTGAGACTAGCCAAGCAAAGCAAGAACCCCATCTCTATTAAAAATCGGAAAAACTTCCTGGGCATTGTGGTGGGTGCTTGTAGTCCCGCCTACTTGGGACTCTGAGGCAGGAGGATCTCTTGAACTCAGGAGTGTGAGGTTGCTGTGAGTTTAGCTAACACCATAGTACTCATTCTAAACCAGGGAGACAGAATGAAACTCTGTCTCAAAAAAAAAAAAAAAAAGTTGGAGCCTTCTGGTTCAAGATGGTCATCTAATCACCCAATTAAAATGATGATGAAAGGCTATGAAGGTGTAAATCAGAAACCACACAGAGAATGGGCAGAGGGTTTCTGGTGGATGAGAAACTTCCACATACTTCTAGAAGATGGACAGCTAGAGAGAGGGGTGACTTGATGAAGCTCAGAGAGGGGACAGCTGAGGGGGGAAGGGAAGAGAACCAACCCAAAGAGCCCTACAGAGACTTGGGTCTGGGAAAGGCCAAGTAGATAATGGCTGGCTGCCCACCTGCTGACCCAAAGAGAAAGCTGGCAGTCCACAAGCCCTGCCTACGCACACCAAGCTTCAGTCAGATTTTCTATTTTTGATTCTTCGATGTGAGTGGACAGCCACAGGAGATATTTAAGGAAAGCCTGGAACCTCTCTCTCTCTTTCTCTGTCATCTCCTCCTGGCTCAGCCCCCTTCATCTTCAAGGGCATTGCTGCTCAGTCTTCAGATCTCTTCTCTTCTGGCTCCCTCCCACTGTCACACCCTAGGACTCCATGGTTCCAACCCTGGCTACAGTTGGAATTACCCTCATGAGGAGTTTTACAAAATACTAATTCCCAAGCCCCAACCCCCAGAGAGAATGATGTCATTGGTTGCAGAAGACAGGGTATAACTTAGGCAGTAAGACTTTTAAAAACTCCCCAGGTAACTTAAACATCCAACCAGGGGTGAGAGCTCTAGCTGATCTTTGGCAGGGTTTTAAGTAACACTTAAATAAATAACACCCTTGGTTGCATGCTAGAATCATCTGGAGAGCTTTTAAAAATATCATTTCCCGGGCGGCGCCTGTGGCTCAGTTGGTAAGGCGCCGGCCCCATATACCGAGGGCGGTGGGTTCAAACCCGGCCCCGGCCAAACTACAACCAAAAAATAGCCGGATGTTGTGGCAGGCGCCTGTAGTCCCAGCTACTTGGGGGGCTGAGGCAAGAGAATCGCTTAAGCCCAGGAGTTGGAGGTTGCTGTGAGCTGTGTGAGGCCACGGCACTCTACCGAGGGCCATAAAGTGAGACTCTGTCTCTACAAAAAAAAAAAAAATATCATTTCCCAGGTCTGATCCTCAGAGATTCTGATCAAATGGGGCTAGGTAGGATCAGGTCTGAATGTTGACTTTTTTTTTTTTTTTTTGAGACAGAGCCTCCAGCTGTTGCCCTAGGTAGCGTGCCGTGGCATCACAGCTCACAGCAACATCCAACTCCTGGGCTCAAGCGATTCTCTTGCCTCAGCCTCCCAAGTAGCTGGGACAACAGGTGCCCGCACAACGCCCGGCTATTTTATGGTTGCAGCTGTCCTTGTTGTTTGGCGGGCCCGGGCTGGATTCGAACCCGCTAGCTCAGGTGTGTGTGGCTGGCGCCTTAGCCGCTTGAGCTACAGGCGCCGAGCCTGAATGTTGACTTTAAAAAAAAATTTTTGAGTGATTATTATATTGCTATAGCCAAGGTTAAGAATCAGTGTTCTATAGGCTGGCAAACCCCACGTTTGTATCTCAAACCCAACTTGTTCCTTGAGTTCTGGACTCACACATCTAACCATCTAACTAGCGTCTACCTTAGAAATCTAAGAGTCATCTCAAAACTAAACATTTTGGCCTATAATCTAGTAGTACTCTGGGAGGCCCTGGCAGGGAGACTATTTGAGTTCAGGAGTTCAAGACCAGCCTTAGCAAAAGCAAGACCCCCATCTCTACTAAAAAGAGAAAATATTAGCTGGATGTGGTAGCATGCACCTGTAGTCTTAGCTATACTTGGGAGGCTGAGGCAACAGGATGGCTTCAGCCCAGGAGTTTGAGGTTACAGCAAGCTATAATGATGTCACTGCACTCTAGCCAGGGAAACAAAGTGAGACCCTATCTCAAAAAACAAACAATAAAAATAAAAAAACTAACATTTTCCAACCATCCCCTCCTTGATTCAACTTCAGCCTTTCCTATGTCAGGAAAATAGTAAATCCATCCCTTCAGTTGCTAAGATCAAAATTCTTAGAGTCTATTTTATTCTTCTTCTACCTCTCACACCCTATATCTGATCCATAACAAATCTTACCACTATACTTTCAAAACATATTGAGAATCTAACCTCTGACTTTTGCTTCAGGCCATGGGGAAGTAGATGAATCTGGACCTCACTCCCAGCATAATCAACCAGGAAACTGGAAAAAAATCTATAAAACAATTATTTTCAGACATTGGAAAACAGGTAGTTCAGGACTGTGATCCCTGAAAGAAGGGAAATAAACAAGGTGAGCCCTTCAAATGCCCTGATTTTCTGCCTGGTGACAGGTTTCAGACAGCAATAGTGGAGGTGGGGGATCCAAACAGAGCCCAGCACTCTTACAGAATTGAGGAGAGAGATTTGAGTTCAGGGAGGTAAGGCAGCTACCACTGCTTAGCTGCTCTAACTGACATAATTTCTATAACTACTGTAGGGAAGAGTCCTGGAGAGAAAGTAACTGCTTGGGAAAAAGTTCTCCAGAAATCTGTATAGTGACTGAATAATAATCTGTGTAGGCAAAGGCAAAACCTAGTGAGAAACAAGCTTGGGGCGGGGGGGACTGCCAGGAAAGAACAATTGCCAGGGAGTTTTAAATTAAACAATTCCCAGAGTGCTCTCAGAGCCAGGAATCACCACCCCCCACCAGTCAAAGTAGAAAGGTTTCACTGAATACACAAGATGTTCAGTAGAAACTTCAGAAAGGGTATCCCTTACTTACTTGGCTAAACTAGTCCCAGAGAAAATGCTCTTTTAGATCTGCTGTAAAAAGCTTAATAAGAAGCTTGGAAAATATCAAACAGATTTATAGATAACTCAACTACCTGGTATAATAAAGTCCTTAAAAGAGCATGACATGATCAAGCATCAACAATGTAAAATTCATAATATTCTGATCTCTAGTGAAACATGATCAGACATGCAAAGAAGAAGGAAGAAGTGACCCATAAATAAATGAAATGTTAGTCAATGGAAACAGACCCAGAAAGGGTAGAGATAAGGGAATTAGCAATGACATTGACATAGCTATTACAAATATGGTTTGGATTTTTTTTCAGACAGAGCCTCAAGCTGTTGCCCTGGGTAGAGTGCCATGGCATCACAGCTCACAGCAACCTCCAACTCCTGGGCTTAAGCAATTTTTTTGCCTCAGCCTTCCAAGTAGCTGGGACTACAGGCGCCCACCACAACGTCCAGGTATTTTTTGGTTGCAGTTGTCATTGTTGTTTGTCAGGTTCAGGCTGGATTTGAACCCACCAGCTCTGGTGTATGTGGCTGGCACCTTAGCCGCTTGAGCTACAGGTGCTGAGCCACATGTTTTTTGTTTTTGTTTTATTTTTGAGACAGAGTCTCACTATGTTGCCCTGGGTAGAGTGCCATGGCATCACAGCTCGCAGCAACCTCAAACTCTCAGGCTTACGTGATTCTCTTGCCTTAGCCTCCCAAGTAGCTGGGACTATGGGACCTGCCACATGCCCAGCCCTTTTTTGGTTGCAGTTATCATTGTTGTTTAGCAGGCCTGGGCCGGGCTTGAACTCACCAGCTTCAGTGTATGTGGCCAGTGCCCTGCTCACTGATCTAAGGGCGCAGAGCCAGCTGTTAAAAATATGTTAAATATGCTTGATTCAAAACAAATATAATGAGTAGAAATGTGGAAAAAATAAAAGTCAAGTAGAATTTCTAGAGATGAAAAATATAATGTCTGAAATGAAAATTTCACTGGATAGGATCAACAGCAGATTAGAGACAACTGAAAAAAAAAATATGGAACTTGAGGAAATAACAATAGAACTATCCAAAATAAAGCACAGTAAGGAAAAAAGGACTGGAAAGAAAAGGAAGCATAAAAGCCTCAATTATCTGTGGGACAATGTAAATGAATTAATATGTGTGTAATTGGAGTTCATAAAAGAGAGGATGGGCTGTGCATGGTGGTACATGTCTGTATTACCAGGAGGCTGAGGCAGGAGGATTTCAAGTCCAGGAGTTTGAGGTTACAGTGAACTGTGATTGCACCATTGCACTCCAGCTTGGGTGACAGAGTGAGACCCTGTATCAAAGAAAAAAGAGAGAGGTGGCAGTAGCAAAAAGAATATTTGAATAATGGTCAAAATTTTTCCAAATTTGCTAAAACAAACAGATCCAAGAAGCTCAGTGCCTTGTAGATAGAATAAACACAAAGGAGACTGCACAACAGCATGTCAGAATCACCTTGCTGAAAGTCAGGGAGGAAGAGAAAAATCTTAAAAGTAGCCAGAGAAAAGAGTCACATTAGTTATAGCTAAACAGAGATTAAAAGTATTCACAGACTTCTTGTCAGAAATTGCAACCCAGAAAACAATCTTTTTTTTTTTTTTTTTTTTTTTTTTTTTTGGCCGGGGCCGCCCCCAGAAAACAATCTTTAAAGTGATGAAAAACAAAAAACAAAAAAAGCCCCACCCTTCAACCTAGAATTCCATATCCAGTGAATGTGAATACATGATTTTTTTCTGGAAGATTTAATCACTTCTCCTTGGCACTCTAATCAAGCCTTGGTCTAAGTCACCATCACCTCTCATCTGGAATATTTTTCAAAAGCTTGCTAACTGGTTCCTGTGCTTTCTATACCTGCCATTTCTAGTTCTTTTTTATAACAGCAGCCAAAATCATCTTAACATATAAGTCAGATCATCTTGTTCCTCTTTTCAAAATCCTCCAGTAGTTCCCCATTTCTTTCAGAGTAAAATCAAAGGCCTTGCCATGGCCTGCAAACCCTGCATGATCTAATCTCTGGTTATTGTTCTGACATCCCATTCTTTCTTTCTTCATATATATTTTAGAGACGGGGTCTAACTGTATTGTCTAGGCTGATCTTGAACTCCTGGGCTCAAGGGATCCTCCCACCTCAGCCTCCTGAATAGCTGGGACTATAGGTGTGCACCACCACACCTAGCTTGACCTCACATTCTATCACTCTCCCACTTGCCAGCCCACCTCCCACACACTATTCTAGCCATACTGGCTTCTTGGCTGCTCTCCCAACAAACTGTGTGAGCTCCTGCATAAGAGCTTGGAACTAGCTGGAACACATTTCCTTCTGGTAGAAACGTGGTTCACTTCCTTGCTTCATTCCAAGTCTTCGCTCAAGGGTCATATCATCAGAGAAACCCTTTCTGAACATCTTATCAAAAACAGCACCCACACTTTCATCACTCTGTTCTCCTGCCATGCTTTTTCCTTTTTGTAGCATTTTGTAATCTGATACTTGTTTATTTTCTGTCTTCCCCAACTAGTATGTTAGCTCCATTCAGTGGAGACTTTGTCTACTTGCTCACTGCTGTATCCCTGAAGTTTTTCTTTGTTTGTTTGGTTTTTTTTCTTTTAGAGACAGAGTCTCACTCTGTTGCCTTTGGTGGGCTCTTGGGCTTAGGTGATTGTCTTGCCTCAGCCTCCTGAGTAGTTGGAACTACAGGCACTGGCCACAATGCCCAGCTATTTTTTGTTGTTGTTGCAGTATGGCCGGGGTGGGATTTGAACCTGCCACCCTCAGTATATGGAGCCAACGCCCTTCTCACTGAGCCACAGGTGCCGCCCTTCTCTGAAGTTTTATTTGAACAGTTTCTGGCACATAGTGGGTGGTCAATAAATATTTGCTCAATAAATAGATGAATGGGGATCATGTATTCTAGGTGCCAAATTGGAATAGAAAATATGGAATGCGAAATCAGTGTTACCACCCCCGCCATCACTGCATCCATACAAATTTTTCTGGAGCTTTCCAATTTTAGACTCCTTGATACATAAAAACATTTTGGTGCTAGTTCTGGAGAAGGCAGGCTGTTGGTTTAAGCCTCAGCTCCAGGCATGGGCTGCCCTGTGCATAGCTTCAAGGGGCTGCAAGGAGCTCTGAATGACATGTGTGCCATTATAGTAGCATTGCAAGGAAAGCCTGGAAACATTACATGGGAGAAGAGCTCAGGGCCTTGGAAATGCCAGCTCATCCAATCTGCAACTTAGAGAAGCTGGGCCTCTTCCCGTGGGCCTGCATCTTCTCCTTCCTTCTTGCCTGGCCCTGGGGAAAGATCAGGAACTGGGTTAGAATGAATCAGAGTGCTGTACTGGCTCCAAGTCTGCAGCTAGGGTACCCTGCAGCCATAAACAGCTATAAAAGAAGAAGTTTTTATGGAAAAACATTAAAAAAGAAATAAAGCAGGAATTTAGATGGAAATGAAAGAGATTTTAGGGACAAAGATGCTGTGATTTAAGGTCAGTGATCTTTGAGTAGGCGGGCGGGGAGAGCCACCCCGAGGAGCCCAGCTTTGCAGGAGGAGTCTCCTCCAGCCTCAGCCTGCTTCCTTGCCCAGCTCTGACATGGCTGCAGCATCCTCCACTGCCTTCCTCCCATTATGAAACATGGACATGAATCTCTAGGCCCACAGTCAGGCCTTTTCCCTGGATCTCTTAGGTGGACTTGATATCAAGACATGAGGTGGAGGAACGGAGACCAAGAAGCCTCAAGGGTAGCACAAGTCATGTTGAATCGTGTTGCATGCCAATCACTAAACCCTATTTGGCTCCTGAACACATACCTCTCACTCCTTTTCTTCTCCTTTCCAAAGACCAGATGATCTTTTAGCCCCATCCCTATTCCCCTCCACCCAATTCACTCTGCACATCAATATTCAGCAACTGGGCTGCCACATGAGGAAATGAGCAGACATTTACTGGCTTTCAGGTTATCATGAGAGGGTCCTCCCCACGACCCTGGGAGACAGACATTATTGTGAAAAAGACTCATATGCAGTTCCTAAGTCTAATGAGCCAAAGCCTGCTAACTCTTTGTTTAAAGTGTGTACACTGACAGCTGTAAAACCTTATCTACTATAGATCATGAGCTACTTAGAGCTTGTGAGGAAATGATACACATTGGCAGCCTGCTAGAATGAATCTGGGATCACAAAGCAGATCAGAGCTGATTATACAGACTAAGTACCTGTTCCTCAAGGGTTGACCATCAATAGAGACATGCAAACTCTTGACAAGTGAAGGGACAACTGACAGTGGACTGACTTAAATGTTTGAGGTGAACAGCCCAACAAGGGACTTCACAAATGCCTGGTCATTCTCAGGCAGTCTAAAGGATAACAATTTAGACTAATGGCACTGACTGGCTTAATGGCAATAACTATTCAGTGATTAAACAACCAGAATGTTCTTCTAAAACACTCGTGATCACACTACACCCCTGTTCGAGAACCACAATGGTTCCGTATTGCCCCATACCAAATCTAAACATTTCTGCCTGGTTTTCAAGTCTCTCCAATATGACCTCAACCTCCTGAAGCAGTTTCACTTGTCGTTGCTCCTTAACAAGAATGAGGCGAGCTTGTGCTGAGTTTCTGCAGGCTGCTCCCCCAGGCCTGTCTGTCCTGCAATCTCAGGGGTGGCATTAGACATGCTGGAAAGAGCAAAGGATTCAGGGTCAAAGAACTCAGCTCAGGGTTTAGCTTTACTACTCACTGTGTGACCTCAGCCAAATTATTAATAAAAACATGAGCCCACACTAAAGTGCTTATTAAATACCAGAGCCAGACTAAGCACTGACATTCACTGTCTCATATAATTCTCCCAACAACATGTGAGATTGGTGCCATTATTATTATTATTTTTGTTTTTTTGAGACAGAGTTTCACTTTGGTGCCCTCAGTCGAGTTCCGTGGCATCTTAGCTCACAGCAACCTCAAACTCTTCAGCTCAAGCGATTCTCTTGCCTCAGCCTCCCTGGTAGCTGGGACTACAGGCGCCTGCCATTAACACCTGACTATTTTTTTGTTTTGTTTAGTTTAGTAGGCCTGGGCCTGGTTCAAACCCACTAGCCCCAGTTGCATGTGACTGCTGCCCTAACCACTGAGCTATGGACGCCCAGCCTAGGTACCCTTATTATTCCTATTTTACAGATGGTAAAATGGGAGCTTGGGAATTTCATTCATTTATTCAACAAACATAAAGTGCTGTGCTGCAGGAATATAACAGCAGACAAGACAGACAAGAACCCTGGCCTCACAGAGCAGGGAATGAGCAGAGGCTGAGCAATAAGCAAGAAAACACTTGAACAGGATGATTTGTGAAGGTGGTATGTAGTACACCCTCTAAGGACAATAAGACAGGGTAGTGCGAAAGATAGCGAGTAGGGGTAGTAGGTGGGGCTACTGCACTCAGAGAACTGGGGAAGGTGGCTCAAGGGTGACAATGTGGCTTTAGACACTGAGGCCTGAATGTGGTTGAGAAGTTAACCACATTACAACTCACTGGGCAGCACTCACAGGACCTAGAACAGCAAGTGCAAATGCCCAGAGTGTAAGAAGCTCAGTGTGGCTGGCATGAGTGGGGCAGAGGGAACAGTAGTGCTAGTGAGGCTGAGGAGGCCAGGGCAGATCTCGCAGGGCCCTCAGATCATGGTGAAGAATCAGACTTTGTGCAATGGGAAGTTATTGATGAATTTCAAGCAAGGAAAAGACTTGACTTAGGCTTTTAAAGATCTCTTTGGCTGTGTATGGAGAACAGGTCATCAAAGAACAGAGAGAAAGCTGGGGGTTGGTAAGACCACTGATGTAGCTGCCCCAGCAAGAGATGATAGTGATAGCTGGACAGTGATGGGCAGGGAAACAAGTGGATGAAATCAGAATGCATTTTGCAGATTGAGCTGGTAAGATGAGATGATGAAGTGTATACAGAAGAAGTTAGGAAGAAAGGGGAATTGGGACAGCTCCTGTGTGGGTGATATTTATTGAGGTGATGAAGACTGGGAGGGGAACAGTCATGAGTGGGATAGGGCAGGAATCAAGAGTTCTATTTTGGGCTTTTTAAAGTTTTGATATATATTAGATATCCATGTGGAGATGTTAAGCAGGCAGTTGGACCTATGGCTCTGAAGTTTAGTGTGGAAGACTATGGTTACTCATCCACAGATAGATTGAGTGTGGAGGGGATCAGAGTATGCCACTCTCAAATGTGCCACTTTGGCACAGGATTATTTTGAGCTTAATGGAATCAAAAAGAAGTAGATGCAGGAAAATCTTGCCCTTCCCATCTGCCCAAAACCAGGGTATAAATTTCCCTTTGTGGATGTGGAGGTGTCCTATCCCCTCTCTCATACTCTTAATCTTTGGAGAATTTATTATCACACCAGAGATTTCTCTTACTAAAATAGCTCTTATCCTCCATTAATTTCCTCTCATATTTACCTTCCCATAATTTATGTCTTCTAGAAGTCTACAATCCCTTTCCTTCAGCTGCCATTTCTCCACTATTTATCACTCTTTGTTAAAATGGTATATAAGTCCCTGGGTCTAACCACTTCTTAGGTCTTTACTTCTTTTCTATGAAGCCGTTCCTATGTATAGCAAATAAACCTTTTCTTCTGTTAACCAGTCTTTCATCAGTTTAATTCAGGGCCACAGTCACTGAAACTATGGAAGTGAGGAGGAAAGTTCTTCCTTCCCTACAGGTGAAATGAGATTGGAGAGAGTCCAGAGAGCAGGGTCTGAGGACTCAACATGGGGCCCTCCAACAATGAGAAGTCACAGAGAGGAGGGGATGCAGCAAAGGACACTGGAGGAAGCAATCACTAGGGGTCAAGGAGAGGATTATGAAAGGAAACAGTCAGCCATACCAAATGTCACTGAGATGCAGAGATGAGGACAGGGAAGGAGGCCAATAGAGACCTCACAGCAACAAACTCACAGGAAGAGGGGGTCAGATTTGGGTTGATGTGGACCCAGGAGAGAGGAGGTAGGGAAGGGATAACCACATGTAAAAGACTAAAACTGGAGCCACACATTTCACCACTTACAAAAATTGATTCAAGATAGATAAAAGATTTAAATCTAAGGCATGAAATGATAAAAATCCTAGAAGAAAAGTGTGGAAAAACTCTTGAAGATGTTGGTCTGGGGAAAGAGTTTATGAAGAAGACTTCTGTGGCTATTGCAACAACAACAACAAAAAATAAACAAATGGGACTTAAATAAACTGAAAAGCTTCACACAGTCAAGGATACAACAATCAAAGCAAATAGACAACCTTCAGAATAGGAAAAGATATATGCATATTATGAATGTGACAAAAGCTTGATAACTAGGATCTATAGAGAACTCAAATTAATCAACAAAAGAGTTAACAATCCCATCTATCACTGGGCAAGAGACATGAACTGTACCTTCTCTGAGGAAGATGGACACATGGGTAACAAACATATAAAAAAAAAAAAATGCTCATCATAGGCGGCGCCTGTGGCTCAGAGGGGTAGAGCGCCGGTCCTATATGCCAGAGGTGGTGGGTTCAAACCCAGCCCCAGCCAAAAGCTGTGCAAAAAAAAAAAAAAAAAAAAATGCTCATCATCCCTAATCATCAGAGATATGCAAATAAAAACCACCCTGAGATATCAACTAACCCCAGTAAAATTAGCCCACATCACAAAGTCCCAAAGTTGCAGATGGCTGGCACGGATGTGGAGAGAGAGGAACAATTTTACACCATTGGTGGGACTATAAACCAATACAGCCTCTTTGGAAAGAACTATGGAGATCCTCAAAGAACTCATATTAGATCTCCCTGATGATCCACACCCCAAGACTAGGCTAGGCATTTACCCAGAAGAAAATAAATCATTTTGTCATAAGAACATTTGTACTAGACTTTATCACAGCTCAATTTACAATTGCCAAAATGTGGAAACAACCTAAATGCCCCTCAATCCAGGAATGAATTAACAAGGAATGAATTAACCCACCAATCCAGGAAGAATTAACAATAACAAAATGCCAATGCCAATGTGGCTAAAGGATTATTGTTTTGGAGACAACAGAGGATGAAAGCCAGAAGCATGGAGGTAATAGGCAAAGGTGAAATGCTTGGAGTCAAACACTTTGAAGACGGTGCAGTTACTGGAGAAAGCAATGACATAAAACCACGTGACCTGGTGGAGTGGGACAGAGACAAGCATTGTTGTGGATGAGATAACTGGAGAGAAGAGTGAGATGGACTTCAGGGAATGACTAGGATATGTGTGCTGGCAAACCCAGTAACAGAGCTCATGAAGGTTTGAATGTCCCCTGCAAAATTCATGTTGAAATGTAATTGCTATTGTATTGGTGTTGAGATGTGAAACCTTTTTTTTTGCAGTTTTGCAGTTTTTGGCTGGGGCTGGGTTTGAACCCACCACCTCCGGCATATGGGACCAACGCCTCACTGAGATGTGAAACCTTTAAGAGGTGATTAGATCCACCGTCATTAACACTAATGGATTAATGTCGTTATCCCAGGAGTGGGTTGGTTATCATGAGAGGCTCTTGATCAAAGGATCAGTTTGAGCTGATTTTCAGTCTTCCAGTCACTCTCCTTGTGATGCCTTCTGCCATGGGATACCCCTCTCCAGATGCCAGTGCCCTCACTTGGACTTTCCAGCCTCCAGAACCACGAGCCAAACCAACATGTTGTTTTAATAAATTACCCTGTCTGTTGTGTTCTATTGTAGCAGCAGTGAACAGACTAAGGGCCAAAATTTGCACCAGGACCAGGGCCCTCAGCGCTGTCTCCCTAACCACTACATTGCACTGCAAATTGTTTCTTGGCAATGCAGATTTCTCCATTCTTAAAATGGAGACATGAATAATGCATCCTTGCTGGGCAAGGAGCTTTGTAAGGCAATTTCCATATGATAAGCCTACAATGCAATCTCTGCTTGACTGCTCAGGAGGCCCCAATAGCTTCAGTTAATACAGGGTACCTGACCGGCTAACTTTGTCATACACTCTTCTGAATCATCTTCTGGTCATGTGTATTGCTTACTAATTTGACTTTAGGACTGAGCTGCCTTAGGGGTTTGGGGTGTGTGTGAAGGTAGAATTGGCAGTAAAGGGGACTTTATGCAGCTGCTGGTTTCCTGACACACTGGCTGCAAGTCATGTCTCACTTTAAATGCTCTGGTATACCTTGCTACTTCCAGAAGCACTGGAGTGAATCCCTTCAAAAACTGAAGCTTTCTTTTACAAAGTGAATCATCATCTGATTTGCAAATGGGGAATTTTGTATTTTACTTTTTAAAAAGCAGGTGCCTAGGTAGAGTTGAGAATTTTGGACACACCCATTCATTCAAATTTACATTTATTCCAAAAATATTTCTGCAGTCCTTCCCATGTGCCACACCCTGTGTCAGGCAATGGGAGACATAATGGGGAACAGAGGAGACAGGAACCCTGCCCATCTTCCAGGAACCCAGGGTCTGGCCAGGGAGGCAGATACTAAAGAAACAGTCACAGAAATGATTCCCCGCCATCCCCAAAGGACATGTGGAGAACAACGTTAGTGTGGGCTCTGGCAGGGCCAGGCACTGCAGCCTCACTCTGCACTGACACAGGCAGGGACCTCTTGCCTGCCTGCCACCAGCACTGCCAGCCCTCCTGCAGAACTGGCTCACATGTGATCTCAGCTTTCTTTCCTGGCTTTCCATTTCAGATGAGAACCCAACAATCAAAAACTGCACAGCCTCCAAAATGCACCCTACCCCTATAGGAAATGCCAACAAACTCAGCATGGGCAGAGGTTTGTGTTTTCCTCTCCCTCTCGGGCCTGGGCTGTCCCTACAGCATTTTTGGCAGGTCCTGGTGTTAGCAGCTAAACAGGCTCACACAAGGCGCT
This sequence comes from Nycticebus coucang, assembly GCF_027406575.1. Taxonomy (NCBI): domain Eukaryota; kingdom Metazoa; phylum Chordata; class Mammalia; order Primates; family Lorisidae; genus Nycticebus; species Nycticebus coucang. The sequence continues at coordinate 45,991,840 of NC_069783.1, forward strand.
CAGAATTCAGAACACTTGGCAGCAGGGAAGGAGATCATGGCCATTTGGAAAGGGATTATGGAAAAGTCACGTGGAGTACGATTTGGGCTTTGCGTTTATCTCAACTGAAACTTTTCATAAAGCTGGGACAACCGATTCCAATAAAAGCTTCCCCCAAGTATTTTTGGAGGCACTGTGATGGTGCTGGGCTGTGTGGGTGGGGGTGGCTTTTCCTGGTTTGTGGAATTGCATTTCATTACTGATAAAACTTTCATCAAATCTGCGAGTCAGTATTCAGATTCTAAGGGGTGTGTCCTGGACAGGTGAAGGGAGAAAGTGGCACTTTGGGCTGAGAGGCAGAATTCAGCAGGGCGTCTTTACAGTTGAGAGATGTGGCTAAGGTCAGAGCCAGATGTGGAATCTGAGCCAGTGGGAGAACTAGGACCAGAAGTTTCCTTGGTCAGGACTGAACTTTGCCTTCCACTCTCTGGGGATGATAATAGCTGAGGCTTGAAACTCCCCAATTTGGTTCCACCCCAGGGATTCTGGCTCATCCTGGCACCCTTATTCAGCTGAGTGCCTGGCAGGGTTAGGGCAAGGACCCAGCTGACTCAGAGAGCCACAGAGACAGCACTGTCAGGCAGGGGAGCCCTATACAGAATGAGCTGGCTGCCCCGCTGCACACCTGCCAGCTGCTGAGAGACTATGAAAGCAATGGTCCAGCAGGGAGGGAGTGCACAGCTAGACCTGCCCACTGCAGGGGCAGGGATGGGCAGGAGGAGGCGCTCAGAGGTTCCAAGAGCCTGGCCTGGGCCCAGATTGCTCAGTTTTTTGTTGTTTTTGGTAATTGCCAGCAGTCCAGGGTTTTCAGTTACTCATTCATTCATTCATTCCATCCACTCAACATATGTTGATTAATCACCTACTTTGTGCCAAGCATTATGCTCCCTGACTGACAGTAACTATAGCTTTGCTCCACTTCAAAGCAGTTATTCCATGAGTAGCTGTTATTATGACCATAGCCATTATGGTTATTACTGTTTTATTGATTTCAACAGTGACAAGCACTACTAAGACATAATGGCTGACCTGGGGGAAGAAGAAAGGAAACTAATTTGTCTGCACACCTATGTGCTGTGCCAGCTTTAGACACATCTTATCCCACTAAAAAGAGGCCTAAACCATAGCCAGAGGAGCTGGCAAGGAAACCAACAATTAGCACATGTCCAGGGCCAGTAAAAGGGATGTCATACAAGGTCCCTCTCCAGTGGCACCATATGAGCTGAGACTTGAAGACCAAGTTCATCCATTAGAAACCAGGAGAGATGGAAGGGCGTTCCAAGTGGAGGGAACAGCAAGAGCAAGGACCTAGAGGCTAAAAGTGCCTGGACTCTGAGCCTGGGGGCTGCAGGGATAGTGGGAGGTGCTGCAGCAGAGAGGGGAGCAGGGTGGCCAGAGAGGGAGTGACTGGCAGGTGCTCGGTTTCATGTGTTTCCCAAGGTCTGGGCAAGGTCTGCCCCTAGGACATGACTTTAGGCAGAGTCTCCCTCAAACCAACCAGCCTCTGAGAGGCTGAATCCTGAGCTGACCATGTCCCCAGACTTTTCTCTGCTGGTAAGTGAGGACCTTTTGGCGACTTGGTTTTCTGTCCTTTCTGTGCCCACTGCTGATATTCCAGGCTAAGGGACCTCAGGTCTGGGCAGGAGCTTGGTGCAGTGGGCCTCCAAAGTTCCCTTCTGCACAAGCTCCTGGAGTTCTAGTGAGCCCCACAGGAAGCACATGCTGTCTCCCCACACCCCTCTGTTTGGCAGCCTCCTTCCTGGATAGGCACTAGACTGCAAGCAGCACAGCATGGCCAAACCCCAGAGTCCCTAAGCTGTGTGTTAGTCCTTGTTGAAACCCCCCGATCCTCCTCTTCCACCCCTACAACCTAGCAGACTCCAGACTGGGCTGGGATTCTTCACCCTCTATGGTACTGCACAGTTCAGGGGCAGGAGAGAAGACCCTGGGTAGTCAGGAGCCTCCCTTCTGCTATTGATTGTCTTGCTGTGTGATACCAAGAAAGTCACTGAAATTCCCTGAGACTGTCCCTTCAGCTGTGAAACGGGATCTCATCTTTGCTGTCCTCGGGTTTGGGGGAGGTTTCTGAGGAAACACAGATAAAAACACAGCATGCTGGCAAGCACAGCACATGGAGGTGGTGGTAGCCAATCAACGAGACCAGCTGTGCCTTCATCATCCTCCTTGGTCCGCAGAACAAGAGTCATGGCTACTGGCATGGGGGAACCTGGAGAGGGCAGCTGCTGACAGGCTGTGCAGCTGCCCCTGCTCCAGCTCCCGTCCTGCCCTGGGGGGCTGCACCTGGGAATGGAGCCCTGGTGCTTTCTCCATTCACCCAGGAGCTGTGGTAGCAGCAAGGTGCAGCAGCCTGGTCCCCACCCACACAGGGCTGTCTGCTGCACTGCTATCCTCCAGTGGCCACCACCCCAGCTGTCCTGATACTGGGTCACCTCAGAGCAATGCGGGGGGACCTGGCATCAGCCAGCCAGCCCCTCTGCTGCTCTCAGCTCCATGACCTTCTCCTAAGCCCAAGTATGGCCAAGAGGCCCTAGCACATGTGGGGAATAAAGAGGGCAGGCAGAGGTGTAGCTGCCTGGAGTACTGCTCTGGGGTGGGGGTCAGAAGCACCTAGTTATTCCCTATGCACATTCATTACAATAATTAAAGAGCACCACACATATGAGGAATGATTAATTTCTTTGAGGAACAAAAGAAAAGCATCTTGAAAAGCACCCTTCTAGGTTAGTTATGTAACAGCACAGGATAGCAACATGCCCAAGTGGGAGTGGCCAGCTAGAGTGTGGCCGAAGCCACACTGCAGGGGTGGCTGAGACCCAGAAGGCCACACTCAGGGAAGTGAGGTTGGGTGAGCTCATTCAGGGGTAAGTGTCTTGGTCTCACTCCCACACAGGGAGGCAGTGCAGGGCTCACCAACAGGGTTTACCAGTTCTGGGGAGCTAATGCCACCCAGGGTTACCAGGCACCGTATAGGTAGGTTAGGGCCTTCAATCTTTAAAGTAACCCCAGGGGGCGAGAATCATCATGATCGTCACTTTACAGAGGAGGAAACTGAGACAAAGAAAAGTACAACCACTCTTCAGGAACACACAGCTTGTAAGTAGTAGAATTGGAACTGGAGCTCAGGAAGGCAGGCTGCAGAGTGGGCGTGGTGAGTCTACACTAAACTATTGGGAGGATACGAGCAAATGGGTTTCCTACACATGAGAATGTCAGAGCTGGAAGGGACCTGGTCATCTCAGGCACTCCCCCTTTTTAGGAGTAGAGAAACTGAGGCACCAGGTGGTGATGTGTCCTGCTTAAAACTGCATAGCTGGTGAGTGGCAGAGCTGGGTCTTGGCTCCTAGTGCCCAGCTCACTGCTGCTTCTCCAGACTCTGGCTCCTCCAGATGCAATCTAGGGCCCAGTTGCACGGGCGCTGCTGTGAGCTGGTGAGGAATGTAGAGTCTCAGGTTCCACCCCAGACCTTCTGAACAGAAACCTTCATGGAACCCAGATTCCCAGGCGGGGTCACATACACATGACAGTTTGAGAAGCATTGCTCCACGCCACCCTGCCTTCCCAGTCTGCAACACCTGTTACAGTGAGTATAACCACATTGTATCCAGACACTGTAAAATTTGGAATTATGATTCTGGACATGCCATCCCAGGGTCACCTCAGAATGAGTCCTCTGGGGTTTGGAAGAAACAGGGGAAGCAGGTCCCCAAAACCTGATTTTCAAAGAGCCCATGCACATCAACTGTCCAGTTCTACTACTTACAAGCCATGTGTTCTTGGAGAGTGGCTGTATTTTTCCTCACCTCAGTTCCTCACTAAGAACATGATGATTCTTAGTTTCAAGATTGAAGGCACTCACCTACCTGACCTGCTAATGAGCCAGGAGCTTAGCTCCGAGCTGGGGGTTGGCCAAGCCCATGGAGGGAGTGACACTCACAGACAGGGTCCAGAGCATCCCCCACCACAATGTCTGGCTATCTGAAGAGAGGGCCTGAATTCTACTTAGGAAGAACTAGACCCAGAAGTTAGCTAGGGAATGGCAGGTTTTAGGATAGAACTTCCTCAGGCCAGCACCTCAAAGCAGTGGTGGCAGCCAACAGCTGGCCTGGGGTGAAGGCCAAGTACCCCTCTTTACTAAGTACCAGTACCATTTCCCAATTCCATGGAAAGTGTTTCAAGACCCTCCAAGAACACAGCCCTCAATCCGCAGGCTATGGACTAGTGCCCCTCGTGGCCTGTTAGGGACTGGGCTGCACAGCAGGAGGTGAGCAGAGAGTAACTGAGCCAAGCTTCATCTGTATTTACAGCCACTCCCCATCACTGGCATCACTATGTTAGCATCACCTCCTGTCATTCAACAACAGCATTAGATTCTCATAGGAGCATGAAGCTTCCTATAAAATGCGCACGGGAGAGATCTAGGTTGCATGCTCCTTGTGAGAATCTAATGCTGCCTCCATCTTCCATCTCTCACCCCGGCACTGTCCATGGAAAAATTATTTTCTACGAAATCAGTCCCAAAAAGGTTGGGGAATACTGCTTTAGGGCTCTTCGGAGGAAACTGAGGAGAGGCCCAAAGCAGGGTTCAGCTCTGCTGCTACCTGTTTTCTATAATGGGCTGCTGGTCAGCTTTTGTTGATAAAATGGTTTAAATGCTTGGGGAAACTTCTGGAAGACTTTTATGGTGCTTCCAAGTGGAATACTATAGCGGTGTTATCTTTGTTACTTTGGGCACAATTCTGGGCTGTTCAAGGCTAGGGCCTTGGGCATAATCAGGGCTAAGTGGGAGAATGCTCCCTGTTGGCTGGCTTGGTCCAGTGGCAAACCATTCCTAGGAGCCTAGGATTAGGAGGAAAGGGGGTCCAGGTGCCATTCTTATCTTGGTCTTTGATGGCTTGGCAGCTATCCACGAGTTTAACCTTCTTGCCCTTCTTCACTTTCCCAAAACTCCTCAAAGGAAGCAGCTGTCATTAAAACAAGAAAGGCTGAAGACACTAAAGCCACAGCCTCGTTCAAGAGGCAGCTTAGCTCCTGGAAGTGACTGTGAGCCTAGAGAAAATCAAGTGGATGTGTGGCCTGTTTCCATGGAGCAATTAGCTGGATAACTCTCCAATCTCTTCTAGGCTTTGTAGAGGCGTAGGCTCAGCTAGCGAGAGACCAGTCTCTCAGTCAACGAGGCTGGCCACAAGGATCATGAAGACAGCAGTACCATTGACTCAGCAATTTCACTGCTGGGAAGTCATCCCAAGGAGATATTAAAGAAAAGGCCACATGTATAAAGATGATCACTGTGGCATTACTCAAAATAGCCCCAAACTGGGAAACACCCAGTTAGCTAGCAATAGGGGAAGGGAATTACAGAATTGTCAACTGGATGGACTATTACATTCCCACTAAAATGAGCCTGTGAAGGCTATGTGAGAACACAGAAATGACACTGATGATAAAATGTTAACAGAAGGAAAATAGCTCAGCACATATCAGTTCCTTTTTTTTTTTTCTTCCTACAAAAGGTATGACAAAGAACTGCAGGGGAACCTGAAAAAATGAAAAGAGTGGTGCTGGGACAGTGATATTAAGAGTAACTCGCTCCCTTACTCATTTAGTCAATAATTATTGAGTGTTTACTATGGGCTGAGTCCGATGCTGGATGCAGGGGATGGCACAGTGAATGAAAATGCATTTTCTGGCCAGGTACAACGGCTCATGCCTATAACCCCAGTACTCTAGGAAGAGTGAGAGTCTGTCTCAAGAAAATAAAATAAAATGTATTTTCTGCTTTCCACCCAAAGCTTCAAATTTAGTGAGATACTTTGGCCCTAAATGTCTTTCAAAGCTGTCATAGCATCATCTTTCAAAAAAAAAAAAATAGTTGGCGAGAGAAATAAGTAAGGAAAGGTACTCCTTTCCTTTGGGACAATGTATTTCATCTCAGGTATCAAGACCACCTCCGACTGGATTACATACATGCTAGAAAAAAAGCTCAATGTAAATGTGGTTGCGACATTTGGGCTTATAATGTCTTGGTTTCCTTTGTAGCAAAAACATTTTTTAAAAATCCATGTTGAAAAAGGGGGGGAAAGTTAGGACTTGTTACTAATCTCGTGGCTGAATAATTAAGTGTGCCTAATTCTGAAAGTTGCAAGCTAAATTATGCAGTGCCAAAAGTGACAGCTCTTATACCTACACCATCCCGTCTCCAGTGGCATGATTTTAGCTTTATAGCTAAAAAACACTGCCAGAAAACCTAATAAAAGGAAGCAAAAATATTTCTGTTTATATCAAGATGCCATTTGAGAAAGACTTTCAAATATGTTCTTTCCTATGTGTAAATCTGACAGCAGATGCAAAATGAAAACTCCAGTGGAGAGTTTCCTTTTAATTTTTTCAAAGTAAACCAGTAAAATATCCGTTAGGATATGAAATGATGGGTTAATACTCTTTGAATGGTTTTGAATATCTCTGAGCTAGAGTATTGCCTCTAGAAACATTATTTAGTACTAAAAGACCACAAGCCACCACCTTTATCTTTAGGAGTTCATGTCACCACAGGAGATGTAGATAGTGGCGTGCAAAGGCCACACATGCATCTATGCTGAGTTATGCTTGTCTTGGATGTTTGTTAAATGGAGGGGTGAATATACAGATGCATTCACGTTAAAACTTGATTTCAACCCCTAGTAACTATGTCACATAGCATAAATGAGAAAAATAATAATTGCCTTGGATTTCAGTTCAGTGTAAGCAATCAGTATGAATAATTTAGACCACAAAGTGGATTTTTATTTTGCTCGAACTATTCTTATTGAATTTTTTTTTTTTTAGAGACAGAGTCTCATTATGTCGTCCTCGGTGGAGTGCCATAGTGTTATAGCTCACAGCAACCTCAAACGCTTGGGCTTAAACAATTCTCTTGCCTCAGCCTCCTGAGTAGCTGGGACTACAGGCACTGTTCACAATGTCTGGCTATTTTTTGGTTGCAGTTGTTATTGTTGTTTAGCAGGCCCAGGCCTGGCTCGAACCCGCCAGCTTCAGAGTATGTAGCTGGCGTCCTACTCACTGAGCTATGGGAGTGGAACCTCTTATTGACTTTCTATACAGCCTTAACTATTGCTGAATAATCACAGCAAAACTTTCCCATGGGATCTGTGCTGTGTGGACACATATGTGTCTATACAATAGCAAACTGCCCAGCTCTGGATATGGGGTCCTATTCAAACCAAATGTGAGGATAAATATTCTATCTCATCTAAACTGGATCACACACAGCTATACCTGAATCTTTCTTTATGTCTTCCACTGACTGAAGGCCTGTTTTTGCCCCTTCTTCTCCTCCTCTATACACATACGATCTTTAAGAGTGTGTGTAAGTGCACATGGGAGTGTGCACACAAACAAAAGTGCAAAAAAAGGTAAAATGTAAGTGGCTTCTGTCCTTGGACCAGAGTTTACAAGAATGTCTCCTTTCTAATTCCTCTGTCTCTGACCTTCTTTATACTCACTCTTGTCTGCACAGCTGTCTAAGACCTGCCAGATGCTTCTAACCTGTCTGACCTATAAGATGTGTCTTATTCTTCAAGTTTTCCCTGGGCATAATGAATTGAGAGCCTGATCATCAAACCACCCTGCCCTGGTGTCAGAAAATACACACACACACACACACACACACACACACACACACACACACACTTATTCAGATGGACAGACAGACACACAGCATTTGTTAAACTTTTCAGTCTCAGACAAGAATGTTCCCACCAATTATATGCATGAAATTGGGGGAACATACACTACATATTTGGTTTCTGGACTTAACTGAATCCCTCATTATCTATGCAACCTTAGACAAGCCCCTTAACACTGTGTCATATGGGATTACACCAAAGGTCATGCTTGTCTTGGATGTTTGTTAAATGGAGAGGTGAATGTACAGCCTTCTTGTTCTATGTATCTTTAGTGAGACTGGCCAAGATATGCTGCTCATAAATACTGTAATCCAGCTGCTCATGTGAGAATATGTTTTAACCAGGCTGGGTGCAGTGGCTCATGCCTGTAATCCTCACACTCCAGGAGGCCGAGGTGGGTGGATTGCTTGAGCTTAAGAATTTGACACCAGGCTGAGCAAGAGCAACTAGCCAGGCGGGGAGATGCAGGCCTATAGCCCCAGCTACTCAGGAGGCTGAGGCAAAGAGATCTCTTGAGTCCAAGACTTTGAGGTTGCTGTGAGGTATGATGCCATGGCACTTTAAAAGGGTAACAGAGTGAGACTCTGTGAGACAGAGAGAATATGCTTTAACCTTTGCCATGTAGAATAAGCTTTAACCTTTTAAAATATAGCACTGGGCCTCATACACACAGTACATCATATTTATGGAATGAATGAAGGGTTTTTTCTATACTAAAGTCTCGATGAATCATTTAGCTGGGTCTACACAACACAGACACACACACACACACACACACAAATGTCCTGTTGGATTCAGCAGTATAAATAGCTGAACCAAATCATTTTAGTTCCCTGAATTCCACACTGTGATATTCACTCATCAAATAAAATCAAGTCAAGTATATGCTAAATTTCCTCTTCAATGGATAAGGTGGCAGATAAAAAATACTGACTGCCCATTTTGGATTGAGCTCAGGCTTCTTGAGCTGTTGAATCCATAAAAGCATCAGTAATAATGATAATTATCTCTAAAGACTCAGGGAATTAAAGGGAAAGAAACCATGTAAACAGAAGAAAAACAGACCTATTTAGGTCTTTCCCTAAATCTCGTCCAAGTGTGTTTTTCAAAGAGAAGGCTGAAAGGCCAATCACACTACTTGGGGATTCAGCAGAACTTATCTGACTGACAGAAGTGACCAATTTGAACCACTGCTGCAGAATGCCCCAGCAGGTGAATTACCAGCAGAGGCCCTGCTACTTGTGTGGCTGTTTTGGTATCTCTGTTGAGGGCTAGACCCTGAGTTGTCCACAGGCTGGCTCAAATGTTTCCCTGCAGATTTTGGAAGCAACACGCTGGGTCATTCGTAACACAGCCACATGCTTCCATGTAGCCTTCCTAAATGGCTTGCCTACAACAGAAAACAAAAATCAAGAAAGAGAATATAGTTTCTTTCTGCTTGACTAAAGAGCCAATCCTACCAATAGATGAAAGGCTGGGGAATAGAACAATTTCCCAACATGCAAATGTGATTTTGTGCAAAGAACTGAGAGAGAAACTTTAGAAGCTGTGTCTGACCTCAGAATCTCTGTGTCCAAAGTGACAGTGAACGAAAGATTTATGGAGCTCATCAGAGAGGCACAGAGAATGCAGGTCAGTGGAATGGGGTCCTATTTGGACGGACTCAAGGCCCAGTGGGGCAGAGGACACTGCCAACAGCTTCCTCTTTAGCCACTGGGTTCCATTAGGAAGTCAAAGCATGACACTGGGGAAAAAAATGTTGTGACCACCCAATATGTGCACAGGTGCTAATATGAGGAAGAAAGCAAAAGGGTGTGTTTACAAAAGCAAGAGTTCAAGTCAATAAGGAGCCTCGAACACATGATGTCATCCTCTAGGACTAAGCAAAATCCTTAGTACTTTTAAGGCACTTAAAAAAAAAACTCTAGTTGCTATAGCAACTTGATGCAGCTCTTAAAAGGGGATGTTTGAGGGGGTCATTTTATATCTTCTATCACCATAACAACATGATATAGCTTTTAAAAGGTATTTTTATCCAATTTGTGTGTGCCTTGGAGTTGGGCCATATTTGCCTTTTCTATTTAAAATAATCAGATCAAGCATGACACATGAAAAATCATTGAAGGCAAGGAAGTCCTTTCATAGACTGTACACACACACTCAGAGAGACATCTCTGGCTGCTCATATGCAGCATAGGGATGCAGCCTCTCCCTGCCTCAGACAGCCATCTGTGGTGGCCTATACTGGTCAGTTATAGTCCATGCCCCTGCCTCTGAGCTGGCATACCAAACCACTCCAGAACCCACCCACGGAAGGCGTGTCTATGACATCCCTCACTTCTCAGTCCAGAAAATCCAGCCCCCTCCTCCAAAACTGCACTGCCAGGGACAGTGCCGGGGATAACTAGAGGTGACCAGCCAAGTGCCTTCTCTCACCCCGGGACTAGAAGCAGGAGTGGGGGACACACAGTGTCTTGCCAAAGTGAGAACCTTGTATTTCTTCTGCACTCTACACAGGTGAGTAATAGGGATGTGGAGGGGTGGTGCGGTGTGACACTCAGGGCTCAGGGAAAGGGCAGCACGGGAGAGTGAGTGAGAGGAGAGGAAGAAAGAGGAGCAAAGTGGTGAGGTGAACAGCAGTGGTGACTCCAGAATTTCTCCATGAGAGCTCAGAGGCAGCAATCTGGCTGTGGCGGGGAGGGAGGGTGAAGGATGATTTACACAGTAGTTTTGGTCAAATTGAGAAAACATGAGCCGTTTATGCCAAAAATAGGGAAAAGAGATAATGGAAAGTATATGGAAACTGTCCCTGCTCACAGCTATCCCTTGGTGCCACTACAGATTGGAAAAAATGGCGAGGGAACAAAGAAAGAGGTCAAGATATTGGAGATGCGGCTGGGAGTGAGGGCTTACCAAAGGGGGTGGTGGTGGTGGTGGTACGGAAGTCCTGGACTCCCAGCTAATAGGCCTTACTTTGGAGGAGGGCAGTGTAGATTGTAGGCGAAGCGGGTAGGAAGGAAATCGAGGGAAAATGATTCTGGGGCAAGTGGTCGTCCTCCCCAGAGTGAAAAGGTTAGAGGCCGCTGAGGGAAAACCGCAGGGCAAAAAAGAAAGAAGGCAGAGGGAAAGAAGAGGAAATAAACACGCTGAGAGTGGAGGGGGAAAGGCTTTCCAAATCGTCTGGATGAGGAAACTGAGGCCCGGGGTATAGAGTAGCCAAGAAGAGGAAAAAGAAAAAAAAAACAAAAACAGCAGCCCTTGACACATATCATCACATTTTCACCTCTTTTACACGTAGAAGAGAAAACTGAGGCGCACAGAGGTGAGGTCATGCAGCCTGCAAGAACTGCCGGAGCGCAGGCAGCCCCGGGCTCCCCTGCGCCTGGGTAGGGTTCTTCCATCCGGCTACACAGGCGACTCACCGCTGTGTGAACGCCGGAGCTGGGCTTTCCTCCTGAGCCCAAACCAGGAAAGACAGAGGAAGCAGTAGGAGGGCGACGGTCGGGGCAGAGGGGACAGGGACAGACGGAAGTCAGCAAAGGTACATTAGAAGGGAAGGGAAGAGCCGAGGGGCGGGCCGGCTGTTGGTGAGAGGCGCGGAGAGGAAAGACGCGTGCGGGACGCGCCGCTCACCTATGGTTGAGACCACGGTGCCCACGAAGTAGAAGGCGCCCGGGAAGTCCCAGCGCGGGCGCAGCGCGTCGGCACGGACGCCGGCCGCCAGCGCAGCCTCGTAGTGCCGGAGGAAGGCGCGCAGCTCCGGCTCGGCCACGCCGTGCGCCGCGCTGAAGTTGCGCAGCGTGGCTCCCCAGCGCGCCCGCGCCTCCGCCTCGCCCGGGCTCTCGAGCGCGGAGAAGACTGTGGCACCCGCCACCAGATAGAGGCCGATGAGCGCCGCCAGCAGCACGAAGCGGCCGGTGTCCTCGTTGAGGTGCGAGCGGCGGCAGCAGCAGCAACAGCAGGAGGGGCGCGGCAGGCGGCGGCGGCAGCGGCGGGGAGGGGGCCGGGGGCTGCGGGAGGACATGGTCCGGAGCTCAGCCCCGGGGCCGAGGAGGCGCTCGGGGCCCGGGCCGCGACATCCCCCCCGCGGGAGCAGGAGCGTGAGGATGGTGGCCAGGAGTCGGGGGCCGCCGTGGAGCCCCTCGCCGTCTCTCCCAGAACCCGGACGGAGGGCGCCTCCGCCTCCTCCCCAGCGCTCAGGCCACGCACGAGTCCAGCGGCCCAGCGGGCGCCAGGGCTGGGGCGCTCCTCTGCGCGCCCCGACGCCTCGCCGGCTCCCGCGGCTTCTTACCCGTCGCCCTCGGGCGCGGGGCTCCGCAGCTAGGCCCCTGCCGCCCTGTGGCTGGCGTCCGCGGGGCCCCGGGCCTCATACTCCTTTCCAAACAGGCCGCGGGCTGCGGGCGGGGCGGGCCGTGGAGCCCGGGCGCCTAGGACAGGGACGCGGCAGCAGGGTGCGGAGACAGCCTCCGGAGGCGTCCCATGAGGCGTTCAGGGCTCAGCAGTTCCTAGGTGCGGGCTGTGGGGACAGTCCTGCTCTCGCCCCCAAGGGCTGAGCTGTCGGCGTCGGCTTCGGAGCCTCAGAGCCGAGCCCAGTCCGGGGAAGCGCTCCCTTCCCAGCTCCAGCCGAAGAGTCGCTCGGCACCGAGAGGCGGAGTCACTGGCGCCCGGGGCGGAGTGTTGGGGAGGGGTGAGTAAGGAATGGAGCGAGGGGGTGGAGAGTTGGGCTGCTGCGACGCCTCCCAGTGGTTCTGGTGGCACTGATGCGGGGCACCGGCTCAGGTTGTCCGACTGCGGTGCGGCTACTACCCCGCCAGGGAACCGCGTCCTTCTCTGCGCCTCGCCTGCGGAATCCCTCTCTATCTCAAGCTGCGGTGAAACTTTGCTCAACTTGATGGCGCTCTGAGCTCTCAAGGGCTGGGGGCCGCACGACGCGAATCCCCGGCACTGGTTCTCAATCTCTAACTGAAGTTTAAGTTCCCTTCGCTCACTCTTTTGTCCTGGATCCAGCTGCAGCGCCAGGACTCAGAGGGTTCCTTTGGGGAAATGATACTGCTTGGGAAGTGGAGAGAGGTGGCTACTAGGCTCGAAGCGACCCGGGGACGCGGGCGTTTGCTCCCCCTCGCGACCGAGCGGGCGGCCGGCGTCAGCACCGCGGACAGCGCATCGGTGCCGCAGCCGCTGGGCTGGTGGCATCGGGCCTGCGGGGGAGGAAGGCACCCGGCGAGACCGCTCTACCCATTCCGCCGTGCTCCCCAAACCTTCCCTGTTTCATTTTCCTACCTCCCGGGTGCCCCTCCCCAGCCCGAGGCAGGTGCAATCGCTGGAGGAGGGTGCTGACAGGGCGGAGACGCTGCGGAATGGGGGTGGGGGGGAGTCAAAAGCGAAGGGGGAAACGAAGTGCCATCAGAGGAGAAGGCTCCTGGGGCCGGAGGGCTGTCGGACCTTCTCTCCGTACCCCAACTCACTGACTCCTCCTGTCCCGGGGTAGGGGACATTGGTTAAGACACTGGCTTCGGTAGAGGGCAAAGGAATAGAAGAGGTGTAGGGAAGCTCACTGGTTGCTGCCTCCACTCCCCGGCGGCAGGAAAAGCTGCCAAGGGCCCTTATCTGCTGGACACAAGGCTGCTTTGCTCGGGCTACAAAATTCTGTGGCGAAGAAACCTCGGTACAGCCAGAAAGCCATCTTTTGAGGGCGGACAGCTCTTTGTCTGTCCTCCTCGCTTCTACGGGTTGTGGGTAGGAGGACCTTGATGATAAGCACATTATATAGATGGCAACAAATAAAGATAATCATAGTAATTGTGCTTAGATATCCCAGGTGGGTGAACTGTAGCAATGCAGAGTGCCCATCCCATCCCCAATCAGTGTTCTCTGGACTCCAGAAGTAGGAAGCACTCCTAACTAAGGTTAACCCAAAGCGGGTCTGAGTCAGGGTGCTCCAAGTCGTTCCCTCCACCAGTCTGAGCATTTCACCACTTTGAAACCAGCGTCCTCTGACCCCAGCCTGACACAGACTGAGGGGTGGGCTGGGGGCAGGAGAGCTGCAGAAAGCTGAAAAGCATCTGACTTGGGACTTTGATTTGCCCAAACAAGGGTGTGTTGGAGGCTTAGGGCTTTCCGGAGATGCTGCTGCAGTTTATAGATAGATCCAACTGTACTCCCCTGTGTGTTAGGTCGGGGACAGAAGAGGAGAGACGCTACCACCACCGCAGTCAGAGCTAGGCTTTCTACCACTGGGTGGCAGATGGCTAATTTTACAGAGTTCTTAGAATGGGGTAGAGGAGGCTGTGTGTGAGGGAGAGTATCTTATCCACTCAGAAAGCTGAGCCTTCTTCTTTTATAGAGCACAGTGGGAGGCTTACACAAATTATTGTCATTACAGACAATTATTGTCAAAATGAAGTCAACTCCTCTTTCTCTAAGTTTTTGCCTCCCCTGGACTCTCTACAGAGAGGCTTTCTTCCCCCAACTTACAAGCTTCTGCAGGCATTGAGGACCTCTGGGGCTGGATTCCACCTGGCTGGTCAGCTCTGACAAAAGCCTTGAGAATTGACATTCCAGAAGTTGGCCCTGAAGACTCCAGATGCAGCTGAAGGGCATGACCAGGTCTCTCAGAGGCTGTCTTTGCCCAGACTTCCCAAGCAGGGACAGGGTGCTTTGCTGCAATGTTCTGTGCCTCTGGGACTAGCTCCTTGTACAGTTGGCAGAGAGCCTGCCTTGTCCTCCAACTTGTTATTCTAGCCTGATTAGCAGCAAATCTCTGGCATCAGTCTTGACTCTGATGACCTAATCAATTTATGTAATAGGGAAATGATGACTTCCTTGCATATAGGCATGCGTCCTTTAGGGAACCAGCCCCAAGATGAATGCAGCTTTTGCCCACTGAATCAATATTTAAGTTAGCAATTTCCAGCTGGCTATGCTCCAAGCCTTTACCTCAGCTCTGAATTGCTGCAACAGCCTCCTAAGGGTGAGGGTACGTTATGTCAGATGTCTCCCTGCTTAGGTCCGTCCTACCTGCACCTGCCAGTCATTGCTGTGATCATACCTAGCTGATCTGATCACATGACTGACATCGCTAAACCAGTCTCCAGAGGCTCCCCCAAAGCTATAAAAATTTAGTCTTTAACCCACTGAGGTTGCCATTCAAAGCCCTTGATGATGTGATCCCAAGTAAATTATTTCAGCCTCATTTTCTACTACCTTTTACTTATCCCCCAAGTACTCCATACTTAATCCAGTCACCAGGCTTTTGCTTGTGCTGTGAACCCTAATGGAATGCCATCTTCTCAGGTGTTCATGGTGGCTCAAGCCTGTAATGATAGCACTCTGGGAGGGTGAAGCTGGTGGATTGCTTGAGCCCAGCCTGACCAAGAGCAAGACCCTTTGTCTACTAAAAGTAGAAAAAGTTAGCTAGACCTTGTGGCAAGTGCCTGTAGTTCCAGCTACTTGGGAAGCTGAGGCAAGAGGATGACTTGAGCCCAAGAGTTTGAGCCTAAGAGTTTGAGGTTGCTGTGAGCTGTGATGACAGCATGGTACTTAACCCCAAGGTGACAGAATGAGACTGTCTTAAAAAAAAAAAAAAAAGGGAGGGTGGCGCCTGTGGCTCAGTCAGTAAGGCGCCGGCCCCATATACCGAGGGTGGCGGGTTCAAACCTGGCCCCGGCCAAAAAATAGATGGGCGTTGTGGCAGGTGCCTGTAGTCCCAGGTACTCGGGAGGCTGAGGCAAGAGAATCGCTTAAGCCCAGGAGTTGGAGGTTGCTGTGAGCTGTGTGAGGCCACGGCAGTCTACTGAGGGCCATAAAGTGAGACTCTGTCTCTACAAAAAAAAAAAAAAAAAAGGGAATGCCATTCTTTTTTCTTCTCTCCAGCTCTTTAAAAAGAAACAAGCTCAACTCAGGTTTGAATTTTTTTCTGGAAGAAAACTTTTCTTTTGTACGATGTTTTCATTGAGTCACTTTGATGCCATCATTATAACCCCATGATTATTGAACCTGCCATGAACTCAAGAATTTCAGAGAAGACACCTGAACAGGTACAGCCTCTCTCTGACTTTCTCTGTTTCTATCTCTCTCTGTGTGTCTTTCCATTTTTTATAAAAGAAAACACACACACAAAAGAAAACACAATGCAGGAGTGTTAGCTGGGAAAATTAGGAAAAGACAAATGGAATCAATTGGTAACTCCACTCCTAGCTATATACTCAAGATAAAAATATACATTCACAAAAATTTGTACATGGATATTCATAGCAGCATATTCATAATAGCCAAAAAGTGGAATGGACCCATATGTCCATCACCTGGTAAATGAATAAATAAAATATAGCATATCCACACAATGAAATATTTAGCAATAAAGAGGAATGAAATATTAATATATGCTATGTGCAAGAATCTGAAAACATACTAAGTGAAAGAAGCCAGTCACAAAAGACCACATACTCTATGATTTCATTTGTATGAAGTGTCCTGAAAAGGCAAATCCATAAAGAAAGTGCAACTTAGTTGTTGCTTCAGCTAGGTGTCCAGGGAGAATGGGAAAGACTGCTAATGGGTATGGGGTTTCTTTTGGGACTGATAAAAATTTCTAAAGTTGATTGTGATAATGATGGCACATATCCGAGTATACTAAAAACATTAATTGTACCTCTTAAATGGATGAATTACATGATATGTAAATTATATTTAAATAAAGCCATTAAAAATGAATACAATGCAACTTATTGAATAAATCTTCATTGAAAAATGGAATTAGTGGCTTGGCGCCTGTAGCTCAATGAGTAAGGCACTGGCCTTGTACACTGAGGGGAGGGTTCAAGCCAGGCCTGGGCTTAGTAAACAACAATGACAACTGCAACCAAAAAATAGCTGGGCGTTGTGGTGGGCACCTGTAGTCCCAGTTACTTGGGAAGCTGAGGCAAGAGAATCGCTTAAGCTCAAGAGTTAGAGGTTGCTGTGAGCTGTGACGCTACAGTACTCTACCAAGGGCGACATAGTATGACTCTGTCTCAAAAAAAATAACAGGAATTAGAATAGAATTTACCCCAAGGAAAATAATTTCTGTTAAAAAATTTTACAGAATTTTACCGGTGGTTCGTGCCTGTAATCCTACCACTTTAGGAGGCTGAGCAGAAAGACTGCTTGAAGCCAGGATTTTGAGACCAGCCTGAGCCACAGTGGACCCTGTTTCTTAAAAAAATAGAAAAATTAGCCCGATGTGGTGTGAGCCTATAGTCCCAGCTACTCAGTAGGCTGAAGCAGGGGGATCACTTGAGCCCAGGAATTTGAGGTTGCAGTGAGCTATGATAATACCACTGCACTCTAGTCTTAAGTGTCTCTTAAGAAAAAAAAAGATAAAAATTTTAAAAATTGTTTAGACAAATCAAAGACAGTCATTTTTTTTGTGTGTGTGTGTGTGTGTGGTTTTTGGCTGGGACTAGGTTTGAACCCACCACCTCCGGCATATGGGACCGGCACCCTACTCCTTGAGCCACAGGCGCCACCCCATCTTTTTTTTTTTTTTTTTTTTAAGATGGAAAAATTGGAAACAGTTTAGTTGTGCTATAGAGAAAATTATGGAACTAAATTTGGATAACAAGTTTCCCGTGGAAAATACTTTCTCTTAAAAAATACTCTGTGATGGTCAAAATTTGGTGAAAAATTCTGTATCCCAAAGAGCAGATGCAAAATGTCTCGGGTGTTTCCAAACTTCTTTGACCTCCCGATCTCAGAACTCCTCTAATACTCATTGTCTGCATTACTCATTGGCAATTAGCTATGTAACAGGAGTTTTTGTTTGTTTTTTGAGACAGAGCCTCAAGCTGTCGCCCTGGGTAGAGTGTTGTGGCATCACAGCTCACAGCAACCTTAAACTCCTGGGCTTAAGGGATGCTCTTGCCTCAGCCTCCTGAGTGGCTGGGACTACAGGCCACAATGCCCAGCTATTTTCGGTTGTAGTTGTCATTGTTTGGCAGGCGCAGGCCAGATTCGAACCCATCAGCTCTGGTGTATGTGGTTAGTGCCTTAGCCACTTGAGCTACAGGTGCCACCTGTGGGATTTTTTTTTTTTTTTTAATCTTGAGAAGCTGATTATCTGTAGCCTGTAAAGAGTCACTGTTGCCTTTTAGTTGTGTAGATGCAGCAACCCTTCTTACCCTATTCTCCTGGAATTGGGGTTTCTTTTCATCTTTTATGTTTTAAGCGATTGGGTAAATGTTTTCTCACGCCATGTTTTACAGAGCTGGTGGCTGGAGAGGAAGGAACTGATTTTACCCAGGACTTTCTAAGATGGAAGAGAAAGACATCTGATCTTTGAATTTGAAGTCAAGGAGTCTTTTTTTTTTTTTTTTTTTTGGTTGCAGTTCAGGCGGGGCCGGGTTTGAACCTGCCACCCTCGGTATATGGGGCTGGTGCCTTACCGACTGAGCCACAGGCGCCGCCTGAAGTCAAGGAGTCTTGTTGAAAAAATGGGGGAGGGTGTCTGGCTGTAGCACAGGAACTGGGAGCAAGGCCTCTTGAAATGAAATTATTCTGAGGGAGAAGGAGTCTCCCTGGAGGCTCAGGCTCAAGCTCAGACAAGGGTTTAAGCACTTTGATGTCACAGGGTGTAAGTGATGTTGGATGCCTTGTAGGTTAATCTCCCTGGTATTGTGTGAGATTTTAAAGACAAGGATTTAGCCTGAACTTGTGACCTAAAAAGAAAGCAACTTTGGTGCCCAAAGTGCTGTCTCATGATAAAGTGCATCCAAGTGGTGATAGACAAGGAATACCACAAATGGTATAACAGCTCTCACAATAGCACTTGTAATAGCACTTATACTATCTTGCTCTTTTGTCTTCCAACTGGCATTTAGAAGAGGTAGACCTTTTGGTTAAAAAAAAACTTATGGGAATTAAGCCACTATTTCCTTACTGATCTTGTAACTAGATGTTCTATCCATTACTGAAAGTGAGTTATCGAAGTATTTTACTATTATTGTAAAACTATCTAGTTCTCCCTACAACTCTATCAATGTTTGTGTCACATATGTATCTACTTTAGGGCTCTGTTGTTTGGTGCATATATGTTTATAATTGTTATAGCTTCTTGGTGGACTTAACCTTGCACAGATAGTATTATGATGGTTTGACTTATGATTTTTTTCTTTATTATGGTGTGAAACCTTCACAATTTTGACTTAATTTATAATATTCCATAAATTATACAAGATATTCTATACTTTATTACAAAATAGGCTTTTTGTTAGATGATTTTGCCCAACTGCAGCCTAATGTAAGTGTTCTGAACATGTTTAAGGTAGGCTTGGCTAAACTATGATGTTTGGTAGGTTAGGTGTATTGAGTACACTTTTTGACTTATAATATGTTTATCTTCAATGGGTTTATCAGAACATAGCTCCATCGTAAGTTGAGGAGCATCTGTATATAATGCCATTTTTTGTCTCTTGTAACAGTTTTTGATTTAAAATCTATTTTGTTTGGTATTAGCATAGCCTCAGCTCTCTTTTGGTTACTGTTTGCATGGAATACCTTTTTCAATTCTTTCATTTTAAACTTATTTGTGTCTTTATACCTTAAGTAAGTCTCTTATAGATGAGAGCACAAAGGTGGGTTGTAGGTGCCTGTGTCTTATGACTCCATGTTAAAAGTTACTATAATTTTCCAGTGGTCTGGGTCTATATTTCTGAATAATCAATGAACAGGTATTTATCGAGAATCTACAAAGCAGTGTACTACGAAGCTGTGTGTGTCATGAGCCCTGTTCTCCCTGCAATAGCTTAGAGTTTGTTGGGGAGACAAGATCCACATGGATGAAGCAACAAGGACAAAGACACAGAAGACGCAGTTAGGAGATGACTGTGTGGTGCTGATCATGGGAGGTCAGAGAAGGGAGTCTGTAGTGAGGCTGCACAAGCCTGAGGAAGCTTTGGATGGCAAGCAGAATCTAGGCTGGGCCTGAAGGCTGGGTAATGTTAGGATAGACTAGAAGAGAGATAACACCCCAACCAGGAGACTTGATCTGGGTGTAAGCATGGCCTCCAAATTATGTAGCCTGGGTGAAGGAGTGAGACTCTGTTTTGAATTAAAAAAAAAAAAATTTGAAATAGATATTTTAAAATCACTTCTTAAAAAAAAAAAAATCACTTACTTAGTATTAGAAGAGAATACTCCAGGGAGACATTTAGACAAAGAAATCACAGTGTTCTAGATGAGAGGATTAGGAAATAAGGAGTGGTCCCCAAGGCTTTAGGGCTTCTCTTTGCCTTTGGATTGTGGTCTTCATTTCCAAACTCCTTACAAACAGGTCATGATCAGCCCTTTATTAATCTTCAAATATATGATGACATAAAGATAACATAGTGCATTGTTCACAAAGACAGATGTAGTCCAGGGAAGTTTTGACACTGCAGCCCCTAACTCTGCACCCAATATCTTCCTCATTTATCCTGCTTTTCCTCTGCAGACATAACTTGTGCTTCTCAGTATGGCAATGTTTGTGGGGAAACTGAAAGTTTACCATAAAGTTGGTTTCATCAGACCCAAGTTCATATATATTAGATATCTAACTCTCACTTTAGAAGGTAAAAAAAAAAAAAAAATGTGCCTTTGGGTTTTATGAGGTGCATACCCTAAAGTTGTTAGTGCATACACTAAAGTTGTATTGAGAGTCTGTAAAACTAACCAGTAAGGGTATGGATTATGAGAGAGAGATTCTTGTCTCTTTTCTCAACCACACTTACTGTCAGCTCACTACAGTTCCTTGAATATGTGCTTTTCTTTTCTTTTTTTAAAATTTGAAAGAGTCTCACTCTGTCATCCAGGCTGGAATGCAGTGATATCATCACAACTCATTGCAACCTCAGACTACTGGGCTCCAGTGATCCTCCTGCCTCAGTTCCTGAGTAGCTGGCACAATAGGTGCACTATAGGTGCACTACCATGTGCAGCTAATTTTTTGTTTGTATGTTTTTGTAGAGATAGAGTTTCCTTATGTTGCTCACCTTGTTTTTGAACACCTGGCCTCAACTAATCCTCCTGCCCTAGCCTCCCACAATGCTAGGATTATAGGTGTGAGCCATTTTTTTACTATTTTATTTTTATTTATTTATTTTTAATATTTTAAAGTCTGGTCCAGATTTTTTTCTGTAGATAAAGCCTTATATTATTTTGTCTCAAATGGATTTTGATGCAACTTTTTAAGACCAATAAGTAATGCATATTTAAGTTTTGATATAACTTTCAAAGACTCTATAAAGTAATGCATAATTAACCAAGAATAATTGGAAATTCAGAAGAGCAAAAAATACAAAAATAAAAATTATCCCAAATTCTGTTTTATTATCAAGAGAGAATTACTGTTATCCATCATTTTAATGACTCCCCTGCCAGTTGGCTGGCTCTATCTATCTATCTATCTACATTTAATTTTATTAAAATTATAGGATGTTTTACATACTGCTTTAAACTTACTTTTTAAATTTAACATCATATATAATTCAAAGTAGATATGTGCCAAACACTGTTCAAGTTACCCAGGATTCAGCAATAAACATAGAGCTTACTTTATTTTCATGTTTATAAATATATATAAGGTATTACTTACTGGCATAGTGTTCTTCAGAATAAAGTTTTCGCTGAATTTCACATTGACAGGTATTACTAGATTTTTTATGTTTCCTCCTCTGCCCTCTCCTCTGTCTTTTATTGATCACTGTTTGTTTTTCCATTAAAGTGTCAGTAAATGTTTGGGTTTGGCTTCTCAGTGAGACTGCCGGTTCCCACCAAAATCTGTGTTTTACTCCCGCTTTTTTAGCAACAGATCACCTATTTTATTTGAGGTGTCAATGTGCTCTATTTAAAAACAAACAAACAACAAAACCCCCCCCAAAAAAAACCTAAATTCCAGCCTCTTTTGTAGTAAGGCGAGACTATTTTTAAGTTCTAAGGAAATATTATGTGGTACTTCAAGAAGTTGGCTTAAAGGAAGCTAATTCCATAGGGCGGGGGGGCCCTTTTGGCCTTTCACCATTTCTCTTTCCTCAGTCTTGGTTCCTAGAATGTGGATGTAATGGCTGGAGCTCCAGCTGCTATCTTGAACCATGAAGTGACTTTGAGGGTTGAAGCCATAGTGCAAAGGAGCAAGATGATGAAATGAGCTTGCATAACCGAGAAATGCCTATCTCTAGTCTCCTGTAATAGGACAGATTTAACCTTTATGCATTTGCCAGACTGTTGCCCAATGTCTTTTACTAACTGAGTGTTCTGAATATTCTAAAGTTTTTGCTTGAAATCATGGGAATTTAGATCTTCAACAGATCTGACTTTTTCATTTGCTTCAATTCCCCCCCTCCCCCATCTCCTTTCTTCTCCACTGGTCTCATCATGATTGACTTTCCTGTGGGATTTTTCCTCCAACGATTCCCCCGTATTCTCATTGCAGTTGAGAGAGATAAAATATCTGTAACTTTTCTAATCCCAAACCACCAGGCTGTCAGATCCAAGAGCAAAAACAAAGCAGGGGAGGAAGGCAATAGGAGAAAGCCGTTTTAAGATTGCCATAGCTAATATCTCATCGTTTGAATAAGTCAGGGATCTGAGGATTTTGAACTGATATTTTTAGAGAGTTAGAACTCTTGTTTTAGGCGGGCAACTTTTTTTTTTTTTTTTGAGACAGAGTCTCATTATGTCACTTTGGTAGAGTGCTATGGCATCACAGCTCACAGTAACCTCCAACTCTTCAGCTTAAGTGATGCTCTTGCCTCAGCCTCCCAAGTAGCTGGGACTACAGGCACCCACCACAGTGCCCAGCTATTTTTTGTTATTGTTGTTGCAATTATCATTGTTGTTTAGCTGGACTGGGCCAAGTTCAAACCTGCTAGCCTTAGTGTATGTGGCTGATGCCGTAACCACTGTGCTGAGCCTAGCTAGACAACTTTCAAAAAGGGGTGGTGAGGTCCAGAGGAGAAAGGAATGGAAGGCAGCATTAGAGAATGGACAGAGTTTATGAAAGCAATTGTTCTTATAACCACACCATTCTTCATTTATTAACTTGGCTGTGGGTGGTGAAACATGTGCAAAGACAAGAGATTTGTTCATTAGACATCAAATTAAAACTCCCATGCTGAGGGTGGATCACAGAACAGAACATCAGGCTTGACATAAAGAACTGAGGGGAAATGAGACTATTTTTTTTGCTAGTAGCCCAGAAATGAGCGTTGGGGAAATTGCCAGAGGGGTGTTGAGTGGGGGCTGGTGTTTGGAGAGGTAGGATTGGTAGAAGTAAATGTGAGGATGGGGCTGGGAGAAGAGTCTTGGGGACATCTTTTCAGGTATTATAACACATAAGTCTATGGGCTTCTGGGGGAAGGAACATTCCTTGTGGATAGAAGGTCTTCTCTAAATCTGAGCACATGAGCGTGGTTGGCCTACTTCCCTTCTCTCCATCCCTTCCTTTCTCCCTTCCTCGCTACTTCCTTCTTTCTGTAACAAATACAACAAATATTTCCAAACTTCTACTCTGTGCAAGACACTATGCTATTAAAGATACTAACTCATTGGGCGGTGCCTGTGGCTCAGTGAGTAGGGCGCTAGCCTCATATGCCGAGGGTGGTGGGTTCAAACCCAGCCCTGGCCAAACTGCAACAAAAAAATAGCCGGGCGTTGTGGCAGGCGCCTGTAGTCCCAGCTGCTCGGGAGGCTGAGGCAAGAGAATCGCATAAGCCCAAGAGTTAGAGGTTGCTGTGAGCCGTGTGACGTCATGGCACTCTACTGGAGGACAGTACAGTGAGACTCTGTCTCTACAAAAAAAAAAAAGATACTAACTCATTATAAATTGCCTTTGTTTTAACAACTGGGTAGGAGGAACAGTGGGAGTGCCATTCAAGGTATTTGGGCTAAGGCCCAAAGGGGCAGTCACCCAGCAGTACATTTGCAATCTTCATCAATCCAACAGTCTGCTGGACTTGAAATGGACCATATCCTACCTCTTTATGGTCCCTCTGGAACCGGATCTGAGTTCCCTCAGACTCTTGTGAATACACAAATCCTTCTGTTCAGCACATTCATTTTTCATCCACTTCCTCACTGGCAACCATTATAATTTAAATGGAAGTATTCACAATCACAGACCACATCTGAATTATAATCAAACACCAATTAGTAGTCTTGGATTGATGGGGTTTGTTTCTTTTGCTATTTGTCTTTTTCTTGCTCAAGTAGAAGCTGAAGAAGGAGAAGCTTCTTGACCTAGTACGTGTTATCTCTAACACATCCATCTGTCTACCTTGCTAGGGAGCTTGCACAGATAGCTGCAAAACAAAAACCAGCTAGGAGAAAAGGCATTATTAGGACTGCAGTTAGGCTGGGACAAAAATAACTTATTAATGCCCTTCACACACAACTTTGTGTATCTTGAAAACCCTGAGTTGGAGGTGGGAGTCTTTTGACGGGGAAAGA
This sequence comes from Nycticebus coucang, assembly GCF_027406575.1. Taxonomy (NCBI): domain Eukaryota; kingdom Metazoa; phylum Chordata; class Mammalia; order Primates; family Lorisidae; genus Nycticebus; species Nycticebus coucang. Next base: position 46,016,040 of record NC_069783.1, read on the forward strand.
AAGTTTCTGACCTGTCCTCACTAGTGAGTGGCCTGAGGGGGCAAGCTGGGCTCCTTTGACCTACTGGTCATTTCTGCTGGTCAAGGGAGAATGTGCTGGACGTTCTCTGGGTGTGGATTTTATTTGTCATTCTTATTTTTCCTGAGCAGAGCCCAGCCTCCCTGGAACCTCAGAAAGCACTAGAAGATACTGTGAGGACACCACTGTGGCCATTTCCGGAGACAATGACAAATATGAACTCCAATTCATGAAATTGTGTATGGCAACTCCACTTACGACAGTTGACTCAAGTCCTCAGCCCCGGGATACCTATGAGACATGCCACTGAGTATACATTATAATTCCCTACCTTTACCCCGAGATGACCCAAATACCCTTCTGACCAGAGAATTCTCAGCTGAGAAATTTGAGACCTGACTTTTTTAAAATTGGAAATGGGGAACCAGCTCTTCTATGAAAACTTTTGTAAATATTTTCCACCGGATTAAAAATAAACCCCCTATTCTTATTACACAAAGAGAATTTCAACCACATTGCAGACAAATGATGTATTTGTTGTAAGCTAATGTTGTGATAGCATGGACTATACTGCAAGCACTATTTTAGGTGCTTTAGATAGATTAACTCATTTAGTTAATCACAACAACCCTGTAAGTCGATTGCTGTTACTAAAAGCACATGGAGGGGAATATGATGGAGTCTGTCAAGGCAGACATGCCACAGCTGGTCTAGTTGGTTTAGGTCCTGCCTGTCCTTCACCCACTGTCTCCCCTTCTTCCTGCTTTGCAAACTTAGCTCCCACCCTAAAGATGCCTATCTTGAGTAGTGTAGGTGGATTGATTTCGGAGATTAACTTTTGAATTAGAATGTTGTAATTAGTCACTGAGTTATGCTGATTATTATGTGGAATAAGAGTTGGTGGGCTCCTTGCTTTGAACTTCTATGTTTAAAGCTGTAATTTTAGAAATGATAGAACAGAACAGTCTTAGAGACCTTACTCTCACCGTCCTTCAGAATCCCAGCCTTCTGACAAAAGTTTGGTGGACATATCCCTGGCTCTGCATCTTGGCTGACAGTGGCAGGCAGATGGACCTTCTTCATCCAGTAACATTACCATCATTTTGCATATGAGGAAATTGAGGCACAGAGAGATTTGTTAATTTGCCCAAGGCTACGCAACTAGCAAATGTCAGAGCTGGTGTTTGAACTTGGGCAGCCTGGCTCCAGGGTCTGTTCATCAATTGGCACCCCTGGGGCTGCAAGGTGAATGAGATAGGCAGTCATTGTGAACACTGGACCTGAGCTGGAGTTCCTGGTGGAGGGCACAGCACCTGGGAGTAAATGCACACTTAGTAGAATTTCACAGAGGGTAAGTTGTGACTGTAAAAAGCTTTCTGTTGTGCAGCTTGGGTTTTTTCCTCAGAGAGGAAACAATCCACATGGACCATCTTTATGTGTTTGTGAACTGGCCAGTTGGTCTAGATGAGGGTTCTGGGGCTTGTAGGGAAGGGGGTGCAGCTAAGCAGCACAGAGAGGCCAGATGGTTCCTCAGCCCTACCTCCTACAGAGCACTCTCTACACTTCCTTGCCTTCCTCCCCACAGCACACTGGATCCCTTCCACATTTAAATAGACCTCACATCACCTCCCTGTCCTCTAGAGAGAGGTGCCCTGTTTTATAAGCAAAGAGCTAGACAGAGATGATTAATTAAATTTTCAAGTAAGTAGGCAAGGGCTTCCTTAGTTCCCTGATGCCGGGATCAGCCCAAATCCTTTAAAAAGAGTGTTGGAGAGACTCAGCAGATGCTGAATACAAGCCGGATGCTTTTCCCATCTGGGCCCAGACAAAAGGGGCCTGGCACCCATAGTCTCCCAGCCTCACCCCTACTCCCACTCCTCACTTCCTGAGAAGCTGGGGTCAGTGGGACATGGGGACAGCCAAAGTCTTTCATCGAGAGCCAGGAACTGATGAGGATAGGGGTGGGATCCCTGAGCTGGGTCACTCCCGACTCTGAAAGCAGAGCCTTCTGGATGAGTGCCATCTGCTGGGCCTATCCCTTGGTCAGTCCATTACCCAGTTCATAATTGGCACCACAGAGGTCCTTGTGTATGTTGGAAGAGCCTTGGGCAGGGAGACCTCGGGTTGGGCACAAGGAGATCTTGGAAGGGGGACTTGGATCTGTCTGTGAGAGGAATGTTAGACCCTTACGAGGGAAGGGGCAGGTCTTTTCTCCCTCACCAGTTCTATTCTCCTGGTCCAAAATCTATTATTCATCATCAAAATACAATTCCAGAGTATCAGCTTGTCCTGGCATGGCAAAGGCTGTTAGAGAATTGGAGGGGACTCCATGAGGGGAAGGTCCACGTGGTTAGTGGGGCTGCTAAGGGTCTGATCATGTTTTCTCATCTGAAACAGGACCCATGATCTGTCCCACAGATGGCACTGGGATAGAAGACTAGAAACCAGAGAGGTGCCAGGGGAGCCAAGACCTGTAGTCAGGCCACATCCTCCTCGTGCCATATTCTTTGGCAATGTCTCAGCATGGGGAGGAGGGAGAAAGGAGAGCCACAGTTTCTAGAGTGGATGCTGGCTATTTCTGCCCACCCAGACTGCACTGCCTTTGGGGAGCATCTCCAATAGGTGCCTCCATAGGACCTTCCCCCCCAAACCAGAAGGACCATTCTCAGGTTTTAGAGTACAGATCCTATGATGCTCACTTCACCCACCTTCACCCCTGTTACAGCCTGGCCAATCAGTTCATTCCATCTGCCTGGCCTCTGGGACTGGCTCAGGCAAATGAGACTCAAACCAGGGACTTCTGATGGGTCCACTGGGGAAAGTGATGGTCTCATTCAATGGCGACCACCAGCTCTAGGGATAATGTCCAAGTGCAGGGTCCAGAAGCCAGCTTATGGCCAAGCCTGCAAAAGGGAAGCAGGACTGAGGGATGGAGGGAGAGAGACTGAGTTCTGATGAGATCCTTGGAATGCCTGGATTTGGGGGTTATGAAAGCCCATAAATTCCTTTTTTATTTTACAGTAATCATTTTTAAACAAACACATTTGTGACAGTTAGTACATTCACAATTGTGTGCAAATACCACCTCTAAATAGTTCCAAAACATTTTTATCACCCAGAATGAAACCCTGTGCTCATTAAGCAGTTACTCCCCTTTCTTCCTCACCTCAACCCTGGCAACCACCAATCTATTTTCTATTCCTGCATTTACCTATTCTGGCTATTTCATAGAAATGGAGTTATAAAATATACGGCTTTTTGTGGCTGACTTCTTTCACTTAGCGTAATGTTTAGAGGCTCATCCTTGTGGGAGCAGGTGTCAGTGTTTCATTTTCTTGTATGGCTCAATGTTACTCTCTGGTTTGGCTCAATGTTACTCTCTGGTATGGCTCAATGTTACTTTCTGGTATAGCTCAATGTTACTCTCTGGTATAGCTCAATGTTACTCTCTGGTATAGCTCAATGTTGCTCTCTGGTATGGCTCATTGTTACTCTCTGGTATGGCTCAATGTTACTCTCTGGTTTAGTTCAATGTTACTCTCTGGTATAGCTCAATGTTACTCTCTGGTTTGGCTCATTGTTACTCTCTGGTATAGCTCAATGTTACTCTCTGGTATAGCTCAATGTTGCTCTCTGGTATGGCTCAATGTTACTCTCTGATATAGCTCAATGTTGCTCCCTGGTATGGCTCAATGTTACTCTCTGGTTTGGCTCATTGTTACTCTCTGGTATAGCTCAATGTTACTCTCTGGTATGGCTCAATGTTACTCTCTGGTATAGCTCAATGTTGCTCTCTGGTATGGCTCACTGTTACTCTCTGGTATGGCTCAAAGTTAACTCTCAATGTTACACCACATTTTGTTTATTCATTCTTCTGCTGATGGACATTTGGATTGTTTCCACCTTTTGGCTATTGTGAATAGTGACACTATGAACATTCATATGCAAGTATTTGTTGAATGCCTATTTTAAATTCTTTTGGGAACATACCTAAGAGCAGAATTGCTGGATCACGTGGTTACTCTATTTTTAACATTTTGAAGACCTGACAGGCTCCTGAACACAAATTCCTTTTTTATTGTCTCATCTTACTAAAGATCTGCAATATGCCAAGACTGCACCCTCTACTGTCCTTAGGACCTCCAGCAGAATGTCCCTCACTAGTCTGGTGTCATTCCTGGGCTGGTGATGATGACAGTGAAATCCATAACCCAGGAGTGATCCCAGCCAAGAGTGATCCTTGCTCTAGGACAGCCCCTGTTTAGCTGCTGGGAGAGGCATGTCTGGCCAGTTTCTGTTGATCATTTTGTTTTTGCTTTCTGCCTGGGTAGTCTGCCCCAGAGCAGTGGTAAGAGGTCTCAGGCCGGTTTGGGCAGAATTTCAGGTAGGTTCAGGCTATGAAATGGTCTGGGTTTCTGTAGATCCAGGCCTTTGGGGCTTAGGTGGGCAAGGGCACAGCCACCCCCACCATCAAGTTCAGGAATGACAGTAAGGGGTACAATGGTCTGAATGTTTTGTGCCCCCTCCCCAATTCATGTGTTGAAATCATAACCCCCAAGGTGATGGTATTCAGAGCTGGTGTCTTTGGGAGTCAGTAGATTCCTAGGGGGGAGTCCTCCTGAATGGGATTAGTGCCCTTACAAAACAGACCCCAGAGAGCTGCTTCATGTCTTTCCCCATGTGAGCACACAGGGAAACAGTACCATCTGTGAGAAAGTGATCCAGATAGTCGACTATTCTAAGCAAATGTTTACTCTATTTGACAACATATGTAAATGTCCTTGGTATACTCAAAATTGCTCATAAACATATTTTGTATTTATAATATTTATAATAATAGAGTAAAATATTTTGTTACTATTGCTGTTATTATTACTGCCCAATTCTTATAATTCTAAGAGATACAAACAACTTCCAAATTGCAGTTTTGAGATGTTTCCACATGGGAAATCTAATGCTCTCAAACTGGCATTTCAAATACGTTAGAGGCCAATGCTTGGGAGCCCTCTCTGTGGGCGTAGGGGCAACCTGGGGTTGAGAAACCTTCCTTTGTGCCATAGACCCCTGCTTTTCAAAGGGCCAGCAAATTCCTTATTGAAGGATGAGTTTTGTGTGATTCTTGGGGCCCCAGCCCTTGATGTCCTCTCAAGGAGCTTGAGTTTCCATGGTTACTGGGACGGTAGGTCCCTTGACCACAGGACAAAAAGATGCCTTGGTGGTCGGATGCGGTGGTTCATGTCTGTAATCCTAGCACTCTGGGAGGCTGAGGAGGGAGGATAGATCAAACTCCCGAGTTCAAGACCAGCCTGAACAAAAGTGAAAAACTGAGGCAAGAGGATCCCTAAAGCCCAAGAGTTTGAGGTTGCTGTGAGCTGTGATGCCATGGCACTCTACCAAAGGTGACAAAGTAGGACTCTGTCTCAAAAAAAGAGAGAAAGAAAGAAAAGAAAGGGACCTTGGTAATAGCAGTGAGGGGCCCAAGGCTTGGGTGGAGAAGACTTATTCAGGGGTACTTCTGCTCTTTATATGTGGCCAATGTTGGCAAGGGGAGGCAGGCAATGGATGAGGATGGGGTAGGGACTGGGCAAAAATTAAATGGCCCCTAAGCAGTGCCTGGCCTGAGATCCCAAAGTGTGTGAGTAAAGCTCCAGAACTACAGCCTGTCCCCCCCCCCCCCCCCAGGATTTTGTACTGTGCTGCTTAACCCTGACCTGGAAGGTGCCCTTGGGCCCTCATCTCTTAAGCCATCTGTATCTTCTTCACCAAGGGGCAAGGGGACATGGTCTTTTCCGTGGAAGGTAGCCCAAGGCAGGCATGCAGTGTCCACAAAAAGGGCTCACTCCTACCTGATTCATTGACCCTGTGTGGTGTGTGAGGAGTGGGCATGTGTGTATAAGACCCCTGCCCCCTGCACTGTGCTTATCCAGTGGCCCCCAGGCATTATCTGTGCATGTATGTGCATGGTTGTGTGCCTTTGGAGACATTCATCCATCAGTCCAACCAGACCAGGGCATGCTCCTCCTCAGGCACCTGGGATCAGGGTCATGGGCCAGCCAGGCCGGTTGGATCTGTACTAGGGGAGGACAGTCTACCCACTTATCCAGTGAGCCAGTGGCTGTCCAGGGGAGAAGCCTCAATTCCTGCACACCTGGAGCCAACATTGCCCTTTTGTTTAGTTGAAATAGACTGCTGCCTATATGGTATATAATAAGAATTGAAAAGACTCCAATGCTACCCTCAACATAGTTCTCTTTTGTGTCTGATAGCCATTCCTCAGCAGTTCTCACCTTTGAGTTGTGGTTTTAAATGGGTTTGTCTGGAAGGGGGAAGGGAGCTGCACTGGACCTCTCTTCTGCATTCTGTTTCTCTTATGAGAGGAGGGCCTCTGCGTGACACAACCCCTATCCCCCTCAGCCTGGAGCAGGGTGGGGTGGGGTCCCTCAGTGGGGCAGCTGTGTGGAAGTCCGGCTTTGCTGTGAGCATCTCAGTAGTGCATGCAGGAGCGGGCAGGCAGGGGCAGGGCTAGGCTTGTGTGAGTGGCTGCTGTGAATTTTAATTTAATTCAGTCTGGCTGGCTTACTGAATCAATGTTGGGAAAACACAGCGCTCTCCTGGGAGGAGAGGTGTTTGGTATAAATAGAAGGTATTGTCATTGTGAAGCAACTGGGGGATGTCATGTCACTCAATACAGCTCAAAGCAGCAGCCAGGGCCCCAGCCATGGGCTGCACAGCTGTGAGCAACTGCTTTCATCTATTTGTCCCACAGAAAGAGCCCTTCCCCCATCCGAGCACCCTCCCCTGGCCCTGAGCCCCTTCTCTGCTAGAGAAATTGGGCCAGCCTCATTCTCAGGGGCACTTGATTGATAGGGTCCTAACTGTGGGGTGCACTGACAATCAAAAAGGGTCACTGCCCTCCACTCACACTCTAAGCAAGAGCTGTGCCTTCCCTGACACACCATTTTGCTCTTTATTCTTAAACAGCTTTATGCAGATGTAATTTACACATCATACAATTCAGTATTCAGTGGTATTTAGTATAGTCACAGATATATGCAACCATAACCACAATTGTAGAACATTTTCATCACCCGGCCAAAAAAACCTGTGCCCTTTAGCTCTCACCACCCTATCTCCCCGTTGCCACCTCTGTCCTAAGCAATTCTGTCTCCCCCCCAGAAAACAAACAAAAAACCCCATTTTTTGCTCCCTTTGGAATTTATTCTGGACATTTCATGTAAACGGGGTCATATCATCTGAGTCTTCAGTCCTTATGACTGGATTCTTTCACTTAGCATAATGTTTTCAAGGTCCATTCATGTTTTGGTGTGTATCATCAGTACTCCCTTCCTTTTCTATGGCCAATTTTCCATTGTATCAATACACTACACTTTGTTTATCCATTCATAAGTGAATGGACATTTGGGTTGTTCTCACCTTTTGACTATTATAAACAAGTTTTTGTGTGAACATCTGTTTTCATTTCCTTCAGGAATATATATAGAAGTGGAATTGCTGTATAATATGGAAACTATATGTTTGATTATTTGAGATGTTCTTTCCTATTCTGAACAACAATTATCAAACAACTACTATTCTTAGCTGGGGGCCTGCTAGGCAATCATTCAACAAATATTTAGCTCTAGGCCAGGTGCGGTGGCTCATGCCTATAATCATAGCACTTTTGGAGGCCGAGATGGGAGGACTACTTGAGCTCAGGAGTTCTAGACCAGCCTGAAAAAGAGCGAGACCCCATTTCTACTAAAAATAGAAAAATTAGCTGGGTATGGTGGCGGGCACCGGTTGTCTCAGCTACTTGGGAGGCTGAGGCAGGAGGATGGCTTGAGCCCAGGAATCTGAGGTTGCTGTGAGCTAGGTTGAGGCCATAGCACTCTAGCCTGGGCAACAGAGTGAGAGTCTGTCTCCCCCCAGAAAACAAAAAAAAAAAAATCCACCAAATATTTAGCTCTTTTCATGTACCAGGCCCTATTCTGGAAGCTGGAGAAACAGCTCTGTGAACAGAGGGAAATCAGCTGTGTGTCTTAGCCACTACAAACAAGGACTTTGGCTGTTACCCTGAATAGAATGCAGAGAACTTGGAGATTTGTTTTTCTCCACAAGTTTCTTGAGGTATAATTGGCAAACAAAACCAACAAAACTGCACACACATAAAGTGTACAACTTTATGAGTGTTGACCCGTGTGTCGGTGAAACCATCACCACAACAAGATAGTGAACATCTTCCCACACAGTTTACTTGTGCCCCACTTGTAATTTCCTCTCTCTTGTCCTTCCTTTCTGGTTTATTCTCAGGCAACTACCAATTGAACCAGAGATTAGTTGCATTTTCTAGAATGGATCGCTATGCTCTTTTCAGTGTAATTTCCTTAATTTAGTATAATTATTTTGAGGTTCATCTATATTGTTTCTTTTTATTGTTGAGTAGTAGCCATTGCCTGGAAGCACCACAATTTGTTTATCCACTCCCCAGTTGAAGGACATTAGAGTTATTTCCATGCTGGATCTTGTGATAAATGTATGTTTAACTTTATAAAAGCTGTTTTCCAAGGTGATTTATCATTTGACACCCCCACCAGCAGTGTGTAAGAGTCCCAACTGCTCCACATCCTTTCCAGCATTTGGAAAGGTCAGTCTTTAAATTGTAACCATGTAGTGTACAAATAGGCATGTAGTGATGTTTCATCCTAATGGTAATTTGCATTTCTCAATGTCTAGTGATGTCGAGCATCCTTTCATATGTTTATTTGCCATCTGTATGTCTTTTTTAAAGAAGAGTCTATTTAAATCTTCTGCCCATTTAAAAAAATTGGGTTTCTTGTTTTCTTATTGAGTTTTGAGAGTTCATTTTAAAAAGAGTACTCTCAACAATGTTTTGCAGTTTTCAGCATGTATCTCTCTGCAGGATGTCTGTGGTCCCACATATCCAAGTGAGGAATAGCCACCCACTGGGTGGGCTCCAAGCTTGCAGCAATCGTTATTCTGATTGACTGACAGAGCAAGGATCCCCTCCTGGGGTTACTTGCTGGGAACATGGACACTGTTATCAACACACGGTCTGAGCAACTGCCTACTTTCCCTTCCAGAGAGTGCCCTGTGGCTGCCACTTGGGAATTGATGCCACAGACCTGCAAGAATGGCCCAAAGGCCTTGGTGCTCCATCCTTAACCCAAGCTTAACGTCCAAATCCACAGAGCCTACGAGAGAGGAAAAACATCATTTCCTCACGCATTGCTAGGTTCACAGCTGAGCCTCCTGTAACAAAAGACAGATGAACAAAAGAAAGGCACACAAATTTATCTCACGTGTTACATGATATGAGACCTTCATCAGGAAATGAAGATCCAAAGAAACAGTTAAATCTGTGTATTTTTTATGCTAGGTTTGATAAAGAAGTGTTACAGAAATGTAACTGGATAACAAAGTATGCTCTAATGGGAGCAAACTGGGGGAACTTAGCAAGGCCCGTGTGTGCAGATTCCTCTCCGTGACCCTGTATCTTCAGACATAAGTAAGTTCCTTTCTTCCGGGCATAGGGAGAGCACCTGTTGCATGTCCTGCTTTAGGTTAGAGACAGAAAGTTCTTCCTAGGCCTTATGACCTGCTTCAGGGAAGAGGGGAAGATGAGAGTGACCTTTCTGCTTCTGCTGTTTGCTCAAATGCCAAGGTGTCATTTTGTGGGTGAGCACGTCCTAAAACCCACCAAGCCCATCCTACAGAAAGCCAGCTCCTTCCTCCCACTCAGCTTTGTGCACATCCTTCCTGACACACGCTTGTCACTTGAGCTCTGCTCCGGTCCCCTGAATCATTTTCTTGGACACTACTCTAATTTCTTCCAGGAAAACACCCACAGATGAGAAATAGCTAGACCAGTGTTGTTGATGCCAAAAGCCAAGAAATAGTGGTGGCAAGATGAGTCTGGAGCCCAGAAGAACTTCTGTGAATTCTTCCACAAAGTGTTTCTAAGATTGTTCTATTCTCCTCACCCATTATCTCATGTTGGATTCAAGCCATTGATGTCAGGCTGGTCTTTCTGCCTCTGAATTCTTCCTGCTTCCAAACCATTTCTACATAGGGTGGTCTAGATTAATTCTCTTAAGTCATGATATTCATCATATTGCTTACCTGCTCAAGAGTCCATCATGATTCCCCACTGCCCTCAGGATGACGTCTTAACTCCTTAGTCTTGCATTCAACAAATCTCAACAGTTGGTCCTTCCCTATGTGCCCCCAAATACTCTCTCCAGCCAGGCCAGTCTTCTCGTGCAGCAGACTCCCACCCTCCCTCCCTTTGCTCATACATGTCCTGTCCTGCCCTTTGCCACACTCATCTGCCCAAATCTCACCTCTCCTTAAAGGTTCAAATTCTATTTGAACCAAGGTTGAACTATGGAACCAATAGTTCAAATTCTATTTTCCTATGAAATGTTACTGACAGTTATGGACCACTTGGCTATCTTCTTCTGTTCCTTAGAGATAAGGAGGCTTTATTTTACAACTTGCTTTCACCTTTATTATTTATATTAGTTCTTTGTTTATTTAATTGTATCTATTAGCTCTATTAGTTCCCTTTTAGTGAGTCTATCTGTGCCCCACACTATACATACACAACATACATACATGTGCGCACACACACATTTTTTTTGTTTGGTTTGTAAGTGTTTGATTCCTTATAAAAGTTAGTTCTCACCCTTGCTCTTCCCACTCTCACCCCCAGCCCTGGGGACAGGCAAGGCTGAGAGCTTTACGTTACAGTGGAAGGGACTGAAGCACAGAGAGATTGCTCTTTGTAGGGTCACATAAGAAAACAAGTAGACCTTTTCATTTCTAAAAAATTGTGGACAAATAGCACATCACATAAAGTTTGTTATTTTAAACCATTTCAAAGCGGACAATTCAGTGGCATGAAGTATACTCCCAATGTTATTCAAGCACCATAACCGTCTGGTTCCAAAATATTTCCATCACTCCAACAAGAAACCTTGTTCCTAGTAAGAAGTCATGCCCCATTACCTCCCCCAGCTCCTATAACCACCAATCTGCTCTCTGTCTTTATGGCTTTACCTATGGGGGGCATTTCAAAGAAGTGAGATTGTATGGTAGGTGGCCTTTTGCATCTAGGTTCTTTCCCTGGGTACTTTCATTTCAATGCCACATTTGAGACAGCTCATCCGTGTTATGGTATAAAATCGTGCATCAAATACCTGTCAAAATAGTATGACCCCTGAGTGGTGTCGCTCAGCCTGGAATTCAGGCTTTCTGATAGCTATTGGTCAAGAAAATAACTCCCACTGCCTGCCCTGGTGCTGTAAGTTTGCCCCCCAGCTTGAATTGCCTCTGCTTCACTGAGGTCTGTCTGCCTTCTTGATTTTCTTCCAGACCCTACTCCCCACCTCCCCCCCCACACACACACATACAACACCTGGCACAGAGCTGCGCCCGTGTTGGCACTCACCACCTGCTTTCTGGGGGAGTTGCCCACAACTGGCAGGACATCTGGCTTTGTTCAGCAGAGAGGGCCCAGCAGACAGGGCTCACTGCCCCCCTAAAGTTCAGTCCCTACCCAGCCTTCTCTAGGTGACCCATCTGCATTTGAGCTTGAGTACCTTTCCACAAGCCTATTCTGTGGGCTGGGGCCTGCACCCTCTCTGAGGCTGGACCACCCTGAACTGGGGTTTTCCAGCCAGAAGAATCACTCTGCAGCACCTTGGATTTTCCTCCTGTTCTCTCTTTTGCTCTCAACTTCCCAGCAAAAGCACTACCCATAGATGTGAAGGCTGAGGAATTCTAAGTCTGGAGCTGGTGCTGTTACAGACACAGCTGGCTAGGTACAGAATTAAATGACCATTGAGGTCCTCTGCTGATTCAGCAACTGGAGGAGCAGAAGACAAACCCTCAGGCCTTCTAGAAAGCATTGCCTGCCCAGGCATGATCTTCTCTTTTAGCTTTTCTACAAGTGCAGACTACATGGAGGCTTCTATGTAGTGAGGAAGGATCTGGGGTCAGGGTAGGGTGGTGGATTTGCAGAAAGCAGTTCCCAACCACTCTTGTCAACCTACCTGTCTCACTGAGCCAGAGAACATATTTTGTTGTGACGAATTTAAACACTATTTTCTGCTCTCAAGAGGCACTCCCATCAAGTCCAATTTTCTGTTTCTGCCTCTGACACCCGAAACACACCATTAGAGTCCTTTTGGTGGAGCAGATCCCCACGCCCCAACCTCCTTGCTCCTCTAGTGGCTGTGAGAAGCAGTGCCAAGGGGCGTCTAGGAGGGTGGTTAGCTATGATCTCCACTTCACATAAGAACACTCTATTTGATAAGCTAGCACAGTGTCTACTGAAATCTGCCAGCTTCCTCCTTCCAGCCAGCGGCCCCCATTTAGTCCTTTCTGGATAGACATGCCAGGGCTACCACTGCCAGGGCTACACTGGGAAGAGTTTATGCAGGCCTTTTTCCACGTGGAAGACACAATGTGCAGGCCAGTTCTAGCTGCTGAGCTTCCATATCTCTAGCTCTGGGCATGGATAGAAGGTAAATTCTTGACTTGTGCCTCTGTGCACATGTAAAGTGCAGACTTCAACCCACCCAGTCAGCTTTCACTACACCGTGGTCAGCAGAGGCTGTAAGGAGCTGTGTGAGTGTAAACACCCAGGGCAGTACTGGCTTGAGGGTACCCACGACCCCCACTTGTCCTGGGCCTGGATAAGCTACTGGTATATTTGTCCCCTGGCCTTCTTAGCCTAAGTGTGACCTAACTAAGATTTGATTGTTTCCAATTGTTAGACTGTTACAAATGATACTACAGTGATCATATTTATGCTTTTTGTTTGTCATTGAAGTGACCTCAGTGGGAACAGACAGACAAGGAGGCCAGCTGGACTTAAATATATTTAAGAGGTGTGGCCTGGCCAGATTGGAAGAGCATGAAAAGAATTCAGAGTAGCCTTAAGCAGATAATAGAGGCTCCTATGTAGTGAGGAAGGATCTGGGGTCAGGGTAGGGTGGTGGATTTGCAAATGCCAATCAGACTTTATAATTAGGGAAGGTACAGAAAGTATAAGGGAAGATGTTGTGCAGGTCAGAGGCTGTGAGATCACCCTGTTTTGAGTGTTTAGACTGAGAATCACAAAGTGTAAGCAGAACTTTCGAATAATTGAGCTCAAGCTATCTGTTATTGTCATGAGGAAAATCTCTCTAGCTTTCTGTAGCTCCAAATTTTGTGACCTAGCCAAAAACATTGTCTATGGGCAACTTAACCTAATAAGAAAGTCACTTAATTTGCTTGGAATGGTAATTTCAATTGCTTGGAATGCTAAAAATATTATTCTTTTAATGAGTCAGTCTTTAGCCCAGGGAAGATATATTAATAAAATTAAATATGAACATAAAAGGCAAATTAAAATTTATGATAGTACTTTACTTTTTAAAATTAAGTTTTAAAAACTCCATGCATATTTGGTGTTTTCAAGGTGCTTATTTAGAGTGATTAATAGATTAGCCTTGGGAGTTGGTCTTTCCCTGCCCCTCCACACAATACTTAAAAAAAAAAAAAAGCATTAATTTTGCTCTTTTCATCTAGCAAAATTGGGACTTGCCCAATTTCAAGGGAAGGGGAAATAAAAGCCCTATTTCTTCTGAGGAAGTGACAAAGTTTCATAAGAGCCAATGGGACTGGAAATGTTGCTGTGGCCCTCCAGAGCCATCTGGTTTCCCCTGACAGCCTCTGCGGCCATTTAGGTTTTCATTAATCCTTTCATCGAGGTCCTTCCAGCCTCCATGGACCACCCAGTCTCAAAGCCCAGAATTTGAGTTTAATTATGATAGCACCTACTTCTCTGGGCCTAAATTTATATTTGGTATCTTTTGCTATGCAACAAACCATCCCCAAACGTAGTTGCGCAAAACAATGACAATGCTAATTTTTTTTTTTTTTTTTAGAGACAGAGTCTCACTTTGTCACCCTCGGTAGAGTGCCATGGCGTGACAGCTCACAACAACCTTCAGCTCTTGGGCTTAGGCGATTCTGTTGCCTCAACCTCCCGAGTAGCTGGGACTACAGGCGCCCGCCACAATGCCCAGCTACTAATTTTTCTTATGGGTCTTCAATTTGGGTGGCACTTGGTGGGGACAGCTCATCTCTGCTCTACTCTGTCTTAGCTGGAGCAGCTTCCTGGATTCCTCAGTCACTTACACATCGGCAATTGGGCTTGGCTGTGAGCTGGGACTTTACCTGAAGTTCTTAGCCATAAAATCTATATGTACTTTCCCCATGTAGCCTGGGCTTCCTCACCACATGCTGGCTGGATTCTGAGGACACGTGCTAAGAGAGATAGGTGGAAGCAATAACTCCCTTTATGGCCACTCATAAACCATATAACATCACTTCCACTGCATTCTGTACTAAGATAGAAAAACTCACCCAATTTAAAGGGGAGGGGAAATAGATGCCACCTCTTGGTTGAGGAAATAACAATGTTCTGGAAGAATGTGTAGGACCAAAGATATTGTGGACCTTTTTGGAAACTGCAATCTGTCACACTTCTGCACTGGTCTGCAATTGGCTATAATCTACCCCTGGGTTGGAGGTTGGGGGATATAAACTCCTAGGTGCTTTCATGTGGGAAAAGTATCTCCATTAGTCAAACAGTTATTTTTTTAAGAGTCTCTGGTGTGGGGCGTTCAAAGTAGAGGCACATGGAAGTGAGGGAAGAGGTGCGGGAAGGTGAGGGAAGAGAAACACTCCAGGGGAGGTCTGGGGCTTACGGGAAGAGCATCAGCAGTGTCTGTTACGGGATAATAAAAGAAAATCCTGAGGGTGAATCCCTGTCTCTCATCTCAACATAGGCAGAGAAGGAGAAACCTGACATCTCAGACTTTCGGGGAACATTAAGTGACAGAAAATGTGAGCCCAAGAAGATCTGGAGGCCTGACAACAGAGTTGGCCTGTCCCAGAGTGTCCATCTCTCAAATCCTTCTGCTCTCTGACCACTGAAGGGGCAGACCCAAGGCTTTCCCAGAATCTCACCATCATTTAGCCATGACTTGCCTTGATCCAACATAGAGTGGGAATCAATCATATTGTTTTTACACATGGTCCCATATGCACACAAAAATAAGGAAGTCTTTATTTATTGAACATATTGTTTAAATAACAGCTACCATAATACATTTTAAAATCTTTATTGGGACACTAAGACTCCAGTGTTTGGGTATGGTGAACTAGCTTCTCTGAGAAGACAGTGGGAAAGATCTTTTTTCTAAGGATGAACAGGTAGAAGGATGAGGGATGTGCAGGCAGCAGCTGATGAGCACACCTCCTCGGCTGGACAACTGTCAAAGCCAGATATTTGATGTATTAGTTAAGACAGTGCCATGGAATAGGATCTTCTGATATATACATAGACTTTTTACTCTATGTAGAAGTTTTTCTCTTACTGCCAAAACACAGGCACTTTGATCCCTCCTGTTATCACAGTGTAGCTTTGGGGAAGGAGGTCCCAGGAAAGCAAGGAGGGCAGGAGAGGCCATTCCTAGATGTAACAGACATCCTTTGCTCTGAAAAGTGGTCTCTAAAGGAATCAGCTGCTTCCAGTGAGGATGGCACAGGGTGAAAAATCTGCCCGCTGCCTCAGTTTCCTCAGTGCAACAGTGACCAGCCTGGTCTAAAGAGACACTAACAGAGGAAGGAACATTTGGGGCACAATGTGACACACCTCCCTCCCCCTTCCAGGGGGAATGCATGGGCATCCACTCAGGGCATCTGTAAGGGTCCAGGCCCACGGCTGTTCCCTCTATGGCTGGTGCCATCTATTTCTCCTATGAATCAAGATTCTCTTCTCCTGGTTTGGCGCCTGTAGCTCAGTGGTTACTGTGCAAGCCACCTGCACCAAGGCTGACGGGTTGGAGCCCAGCTGGGGCCAGCTAAACAACAACGACAACTGCAAGAAAAAAAAAACTGGGCATTGTGGCAGGTGCCTATAGTCCCAGCTACTTGGGAGGCTGAGGCAAGAGAATCGCTTAAGCCCAAGAGTTGGAGGTTGCTGTGGGTTGTGATGTCACCACACTCTACCAAGGGTGACATAGCGAGGAAAAAAAAAAGGAAAGAAAGAAAATATTCTCTTCTCCTGATCCATCTCAGAGTCTTTAGCACAGAAAAGTTTTAATGTACAAGGTATCTTCTATGGGGAGATTGCTCGTCTAATTCCAAGCCTCAGTTTCATTGAAATGATCCCAAACCATAAGAGAAAGCCATTGTAAAATCCCAACATGTGGTCTGGGCAGCACCGAAGGGGAAGGCTGGCCAATGCCGAGGAAATACAGCAACTTTCTCCTGGGTCCTGGGGTCATCCTCCACCCCACCCTCTCTCTTTCTTCTACTTTGGAGGATGCCATGGAAGTTTTCAGCCCTTCTCTGGACTTTGCTGCTACAAATGTCTCCTCAGACAACAGCAAATGCACCAGACTCAGAGATGCAAGACCTGGGAACAAGCCCTCGCTCACCCTCACCCACACGTACACACTAGCCAGTTAAGTAGGTAAACCGCTTAGCCTCTCTGAGCCTGGTTCCCTGTCCACACCCACCTCCCTGTCCTCACAGGAGACAGCACTGCAGAGAGCCTGCATTGCAGAGAGCCTGCATTGCAGAGAGCCTGCTGAGTTCTAAATCTCCATCCAAATGGAGAAGGTCGTAAGTGGACACGGCCAGTGCAAGGCTTCCACTTCCTTGTCTTGGGATATTACACAGAGCAGGCTCTGCGCCCTCTTCAGGATCTCAAAGACAGAATTGTGTGTTCTCAGCTGACCACCAGGCTTCCCCGGAGACAAGACACCGCAGCCTCACTCCCTCACTGCCTCCCTCCAGCCTCCCAGTCATTCAGAACCTCAGACCAGTGCCGTTGAGGGTGGACGGTCTGTGGGGCAGGGCAGAGGTGGATTCCTGCTGTGATTAGCCACTGACACTGAACGCAGAGAGCTGGTTTATGGAATTAATGAAGACCTCAGAGGAAAACAAAAGTTGGAATGAAATACTAGCATAGTGCTGTGTGATGGATGTGATCAGTGAACTCAAATTTGTGGCTGGTTTGAGCAGGGAACTCTCCCTCTTCAGCTGCCCAGAGCTCCCTCCTACTGCTCCAACTCTCAGGAAAGCCCAGCTGTCAGTCCGTCATTTCATCTTTTCTTTTTTTTTGAGACAGAGTCTCACTATGTCACCCTCGGTAGAGTGCCATGGCCTCACAGCTCACAGCAACCTCAAACTCTTGGGCTTGAGCAATTCTTTTGCCTCAACCTCCCAAGTTGCTGGGACTACAGGTGCCCGGCTATTTTTTTTTTTCCCTGTTGCAGTTGTCATTGTTGCTTAGCTGGCCCAGGCCAGGTTTGAACCTGCCAGCTTGGGTATATGTGGCTGGCGTCCTACCCACTGAGCTATGGGCACCGCCTAGTCATTTCATCTTTGACATAAATGGAAATTGCTTGGCCCTTCTCCTTTGGGTATCTGCACTCCCAGTGCAGAGTGGGAGGTGTCGGCCCTGGGTGGAGGGCTATCAGCCTGCGATTTATCAGATTGAGAATCTTAGGGGCAGGAGGGTCCCGCTAATGTCCCTAAAATTCCATGCTCTGTCTGAGTCATGCTGACCTTGGAGAACCCTGAGATCTGGGCCATGAGAGGTCTTGAGAATAATTTTCAACTTTTGGATGAAAGAAACAGGTCTAGAGAATTGTCCCCTCCCCACCTGGATCCAAATAAGAAGCCAACAGGGCACCTGGGGCTCATGATAGTTCTAAATATAACCATCTGAAGCCAGGCATGTGTGCTTGGCTTTGTGTTGAAAGGGGCATTTTCACTAGAATTGGGCCTCCTCAGTGTCCAACGCCTCTGGGAAAGAAGTTACCAAGTGTCCAGACTGGGAGACAGCCACCTGCATGACTTCAAGGGCTAGGAAAGAAACCTCTCCTCCCTACCACTCAATTAAAAAAAACATTGCTCTAATTTGATCCTTGGGCTGTGGCTAAAATGCAGATTTGCCTGGGAGGGTCACAGTGCTTTCAGTTACATGTGACTTACCTTTCAGTGTGACTGAGTTCTGCACACCTACTCTTAGAAAGTTTTACTGGAACGAAGCAGGTGAACCCTGAAGGATATTGAAGCTAATGGTCATGGAGTGCTCGGCACCAGTCAGTGTGAGATGATGAGGTAGGTTTTGTATGTTGATCTCATAATAACTATGCGGAGTGAGTCTAGACGAGGAAACTGAGCAACAGATAAACAGTTCATCTAAGTAGCAGACACAGCTGAGACTGGAAGCCACGGTAGGGGGAGCAGGGAGGATCCTGCTGCCCTATACTCTTCCAAGGCAGAGAAGAGGGATGGTTTGGTAGCATCAGAGGGGAAAGGTGGAGACCAGACAGCAGGTGACACATCAGCAGCTGTAAGCATCTTAATGTATAGCTCAGGGCTTCAAGGAGACTTCAAGGTCACCTTGGAGCCCCGGGTGCCCTGTTGGCTTCCAAATCACCCTCAAGGTTATGTTGTGCTCTGGACAGGGGTTGGTGCTCTGAGTATAGAAGGAAGACAACCTAGGGACGTGGTCCTCAGTCTTGGGTGTCTGTCATCAGAAAGCTTTGTGCACACACATTGTTGGGAACCATCCTCAGAATTTCTGATTCAGAAGTCTGAGGGAGGAGGAGCCATAAGATTTGTAATTAACACAATTTCTCAGGTGATGCTGCTGCTGCTGGAGAACCACACCTTACAAACTCCCGAGTCAGTGCCTGTCTCTGGGAGTCTCTCTCTGTTGGGAGCAGGACATATACCTCTAACCAGCGGACATATACTTGTAACCAGCAGACAGCTTTAGGAGATGGGGTCAGGACATATACCTGTAACCAGCAGAGAGATTTAGGAGATGCGGCTGGGTGAGGCTTCAGTGATAAGGAGACCTTATAGTAAACAGTGGCTTTAAGAAGATGGAAGTCTCTCCCTTAGGAGACAGTCACAGTGGGTGCTGTGGTGCACCGCCCGGATCCTCCCTTCATCCATCTCTCCAGCTGCTTGCTGGGTGGGGTGTTTGTGAAGGGCTCATAGCTGAGTCTCTCTCTGCGAATCACCCTTGGATAAAAGGAGCTGGCTCACCCTGTGGGAGCAGCATCCACCCAAGAAGGAGTGGTAGATATGGGGTACAAGTAATTTGTAACTAATAATAAAAAATTTTCTTTTGGCTCAGTCTAGGACACATTGGAAGGGCCATCCTAGCTCCAGAGCTCCCCACTGGATCAGTGGAGGGCTCTCACCCAACTTCACTGCATTCAATTTCTTTTCCCCTGCAACTTGCATATGCTGCTCCTGAGAGTACACCCCAATTAACCGCCAGCACACAGAGTCTGTCCCACAGCACCTGACCTAAGACACAGGCAAGGTGAGTGTTCCTGGTTAGCAGATGGGCTTGCTGCTCCTGGTCAGTGAGGGACCTGAGTTCTTTCCATCCTGTTTTTCTTCATCCCTTCAGGTTTGTCTGAGGTCGAAGCCAGGTTGCAGGACCCTCTGTCCTCCAGTTTGTGGAAATAGGAAAAAGAAGGTGGAGGATACACAGGTGCCTTAAGACATCAGCCTGGAAATGGCACACATGACTTCTGCCACTTTACTGTTTCTTAAAACTTAGTCATGTGGCTGCACACAACCTCTGGGAGGCTGGGAATGACCAGGTAGCTGCGCAGCCCCTCAAGCTATGACTTTGGAAGAAGAAGAAAAGAGATGAGGATGAATGGCCAGAAGTCCCCATGACCTCCTCTGTGACGAATACGAATTTGCATGGCCCTGATTCTGTGTAGCACAAAGCACAAAGCTGTACAGACGGAACAGCAAATGTGAGCCTTTACTGGGCACAAAGACTCCTAAGGCATTGTCATTCTCACAGACAAAAGCCCCTAGGGCTACTTCAGGCAATGCTAACTATAGGCTCTGCATGCAAAGCTGCGCTTAGATTTGGCTCAGTACTGAGGTATTAGCCATAACTCGTCATTTCTCTCCTGTTGAAGAAAGCTTAGCTTGATGTAAATGAGATGAAGTGGTATGATATGGATAACCTTCAACAGCCTCAGGCAAATGAAAATAATCCCCAAGCTTCCGGGCGGTGCCTGTGGCTCAAGGGGTAGGGTGCCGGGCCCATATGCCGGAGGTGGTGGGTTCAAACCCAGCCCCGGCCAAAAAAAAAAAAAAAAAAAAAAAAAATAATCCCCAAGCTTCCATTTTTTATTACTAGTCACAAATTACTTATAAAATCCTCTATCTGACCAAGACACGTGGTTGCCTGCTCTTACCTGCACCCTCCTTACGCGAGGGGGCGGACAGACAGGGTGAGTGTGACAATGGGGGGAGGGCTGCCTTACTGCACCTGGATGGGGTGGACTGTCCTTGGCAGTCCCAAGAAGTCTTGCCAAAGGCCTGGGCACAGGGTCACACCACACTGACTCTATTATCTGCCCACATAATGTCCACAGTCCACTTGGTCATATTATTGCTGCAAACACCCTTAACTCCCTTGCCTCCTTCCCTCTCTGACAGGCCCCATCCTCCCCCACTCTGTGCCCAAGACATCCAGCGTTACTGGAGAAAATCTTGCATCTGAGCTGACTGTGCAGCCTCTGTCTGTGTTTATGACCCCACATCTCACAGGGGCCCCTGGCAGCGGCAGACTACTCTCCCACTGCCCGGAGAAGTTCCCCTGCCTGCTCCCCTTTCATCTTCCCTCCCCACACCAACATTCCCTCACTACCCCAGCTCCTTGCAGGTGCTTTGTCCTTTGTGGAGAAAATAGGAACTATTACTGGGGACCTCTCCCCTACCCCTCCACAATGCCAGCAGTGCCGAGGTGCACCTCACCCCGTCACAATGGAGCAGCCCTCCCTGTTTGGACCTGAGGCTGCTCTCCTGTTTGTAATCCTGTCTGCAGGTCCGCATTCACACCTGCAGCTTTGCTCCCTCTCCACCCCGCAGACATCCAGTCAGCACCTGCACTTGGGTGTCCAAGGGCAGCAGGGAAGACAGTTCAGCTGGGGAGGTGAGGGAGGGAAAAGAGGGGACGGGAGGAGGGGCGGGTGTCATCTCTACCGGGAAGGAGTGGCTGGGCTTTCCCCTGCACACTTTTGATGTCAGTGCAGAAGGGACGAGAATGGGGGGTTAAGCAAAGGCTCCCACCCATTCTGCTGCCAACAGGCTGGGTCAGTGGCTTCCCTTTGGCCTCAGAGATGACCCCCTCTCTGGAGGTGGCCTCTGGGTAGCTCTCTCTCTGAGGGAAGGGAGTGGGGCTGGGCTGCAGTGATGCTTGTCCTGCTCCAGCTCAAGGGGTTGCAAATTGCCCAATGTCCAAGCAGTGCCAGGGAGATCTGTGGACAGGAGTTGCTTCTGGGTTAGAGAAGGGATGTGCCTGCGCGTGAGGAGGGAGAGCTCTTGCAGAGGACCCCCAGCCTGGGGACTCCATGAGCTCCACACTCCAGGTGGGTAGCAGTGACGCCTTGCCTCATCACAAAGCTGCCTGGTGCGGGTGAGGGGTGGGCTGTTCACTTACTCTGGTCCTTACCCACTTTCTCTTCAACTCCCCACACTGTCTGTCCAACCAGCTTGTTTCTTGGTCAGCATCTGGGAGCCAAATTATTCAGGCCCTGAGGTTTGTTTTGTTAAGGACTTACAATGTATTAAGAAATGTGCGAAGAGCTTTGTCATCAATTTTCCATTACTGGGGACTCCTGCAAATGTGAGCTGTTTTCTCACTTATCTGAGCAATTGGATCGGCATGTCCCTGCTCATCTCTTCCCTTGGCAGATCACCAGGGCTGCTGATGTGCCGGGACAGGGGAGAAGGCTAGGGCTCAGGCCTCTTCACGCCATTCCTCCAGCTACCTAGCCTGGGCTGTAAAGATCAGAGCCAAGAGGTGTGTGGGAGGATGGAAGGGAATGGTTTCCCTCTGTTCTCTCTGTTTCACTCAATGTTTTATATGAACTATGAGTCTCCCAGAGGTGGACCCCAAGACTTTGAGGCTCCACTTTCTGAGTGCTCACTGTATGGTACGACAAAGACTTCAGCCATGAGGATAGACAGTAGGGAGGGAGAGGTGCCACCCTACCCGGCATCTGTCTACCTGGGCCTGTTTCAATCCCCTCCCTCTGATGCATCCTCAGACAGGCTGCAGGGCAAAAACCAGAAGTCGTCCACCGTCTTCCCTGGGAGTTCTTCCTGTGGCTGTGGGGAGAACCTTGATGTTGCTGTCATCTTAGCTCAGGCACTGCAGAGAGAAATCTTGTCTCAAAATGGGTTTAAAGACTATTACGGATTCAGCTGTGTCCCCTCCCAAATATGTTGAAGTTCTAACCTTGCATACCCAGAATGTGACCTCACTTAGAAATAGATTTGTTGCAGATGTAGTTAGTGAAGATGATGTCGTACTGGAAAAGGGTATGTCCGTAATTTAAGGTGACTAGTGTCCTTATAAGAAGTGGACAGACAATGGAGGCAGAGATCAGAGTGATGCATCTACAAGTCAAAGAAAGCCAAGGATTAGCGCAGAGACAGGAAGGATCCCCTCCTACAGGTCTTAGTGGGAGCGCGGCCCTGCCACTACCTTCACTTCAGACTTCCAGCCTCCAGAACTGGGAGACGCTACTTTTAAGCCACTCAGTTTGTAGTACTTTGTAACAGCAGCTCTAGGAAACCAACACAGAAACAAAAGCAACTCCACTCCACAGAGCACATTTAAATAGCAGTAGCACTGTCTGCGCCCTGCCGGTGCACCCTGGTGACTCATCAGTCACTCTGCTCCCGGAAAGCCCTCAATGGGACCTGGCCATGATCAGGCCTCCACTGGGATGCTGGGCAGAGATCAGGCTGGTGTGAGGTGGGGGGTTAGAAGACCTGGGTCCTGGTCCAGGCATCTACGACAAGGCCTTGCTAGGGACTGTTTCTGGGAAATCTGTAAGATACACTCTAAGTTGATGTGGTTCAAACTAAAGTCTCAGCAAACCAGCAAATTACATTTAATAAATCTCCAGAGTTGACCAGAGAATACTTGACTCCAAGTGTTAAAATCTGTGGATGCCGAGGGCGATGGCAATGGATGAGGCATCCTGATACCATCCTAGCACGTCTCCGTCCTTCCCTAAAGTCCCAGGTTGGTCCTGGATGTGCAGACCTGCCTCCTTGGCCTGCCTCATGCAGGGGGGGCTCTGGCGTACGGAGCACCACCAACCCCATTCTCTTCAGACCACACCTGGCTAATTGGAGAAACAAACTCAAGTCTTCAGTAATGGTAACAAGTCACGTTTGTTCGCCTCCTATGCCCTGTTCCAGGCAACATTCCATTTTCACCCTCACAATAACTCTGTGAGGTAGCCTGTTAGCTCCTAGTTATAGAGAACACAGCAGCTCAGAGAGGCTGAGGATTCAACCCCAGGTCATTTGAGTCTGTCCCAGTAGGAGAGTCACTCTGCCCTCCTCCCAGTGTAGCTGCCTACTTTCTGTTAGATGCCTGCCACCGAACCATAATCCTTAAGAATTTTAGGCTGTGGATGGAAAATGTTGAAGAGGCGAGTCCTTCTGGGGCAGTCTTAATGCCTATGAATTCAGAAAAGTCTCAGTGCTCAGTTCTAGGTTTATTTTTAGCTCCTTTCAATCTTGCCAGTGGCCCAGGCGTGGCCCACAATTCTGTTGGCCTCTCTGGGCAGAACTGTAAAGAAGATTGGGCGCTACCTATTTGAAATGTTCACAGCTTTTGAGAAGACGTGCTTTCCCCAGTTAATTCTAACCTGTCAGTTTTCATTTCTTTTTCTTTGAAGCCCAAATAGCAATGTGTCTCCCTTCTAGAAAAAGGGCCAGCAATGACTTTGATTTTTTGGGTTAGATTCATGGAAGATGCCAGATTCCGGGAATTGGGGCTTGTGTTTGTGTGGGTAGAGGAAATATCATGAAGTTACATAAATTATGGGGAACCTATCTCATGGAAAGTAATGCAGCTATTAAAATGCTGATGTAGTTATCAATATGAAAAGCTGTTTATCACATATTATGGGATAAAAGGAATGGGTTACAAAACCATGTGTACCATAATTCATTATATACTTAAAAATATATCTACCCATTACAATTATCAGGAAGACTGATAATTACCGAAGTAATTATAGTTGTTATCTTTGGGTGGTGACGTTTTAGATGCTTTTATTTTTTATTATTTACTTAACTATTTTTTCCTAAATTTTCATCCAAATTAAATACATATATCCTTAACTTTAAACATTGATTTAAATATTACAACAAATGTCCTGATAAGTATGGAGCTGTAATGGCAAACTCTAGCCGTGAATTTCAGTGGAAACTGGTCTCTCAAAAGAGTTACATCAAACTTTATGTCTGAATGAATTTCCATGCAGGCCCATATTTCATTCATTGAAAATGTTTTTTAATTTTAAATTTAATCTTGTTCCTGACACATAATAATTTTTTGTATTCGTAGGATCCAATGTTATGCTTTAATACATGTAAACATTGTATGAAAATAAAATTAGGGTATTTATGGCTCAGGGCCACAGTACAGTGGTTACGGCGCCAGCCACATGCACCGAGTTTGGCGGGTTCAAGCCTGGCCCAGGCCAGCTAAACAACAATGACAACTGCAACAAGAAAATAGCTGGGTGTTGTGGCGGGTGCCTGTAGTCCCAGCTACTTGGGAGACGGAGGCAAGAGAATCGCTTAAGCCCAAGAGTTTGAGGTTGCTGTGAGCTGTGATGCAACATCTACCAAGGGTGACATAGTGAGACTCTGTCTCAAAAAAAAAAAAAAAGGAAGAAAGAAATTAGGGTATTTACTAATTGTAGCATATACATCACCTCATATATCTTTCATTTTGTTGTAGTGAAAATATTCACAGTTCTCTTTTCTAGCCATTTTGCAATATACAATATCCTTTTATTAACCACAGTCACCCTTCTGTGTAATAGAACTCCGGAGCTTATTCCACCTAATTGTAACTTTGTGTCCACTGACCAATCTCTCCCTCATTCTCTGTCCCCCCTCACTTCCCAGCCCTCCAGGCCCCTGATAGCCACTATTCTGCTCTCTACTTCTGTGAGATCTACTTCTTCAGATTCCACATAAGTGTGAGATCATGTAGAATTGGTCTTTCTGTGCCTGGCTTATTCATTTCAGATAATGTACCGTAGGCTCATCGACATTCCGATGAATGACAGGAAAATGGTGGAATGGTATTCCATTGTGTATGTACACCACGTTGTCTTTGTCCATCCCGCTATTGCTGGGTATTTAGGTTGATTCCATGTCTTCCATATTGTGACTAGAGCTGTGTGACAAACATGGGTGTGCAGGTATCTCTTAAACATACCGATTTCCTTTCCTGTGGATATATACACAGCAGCGGGATTGTACCCATAGTGCCTATACCAATTTGCATTCCCACCAACAGTGTATAGGAGTTCTTTCTCCACATCTGTGCTGGCATTTGCTGTTTTTTGGTTTTTTTGATAATTGTCATTCTAACAGGTGTGAAGTGATACCACATTGTGGTTTTGATTTGCAGTCTCCTGGTGATTAGTGATGGTAAGCATTTTTTTCATGTACCTGTTGACCATTTGTATGTCTTCTTCTGAGAAGTGTCTATTCAGGTCTTTTGCCCTAGTTTTAATCCATGTCTATTCATTTTCTACCTAGTTTCCTATTTTGAAAAACTTAAAACCCACAGAAAAATGGCAGAAATGGTACAATACATAGGTCATTTCCTTTCACCTTCAGAGGTGTCCAACCTGCAGCCTGTGGGTCAAATGCTGATTTTGTTGGCTTATCTGTGGTGTCGGGTATTATAAAAAGTGTGCTCCATGTTTTTGCTAATCAGCTTTTGTTAGTGTTTGTGTATTTACTGTGTGGCTCCAAACAGCTCTTATTCTTCCAATGTGTGCCAGAGGGAAAAAAATTGTATACCCCTGATTCTAGATCAGGAACATTTTTGTCATGTGGAACATT
Source organism: Nycticebus coucang (assembly GCF_027406575.1). Classification (NCBI taxonomy): domain Eukaryota; kingdom Metazoa; phylum Chordata; class Mammalia; order Primates; family Lorisidae; genus Nycticebus; species Nycticebus coucang. The sequence goes on from NC_069783.1 coordinate 46,042,092, forward strand.
TTTGTCATGTGGGGGTTCTATTTACTTGTCACCCCATTGTTGTCACACTGTACTCAATGAATGAGTGGCTAGAGTGCCAGGAAGGCCAGTTCTTAAAGGGCAGGTGGGCTGTGGAGTGGGCATCACCTGTGGCCTCAAGGGTGGTGGAGGAAAAGCAGAGGTGATGGGATCCAGGCACAGTGCGGCATGAACAGAGGCAGCACAGAACATCAAGGGGTCCACCGAGCTCGCCGGCAGGGTGTGGAAGGGAGGTGGAGGTAGAGCAATGGGGAGACTGCAATGGTCTCAGGTGCCACCCCAAAGAGTCAGTGTGAGGGGAACCACCAAGAGGAGTAACACGAGCAGTTCTGTACATTTTAAAGTTGCCTCTGCCATCATGATGAAGGTGGACTTCAGAAGTACAGATGGAGAAATGGAAGGGGAAGCCCAGTGACGAGGCTATTACATTGGTCCAGGGCACAGACAAGGAGAGCAGAGCAGGTGGGAGGGCCAGAGAAGGCAAAATCAGTAGCGCTCAGAATGACTGCCTGGCTGTGGTGAAGAAGGGTGGGATCCAGGACAACTCCCAGGGTCTGTCTGGGGACACGTGTGTGGGGCCATTGCTGTTTCTCCAGTGGGGGAGCACAGAGGAAGAGAAGGCAACAGTGATGATGAGGGCAGCAGGGAGGTGTCAGCTGCAGTTCTTGCTTCCTTGCAATTGAGTCACCTGCAGGATAACTAAATGCAAATACCCAGCAGGCGACTGACTATGGGCCAAGGTCAGGTCTAGAGATGGAGATAGTGGAATCATAATCATCTCATGCATACGGTGGCTACCATCATGGATGATGGGGGCAGCCCCCTTCATGCCTGGGTTCTGGCATATTCATGAAGAGCCCCCCTCCTTCATTTGTCCAGTTTTGGACAATAACTTATATGGGCACACTGACAAGGTGCGACTAGTTGCTCCTGACATCAGCCCTCCCTGACCTGGCCTGGCTCTGTGGGTGTCCTCCACCATATGTGGTTAATCACTGGAGGTCTGTATCCTCTGTCCCTAAGTATCCCCCACAGCTCCTTTAGTATCTTTCTGCTAGGCAGTGCCTGAGAATTGTTTGTCTTTCCTGTAGTTCAGAAATACACAGGCCCAATCTACAGAGGGGAGAGGAGGCAGGAAAAGCTCTATGGGTTATCTCGCTGGAGGCTGGAGGATCGAGAAGCTGCCTTGGACAAAGCCCCTACTACATATGGGATTTAGGAAATGTCAGAGATGGGAGGAAACTCCAAAGCATCCCCTGTTCACTTTCCTCACCTGCTGCTTGAGCGGCGACTTCTCCCACATCAAGCCTCCTCAGAGGCAGTGGAGCTGCCCGGCCCTGAATGGTCCCGCTGGGGCCACTCTGCTGACGAGAGCCACATTTGGCTATCTTTGGACAAGCTTTGTCCACCTCCACTTTCTGCTGTTTCCCACTATGTGGCCTTTGCTCCAAAACACTGAACACTTTTGCCTTTCGGATCAAGAATAACCTTTTTCTATACCTTCATTGCCCCCACGCCTTTGCCTAACTGCTAGAACCTATTTTCTCTTCAGGGCTGGCTCAGGTATGACCTGGCGCCCAGGAGATGGCCCTGTATTCCCCCACTGGAGGCAATGGCCACTTCATCCAGGGCACCCCTGTGGCCCCTTCTGCTTCCCTCATGGCTTCAACTGGGCTCTGTCTTATTTGCTCTTTGGAATTCAGGTTGGAAATACTCTTGCATTTTTGTATTTCTCTGTAATGCCAAACATAGGAGTAATTATCCCATGATGTGTACAGAAAGTGTGTGCAGTGAATTGCCAGAGATTTTGTCTTCAGGCAAGAGGGCACCATTGAGGGTTATGGAGCAGGGGATGGCAGGATGAGAGCAGAATTGGCACCCATTCCTTCATTCACTCGACAAGTATTTATTGGCAAGATCTGTGTATCAGGTACTGTGTTGTATAGTAGATTTAGAGAAGTAGTCTCCACTTTCAAGGACTTCACTATCTGAAGGGGGGGAGGGAAGGAGACGTGTAAACAAAGAGTCACCAAACAATGCAACGTGTACTGCACAGGTGCAGGAACGGATTCTGTCTTATGGGGTCGGGAAGTGCTTCACCAGGAAAGTAACATTAAAGCCGGGTCTTGAGGCATGTCTAGAAGTTTGCCAGACATTGGGGAAAGGGTTCTGTTGTAGAGGGAACAGTGTGAGCAAAGCCACTGGGCCCCAGAGAGGTTTGGGCAGGGGACTTGAAGACATTCCATGGTGGAGAGGAGACCCTGAGCATGGAGGTGGGGGAGGCAGGGAATGCTGGGAGATGGAGCAAGGGAAGAGGAAAAGGGCCCACTATCACAGGCAGAGGGCAGGTTTTAAGGAGAGCTAAGTCCTGGTGACCGTAGCGGCAAGGAGAGTGACAGGGAGATGGTCCTGAACACAGGGCTGCTTTGTGTTCATGTCTTCCTGGAGCCACCCTGAATTCTCAGTCATGGCTGCTTTGCTTTGGACTGTAGGGCCCTGCAGGGAGCTGCCCACCTCACGCCCCTGCATTGCTAGCACCTGCTACAGATCCCAGCCACCTCCTCACCTCTTCTGCAGACAGAATCCTCAGCAGGGGTAGTCCCTGGGGTGAAGCTTGCTTTGCCACCAACAGAGAGAGGCTTGTGCCCTCGAGGGCAGGCAGATGGCAAGGCCTGCCCCCCAGCTGGGCAGCCACACCACCTGGCAGTGTCCTTTCAAGCGTGCAGAAGCCTGCAGGCCAATGTCTGCTCTCTCAGGTATCCATATTTGGCAGCCTGACCTGTGTCCAGCCAACTGTGTCCTTGCAGATGAAACTGTGGAAGCAAAGAGCTTGGCTTCTAATTGGCTCCCTGAATTTTTTTTTTTTAAAAATCACAATTTGGGGCTGGACACGGTGGCTCACGCCAGTAATCCTAGGACTCTGGGAGGCCGAGGTGGGTGGATTGCTTGAGCTTAGGAGTTTGAGACAAGCCTGAACAAAGGCAAGACTCCATCTCTACTAAAAGTAGAAAAACTAACTGTAAATGTGGTGGGCACCTGTAGTCTCAGCCACTCAGGAGCCTGAGGCAGGAGGATCACTTGAGCCCAATTGAGGTTGCTGTGAGCTATGATGATGCCACAGCCCTCTACCTGTGACAAAGAGAGACCCTATCTCAAAAAAAAAAAAAAAACCTCAAAATAAAATTAAAAAATCACAATTTTGATGTTTCATCCTGCTGGGTGACACCATTAGTCCTTGTTTACCACCTCATAGTGCTCCCTGCATGGTGTTGGTCCTCACTGGCCTGCCTACAGAGCCTGGGATCGTCCCACCTTGTTGTAAATGTTCACACAAATGGAAAATGTCATTGTTTAATCTGTAAAAGGAGCCCAGGTTGCAAAATTCTAAAAGCAAACATCTGAAGGTGCAGTATGCTTCTCCCAGGTAGGCCTGGTCAGGCCAACTTACATCCTCGCGTCTACTCAGCACCCTCTCTGGTCTTGTAGAGGGTGGGGAATGCCCCTGTGCTTTGAGAGCTTACTGAACAAAAGAACAAATTCACAACCTGCTAAATCCCAAAGCCAATGTCACAATGCTACGGTGAGCTGCCAGGCAGGCCAGGTGACTTGCCCCACGCACAGACAGGAAAGGCACAGGGGCTCACAGTAAGCTGGGCTGGCCACTATGGAGGGAAACAGTCTGAGACATTTCCAAAAAGAAGGAGACAGAAAGTGTGATGAGAGAATTCCAGGCTGAGATATGACAGGGCCAAAGGAAAGTGGGGCGAGCTCAAGGGCATGGGCAGCAGATGAGCCTGAGGGTTCTAGGAGATTCGGGGAGCCTTGGCCCTCCTCCTGTGCAGCAGAGGAGAGGCAAGTACCTTCAGTCCTGGGTTTGCCATTAATCAGCTTGAGCCTTGGGCAAGTTACGTCTCCTTTTGGGACAGATGAGGGGAGTGGACCAGAGTAGAGGGTCCCAACCAGGAAGACAGGGGTGTTATTCAAAACACACATGCACACATCTAGAGCTAGCTCTGCTGGTGGGTATCTCTGGGGTGTGACTTGGACACATCTGTTTTCAAGGATGCTGGTGCTTCTGGTGTGCATCACTGGTTTAATGCATTTCTAAGATCCTGTTAGCTCTAAAATGACCACATTTCTGAGGCATGAGAAGTTGGTAAAATGGTCAGTGGGAAGGAATTCCTGGCTGGCCTTCACAAGCAGAGGAAACCAACCACAAGGATTCGTCTCACCGCATAGACTGTGCGTCTGAATCTCTGGGGCTATGTAGATAATTTCAGAACAAGGCTGATGCTGGGGGTGGGGGTGCAGAAACCTATTCGGACTGATGGAGATAATTGCAGTGCTGGTGCTGGCCCCCCAGTGTGCCCTGGGTGGGGGGCGGGAGCCTATTAGTCATGGGCTGGGGTGAGGGGAGGTGGTTGAGGAACAGGGAATAAATAAAAGGAGTGAGCAGTCATGTATCAAGCAGGACTGCGAGGGCGGGGGGGTGGCTGCCAGTGTCCCAGGCAGGCAGGCTGAGACATGAGTCACACCCGGAGACGATGACCTGGCAGCACCCAGCCTCTCTAGAAGGAAGGAGGAGGCGGGCGCTGGAGGTTCTGAATGTCAGGCCTGCCTCTTGCTACATCCTTGGGCTTGAGATCTTTGTCATCCCTTGTCACAATCCTTTGCAAATCTACATGACAAAGAGACCTCTGTTCGTAGTTCTTCCACCACTGTTTATCCTTAAGCCACCAGTAGCTCCACTTTGGAGCTTAAGAGCTATGGTCACCCAGTCCCTGACCTGGACTGTGGTCACCAGAGCGTTCTTACCTCAGGAACTACCACATGGGATGGTGCAGTTTTAGACAGCAGAGGTGGTGTGTGAAGATGGGAGGGAGAAGTGACTCTTGTTGCCACGTTCTCAGCAGCCTGCCTCTTGCTGAGGCCTGTTCGCTCTTCTTCCCACACATATATAACCCCTGCTGGGCAGAGGTCTTCTTGAGAAGACCCAGATCCCCACTCCTGAACAACATGGGCAGTTCTTCAGGGCACCTGAAAAGCCAGCTGGTGCTGAGTGGGACCACCAGGCTGACTAGCCCAGCAGAGAACAGTCACGGTCCTTCTCTTCCCTCTTGGACCCTCCGTCAAGGGAGCAGCCTGAGGCCAGCGTCACTGTTAGATCTCCTACCTTTCCAAATCTTCCTGATACTGAGTGCTGCAGTGAGCTTTTTTTCTCACACCCGTGCTTCACGGCCTCTTGGGTCACAACCTTCCCCAGCACAGCCCAGTCCCTAGAGAAGTAGGAGCCCCTGGATCTGCTGCTACCCCGGCTGCCCCTGCCTCAGGAGGTCTGGAGTTGGGGACAGATGCCTCAGGCCTTTAACCTTGCCCAGGGCAGTGTCTGAGGTTGAAGAAGGGGCAGAAGCAGAGGTTTTTTTTGCTAACCTTGGCAGACAAGTGGTGAATCTGTCTAAAGTAATTAATTAGAGGCTATTTGCTGCCTGTGGGAGGGATTTTTGTTCCCAGGGATTTTACAGAACCACTGGGGGCAGCCCTGTTTGGCCAGCTGAAAGTTTATATGTTTTTCCACAACTGGATATTTGCAGTCTCTAAGCATCACTGCATCAAGCAAGCTTTCTTTTATTTTTTGTTTGATCTTCCTTTTTATCTTTTATGTGGGAAATGGGAGACCAATATGAGAGGGAAGTTGTGAGGCTTGCTTATGCTCCAAGTAAAGGATATGAGTTTGCCTCCATCGTCTTTCTGGAACTACAGAACAGAGCTCGTATTCCCACTGCAGTTGGGCCCCTTGACCTTGAACTGGTCAATACTGACAGGAGAACTGCTGAGAACTAACTCCAGTACATCGTTCTGGAGTAGCAGAGAGGCTAGAAGAAGTTAGGATGCCCCAAATCCTCAGGCTCTGGCTTGCAAAGCACCTTGACTTCCTTGGGTGGGAATGAAAAAGCTGTTTTACCCAGAAGGGCCACTTGGTGGGCACCTCCATTCCAGCGTTAAGATTGGTTGGTAGCGTGAGATTCTTACAGGGTTGGCTATCCAGTATAGTACTCATAGCCACATGGAGGTCTTTACACCTAAATTTAAGTTAATTAAAATTAAATAAAGCTTAAAAACCAGTTTATCACCAACACTAGCCACATTTCAAGTGCTCACAAGCTCCACATGGCTGGTGGCTGCCTCATTGGGCAGCACAGGTACAGAGGATGGGCACCTCTCACTTAGGACTCTTATGACCTACTTTAGAGGAAAATCTGAGAATTCCTATATGGCCTGCTTCAGGAAAGAATGGTAGGGGGTCCAAGAGATCTTCTTACTTCTGCTATTTCCTCAAATGCCACATTTTGGGATAATGTGTTCTGAACCCCATCGCCCTACTATATGAATGTCTGGGACTTGAGATCTCATGGCCTATCTCAGAGAGACATTCTTTCTTTCCTTTAAATTGGTGTTTTATAACATTTTTTATGTTCCAGTGAACATAAAACTCTACATCTGGGGCAGCGCCTGTGGCTCAGTGAGTAGGGCGCCGGCCCCATATGCCGAGGGTGATGGGTTCAAACCCAGCCCCGGCCAAACTGCAACAAAAAAATAGCCGGGCATTGTGGCGGGTGCCTCCTCAGCTCAGGAGGCTGAGGCAAGAGAATCGTGTAAGCCCAAGAGTTAGAGGTTGCTGTGAGCCGTGTGACACCACGGCACTCTACCCGAGGGTGGTACAGTGAGACTCTGTCTCTACAAAAAAAAAAAAACAAAAAAACTCTACATCTGAGATTTTAATGTGCCATTGTCTTCTTTCTTCTTGTCCTTCCCATATATTATGTAGTTTGTTTTACAAAAATAAGGTTTCCTCTGATTTTCCAAATATAAAATTATATGCACATAATGCTTGAAAGAGTATAAAGGTGGAGTTCATCACCAGAAAGAAAGTCATACTGTTATAGCAGAGTCTCTCTAGCCTGAGCTTGTATCAGAATCACCTGCAGGGCTTGTTAACTGCACACTGCTGTGTTTGACTCCCAGTTTCGGATTCAGGAGATGTGGGGTGGCTGGGGGAACCACACTTTGAGAATCACTACTCTAGCTGATTACATTCACGCACTCCCTCCCCAGAGCCTGAGGAAAGGCCAAGCCTTCCAGTAGACACAACATGCACCCAGATCATCCCACGGCCCTCCCTTCTCTCTCTGGGCCTCTTCCCTTTTCAGAGCGGACTATCTCCTTGATCTAGATCTCACCGGCAGCCTCCTCTGGGTAAGTCTCTGTAATGTTATGCTGACCAAGTCTCTGTCTTGGCAAAGACTCCACCCACTTTCCTTAGGGAGGAATGGAAGAAGGAGGTGCGGAAGGAGAACCCTTTCTTGCTAAAGTAATATTGAACACACCTTTTCAAACTTCACATCCAAAAGATATATGTGTGTGCGTGCGCCTATTTATTGTTACTTAGATTTCAGGTCATGAAATGCAATATGGAAGTTAGAGCACTCATCTGGAGAATCTGAACAGCATTAACAGAGAATATAGGTCTCCTGTTCTAGCCAGGACTCGGAATGGAACAATGGCATAGCTTGCATATTTATTTAGGCCATAGCATCTCAGCAATGAAAACGTTTGTGGAGTAAATGAGGAAAAGATGGAGAACTTTTCTGCTCTGTGTTTATAGCTTTCAGCTTTTCCCAATCAATCTCCAGCTCTCACCTTATAAAGAAGGCAAGCAGCCCTCTGACACGTGCGTCTTGTTGGAAGTTTTCAACTATTTATTTTGGGCTCTGGAAAACAATATAGTTCTCTGCCACTGAGGCTGTCAGGTGGTAACAGAGTGCCTGAGCACATTCAATTGTTTATGAGGCTTTCTCTGAAATCCTCAGCCCTTTCCTACAGCGGGAAAAGCAATGAAAAATCTCTTAGCAACAACCCAGAGGGGCTCATCTGTCCTCAGCTATCCTGATGTTACTGCTTGTTTAGGATTTATCATATTGCTCAGCAGGTCTCTTTCTATCCCTGGCTGGTCAGTCACACCTGGAGTGTTACATTCAATTACAGGAAGGAACTTGGAGAGGAGAATGGCCCATATGGTGAAGAACTTTAAATTATGCCTTAGGAGAAAAGACAGAAGGAACTTGGAAGGCTCAATCTAGAGGAGGCTACTTAAGAGAACACTACCCCTGGCCTTGAAATAGCCAAATAGCTATCAGGTAGAAGCAACTTGAACTTGTTTCCTGGGGCAGTAAATGGAAGACCTAAGTTGTTCAGGTATTAGCCAGGGTTTTCTCCTCTATCAGGCATCTCACATTAGCAATCCTTGGAGACTTTTTTCCATCTTACCTCTCTCTCTAGGCAATCTTATTTTTTTCTCATGGCTTTAAATATCATCTTTAGGCTGATGACTCCCCGCTGCATATCCCTAGCCCAGATCCCTTTCTAAAATGTAAACGTGTATTTTCAGCTGCCTGCTCACATCCCCGCTTGCTATCTCCCTGACACCTCCAACTGAACATGTGTAAAAGTGAACTCTTAATCTGTCCCCCTAACCCAAATCTCGCCCTCCCCCAGTCTTCCCCACCTCAGTAAATGGCACCAGCCTCTATCCAGTTGCCAAGTCAGGAATCTTGGAGTCATTTTTGGCACTCCTTTGTCATTTACACCTCACATCCGTCACCCAGTTCTGTCTCTTCTGCCTCCAAAATAGGCACTGAGCTCTTCTATTACTTCTCTCCACCTTCACACCCACCATCCTCATTCAAGCCACTGTCATCTCTCATGGGGTCTCTGACAATTGCTATCTAATCAGTCTTCCTCCTTCCGTCTAGTCTGCCACCCTCCTGCACATCAGCCAGAGAGACATCTGACTGTGCCATCCCCGTGCTGAAAACCTTTCATTGGTGTCTGTCATTGTTGGAATAAAGCCCAGGCTCACTCTGAGATCAACAGGGTGCTGCCTGACCCCTGTCATCTCATCTGCACTTGAGCCATGCTGGCCTTTTCCAGCTCCTCTGACGTGTTCAGCTCTTCCCCAACATCTCCCCAACATCTCCACTGCCTTCCCTCTGTGCCTCCTCCCTCAGTCCTTTCGTTCTCACCTTATGTGCCATCTGTTCAAAGAAGCCATCTACTTTAGTTATCCTTTGCTGTAATACAAACCATCCCAAAATTCAGTGCCTTAGAAGAACATTCATCTTATTATTTCTCATGATACTGTGAGTTGCCTGGGGCTTAGCTAGATGGATCTTCCACTGGTCTTGCTTGGGCCTCTCTCAAGTGGCTGCAGTGAAATGGCAGCTGGGGCTGAAACATTCCAAGGAGCTTCACTCACCTGTCTGGCAGTTTGGCAGGAATGTCTCACATGGGACACTGGGATGTCCGGGCCTCTCCCTGCTTGCTGTTCTGGGGCTCACTCCCACCATGAGGCCTCCCTATATTGTCTCTCCAGCAGGATGGCCAGACTGATTTGCGCCTGGAATGATCCCATTAAAAGCCTTGTGGCTCACTCCTGTAATCCTAGTACCCTGGAAGGCCAAGACAGGTGGAATGCTTGAGCTTAGGAGTTTGAGACCAGCCTGAGCAAGAGTGAGACCCCATCTCTACTCAGAAAAACTAGCTGGGCTTCATGGTGGGAACCTATAGTTCTAGCCACTCAAGAGTCTGAGGCAAGAGAATCTCTCACCGAAGAATTTGAGGTTGCTGTAAGCTATAATGATACCACGCACTCCAGGGCAACAATGAGACAGGGTCTCAAAAAAAAAAAAAAAAGTCTTCTTGGGATAGAGAGCTGTGAATACGTATATTTGTTAGTATGGATAATGGTTCCCAGGAGTGATGATGTAGTATGGTGAAAAAGAATGGGACTTTGGAGTTCAAAGTTCAAATCCCATTTCTACCATATGTGATTCTTGCTTATTAATTAAGGCTCTGGTTACTGACAAATAGAAATAGATTCTGGCTAGCTTAAGCAAAAGAAGGTGGTTTGTTGGAATGCATTAGTCAGGATTCTTCAGAGAAACAGAACCCATAGGATATAGACATATATATAGAAAGAGATTATTATGAGAGATTGGCTCACACACATATGAAGGCAGAGAAATCACATGATCTTCCCTCTGCAAGCTGGAGTTCCAGGAAAGCTAATAGTGTCATTCCAGTTCAAATTCAAAGGCCAGAGAACTAGGTGGTTGGGGAATGGGGAAGAGTGGGGTTTACTGTGTAAGTAGTTGTCCAAGTCAAAAAGCCCAAGAACCAGAAGCACTGATGTCCCAGAGCAGGAGAACATGCATGTCTCAGCTTAATCAGAGAGAAAACATACCCTACTTCTACCTTTTTATTCTAGGAGGGCCATCAACAGATTTTATAATGACTACCTGCATTGGTGAGGGCCATCTTCTTCAGTCTGTCTACCAATTCAAATGCTAATCTCTTCTGGAAATAGACACACCCAGAGATGATATTTTACCAGCTAACTGGGCATCTCCTAGCCCAGTCAAGTTGACTCATTAAAATTAGCCATCCCAGATCACATGGAAGAGTTGACAACCACAACTCAAAAGTAGGAGTCAGTGCATTTTTCTCTAGAGTGCTGCTGTTAACCTGTCTCAACCTCAATGATTTCTTGTCTTTATGCCTCTCATTCTTTAGCTTCAAGTCTCACATCTCCATCACTCTCAAGATTCTGTTTGAGTCAGTCTCATCCAAGTATCAAATTCCAACCAGCCTAAGCCCAGGAGGGATATAGTCACATGGTGCAGGCCAGGCTGCAAGGGGCTCCCAGAGGATGGGGTACACAGTCAGAAAAGGGGAATTAGTGTGAGGCAGCAAGAGAAGTTGCCAAGACAGGGCAATTACACTAGGTCAAGTTACTGGTAAACCTCAGTTTTCCTCATAAGGTAGGATCATCTACTTCTTGAAGTTGTAAACATTAATCAAAGTAAGTCAAAAAGTACCAAACACACAGTAAACACTAAATTTATGGTGTCATTATTCTTTTTTTGTTGCTTTATTTTGTTTTGTTTTTTGAGACAGAGTCTCACTCTGTCACCCAGGCTAGTATGCCATGTCCTCAGCTAGGTCACAGCAACCTTATACTCCTGGGCTCAAGTGATCCTCTTGCCTCAGCCTCCTAAGCAGCTGGGACTATAGGCACCTAGCACAAAGCCAGGTTAGTTTTTCTAATTTTAGTAGAGATGGGGTCTCACTCTTCTCAGGCTGGTCTTGAACTTCTGAGCTCAAGCAATCCACCAGCCTCAGCCTCCCAGAGTGTTAGAATTATAGGTGTGAGCCATTGCACCCAGCCACATTGTTTTTAAAACAGTTTTAACACTAGTCAAGAAATGAATGGGACCAGCAACAGCTCCAAAATACCATCACAATCTTAAAGAAAGTTTTCAGGCTCATCTTATACTTATCTTGTTCCATCCCTGGAAGCAGCCATTTCTCCAAGGAGTCCTCATTTATTTTATTAAAAAATGGTATTCAGGCTCCAAGACCTAGTCCCGAGGATGCTCGCTGCTCTTAAAACATCAGTTCTTCCAAGTGCTCTCAGGAAACAGGGCTGGGAAACACACACATACATACATATCCATTTATATCTACGTTTATTTTACTGCATATAGAAAATCATGAATTCACATTAATACCTTAATTCCAATCCAACCCCATAGGGTTCATTCTGGGTTTCTCCCTTGTCATATTAGTTAATTTTCTGATTTTGATGGCTGTATCATGGTTATGAAGGAGAATGTTCTCATTTGGAAGAAATATACACTAAAGAATTTACCCAGTGATGAGGCATGAAGTCACCAATTTATTCCCAAATGATTCAAGGGGAAAAAATTCTTTGAGCCATACTTGCAAGTCTTCCATAAGTTTGAGATTTTTGAAAATAAAATTAAAAACAAACATTATTCTGGAGGCTGAGGCAGGAGGATTCCTGGAATCCAAGAGTTTAGGCTGCTATGATTGCAGCACTGTACTGCAGCCTGGGTGACCAAGTGAGACCCTGTTACTAACAAAAGTAAAAAAAGAAAGAAAAAATTAAAAACAAACTAAACCTACAAGGAATCACCTCATAGAGGATCATTTCCTTATGTGAGCAGGTGAATTACTGAAGGGGGAAATGTTGTATCAAAGGGCCTGAGTATTTATAATTTTAATGGATATTGCTCAAATTGCCCTCCATAGCTGTTTTACCAACTTCTATAACCCCCACCTGGAGTGAATGAGAAAATCTACCTTCTCCAAAATACTGTTTTATCAAACTTTAACTTTTTAAAAAATAATTCATTTTGTGAAAACTGTTCTCTGTGTAGTTCTAATTTGCATTCCTCTTGTTCTGAGTGAATTTGAGCTTTTTTTCAGAGACTTAGTGTTTCTCTTGATGGTGCATGATCTTTACCCATATTTTTGTTGGTTTATTATTATCTTGTTATCATTATTGATTTAGAATCTCTAGATATGATGGCAATTAGCCGTACATGGGTAGCAAATATTTTTCCCAATTTGTCACTTGTCTTTTTATTTTTTTGAAGATAATATTGGCATGGAGATAGTCTTTATTATGTAGTCACAGTTATCATTCTTTTATTTTATATCTTTTCAGGTTTCATTTTACACTGACAAAGGATTATTTAAAAATTGCTTATATGTGGTTTCTTCTAGTACATGTTTTAAAATTTTATTTATTTAAACATTTAGATACTGGACACATATAAAATTTATACTAATCCAGATGATTAGTGACATTGAGGATTTTTTTTTGCAGTTTTTGGCCAGTTTTTGCAGTTTGAACCCACCACAATAAGAACGCATATGGAACCGGCGTCCTACTCCATTGAACCACAGGCGCCACCTGACATTGAGGATTTTTAATATGTATTTACCATAGGACAAGTTTCTTTTATGTCTTTTGCCTACTTTTTAATGGGGTGTTTGATTTTTTCTTGCTAATTTGCTTGAGTTCTTTGTAGATTCTGGTTGTTCGCCCTTTATCAGATGTACGCAAACCATGCAAATATTTTTTCCCATTCTGTAGATTGTCTATTTGCTATATTGATTGTTTCCTTGGCTGTACAGAAGCATTTTAATTTACTCAAGTCCCATTTATTTATTTTTGTTGGTGTTGTGATTGCCATTGGGATCTTCTTCAGAAATGGTCAGGATCACTAATCATCAGGGAAATATGAATCAAAACCACAATAAGATATCATCTAACCTCAATGAGAGTGACTTCTATCAAAAAATCCCCAAACATAGGCTGGGCACCATGGCTCATGCCTGTAATCCTACCACTCTGGGAAGCCGAGGAAAGTGAATGGCCTGAGCTCAGGAGTTCCAGAGCAGCCTGAGCAAAAGCAAGACCCCCATCTCAAAAATAGCTGGATATTGTGGTAGGCGCCTGTAGTCCCAGCTACTTGGGAGGCCAAGGCAAGAAGATTGCTTGAGCCCAAGGATTTGAGATTACTGTGAGCTATGATGCCATAGTACTCTACTGAGGACGACGAAGTAAGACCATCTCAAAAGAAAAAAAAAGTCCTGAAATAACAGATGCTAGTGTGGATGCAGAGAGATAGGAACACTGACGCACTGTTGGTGGGACTGAAAACTAGTCCTAATCTCTATGGAAAACAATATTGGGATTCCTTAAAGAAGTAAAAGTAGACCTACCATTTGATCCAAGAACCCTGCTACTATGTATTTACCCAAAGGAAAAGAAGTAATTTTATCAAAAAGACACTTGTACTCAAATTTATTGCATCTCAATTCACAATTGCAAAGATGTGGAATAACTCCAAGTGCCCATGAATTAAAGAGTAGATTAACAAAATGTGGTGTTAGGCCTGGTGTGGTGGCTCACATCTATAATCCTAATACTCTAGGAGGCTGAGGCAGGGGGATCACTTGAGCTCAGGAGGTTGAGACCACCCTGAACAAGAACAAGAGTCCACCTCCACTAAAAATACAAAAATTAGCCAGACATGGTGGCACACGCCTGTAGTTCTAGCTATTGCTAGAGGAGGCAGGAGGATTGCTTGAACACAGGAGTTTGAGGTTTCTGTGAATTAGGCTGATGCCATAGCTCTAGCCTGAGCAATTGGGCAAACAAAACAAAACAAAACAAAAAAGGCTGGGCATGGTGGCTCATACCTGTAATCCTAGGAGGCTCAGGCTGGTGGATTTCTTGAGCTCAGGAGTTCAAGACCAGCCTGAGAATGAGCGAGACCCCAAACTACTGAAAATAGAAAAACTAGCTGGGTGAGTGGTACACACCTGTAGTTCCAGATACTCAGGATGCTGAGGCAAGAGGATTGCTCAAGCCCAAGAGATTGAGGTTGCTGTGAGCTAGGCTGATGTGATGGAACTTTACCCAAGGTGACAGAGCGAGACTCTATCTCCCACAATGACAACAAAAACAACCCCCAAACCCCAAAATGTGGTCTGTGTACACACACACACACACACACACACACACGTGCATGTTATGGAATACTACTCAGTCACAAAGAAAGATGAGTTAATCCCTTTGCAACAATTTGGATGCAACTAGAAACGATTACCGTAAGTGAAGTATGTAAAGAATGGAAAAACAAACACCACATGTTCTCACTATTAATTTGGAATTAACTGATCAGCATTCATGTGCACAAATGGAAGTAAAACTCAATGGAATCAAGCAGGTGGCAGGGGAGAGAAGGGGATGGATGAAATCATACCTAACGGGTACAATGAACACTATGTGGGTGAGGGCACACTTACAACCCTAACTCAAGAAGCAGTACAAAAGCAATCCATGCAACTAAAACGTTGGCACTCCTGTAATATTCTAAAATTAAAAACAAATTTATACTAATTTGTTTTTCACTAACTTTTTTTTTTAACTAACTTTTTTTAGTTTTAGTTTTTTTAACTAACTTTTTTTTCACCTTCTAGCAACCTTATCTATTGAATAATTCCTTTTTCCTGTCTGGTTTGAAATGCTGCCTTTACTGTACACTCGATTCCTGTAACTACTGCATTTGGGGCTATTTCTGAGACTTCTGAGCTACAAATCAACCTCTCTTTCTCTTTGTTCTCACCTAAGTCTCTGGCCACTCTTTCTCACCTGCTTTTGTGGTTCCTCCTCCCTGCCCCCTTTCTTGGGGCATCCTCTCCCAGTCTATCCTGATACATCTACACTTGGCTCTCCCAAGCTGATTACACCAGCCTTCTTGTTTTCCATACCAGCTGTGTGTTTAAGGTATATATGGTATTTATATCTCTACCTGGCCCTGTCACCTGAATTCCAGACTTCTGCAGCAACTGTCCCCTCAGCGCCTCCACTTGGAAATTTAATCTGCATTTCAAAAATAACATTTCCAAATCCAAACCTGATCCTCCCCAGAACCTGCCGCTCCTACAACATTCCACTTGAGAAACAGCAGCTCTATTTTTTTGTAGCTCCAGTCAAAACTCTTCAAGTCTCAACTCCTTTTCTATCCTCTCCATCCACTCTATCAAGTCCTGTCTGCTTGCTCCCTGGTAGATCAGAATTCAGCCAGCTCCCCAATCTCCACCTCTTCCTGTCACCTGTCTCTGCCCTGGGGTACGGCAGTAGAATTCTGTGGTGGCCCTGATCCCTCCTACTGATGGTTCCTTCTCCCATTTTAAAGTTGCAAACCAATTGGTGAGGTCAAGGACATGTGAAAAGAAACCGTCCCTCCCTCCCTCCCTCATTGCTATATGTCTATTACATGCAAATCAGATCAAGTCCTCCTCTGCTCAAAGCCTTGCAGTGGTTCCCAAAGAGCCCTCCAGGAAGGCCCCCAATGGCCTACCTGGCCTGCCCCCAGCTAACTCTTAGACCTTAATCTTCTTCCATGCTTCTACTCTCTTGCCGAGCTCCAACCATCCTAGTCCTCCTTCTGTTCCTTGAATATACCAGGAGGACTCCTGACTTAGGGCCTTTGCACATGCTGTCTCCACTACTTACAGGGCTCTTTCCCCAGCTACACAGATGGCTCTCTCCTTCACTTCTTCAGATCTCTATTCCAATGCACCTTCTTTGAACAACTCTAAATAAGCTTGTAGACTTATGTGTCCATGAGACTCACATAAACTTTATACTTATGTAGACAGAAGTTTATCATATAAAACATTTGGCCATACATTAAAAAATAAGCAGCATAAATCAGCTAAGGTAGTCCTAAAATTTCTTAATATTTAGACTTGTCTCTTCTAAATTATATTTTGATTCTGCCCATTGAGGTTCTTGTTTTTCCCAACATTGTCCTCTGTGCTAGGAGATGATGCAACATTTCTTAAAAGACTACCCCACTATCACCTCCGGGATTTCTTCTAATTTGCTGATAATCTTGCTAATGATGCTGTGTATGGATAGGTGATGACACCTACACCCTAAGTGCCACCTGGACGGCAGGGTTGCAAGAAATACTGCAATTTCAGAGCTTATTTTTCCCTCATGGGCCACTAGGTAACCAGGGAAATTTCAGAGATGCTAAATTGTAAAAATAACAAGAAACAAAAAACATAATCCATGAATGATAATACTATCCTATAGGGTTAATATCCCTTACTTACTCTTCTTTTCCAATTTTTTTCCTAGCTGTTCTTGTTAATTTTTCTGTTATGAGTAAAGTCAGGAAATCTTATTTACACAAATGGATGACATTAAATAATAAACAAATGGATGATGATAGCCAATAGGAGCACAAGCAGAACCAGGCCTAATCACTTCATTAATTAATTCATATATCAATTTTAAGCACCTTCTGCCTCACTGCAGAATTAAACACCTGGCAGTTCCTTCCATCCCATGCTCTTGGCAGACATGGCTAATCTATCAAGGTTCTATTTTTCACTGATACCAGAAGAGGCCTTAGGCAGCATTCCAGGTGGCCATTTCCAATCTTTTAGAGCTGGTACATTGGATTAAATCTTCCCAAGTCAACAGTCACCCAGGGCATTTGAAGATGAACGGCAGAAAAGTCAAGATGTTATTAATTCTTCGCTAAGGCAGGGTGCACACTCTAACCAACACTACCTCTCCTTTGGATTGGGACAAATCATATCCTTGTAGCAACTGAAGGACATTTAAAGACTTCCCCCACTGCCGTACACACATAGAGTCAGGCCAGCTGAGTCCAGGGCCCTGGATCAGACTCCCCTCCTAAGTAGGGTCACAGATGGCTCCTCTTCAGCCAAGCTGAGAGGCCAGCATGTATTTTAAGTTTCACAGTGTTCTCCTTTTCTACCTGAAGGTGCTCAGAACCTTCCATGTAGGTTCCTGGATTCACACTGAAGAGTAAATGACTGAAGCCCATTCAGCCCTTCCCAGGGGCCCAACACCTTATTTTGAGCAGTGCTGTAGGCTCTCACCAAATAGGTCTGTGCTTGGATGTGGTGATGCTAGTTCAGGGACCAGAGGAGCAAGGTGCTAAGTGTACCCATTTGCTCAGGTGCTGCAACAAAATACCACAGTCTGGTGGCTTAAACAACAGAAATTTAGGGTGGTGCCTGTGGCTCAGTGAGTAGGGCGCTGGCCCCATATGCCGAGGGCGGCGGGTTCAAACCCAGCCCCCGCCAAACTGCAACAAAAAAATAGCCAGGCGTTGTGGCGGGCGCCTGTAGTCCCAGCTGCTCGGGAGGCTGAGGCAAGAGAATCGCGTAAGCCCAAGAGTTAGAGGTTGCTGTGAGCCATGTGACACCACGGCACTCTACCCGAGGGCGGTACAGTGAGACTCTGTCTCTACAAAAAAAAAAAAAAAAAAAAAAATTTACTTCTTACAGTTAGGGAGGCTAGAAGTCCAAGATCAAGGTGGCTGCAAGGTAATATTTATTATGAGTCCTCTTCACTTAACTTGTAGGCAGCTACCATCTCGCTGTGTGCTCACCCAATGTCTTCCTTGGGCAAGGGAGGAGACAGAGTGAGCTCTCTGCTCTCTTCTTATAAAAACCTAAATCCCATCAGATCAGAGCCCACCCTTATGACCTCATCTAACCTTATTTACTTCCTTAGAGGCCCATCTCCAAGTATAGATCCACTGTGGGGTTAGGGCCTCAACATATGGGTCCCACTGGGGAGACGCAAAGTTAAGTCCATGACAGTAAGAAACAGAACACAGGGTCAGGTCACTGGGCACCAAACTGGGCCTGTCCTCAACACCTGCAACCAAACTGGAAGATTTATCAGTAACTAAGGCCAGCAATGTTGTGCTGCTGGCAGGAAAGATCCATTGTCTAATTATGGACCTCAGCATCTGAGAATTATGGAGAGAAGCCAGTTTTCAATTCATTTTAGCAGAGCTTCTCTCTGTGGCAATTCCAGCCAATTAAGCCGACTCTGCAGGTTCCAGGCAGAGAAGGCTTTGTGTGTGGGCTATATTTAGTGCCCAGGTGGCAGGTGGACATCTGCCATGCTGAGCCCAGCACTACTGTGTTCACCACTGTAGCATGTCAGGGTCACTTCCAAGGGCTTGTGTGACAGCATGGAGGCTCCCAGGGCCAGGCACCTCCTCCTTGCCCTGGATGGCTTTGGAAAAGCTGTCTCAGGTGGCACTGTGCCTCTTACGGGCATTATACCCTGGGCTTACTGGCTTTTTAAAGAGACGTGGAAATGCGATGGTTTGAATGCGTCTCCCCCCAAAGGAATATGTTCAGAGGTCTCTGGGAAGACCCAGTCTCTAAAAAATAGCTGGTGTTGTGGCAGGTGCCTATAGTCCCAGCTACTAAGGAGAATGATGCAAGAGGATTGCTTGAGCCCAAGAGTTTGAGGTTGCTGTGAGCTGTGATGCCACAGCACTGTACCCAGGGCCACAAAGTGCGACTCTGTCTCAAAAAAAAAAATAGAAAAGAAAAAAGAAAGACCTGAGAGATGATAAATTTCTGGGGTTTTTTGTTGTTGTTGTGGTTTGTCTGGGGCTGGGTTCAAACCCACCACCCTTGGTATATGGGGCCAACACCCTACCCACTGAGCCACAGGCGCCACCCATTTCTATTTAATATAAACTGCCCAATCTCAGGTTTTCTATTATAGTAGCAAAAACATACTAAAACAAGAAAACATTTTAAAACAAAATTTAAAATATATTGACTTCAAGAGACAAAAATTCTGAATTGAAATTACTAAATTTTTTTTTTTTTGAGACAGAGTCTCACTATGTCACCATAGGTAGAGTGCCATGGCGTCACAGCTCACAGCAACCTCAAACTCTCAGGCTTAAGCAATTTTCTTGCCTCAGCCTCCCAAGTAACTGGGACTACAGGCATCCGCCACAATGCCCAACTATTTTTTTGTTGTAATTGTCATTGTTGTTTGGCAGGCCCAGGCTGGGTTCGAACCTGCCAGCTCTGGTGTATGTGGCTGGTACCCTAGCCGCTGAGCTACAGGCACCGAGCCTGAAATTACTAAGTGTTAATTAAATGTCCATAAAATATCAATGGTCACCTACAATTCAAGATGTTATGTAACAATATCTAATAACTACAGAGTTATTGTGTAATATAGTAGTATTTATATTACTATATTATAATAAGAGCAACATGAATAATTTACCTTTAAAAAGCCACAAAGTATAAAAGTCTTTTCAAATTTTCTAGAGCAAAGAGATGTAGTTAATATGGGCAAAGGGTATTTTTCATGTTTAATATGATGTGGTGGGAGGCCTGGCCCATGTAGATCTTCTGACCACAAGGACCGAGTCCCTCAGAAAAGGCCCGATTCCTGTTCCACCTGCTGCCATGTTTTTTTGTTGTTTTTTTTTTGCAGTTTTTGGCTGATGCCAGGTTTGAACCCACCACCTCTGGTATATGGGGCCAACGCCCTTGAGCCACAGGTGCCACCCTGCTGCTGCCATGTTTTGAAGGACACTAAACTTGGCCCATTACAATCTGGGAGTCATCTGGGCTCAAGGCTCCACAGCAGAACATCTCACAGTGTCATCCAGCAACCATCTGCAATATCAGATGTGCTTCTTAAAAATATAATATCCTAGGCATTGGGGAATACTGGATCAGATTATCTCGAAGCAGGCCCCAAGAAGTGTACTTTTAACAAGCTCCCTGGTAACTCTGCTACACAATAAGCTATGCAAACCAGAGCTCTAAGAGATCTGCTTCCTGCTTGGCAAAGACCTTAGAAGAGATGATGAAAACTCAGTCTCAGGATATGAAACCAGGACACTCCAAGGTTCCATGGCAGAGGGCTGGCGCCAAACTCAGGATCCAGGGCAGAGGTCCAAAGCTGGATGAAACATTAGGTAAAGCCACAGACACGGGCTTGTGCCGTTTTTGCTCCTGAATTCTCCCACCGCCAGTCCAGAGGGTTCCACGCTTGGCGTTCAGGCTCTGGCAGGAGCTCTATGGAACTGGATTAAATATCCACTGCAGGATCAAAGGGATAGACGTGAGGGATATTGGTGGGAAGGGAAGATATGTACTCATTTATTCACTGTGCATTCATTCATCCAATATTAATTAAGCACCGACTCTGCCCCAGGCACTGGGTAGGCCCTGGCCATACAGCAGTAGGCAAAAAAGGATATTCTTACTTGCCTTGTGGGGCAACAGAGATCTGGCACAGCTGGTGGGCAGGTGATGACAGGCCTGCTTGGAACCAGTAGATATTGCTGGGAAGTGAAGGTGGGGTCATTGCCACAGAAAAGGATCTGTCTTAGTCTCTTTTGTGCTGCTATACCAGAATATTTGAGTCTGAGTAATTTATAAAGATGATATTTATGACTTAAAGTTCTGGGGTCTGGGAAGTCCAAAGTCAAGGGGCTCATATTTGGCAAGGGCTTTTTTTCTGCATTGTAATTTGGTAAAAGGCATGACATGGACCAGCAAGAGAGAAAGAGAGAGACAGAGAAAAGAAAAGAAGATGAGGAGAGGAGAGAGGAGAGAGGGGAGGAGAGGAGGTAAAGAGAGGAGGAGGGGAGGGGAGGGAAGTAGAGATGGAGGACAGGGAAAGGGAAAAGGGAGGGAGGGGAGAGGGAGAAGAGAGGGAGGAGAGAGAGATGGAGAGAAGACGGGAGCCAAACTTATCCTTTCATCTGGTTTCTGATTCCGATTTCATCAGAAATCCACTTCCATGATACCTAACCCACTCCCATGATAATGACATTAATCCATTCATAAAGGCAGAGGTCTCATGATTTGATCCCCTCTAAGATGTTCTACTTCTCAATACTGTTCATTTTTTCTAGGTTTTTCATTTGTGTATATTCATGGAGTACAGTGAATAGTCATTGTGGTAAAGTCATGGCCTTCTGTGCATCCATCACTGGAGTAATGGGCATTGCACCTACCAAGCAATCTTTCATCATCTAGCCCCCCACCTCCCGAGTCTTTCCATTTCCCATTATTCCACAATCTGCCTCCATGTACACACATTATTTTGTTCCTACTTATAGGTGAGAACGTGTGATATTTGTCATTCTTTGTCTTGAGTTGTTTCACTGGCCTCTAGTTCCATCCATACTGATGCAAAAGACATGATTTCACATTCCATTGTATATACATACCACATTTTATTTGTCCAGTCCTCAAGTTCAGGGATGCTCAGATCAATGCTATATCTTTGCTACTGTGAGTAGTGCTTCAATAAACATACAAGTACAGGTATCTTTTTTATATATTCTTTTCCTTTGCATAGAATTCATTAGTGAGATTGCTTGTATGGTAATTTTATTTTTAGTTCTTTGAGAAATCTCCATAGGGTTTTCCATAGAGGTTGGCCTAGTTTACATTCCCACCCATAGTACATAAGAGTTCTCTTTCTCTGAATGCTCATCAACACCAGATATTTTTTGTCTTTTTAATAATAGTCATTCGAATTGGTGTAAAAAAGATATCATACTTCATTTCTCTGATGATTAGTGATGTTGAATATTTTTTCAATATGCTTCTTGACCATTTATTTGTCTTTTTTGGAAAATGTCTATGCATAACCTTATCCCCCTTTTAATGGGGTTTATTTCTTTTTTCCTGTTGAGTTGTTTGAGTTCCTTGTAAATTCTAGATATTACTCCCTTTTTGGATGTATAGTGTGCAAATATTTTCTCCTACTCTACACAATATCCGTTCACTCTGTTGATTATTTCTTTTGCTGTGCAGAAGCTTTGCAGTTTAAGTCCTACTGTCTATTTTTGTTTTTGTTGCCTGTGTTTTTGAGGTCTTAGTCATTGCGCTTAAGCCCAATAGTTTGAGGATGCTGTGAGGGTGACATCATGGCACTGTACTGAGGGTGACATAATGAGACACTGTCTCAAAAAAAATTTTTTTTTAATTTCCATCTTAATTTCTTCATTGATTAGTGATAATTCAAGAACATGTTTAATTTTCATGTCTTTGCACACATAGTTTCTGAAGTTCCTCTTGACATTGAGATGATCATATGGTTTTTGTCCTTAATTCTGTTTATGTGAGGGATTACATTTATTGATATAGCTTTATTTCACTGTGGTCTAAGAAGATATTTCATATGATTTCAGTCTTATAAAATCTTGTTTAGACTTGTTTTGTTGAATAACTTGTGGTTATCTTAGAAATGTTCCACGTGCTGATAAAAAAAAATGTATACTATGTAGCTGTTGGGTAGAATGTTCTGTAAATGTCTATTAAGTCCATTTGGTAGACAGTCTATATTAAGTGCAATGTTTTTTTTGTTGATTTTCTGTCTAGATGATCATCCAGTATTGTGAGAGGGATGTTGAAGTTTTTTATTGCTTATTTTATGTTATTTTTATTGCTTTTATTATTTTACTGCTATCTGACTCTTTATGTGTAATAATATTTGTTTTGTTCAATCTGGGTGCTCCAATGTTGAGTGCTGTATATTTAGGATTATTATATCCTCTTGCTGAGTTGATCTCTTTATCAGTATATAATGACCTTTTTGTCTTTTTTACTATTTTTGATTTAAATCCTGTTTTATCTGATATAAATATAGCTATTCCTGCCCACTTTTGTTTCCATTAGCATATACTATCTTTTTCTACCCCTTTACTCTTAGACTGTGTGTACCTATATGGGTAAGACGAGTTTCTTGTGAACAGCATATAGTTGAATAGTTGAATTGTGTGTGTGTTTTTTTTTGTAGAGACAGAGTCTCACTGTACTGCCCTCGGGTAGAGTGCCGTGGCGTCACACGGCTCACAGCAACCTCTAACTCCTGGGCTTAAGCGATTCTCTTGCCTCAGACTCCCGAGTAGGTGGGACTACAGGTGCCTGCCACGACGCCTGGCTATTTTTTTGTTGCAGTTTGGCGGGGGCTGGGTTTGAACCCGCCACCCTCGGTATATGGGGCTGGCGCCCTACTCACTGAGCCACAGGCGCCGCCCCTTGTGTGTGTGTTTTTAAAAATCTATTCTGTAAATTTATATCTTTAAAGTGAATCATTTAACCTATTTATGTTCAAGGTTAATATTGATATGTTAGGTTTCATTCCTGTCATATTGTTAGTTGTTTTGTATTTGTTTTATAAATTCTTTTTTTCTTTCTTTTTCTCTTCCATTGTGTTGAGATTTGATTCCTTTTTCTTTCTCCTTTGTGAGATTGTTTTACAAGACCTGTGAGTTTTATATTTTCATGTGTTTTCGTAATGGTTAATATTAACCTTTTGTTTCCATGTTTGAGACCACTTTGAGCATTTCCTGTAGGGCCAGTCTACTGGTGACAAATTCCCTCAGTGTTTGCTTGTCAAGGGAAGACTATTTCTCCCTATTTCTCCTTCAGTTATGAAGCTTACTTATTCTTTACTGATAGCTTTTTTTTTTTTTTTTTCATTTAGCACTTTGAAAATGTTATCTCATTCTCTTGTGACTTGTAAGGTTTCTGATGAAAAGTCTGCTGTTAGTCATATGGAGTTTTCTTGGTAGGTGACTAGGTGCTTTTCTCTTAATAATTTTAAAATTCCTTCTTTTACTTTGACTTTAGACATTTTGAATAATATATGCTGTGGTGAAGTCCTTTTTGCAATGTATTTGCCTAGGGATCTCTGAGCATCTTGTAACTGGATGTATAAATCTTTATACATTGGGCTTGGAAAGTGTTCATCTATTTTTTTCCTTAAATAGGTTTTCTAAATTTTTGATGTCTTTTTCCCTTCAAGAATACCAATAATTTGTAAGTTCAGTCAGTTTGTATAGTCTCAGATGTCTCAAAGTCTTTGTTCATTCTTATTTATTTATTTTTTTCTTTTATCTAACTAGATCATTTCAAAATGCAAATTCAGAGATTCTTCTGCTTGGTCTAGTCTGTTATTGAAGCTTTTGAATGTATTTTGTTATTTCATTCCATGACTGTTCCAGTTCCAGAATTTCTGGGGGGTTTTGTTTGTTTGTTTTTATTTTTTGAGAAAATTTTCACTCAGTTGTGGTAACATCAGCCTAGCTCACAGCAACCTCAAACTCCTGGATTCAAGAGATTCTTCTACTTCATCCTCCCAAGTAGCTGGGACTACAGGCATCCACTACAATGCTCAGTTAATATTATTTTTCTAGGGGCGGTGCCTGTGGCTCAGTCGGTAAGGCGCCGGCCCCATATACTGAGGGTGGCGGGTTCAAACCCGGCCCCGGCCAAACTGCAACCAAAAAATAGCCGGGCGTTGTGGCGGGCGCCTGTAGTCCCAGCTACTCGGGAGGCTGAGGCAAGAGAATCGCTTAAGCCCAGGAGTTGGAGGTTGCTGTGAGCTGTGTGATGCCACGGCACTCTACCGAGGGCCATAAAGTGAGACTCTGTCTCTACAAAAAATATATATATATATATATATTATTTTTCTATTTCTAATTGAGATGGGGTCTCACTCTTGCTCAGGTTCACCTCAAACTCTTGAGCTCAAGAAATCCTCCTCAGCTCCGTGCCTGTGGCTCAAACAGCTAAGGTGCTAGACATACACCTGAGGTGGCAGGTTCAAATCCAACCTGGGCCCGCCAAACAACAGTGACGGCTGCAACCAAAAAATAGCCGGGCGTTGTGGTAGGCGCCTGTAGTCCCAGCTACTTGGGAGGTGGAGGCAGGAGAATTGCTTGAGCCCAGGAGTTGGAAGTTGCTGTGAGCTGTGGTGCCATAGCACTCTACCCAGGATGACAGCTTGAGGCTCTGTCTCAAAAAAAAAAGAAAGAAAGAAATCCTCCTGCCTTCACCTCCCACAGTGTTAGGATTATACACATCAGTCACCTTTGTCCAACTTTTTTTTTAAGATATCTGTGTAGTAAATTTCTCATTCATACCCTGAACTGATTTTTGGATTTCTTTGCACTGGTTTTCAGATTTCTCTTGCATTTAAAATATTTTAAAATCTTTGTCTGCCATTTTGAGGAGTTTTTTTTGTTTTGTTTTAATTTGGATGTGTTGCTGGAAAAAAATGTTGTGGTCCTTTGGTAGTGTCATACTTCCTTGCTTTTTTATGTTTTCTTGTCTTTCCATTGATATCTGTCTGCACATCTAGTGTAGTAGTCACTTTTTATAATTTTTTGAAATTGCTTTCATAGGTAAGAACTTTTTCCTAAAAATGTATGTATGTTGTTGGTTGAGTAGGATACTTTGGCTTTGATTTTTAGTGCCTGAAATAGTTGATCTTGTATGATTTCTTTTTTTTTTTTCCCAGATTAATCTGAAATTTTATTTATTTTTCTTTTCTTTCTTTCTTTTTTTTTTTTTTTTTATTAAATCATAGCTATGTACATTAATGCAATCCTGGGGCACCATACACTGGTTTTATAGACCATTTCACATATTTTCATCACACTGGTTAACATAGCCTTCCTGGCATTTTCTTAGTTATTGTGTTAAGACATTTATATTCTACATTTACTAAATTTCACATGTACCCTTGTAAGATACACCATAGGTGTAATCCCACCAATCACCCTCCCTCCACCTAACCTCCTCCCTCCCTCCTCTCCCTCACCCCCTTCCCCATATTCTTAGGTTATAACTGGGTTATAGCTTTCATATGAAAGCCATAAATTAGTTTCATAGTAGGGCTGAGTACATTGGACACTTTTTCTTCCATTCTTGAGATACTTTACTAAGAAGAATATCTTCCAGCTCCATCCATGTAAACATGAAACATGAAACAAGAGGTAAAGTCTCCATCTTTCTTTAAGGCTGCATAATATTCCATGGTGTACATATACCACAATTTATTAATCCATTTGTGGATTGATGGGCACTTGGGCTTTTTCCATGACTTAGCAATTATGAATTGGGCTGCAATAAATATTCTGGTACAAATATCTTTGTTATAATGTGATTTTTGGTCTTCTGGGTGTATGTTTCTTTGGCAGTACACAGGGTCAGTGGTGTATATGATTTTCTTGGTGGCTGAAAATACGATTAGTTGAGGCTCTGGTCATGTTTTGCTGGAGACTTGGGCACTAACTAAATCAGTCTTTGGGTCTTGGTGGTTGCAGCAGTGGTCTGAGGATTCCTGTTTTTAGGCCCCAGAGCAGCTTATGCTGACACCAGTGTTAGTGGATTTTGGCTTGGGACTCCAGGTAGAACAGCCGGGGACCTCCAGATTTACTTCTCAGAAGCAGTAGAGGGGGCAGTAGCTGAGTCTGTGGTTTCTCATACTTCTTGGAAGCTGATGTGATATGGGTAATGGCAGTAGCAATGGTGGAGCAACCCACTGGGATCCAAACAGTCCAAGCTGTGCTAGCTGTGATGGGTTGGGTTGAGTGGACTAGTCTTCAGCCCCACAGCCATCCATAGCAGGATGGTAAGTATGCTCCCAAATGATTAGGAGAGTTTGTTCTTCCCGTTCTTCCCTGGTTGGTGGTGGCTACAGCATGTTACCTCAAACTGCACCCAAGAGTGGAACACAGCCAGCATTAAACTCTCAAAATGGTATTGGCTGCAGGCCTGTGACCAGAGAGGGTAGGGCCCCATTCAGGAGGGCAGCATGGACTAGAAGAGGTGTGGAGTGCCATCCACTTATGTCTTAGACTGACAGCAGTGAGCATTGTCCTGAGTATGTATAGGAGAGCTGGGTTTCCTTGTTTTTCCCTGGCTGGGTGGCAGCTAATCTCACATCAGCTCAAACTCAATCCAAGAGCAGGGCACAGCCCACCATTCAACTCTCAAAGTGCAATCAGAGAAGGTGGGGTCCCT
The DNA here is from genome assembly GCF_027406575.1 of Nycticebus coucang. Classification (NCBI taxonomy): domain Eukaryota; kingdom Metazoa; phylum Chordata; class Mammalia; order Primates; family Lorisidae; genus Nycticebus; species Nycticebus coucang. Next base: position 46,069,206 of record NC_069783.1, read on the forward strand.
CCCAGGCATGCAACATGGGCAAGAAGTGGTGGGAAGTGAAGGCCACTCATGTCTCAGTCTCACAGCAGCCTGCTGCAGGGGCAGTGGGTGTTGTCCCAGGTATGCATCATGGAGCCCAGTTTCCCTGTCCCTCCCCCCACCTCGCAACACTGTTGTATTGGGGATTATAATTACAACATGAACTTCGGGGAACACATTCAAACCACAATAGGATCCCATTTTACTCCAAGAGAGGACTGGGGCCCCAGCTAAGATAGCTTTTGTGGAATGGCTGCATGTTGCTAAAAGATTTGGCATTATCAACCACCAAATCAACTAATAAATCTTCTCCTCCTCTTCCTCCTCCTTCTTCTTCTTAGACAGAGTCTTGCTCTGTGACCTGGGCTAGAGTGTCATGGTGTAGGATTAGCTCACAGCAACCTCAAACTCCTAGGCTCAAGTGATCCACCTGCCTCAGCCTCCCAAGTAGCGGGGATTACAGGTACATACCACTACATCCAGCTAATTTTTCTATTTTTAGTAGAGATGTGGTCTTGCCTTGCTCAGGGTGGTCTTGAACTCTTAACCATGAGTCATCCTCCTGCCTCAGCCTCCCAGAGTACTAGGATTGTAGGCATGAGCCACTGTACTCAGCCTCAACTAGCAAATCTTAACACCTGCCTCTCTCAACCTCTTCCTCCAGAGCAGGTGATCCAAGAGAGCACAAACAAGAAATCTTAATGTCTCATATGACCTCACCAAGGAATTCACACTATGTCATTTCTTCACCTTCCTATTGGTTACACAGGTCAACTCTACTCAGTGAGGGAGAGGCCTGCACGAGGGCACAAGGACCAAGAGTGGAGGATTACGGGGGGCTATCCTAGAGGCCATCAAGTGCTCAAATATATTGCCCTGTATGTAAATGTGAATTCAGAGGGGGGAACATTCTCAGGGATAATTATGACTGGTTTAATAAAGGAGGTTGACTTGCTCAGCCTCCTAAAGAATAACTAGCCACTAGAGATTATCCATGAGTGACAGGAAAGCAGGCAGGTGGGGTCACAGCATGTGCAAAGACACACATGTGCAAAGGCTGCAGTGGGTGTCATGAATTTGTTAATCAGAGACAACAGTGATCTGGCTGGAGCAGAAAGTATGTGTAGTGTGAAGTAGAGGGAGTTGGGTGACATAGAATTTAATAGGACTTTTGAAGCCAGGTGGTGGCATTCAGTTTGATGAGTTGCTAAGGTTCAAGAGTAAGTGCTATGATGGTTGTGGTGATAAAAACAGTGATTCAGAAAGCCTAATCTAGTGGCCAATGTAGGATGGCTCAGCCTGGAGTGAGACTAAAGGCAGAGACTTGACTTGGTGAAATGCTGAATTAAGACACTCAGGTTAGAGATGGGAAATGAGGCAGAGTTCTAAGCATTACTACAAAGGAAGCATTGACACTTCCCAGAGAGACTGGGGCACAAAGGTGGTTTGGGCCTCGATTTCTCCATGTGCAAAGGGGAGAGCAGCACCTGCTGCACTCGCCTCCCAGGACTGAGCTGGGCATCCCATGCCAGGAAACCACTTGGGCAGGAGAGACATTTTAGACACCAAGGGATTACTATTGTTGTAGGGATGATTCACTTGTGAACAGTGTTTATTTTAGGACTGAGGGAGGTAAGGCTGGGAAAGAATAGGACGGATTTGTGGACATGTCTGCCCAGCTCCCTCTCCCTTTATCCTCTCCAGCCCGATGGATCTAAAGCCTAACACATCATCGTCTGTGCCCACCGTTCTCCCAGTTACCCAGCTTCAATCTGAGCACTTTATTCCAGGTACCTTGGGGGGCCTGAAATTTTCCCTTTTCCCTCTACTCCACCATAACCACACACTAGTCAGGACACTGTGCAAGGGAGAGCACTTCCCCTGGCCAACCCTGGCCAGCTACTGCTGTTGGCAAGCAGCCTGGGAGACTGGGTCACATGGTGCCTGAAGGTATACCTGAAATGGCCCCATCAGAGGAGATACGCAGCCTGTATACACTCTGACCTGCAGCGTTTTGACTGAATCTTCCTATCTGCTAATTTTCTAGTCTACTTAGTTCCTTGCTCCTGGCTTTGCTGAGAAAACAAAGCCATTTCTGCTTTGCTGTGCTCACCCTGCACTGCCCCGTGTCTTGTTATTTTATAGACTGAAAGTCTCTATGTGTCCCCACAAATTCTTATGTTGAAACCTAATCTGCATGGTATTAGGAGGTGAGGCTTTGGGAGATGATTAAGGCATGAGGGCAGAACCACCATAAATGGGACTGGTGGCCTTATAAAAGGCCAGAGTTCCCCCACCTCTTCCACCAAGTGAGTACACAGAGCAAAGACAACAGTCTACGTACCAGCATGCAGGTCTTCACCAGACACCAAATCTGCTGGTGCCTTGATCTTGGACTTCTCGCCCTCCAGAGCTATGAGAAATAAATTTTTTCATTTATGGTATTCTGCTATAGCAGCCCAGACAAACTAAGACATTTTAACAATAATGAGATTCTGAGTTTGCATTGTCCTTGTCATTTCCAAATATGCCCACAAACATTATCACTAAAAGGCATATAGCAAAGGATATAGCATTATTGTGTATGGGTTTAACTCCCAGCTTCACTACTTACCAACCAGTTCTTTTGTTCTGTAGGCCTTAGTCTCTTCATCTGTGAAGTGGGATAGCAACAAGACCTACTTCCTGAGTGATCTGAGGATTGAACGAGCTCCCTGGGGTGGCTGGCAGGTCATGGAGATGGGGTAGGACACCCCTCAAAGTGCCTGCAGGCTAGTTGGAGAGACACAAGAAAAGAAAAGAATGTTGGCTTTTTTGAGCTGCCTGGGCTTTTGTTAATAAATTTCCAGCGGGACGTTTCCGCCACTTGCCTTTTTTTAGAGACATGAAGAGAGGAGAATTGAAAACATTTCCTATGTTGAAATGAAAGGCACTATTTAATCTTGTCACCATCTGCCTTCGCTCTAGGCTGGGAGCCTGCAGGCCCAGCTCCCTGTTTCCTAGCGACAGGGCACGCACACCTTCCCCATCAGAGAAAAACACCAACTGCAGCGGGTGTTCTTGCCCAGGGAACTGGGAACCAGCCACCTCAGACCAGGAATGTGGCCCAGCCCCCCTTCCTTGAATGTTCCTCTTCTCCCTTTGCAGGGTCACGCAGCAGCAGGGCCAGCCCTTCATTAGTTTGTGAAGTCCTTGAAGTGACCCTTAGTGCCCAAGCTCCTCTTCTTATTCACCAAAGGTCCTGCAGCTACCATAACCAAATACACAAACTGGGTGGCTTACAACAGAAGTTCATTTTCTCTCAGTTCTGAGACGCGAAGTCCAAAATCATGGTGTCTGCAAGGCTGGTTCTTCCCGGAAGCTGTAAGGGAGAATCTGCTCCATGCCTGTCTCCCAGCTTCCGGTGGCTCCAGCAATCCTTGGAGCAGGAGCTTTGCTCCAGTGTCTACCTCTGTCTTCACGTGCTTTGCTTTCTGTGACTCTGCGTTTTCACCTTTTCTGTCTCATCTAAAGATACTCATCATTGAATTTAGAGACCACTCAAGTCCAGGATGTTCTCATCTTGAGATCTGTACTTAATTACATCTCATCTTGAGATCTTTACTTAATTACATCTGCAGAGACCCTTATTTTCTTTCTTTCTTTCTTTCTTTCTTTCTTTCTTTCTTTCTTTCTTTCTTTCTTTCTTTCTTTCTTTCTTTCTTTCTTTCTCTCTCTCTCTCTCTCTCTCTCTCTCTCTCTCTCTCTCTCTCTCTTTCTTTAGATAGAGTCACATTTTATCGCCCTCAGTAGAGTGCTGTGACAACACAGCTCACAGCACCTCCAATTCCTGAGCTTAGGCGATTCTCTTGCCTCAGCCTCCCAAGTACCTGGGACTACAGGCACCCGCCACAACGCCCAGCTATTTTTTTGTTTTGCAATTTGGCCAGGGCCGGGTTCGAACCCGCCACTCTTGGTATATGAGGCCCGTGCCCTACCTACTGAGCCTCAGGCACCACCCAAGACCCTTATTTTAAATTAGATCACATCCTAAGATTTCAGAGAGTTGTATCTTTTGGGGGAAGACCACAGGTCATAATTCATGATCATTGCTACAGAGATTATTTTACTTAGGCTCCTCCCATGTGGGAGAAAAGGTTTGATGAACTTTTTCTAGTAGGGACAGTGTACAGGATACCCTTGGGTCCTTAGCCAAGTGGTATACATTTTGAAAGTGGAACTTGGGACAGGGCAACATCTTAACTGAAGAGGATGCAGTCCTCATGTTGCAATATCAGGGGTGGTGATCCCTCGGGGAGACATTTTCTAACAAAGTATCTTCCTGGTTATTTTGCTACTCAAGGGGAAGCCTTACCCTGTGCAGCTGTGCAAACAGGAGATCCAGGCCTGCATGTTTCTCCTAGCAGGAGGATCTCCTGTGCTTCCTTCTGCTTCCTGCTGGGCCCCAGCAGAGCCCTTCTTCCTCTCTGGCAGGTGCCCTACAGGTGGTTCTGGCCCACCTGGAAGTGGGGTGTTCTAGGGGGAGGGGTGAGTTTCTCAGGTTTGGGGAAGGACCCTACCTCCTCAACTTCCTGTTCACAAACAAGACGGCTGCTTACAGATCTGGTGAGTCTCCAGCTCCCCAACCTCCTCTCTGACAGCTAAAAGCTGGCCATCTAAAATTCATTCCTATGGCAAAATATAACTATAGTCCAGAAAGTAGAAGGGAAGAAGAGAGAGGGGGGAGGGGAGAGGGGATACAGGAGGGAGGCTATTTGGGGGACCTCACCTAATGTGCATGATGCAATGGTACATTTCAAAACTATTAAGAAATGAGTATATGACATTTTAATCATAAGGCTTTTTATTGCCACTCCGTCCCGACTTTTACTCATGAGTCAAGCATCTACCCCTAATTTGAATCAGGAGGTGGCCAAAAAATTTTTAGATAAAAAAAATGAGTATAATTATGATGGATGTGTTACTTAGTTCAATGTAGACATTTCACATTATATATAGAAGCAGTACCCTGAACCCCATCAATGCGTCAATATGCAAAGTTATGATTTAATAAAAAATAATAATAAAAAAATGAAATAAGGCTCAGTGCCTGTAGCTCAAGCGGCTAAGACGCCAGCCACATACACTAGAGCTGGCGGGTTTGAATCCAGGCCTGGGCCTGCCAAACAACAATGACAACTACAACCAAAAGATAGCCAGGTGCTATGGCGGGCGCCTGTAGTCTCTGCTACTTGGGAGGCTGAGGCAAGAGAATTGCTTAAGCCCAGGAGTTGGAGGTTGCTGTGAGCTGTGATGCCATAGCACTCTACCTAGGGCGACAGCTTGAGGCTCTGTCTCAAAAATAAATAAATAAATAAAATAAAAATTTATTCCTTTTAGTTCCTGTTTTTATTTTTTTATGTCATATGTAAAAACAAAACAAAAACCAAAACTATCACATGTATTTATTCTTATTTGAACAGGTAACATGTTCTCATAGTTCTAGATTGAAAAGGAACAAAAGGATATGCTGTGAAAATTCTCCCTCCCACTCCTGTCTCCCAGCCAGTGGGTTTGTTTCAGCCTTCAGTCTTTTGTATTCTCCAGAGAAATATGTAAATCCATGTATTTTCTTTTTCCCCTCTTTTCTTCATAATGGTAGCTCCATACCTAATTTTGTAACTTGCTGTTTTCACTTCATAATATATTTGGGGGATCTTTCCATATCAGTCACGGAGAGCCTGCCCTAAGTATCCGTTGATACTGCAGTTGATGGCTCATGGCTCTAGGGGCATTACCCAGTCTCCCATTGGAGGACACCTATATGTAGATGGTTTCATATGCTTCCTGCTGCTGTAAACAAAGCTGCAATGAATTCCTTTGTGTATGCATCATGTCTTGTATGCTTGGGGATACATCTACAGGGTAAATTATTAGAGGTGGCATGGCTGGGCTCCCCCTCACTCTGCGACAAACTTTACAGGCTTGTGGGCTCTGGAAGCCAGCCTCCAAGGGCCTGGCTGGTTTATTTTAAGATAGTATGTGCTCTGCAGGTGAAAATGAGAAACTCACCTTGATGTGGTAGTTACCGATGCAGCACATTAAGTCTAATGTGATTCAAAAGACTGTGGTAAGGTGAAGCCTGGCCTCCATGCAAGATCTGCACCCAGCCCCCTCAGCATGGACTGGTGCCTGGGATGCAGGCCTGGGTCTTAGCGTCCCACCTCCAGGTCTGCTTTGTGAGATGGGGGCAAGTCACTCACCCTCCTTGGGACAGTGGGTCCCTCTCACTCCCAGATCTAAGTTCCAGAGCTTACCGCAAGCTATGCCCCCAACAACGATCACATCTTATTTATTAATCTTGGTGGCTGTGAAATAAAGTGAACCTCATTCACCTTTCCTGAGGGTGAATTTATTTCCAGTTTTGTGTCCTTGGCTCTCTGAAAGAAAGACAAGGTTGAGGGAGCATCTTCCATTCTGTGATGACAAGGCGGACGGATCTGTGCGGCCCGGCCTGGCAGACCAGCAGGGCTGGGACAAGATGAGGGGCATGGTGTCTGTGAGTGTTTTCAGCCTGAAGGGAGGCCTTGGATACTGACAACTAGCATTTTCCTAGTACTTTACAAAGTGCTTTCTCATATGCTTTCCAAGTTATTATGGTCAGAGTCTTAGTTCCCCCCCAAAAAAAAGTTAAGCAAAAAACAAAAAAGAATCTAAGGAATATTTGGGCATAGTCCACAGACTTACCTTAAATTTGAAACATGCAGCTCAGAAATCAGGCAGGAACCAAGGGGAGATAAGGTGCCAGAAGCACACTTCACTCCCCAGGAACAGGGAGGAGAGGACCCCCAGCCTCAGACACTGGAGGTCACCATGGGCAGCCTAGCCAGTGCCCACCCTGGGCACCAGCACCAATGCTCAGGAGACAGACCTGTTACCCCAGCTGACAGCCCTGTTGCCCTCAGACACATGGATACTGTGGGCTTATGGGGCCTCCTCTGCACCTGAATTTTAAGTTGCTTACTCCAGAATTAGTGCTCCTTTCTGCCTTGATCCCTGATGAGTGAAGCCTGGTGTTGTACCTCCACCACCAGAGAGGTGGTAGGAAGGGGGTGGCCTTGCCGACTTCTCACATGGGAAGCAAACCAATTTCCATAAAGACTTCTGAAGGGGACCTCTCAATCGTTTGCAGGGAGAGTGGGTCAGATTCAGGGTGAAAAAGGGCAACTGTTCTCAACCACCTGGGAGTTTGGGTTGCTAGATGCACATCCTCCTTGTGGAAGGATGCTGGGAGGTGGCTTTCTGTGAATCAGAGCTACTGAGATCTTTAGTGGGATCTCTGTGCAGATCTGTCCTGACACTACACTTACTGCTCACAATCAGACTACCTGGAGGGGATTGTTGGCTGACCCCGTCTTTCCACTGTCCTGTCCAGTGGGGCTGCCAGCACGTCGGTGGGACCCAAAGCATGCTCTCATGTCCATTGGAAACCCACAGCCCTCAAGCTGTCACATAAAATAATGCTACTTTTTTTGTCATTTGGAAAATATTTCATGGGAACTGAGCTTCAGTAGAAATAAAAGATGTTGACTCAGTGCCTGTAGCTCAGTGGCTAGGGCGCCAGCCACATACTCTGGAGCTGGTAGGTTCAAATCCAGCCCGGGCCTGCCAAACAACAATGACAACTATAACCAAAAACTAGCTGGGTGTTGTGGCGGGCACCTATAGTCCCAGCTACTTGGGAGGCTGAGGCAAGAGAATCATGTAAGCCCAAGAGTTGGAGGTTGCTGTGAGCTGGGATGCCACAGCACTCTACCAAGGGTGACATAGTGAGACTCTGTCTCAAACAAAAAAAAAAAAGAAAGAAAGAAAAGAAAAAGAAACATAAGATAATGAACCGAGAAATGGGAGATGTAGCAAAGAGAGAACCGCCAGCCTGGGAGGTAGAGTCCAGCTGCTCGGCTCAGCCTCAGTGCCTTGAGCTCCAGGGGGACGAAGAGAGGCATGCCTGTGTTCCCATGAACAGCCACAGAGACCCAGCTGCTAGGGCACTTCACTCGGGGCTTGGTGGCACAAAGGTGAGATGCTGGTAGAGCTAGAAGAACTCTGGAGCTCATTTTGTCCAACCTTTACATGTTTTGGACAAGGAGACCAAGGCACAAAGCAAGAGGCGGTGAGTTGCTGAGGGTGGCCAGTAGGGTAGGAGCAGAGTGAAGGTTAAGCGTGGCCCAGCACGTTTGCCACGCCAGCAGTGCATGGATACAGGGACCCAAGTTTGAATCCTAGTTCCACTGCTTACAGCCTGTGACCTTAGACAAATCTTTTAGCTCCTCTGACCTTTGATTCCATCATTAGTTAAAAAATGTTCCTACCTCTTAGTTTTGTAAGACTACAAATGAGACTACTTACATAAACTGCCTAGCAGACAAGAAAAATTTATAAAATGTTTTTAAAAAAATCTTTATTGTTGGCGCCTCTGACATATGCCAGAGGTGGCGGGTTCAAACCCAGCCCTGGCCAAAAACCGCAAAAATAAATAAATAAATAAAATAAAATAAAATAAAATAAAATCTATAAAAAAAAAAAAAATCTTTGTTGTTGTTCCAATCAATTCCTCTCTAATTCTACCTGTCCTTGGAGGCCAACACAAGTGCCCTCCTTGGGAAGACTTTGCCCACTCTCTGGCCTCCATGGAGGGAACCCTTCCCTGTATATTTGGCCCACACTCCACCTTGCTCCGGGCTCACCTCCCTGACGGTGGGGGACCTCCCTGGAAAAGAGAGCCAGACTGCAAAAGTGCCAAAACAGTGGCAGACCCAGCCAGAGAGGAGCTGAGACCCTGGGAACTGGGGGCGGTGTCCCCCTCTAGCTGCCACCCGAGTTTGCCTTGGAAGCAGCCCCTTTCTTGCCACTAGGAAACCTGTTCCGATCATTTGCCCCATTCTGTGCATGTACACTCATGGGCCACATTGTTCCTTCTGGAAAAGCCCATATTTTTTTTTGTTTAGCTCGACTTGATAGCCAGAAGCTTTTTTTTTTTTTTTTTTTTGAGACAGAGTCTTACTATGTTGCTTTTGGTAGAGTGCAGTGGCGTCATGGCTCACAGCAACCTCTAACTCTTGTGCTTAATCAATTCTGTTGCCTCAGCCTCCCAAGTCGGTGGTACTACAGGTGCTCACCACAATGCCCAGCTACTTTGTTGTTATTTTTGTAGTTGTCATTGTTGTTTTTAGCAGGCCCCAGCCAAATTCGAATCTGCCAGCCTCAGTATATGTAGCCAGCACCCTAACCACTGAGCTACAGGCGCTGAGCCTAACCAGGAGCTTTCTGAAACGACTTTGTTACAGCTCAAAGCCAGGATTTATGGTTGAGGTTGCTGTGAGCTGTGATGCTACAGCACTCTACCAAGGGTGACATAGTGACACTGTCTCAAAAAAAAGAAGTGTAGGGCAGACAGGAGGAGGGGGGGAAGCACAGGAGAGGGAGGGCTTCCCCTCTACACTCTGAGGCTTCCATGTCTGGGTCTATGAAATAAACTGCAGGCAGATTAACAGGAGAAAGATACACAAATTGATTATATGTACTGAGGCATCACAGGAAAGAAAAATGATTACCCAAAACCCAGTGAGATCTAGAAGCTGATATACTCTCTTCATAGTGGGGAGGGGAGGAGGGATGTAGGCAATTTAGGACAGAGAGAATGATTTTGAGAAAGATGAATGGAACTTATGACACGCTGTGACAAAATCTGTCTGGAGGTGTGTTGACTCCCAGTCTCCCGTCACAGAAGTTAATCTTCCCTGACTGATGAGATAGATCCCAGAGATTCACAACAGTTGCCTTCTGTTTGGAGGGTCTGTCTTTAGGCCAACAAAGGAAGCTCAGGGAAAGTCTCTGCCCGCATCTGCCGTCCCTCGCTTGCCCTCAGTTTGAAGCAATCAGCTTGCCCATGCAGGATATTTTGGAGTGGCATTTCCTCAACTCCAAACCCAATTGCACCATCTCCTCCCCCTGCCCACCGTCTCTCTCCAGCCCAGTGAAGTGCTGACTTAGGCACATAAAGAGGGTGAACAACTGCTGAGACCCAGGAGGAACTGCAGAGAGGGCCCCTCTACTCAGCCCTCTGTTCTCATCCTGGCGGAATGCCACTTGCCAGGGGATCTGGGCAGAAAGACTGAAAGTAGGGCAGGGTGAAGGGAGCCCTGAGCAGAGGTGCCAGGCCAAGGCAAAGCCTTTGGACACTACCGCTCCAGCCCAGGTGGGCACCCTGAGGCTGAGGCACTGTACTTCAAGAGCTGGGTGGATGCCTTCCAGAGTAGTATTAGTAGCTGTCCTCGGGTGTAACCTTGTGGCTTACAGCAAGACTCAGGTGTGACAGCGCCTGAAGCCTCACCATTAATGCTTCCTGGGCACTGCACATCTTTCCCCCAGAGGACCACCAGTGTGTGTGCTATGATCAGATGAAATAAGGGGTACACTCTAAGGAGACCCACACATTTTGGTGGCCTTTTCCCTGAGGCTTTGGCTCTATCTCATGGTGCCAGCCACTTACAGGTAGGGTTTATAAGTGGGAAGGATCCAGGTTGGGTCATGGTAGAAAGATCATTTGATTGTACAGAGTTCTGTCTAGTGAGGCATGCCTCCAAATTAGGGGTGGGGACAAATGGTTAGTGGGCACTACAGGCCCTGTAGGGGAGGAGATGCCCACCACATCTCCCATTTAGCAATATCCCTCACACTGGCCCCAGGTATAGCCCTGTTGTATGAGCTGGCCTGGCATCACTGTGAACGGAGCCCCTTTACTGAGTCTGGATGACATGGGTTGCACAGTGCTCCCACCAAATATGTCCATCTGGAGTCTGTGGATGTGACCTTATTTGGGAAAAAAGGGTTTGCAGAGATAATGAAGTTAAAGATCTTGAGATGATATTATTCTGGGTTACCTGGGTGAGCCCTAAATCCAATCTTTATAAAAGAAAGGCAGAGGGAAGTTTGGGATGGGGGGAGGAGGCCATGTGAACAGGCAGAGGTTAGAGTTACACAGAAATAAGCTAAAGAATACCTGGACCCGGGCGGCGCCTGTGGCTCAGTCGGTAAGGCGCCGGCCCCATATACCGAGGGTGGCGGGTTCAAACCCAGCCCCGGCCAAACTGCAACAAAAAAATAGCCGGGCGTTGCGGCGGGCGCCTGTAGTCCCAGCTGCTCGGGAGGCTGAGGCAGGAGAATCGCTTAAGCCCAGGAGTTGGAGGTTGCTGTGAGCTGTGTGAGGCCACGGCACTCTACCGAGGGCCATAAAGTGAGACTCTGTCTCTACAAAACAAAAAAAAAAAAGAATACCTGGACCCACTAGGAGCTGGAAGTCCAGGAAAGACTCCTCCCCAGAGCCGTCAGAGGATCCAACCCTCTTGACACTTCGATTTCAATCTTCTGGCTTTTAGAACTGTGAGACGATGTATTTCTGCTGTTTGAAGTTACCAAGTGTATGGTAATTTGTTGCCACAGCCCTAGGAAAACAATACAAATGGTTTGGTCACCCTAAAAAGTTTTCTAGGCCTACTGTCTGTTTATGTTGAGTCATATAAGCCCCCAACCATTGGCAAGAGTAGAAATTAACCTAACTGTTTTGATTTGGCACTCATAGGGTTTATTAGCTGAACTGAAGTTCTTTGGTTTGGAAGCTCTTGTGTATCTTTATATTGATTTTTACCTGCATTGGAGCGTCACGTGTCAATGTGGAGCCTGTTACACTCTCTATCTCTTTTATCTTTTGTGCCTACTTGCAATTTGCTGATGATGATATAAGCATAATTCAGAGTCTTGGAGGTTGAAAGACACCTCCATCCTGAAGTCTAGGAGATGAGAAGATATCCCTGTCCTAAGGTCTAGGAGATTGAAAGACATCTCCATTCACATTGGCAACCTGACCAAGATATGGGGACACCCACCTTTGAAAAGGGAAAGAGAGGAATGGAGACATAATGTATATAGATTTATGTGAAACTTCAGAATATCTCATGGCTAGGATTCTGAGATAAAAGTTACTGAAACAGGCTCGGTGCCTATAGCTCAGCGGCTAGGGCACCAGCCACATACAACGGAGCTGGGGGGTTGGAACCCAGCCTGGGCCTGCCAAACAACAGTGACAACTACAGCAACAACAACAGCAAAAAATAGCCGGGCATTGTGGTGGGCGCCTGTAGTCCCAGCTACTGGGGAGGTTGAGGCAAGAGAACAGCTTAAGCCCAAGAGTTTGAGATTGCTGTGAGCTGTGATGCTGTGGCACTCTACCAAGGGCAACATAGTGAGACTCTGTCTCAAAACAACAACAACAACAAGTTATTGAAACATTGTGCGTGTGTGTTTGGATGTGTTTTAGGTATGTACGTGTATTATATATTATGTCTACATGGTACCAAAATTGGCTTATTAATAAAAGAAGCTCTCATGGGCGGTGCCTGTGGCTCAAAGAAGTAGGTCACCTGCCCCATATACCCGTAGTGGTGGGTTCAAATCCTGTCCTGGCCAAAAACTGCAAAAAAAAAGAAGCTCTCATAAATTAAGTAATCAAGCCCAAAGGCTTTTCACATGGATTTAGTAATCTTTGGTAAATAAGCTGGTTTTTAAATTTTTATTGGTAAAATAAAAATGTCTTCAAAGTTTTCAGCATATATTTTTGCCTGTCAGGATTTAAGACAAGAGTTATAAAACTACAGGCTCGGCGCCTGTAGCTCAAGCAGCTAAGATGCCAGCCACATACACCAGAGCTGGTGGGTTCGAATCTAGCCCAGACCTGCCAAACAGCAATGACAACTACAACCAAAAAATAGCTAGGGGTGGTGGCAAATGCCTATAGTCCCAGCTACTGGGAGGCTGAGGCAAGAGAATAGCTTAAGCCCAGGAGCTAGAGGTTGCTGTGAGCTGTGATGCTACAGCACTCTACCCAGGGCGACAGCTTGAGGCTCTGTCTCAAAAAAAAAAAAAAAAAAAAGGAGTTATAAAACTGCAAACCTAGTCAAAACAAAATGATCCATATTTATGTGTTTTTGATAAGTTGGTGTAATGAAAACAGTTAAATCTCCTGTGTAAAAAGTAGGCATGCTTCAACAAAAACAAATGTCAGTATTAGGATAAATGAAACTCTAAGTAAATGATGGCACAAAAACAGAAACTTTTAGCCAAAGGTTTATAAAGCTATTTTGATTCTGGTGTCTTCATTCTAGTTGTAGATGTAATTTCTTCCACTGTCTTCATTGTGTGTGGAAAGGTACACATAAAAAATCTGTTTGAAGCAAATTGGAGGCTTCTTTTGGTCTGGCTCACTCTTGATGTGTTCTGAGTACTGGTTGCAAGCCAGCCTGCACTGTGTACATTGTGTTGCCATAGCGAAAGCCTTTGCCTAAAGATAATTCAAAAAGAATTCCTGAACTGCTAATTTTTGTGTAGTAATTATTCTTAGAATCCAAAGAGAATCTCAAAACAATCTTACTATTTTGGAAATATTACATGTACTCAAGTTTACACTTAAGTAGAAAAGTGGTTTGAGACCATTTAGATTTTTAAATAGCTTGATCTTGATCTTGATATAAAAATGTTACAACTTTGTGTCTTTATTTGAGATGGTAAGGATTGATGTTGGAGGTTTATTTGGTCTATAATCAGGTAATATCATATAAATAAATTTTATTTTGGGATGTTGGTATTTTAGAAAGATCTAATTAGTTAACAACTTTAAGCAGAATGTGTTCTAAAACTTATATATTTATAGAACTTAAAGATGTTACATTATTCAGAATAGCAAGTCTTACTAGAATACTTACATACGTTATCCTGGTAGTTTCTTTAAGTTTAAAAGTAATAATTAAAACTATATTTGTGATTGTTCCTTGGTCTATATCTTAACATTCTTTCTTTCCCAGCAAGAATGTTTGTTTAGGAAAACATGTTTAGATATTGAATTTGTTTAGCCATTGAATAACTTTGTGTAGGCCACAATTACCAACAATCATGCTGATTGCATATCTAATATTCACAGACTATGAAAATAGCTGACAAAAAAATAATTCGAGGCTTGGCGCCTGTAGCTCAGTGGTTACAGCACCAGCCACATACGATGGGGCTGGCAGGTTTGAATGCAACCTGGGTCTGCCAAATAACAGTGACGACTACAACCAAAAAATAGCCAGGCGTTGTGATGGGTGCCTGTAGACCCAGCTCCTTGGGAGGCTGAGGCAAGAGAATTGCATAAATCCAAGAGTTTGAGGTTGCTCTGAGCTGTGATGCCATAGCACTCTACCCAGGGTAGCTTAAGACTTTGTCTCAAAAAAAAATACTCAAAATGATAACTAGGATCTAAGTACAGTATTCTGTCTCCTAGCTGTACCAGTGCTAAAATTATGGTCTGTTCCTTTAAGAAGCTCCACCCTAAAGCTAGTAATCTAATTAAGAAACAAGCTAAACTGACAAGATCACCTATCAAACTAAATCAGTCTACAGCTTGTTGGCTATTTTAAAGCTCTTTGTAAAAGAAATGTTACATCTATAAAAAAAAAAAAATCTCCATTTGTAAGGATACCTCCCTCTATACACAAACTACTAAAAACTTTAAGGATTGGGAGACTGGGGGACAAAGTGGCTCATACCTGTAATCCAGGCAAGAGGATTGCTCAAGGTCAGGAGTTTAAGACCATCCTGAGCAAGAGCAAGACCTCATCTCTACCAAGAAAAGAAAAAATTAGCCAGGCATGGTGATGTGCACTCGTAGTCCCAGCTACTTAAGAGGAAGCTGAGATAGGAGGATGGCTTAAGCCCAGGAATTGAGGTTGCAGTGAGCTATTATGACGCCACTGCACTCTAGCTGGGGGCAGAGCAAGATTCTGTCTCAAAAAAATGAAAGAAAGGAAAAGGAAAGGAAGGGAAAGGGAGGGGAGGGGAGGGGAGGGGAAACTTTTTATTACAAAAAGGACAATGGCTCAAAGTTTATGTAACAAATGTTACCTTTGTTTAAGTATAAATTGTGTGGCTTGATATAGATGTAAATTTTCTTTTTTTATGTAAATGTCCTACCTAGTTTCCTGTCTTTGAAAATGCAAATTTAGACAGAATTGCCTAGCAACAATTGTTTAGGACAATAAAATAAAAAATAAAAAATCCATTAATCTAGGGCGGCACCTGAAGCTCTGTGGGTAGGGTGCTGGCCTCATATACCAAGGGTGGTGGGTTCGAACCCACCCTGGCCAAACTGCAACAAAAAATAGCCAGGCGTTGTGGCAGGTGCCTGTAGTCCCAGCTATTCCAGAGGCTGAGGCAGGAGAATCGCCTAAGCCCAGCAGTTGGAGGTTGCTGTGAGCTGTGACGCGACAGCACTCTACCAAGGGCAATAAAGTGAAACTCTGTGTCTAGGGGAAAAAAAAATCATTCATCTAGAGTGGGGAGAGAAAACTGGCAAATGAAAAATGTTATAAATCTTTCAGATATACTCCTGACTGACTCTCTCTTCCGGCTCTGATCATAGTGGATCAAGGTGAAAAGGACAACCCCATGTGGGAACTTCGCATCCACAAGCTCTGCCTCAACATCTGTGTGTGGGAGAGTGGAGACAGACTGACATGGGCAGCGAAGGCATTGGAGCAGCTCACCGACCAGACCCGTGTGTTTTCCAAAGCTAGACACACTGTCAGATGCTTTGGCATCAGGAAAAATGAGAAGATTGCAGTCTCCTGCACAGTCAGAGGGTCCAAGGCAGAAAAAATCCTGGAGAATGTTCTGAGGTGTGAGAATATGAATTAAGAAAAAATAACTTCTCAGATACTGGAAACTTTGGCTTTGGGATCCCAGAGCACATCAATCTGGGTATCAAATATGACCCAAACATTGGTATCTATGGCCCAGACTTCTGTGTGGTGCTGGGTAGGCCAGGTTTCAGCATCACAGACAAGAAGCGCAGGACAGGCTGCACTGGGCCCAACACAGAATCTGCAAAGAGGAGGCCGGGCACTGGGTCCAGCAGAAGTATTATGGGATCACCCTTCCTGGCAAATAAATTCCCGTTTCTATCCAAAAGGCCAATAAAAATGTTTTCAGTGAAAAAAAAAAAAGAAGAAGAGGAAGAAGATTAGTTTCAAGATGAAATCTTTTTCTTCAGACAGAGTCTCACTTTGTCATCCCCCTCCCCTCACCCCAGTCCCTATAGAGTGCTATAACAACATAGCTCACAGTAATCTCAAACTCTTGGGCTCAAGCCATTCTTTTCATTCAGCCTCCCAAGTAGCTGGGACTACAGGCACCTAGCACAAGGCCCGGCTATTTTTAGAGATGAGGTCTCACTGTGGCTCAGGCTGGTCTTGAACTCCTTAGCTCAGGTAACCCACCTGCCTTGGCCTTCCCGAGTGCTGGGATTACAGGCGTGAGCCACTGAGCCGAGCCAGTAATTTGAAATCTTAAATTAAATTAAATAGTGTATGATCATAAATTGCCTGGATCATTTCTGGAAACACATTTAAGTTCAAAAGTTTATAATCAGTTATGGTCCAAGATTTTCTTCTTTAAGAAAAAGCCATAGAGGGCGGCGCCTGTGGCTCAAGGAGTAGGGCGCTGGTCCCATATGCCGGACGTGGCGGGTTCAAACCCAGCCCCGGCCAAAAACCACAAAAAAAAAAAAGAAAAAGCCATAGAAAGAATGGAAATAATTTTATGACTTTTTATTTAAAACATTATTGATTCTTTTTGCCTTTTTTTCCAGAGTTAATACAAATATTAAGTAAATAGCAAAGTTTACCTGCTATCTCTAGAATGTAAAACTTACTCTATTGCTTATGCTCTGTTGCTAAAACTATAAACATCCTCCCTCCAGGCCTAGGGACTATCAAGGAAGAAGGAGGTACGTGAGGTAGGAAAGTCTGGTTCTGAGGCAGAGATTTGCCCAGAGAGGATCTTAGACATGCCATTGAGGGCGCATGTGGTGAGAATAAGATGAAGTCAGTCAGGCGAGGGCCCATGACACAGATGGTCTGAAAATGCAATAGATCCATCATACCGTAGGGTTAGGTCCCACATGACCTTCACCTCATGTCTCCCACTTTGCTGTTTTGTAAATTCAGCTTTAACCTAAAAGTGTATATCTGGGGTAATTTAGGGCAATTGATATAGGAGATTAACTTTTGATTTGGAATATTGTTTTGGGTCATGGATTATGCTGATTATTATTTATTATGGGTCATGGGCCCTTATTGTTTAAGATAAAGGTTAACATGGTTTTTACTTTTAAATTTTATGTATAAAACTGTGGTTTTGGAAATGGAAGAACAGAGCAGTCTTGGAGAGGCTGCTTCACTGTTCTCCAGAATTGCTGGCGTCTGACAAAGTTTGGCGGACCTATCCCCATATGCCCAACTCTGCATATTGGTTGACAGTGATAGGCAGCCAGACTTTCTCTGTCTGGCAATACTGTGAACATTTTTAAAGATCATTAATTAAATTATTTTCAAAAGAAATTCAAAACACAGTAAGTATATTCTTTTTTACTCTTTTTTTTTTTTTTTTGATCAGCATAATTTAAGTGTGCTAGCTTGGTGCCCATAGCTCAGTTGTTAGGGCTCCAGCCACATATACTGGGGCTGGCGGGTTCCAACCCGGCCCAGGCCTGCTAAATAACAATGACAACTACAACAAAAAAATAGCTGGGCATTATGGCTGGCGCCTGTAGTCCCAGCTACTTGGGAGGCTGAGGCAAGAGAATCGCTTAAGCCCAAGATTTTGAGGTTGCTGTGAGCTGTAATGCCACCGCACTCTACCAAGGGATATATAGTGAGACTCTGTCTCAAAAAAAATTAAAATAAAATAAAGTAAAGTAAAATGATAAAAAATAAAAAGTAGAAAAAGAAGAATATAGGCACAGTGGTACATACCTATAGTGCCACCTACTCAGGAGGTTGAGATGGAAGGATTCTTTGAGTCCAGAAGTTCAAAGCCATCTTGGGCAACGTAGTGAGACTTCAGCTTTGAAAAAAAAAAAGGAGAATAGGGCGGCACCTGTGGCTCAAAGGGCGCCATATACTGGAGGTGGTAGGTTCAAACCTGGCCCTGGCCAAAAAACTGCAAAAAAAAAAAAGGAGAATAAAGGACAAAAACTGATAGATATGCATCATTGGGTGGGGAGAGAGAGAGAATCTAGCATGGTCGTCAAATTAGCTTAAATTGAATAACCTTATTATAAGGTTCTTAAAAGTTAGCCTTACTATCAAAGGTATATAAGTATAAAACTAGAATTTGGTCTTTTTTGTTTTTTTTAGAGACAGAGTTTCTTTCACTTTGTGGCCCTCGATAGAGTGCCATGGCATCACAGCTCATAGCAACCTCCAGCTCTTGGACTTAGGCGATTCTCTTGCCTCAGCTTCCCACGTAGCTGGGACTACAGGCCCCCACCACACTGCCCAGCTATTTTGTTTGCTGTTGTTGCAGTTTGGCCAGGGCTGAGTTTGAATCTGCCACCCTCAGTATATGGGGCCAGCGCCCTATTCACTGAGCCACAGGCGTTGCCCTAGAATTTGGTCTTTTTTTTGGCCAGGGCTGGGTTTGAACCTGCCACCTACGGCATATGGGGCTGGTGCCCTACTCCTTTGAGCCACAGGTGCCGCCCTAGAATTTGGTCTTATCTCTGCTAAAATGATCAAGTTTTTTGGAATATTAGTCTGCTCTTGACAAGTCTGCTCTTGAAAGCGTCTTTCCTTTACATTTTAAGTAATTCACCTAGGTAAAGATGGACTCAGGAAACAGTACCCCAAAATGAAGGCCTCAGAAACAAAAGTTCTTCTCTGACCTTCCCTGGTCCTCCTGCCTCTCAATCCCATTCTTCTATGAGGCTAGCTATAGAAACTAGACTCCTTTTTCCTCAAAGTGGGTTATAAAAGCCTGAGCCCCATTTATTAGACCATAAAGCATAATAATTGTTCTATGTAAAAACTGGCTATAAAGTAATTATCTGACCTACCTTGTTTGACTGTAAGCTTTAAGACCTCCTAAAAGAAAGGGTCCTGCCCCACACTTAGAAGAAAGGAATGCTGGCTTGGAGAGGCTGAGAAGAATCTAGACAGACAGGCCTTGCTGGGTTTCTCCACTCAACCCGTTAGCATTAGACCATACCCCTTTTTCTTTTTTTTTTTATTTTTGAGGCGGAGCCTCAAGCTATTGCCCTGGGTATAGTGCTGTGGCATCACAGCTTACAGCAACCTCCAACTCCTGGGCTTAAGCGATTCTCTTGCCTCAGCCTTCCGAGTAGCTGGGACTACACGCACCCACCACAATGCCTAGCTATTTTTTTAGTTGTAGTTGTCATTGTTGTCAGGCCCAGGCTGGATTCGAACCCACCAGCTTTGGGGTATGTGGCTGGCACCTTAGCCACTTGAGCTACAGGCACAAAGCCAGACCATCCCATTTTTGTCCAATCGTATTTCTACATGGCTGTTAATACTTTGTTGAACCTAAACATAAAAATGGACAATT
This sequence comes from Nycticebus coucang, assembly GCF_027406575.1. Taxonomy (NCBI): domain Eukaryota; kingdom Metazoa; phylum Chordata; class Mammalia; order Primates; family Lorisidae; genus Nycticebus; species Nycticebus coucang. The sequence goes on from NC_069783.1 coordinate 46,088,700, forward strand.
TCCCAAGTATCTTGGAGTTTTTCCTTCTGAAGTCTCACATATATACACGTTAAAATAAATTTGTATCCTTTTCCTTCTATTAATTAATCTGCTCAATGTCAATGATTTTTCAGAGAACCTTTATAGAGATAGGGATCTTTGCTCTTGACAATTTGGCAATCCTTGGGGGTGGGGAGGAGGGCCTTTAGTCCCTATAAAGGAACTAAAGATTTTTATATTTTATCAAAATAATTTTATTGGGCAGTGCCTGTGGCTCAGTGAGTAGGGTGCTGGCCCCATATACCAAGGGTGGCCAGTTCGAACCCAGCCCCAGCCAAACTGCAACAAAAAATAGCTGGGCGTTGTGGTGGTACCTATTGTCCCAGCTACTCAGGAGAATGAGGCAAGAGAATCACCTAAGCCCAAGAGCTGGAGGTTGCTGTGAGCTGTGACACCACAGCACTCTACCAAGGGTGACAAGATGAGACTCTGTCTCAAAAAAAAAAAATAAATAATAATAATAATAATTTTATCAAAATAATTTTCCATGCTTCATGTTGTCTTTATCAAGTTTTTCATAACTTAAGAAAACTAAGTCGGGCGGCGCCTGTGGCACAGTCGGTAGGGCGCCGGCCCCATATACTGAGGGTGGCGGGTTCAAGCCCGGCCCCGGCCAAACTGCAACCAAAAAATAGCCGGGCGTTGTGGCGGGCGCCTGTAGTCCCAGCTGCTCGGGAGGCTGAGGCAGGAGAATCGCTTGAGCCCAGGAGTTGGAGGTTGCTGTGAGCTGTGTGAGGCCACGGCACTCTACCGAGGGCCATAAAGTGAGACTCTGTCTCTACAAAAAAAAAAAAAAAAAAAAAAAAAAAAAAAGAAAACTAAGTCTTCTCTACTAAAAAAGCTAAGGTTGGGTGCAGGACACTATTATAAGAAGGACTGTACCTAACAAATGCAAACATTGTAACCTAGTTGTTTATACTCTCACATTAATCTGGAAAAATAAATAAGTAAATAAAAGAGCTAAGGTTGTCCTACAACTCTGTAATTTTCTGTATTTATCTTTGACATCTTTTGTCATGTTAGTTAAATGGCTATTATTTCATAATGACCTTGGATCCTATTTAATCAAATGTTTTAAATCTTTTCACTTTTTTTTTTTTGAGACAGAGCCTCAAGCTATCGCCCTGGGTAGAGTGCTGTGGCATCACAGCTCACAGCAACCTCAAACTCTTGGTCTTAAACCATTCTCTTGCTTCAGCCTCCCAAGTAGATGGGACTACAGGTGCCTGCCACAATGCCTGGCTATTTTTTTGTCGTAGTTGTTATTGTTGTTTAGTAGGCCCTGGCGGGGTTCGAACCCATCAGCCCCAGTGTATGTGGCCTGTGCCCTAACCATTGAGCAATTGGTGCCAAGCCATCTTTTCAAGTTTTTTACTTTTCCAAATCAAATTCTAAATGAAGTCTTTTGACTTCAAACTAACTTTAGGATTTGCTAGATGGATCCTGGAAAATCTCAAAAGAGTTTATTCTCTGGATGGAGCCTGTACTCAGTGAGTAGGGAGCCGGCCCCATATACCAAGGGTTGAGGGGTTCGAACCTGGCCCCGGCCAAACTGCAACAAAAAAATAGTCAGGCGTTGTGGCAGGCGCCTGTAGTCCCAGCTACTCGGGAGGCTGAGGCAAGGGAATCGCCTAAGCCCAGGAGTTGGAGGTTGCTGTGAACTGTGACACCACAGCAGTCTACTGAGGGCAATAAAGTGAGACTGTCTCTAAAAAAAAAAAAGGATTTTTTCTCTCTCCTTAAAGAAAGAGACATTAAACCAGTTATGCTTATTTTATGTGCAAGGAAATTATTGTCAAATAAAAGGGATGTTTTAACCTTCTTTAGGTTCTATTGTATAATTAATGTAAGTATTCCAGAAATTGTATGAAATTCCTAGAAATCTGATGCATACTGGTATAATGTTAGCAGTCATAATTTCAGTTATTATCTTAAAATGTGTTGTATTCTTCAGAAATAGCCAATTATCTTTATCAGCTGCACTATAATGAACTTTCATCAAATCTTTAACTATAGTCATTTTAAGTATTTTGTCATTCTCTGACAGTTATTGTTTTACTCTGATGCTTTCCTGAAAGCTTTTGCAAACCACTATAACCCCAAAATTCTTCATCTTCAAGGAGATTCAGGGAAGACTCTGTTAAGTAAAGTTTCTGATAACTTGAAGATCATACCATTTAAACTGGGTAAGAATTTCCAGAAATTTGAAGAGACAGATTGACTCATAAAACTGCTAAACCAGGGGCGGCACCTGTGGCTCAGTTGGTAAGGTGCCGGCCCCATATACGGAGGGTGGCGGGTGGCGGGTTCAAACCCAGCCCCAGCTGAATTGCAACCAAAAAAAAAAAAAAAAAAATAGCCGGGTGTTGTGGCGGGCGCCTGTAGTCCCAGCTACTCGGGAGACTGAGGCAAGAGAATCACTTAAGCCCAGGAGTTGGAGGTTGCTGTGAGCTGTGTGATGCCACGGCACTCTACCCAGGGCCATAAAGTGAGACTCTGTCTCTACAAAAAAACAAAACAAAACAAAAAAAGCTGCTAAGCCAACATCAAACAGAACAAGAATTAATCACTAAATGAACTGATGAGGAGGATTGCAATTTTTGTGATTTTTTTGTTGAAAACACTGCTGGAGTTGAGCACAGTGGTTCACACCTATAAACCCAGCACTTCGGGAAGGCAAGGTGGGAGCATGACAGAGCAAGATTCTGTCTCTAAAAAAAAAAAATAATAATAATAAATAAATAATATAAATAAAGCATTGCTTGTTCTTTAGTGTTTTGTTTTCCATATTTAAAGAACTAAACTTTCTTTCTTTTTTTTTTAATTTATATAGATTTTTGAGACAGAATATCAAGCTGTCGCCCTGGGTAGAGTGCTGTGGTGTCATACCTCACAGGAACCTCCAACTCAGGCTCAAGTTATCCTCTTGCCTCAGTTTTTCTATTTTTAGTAGAGATGGGGTCTCCTCAGGCCAGTCTCAAACCCGTGAGCTCAAGCAATCCATGGGCCTCAGCCTCCCAGAGTGGTAGGATTACAGGTGTGAACCACCGCGCCCGGCATCTTTTTTTTTTTTTTTTTTTGGAGACAGAGCCTCAAGCTGTCACTCTGGGTAGAGAGGGTCGTGGCATCACAGCTCATAGTAACCTCCAACTCCTGGGCTCAAGCAATTCTCCTGACTCCACCTCCCAAGTAGCTGGGACTATAGGTGCCTGCCACAATGCCTGACTATTTTTTGGTTGCAGCCATCATTGTTTGGTGGGCTGGGCTGGATTCAAACCCGCCAGCTCAGGTGTATGTGGCTGGGACCTTAGCTGCTTGAGCCACAGGCACTGAGTCCTTTTTTCTGTTTTAGAGACAGGATCTCACTGTCACAGGCTACAGTGCAGTGGCATGATCATAGCTCATGGTAACCTCGAACTCCTGGGCTCAAGCAATCCTCCCACCTCAGCTTCTCAAGTAGCTAGAACTATAGGTGCAGACCACCATACCCAGCTAAATTTTTTTACTTCATGTAAAGATGGGGTCTTGCTATATTGCCTAGGCTGGTCTTGAACTCCTGGCCTCAAGTGATCCTCCTGCCTTAGCCTCTCAATGTGCTGGTATTACAGGTGTGAGCTCCCATGACTGGCCTCTTTAATTTTTCTTAAGCTACCTACCTTCATCTACGGTAATTGGGTAGATAAAAACTGAAATATTTACCCTTTTCTTCTGACCTTGTTCTTCCAGAATTCAGAAACTATTCTTCTTCTTTTTTTTTTTTGAGACAGAGTCTTACTATGTCACCCTTGGTAGAGTGCTGTGGCATCACAGCTCACAGCAACCTCTTTGGCTTAAGCAATTCTCTTTCCTCAGCCTCCCAAGTAGCTGGGACTATAGGCGCCCGCCACAACGCCCATCTATTTTTTTTTTTTATTGTAATTATCATTGTTGTTTAGCAGGCCTGGGCTGGGCTTGAACCCATCAGCCCCGGTGTATGTGGCTGGCACTGTAATCACTGAGCTATAGGTGCCGAGACTGAGGATTCAGAAACTCTTATTGAATGCTTTTATTTTCGTGGCAATATAGTTATTTGCATAAATTAAACAAAAACATATGCTCCTTGTGACAGGACACAATTGGAAATATTGGCTATATTTCCAAGGCTTTCACTGGAAAGGCATATTTGAGAATGATGTGCATAGAATCAGTTAGCACTAGATAGTGTTAAAGAACTTCAACTGGCTTTCTAGAGCCAAAAAAGCCGCTTGGGGAAAAAAAAGTAAGACATCCATAGTTGTCTTACTCAGGGCCGACATGAGGAAGCCAGGCTCAAGAACTTCAGGATACTTTGGGGACCTGACAGACAGAATCTGACAATGAGTCTTTAGCTTGGTTTTCTAGCTTGGAGGAGCTTTTTAAAAATACACTTCCAGGGTGGCGCCTGTGGCTCAGTGAGTAGGGTGCCGGCCCCATATACCGAGGGTGGTGGGTTCAAACCCAGCCCCGGCCGAACTGCAACAAAAAAATAGCCAGGCGTTGTGGCGGGCGCCTGTAGTCCCAGCTGCTTGGGAGGCTGAGGCAAGAGAATCACATAAACCCAAGAGCTGGAGGTTGCTGTGAGCCGTGTGACGCCACGGCACACTATCCAGGGCAGTAAAGTGAAACTCTGTCTCTACAAAAAAAAAAAAAAAAATACACTTCCAAGGCCAGGTGTGGTGGCTGACACTTGTCATCCTGGCACTCTGGGAGGCTGAGGCAAGTGGATTGCTTGAACTCAGGAGTTCAAGACCAGCCTGAGCAAGAGTAAGGCCCCACCTCCACTAAAAGTAGAAATAAATTAAAAAAAAAAAAAAACCTCGCTGGGTGTGGCAGGTGCCTATAGTCTCAGCTACTTGGAAGGTTGAAGTTAGAGGATCACTTGAGTCTAATAGTTTGAGATTGCTGTGAGCTATGATGAAGGCACGGCACTCTACTGAGGGTGACACAGTGAGACTCTGTCTCAAAATAAATAAATAAAGTTCAGCCAAACCCCACAAGTTATCACCAGGGACATTCAATGTACAAAAGATGCTTCAAGCCCTCTCTAGTAATCTTCACGAGCTCCCTTGGGGCTCAGAAACTGGGTTTTATAGTCTGTTCTAATCATTAATGTTCATTTTTCTTTTGTTTCCATAGAAATGCCTGTTTAGGGGGGATGGGAGGCTTAACCAAAGTGGATGAGAAGCCAAGCCAAGTTCTCAAGGCACAAAATGAGACAAACAGGAAAAAAGTGTCAGGCCCTAAGAGGAAAAAGATCAATTACTAATGGATACCTCAAAACCATATTTTAACAAGAACCATGATCCAAACAAGTATTTTTCTCCTGCTGATCTGAATTTGGAAAGGAAAGAACAGAGATAAGTTTTTATCTTCCTCTCTACAGTACAGAGATTCTACAGACAGAGATCCAGGAGAGGAATGTGGTAAGAATTCTTAACTTCTGCTGGCTTTTGTCAGTTTCCCCTGGATGTCATCTGCAGGCTCTGGAGCAAGTGGGGTGTCTCAGCTGTCCCTCGTAGGGTGCCAGAAACTATAGGGAAGGAAAAATATAATTTCCTCCATTCATCTTAGGCTCATGGCTGAGGCCACTCTAACAAAAGACAGATTAACAAGAGAAAAGCATACAAATTTATTTGACATAGGTTTTATGTGACATGAGAGCCGTCACAAGGAAATGAAGACCCAAGGAATAGGTTAAACCTGTGTATTTTTATGCTGCATTTACTGAAGCATGGGTAGTAGGGGAGAAATGTGATGGGGCAAATTGAGTGTGATGTAATGGGAATTAACTGGGGGCAACTAAGGAAGGCCTCTTCATTCACATTCCTCTGTGAGTCCAGGGATGTTCCTTTCCTCCAGGTATTAGGGGGCATTTTGCACATTTGGGTCTTATAACTTGGTTTAAGGAAAGGTCAGAAAATTCTCCTTCGATTTTATAACTCAGTTCAGGGGGAAAAAGTGAGGGTAAGAGTGACCTTTCTGTTTCTGTCATTTTCTCAAATTTCTTCAGATTTGGGGGTGATATGTCTTGAACCCTGCCAAATGTTACAAGCAACATTTACCAGGTCACAGAACAAGAGGGAGTAGACCCGAAACTCAAACCTGAATTTCCTAGTTCTTGTGAGTCCTAACATTGATCTCTGCCTCCAGCTCTGAAACCAGACACTGCCAGGACAGGCTGGAAGCTTCTGCTCTTGGTAGCTGAGACTGTGACTCCTTGGGAGGTTCCTCTCTCTGTCCAGATCACCCTAGGACTGGACCATGTATCATGATCCTGGATTCTAAACCCTGGAGCTTCTGTGAAGTCCTCCAAGAGATGATGTGCTCCAGGCAGCAAGAGATTCATGCGATTTAGTGACTTGTCCAAGGCCACCCTCTGCAGAGCAGGGACAAGTGGTGGAAGCAGGGAAGACACTCAAGAATAGGTGTGACCCCTGCCCTTGCAAGTTATCCATTGACTTTGAATCTGCAGCATCTGGGAAAGGACTTTCTTGTGGTCATGGCCCAGCTCCTTCCTCGAGACCAGTTCTCAGGGTTTGGAGGGATGCTAGCTTTCCCTGTTTGCTAGGTTGGCCCCCTCAAATAAGCTGCCTGGTGTAGTCCAACCCCAAAACTGTAAAGTGAGATCTACATTTATATACTGTCCCCACATCTGGTTGTCAAAAGGCAAGAGATGGGTTTGAGGCTGTTTCTAAGGAGGGGATCTGTGGTAGGTTGACTAATGGCTCCCAAAGATAGCCACATCCTAATTCCTGGAGCCTGTGAGTATATGCCTGCAAAGGGCATTTTACAGAGGTGACTTAATGATCTTGAGACAGTGGTGAGAGGTAGAGGAGATGCTGGTCACCAGAGTGTACCCTAAATATAATTGTAAGTTCTCTTAGAGGAGGGAGGCGGAAGGTGTGCTGACAGAGCAAGAGGTTAGAGTGATGCAGGGTAGAGGTCACGAGCCAGGGAGCATAGGCAGCCTTCAGAAGCTGGAAAAGCAAGGAGACATATTCTTCCCTCAGCCTCTAGAAGGATGCAATCCTGCCACTGCCTTGATTTTGTCCTTTTTTTGTTTGTTTGTTTGTTTTGAGACAGAGTCTCAAGCTATCACCCTGGATAGAGTGCCATAGCATCACAGCTCACAGCAACTTCAAACTCTTAGGCTTAAGTGATTCTCTTGCCTCAGCCTCCCAAGTAGCTGGGACTACAGGCGCCCGTCACAATGCCTGGCTATTTTTTTGTTGCAGTTGTCATTCTAGTTTAGCAGGCCCAGGCCAGGTTTGAACCATCCAGCCTCAGTGTACATGGCTGGCGTCCTACCCGCTGAGCTACAGGCACCACCCTTGATTTTGTCCTTTTAAGAACGAATGTAGACTTCTGATCTCTAGAAATGTAAGAGAATGGATTGTGTTATTTTAAGCCAACAAGTGGCTGTACAGCAGCACTGGGAGACCAATACAGGATCTTTCCAGGAGGCACATAGGGACTTGTCTAGGGGTAAGGCCAACCCAGAAAGGCAGAGCAAAAGAAGGGTACATTGGGCCTCCTCTCCCAAGGCCACCTTAGAGGCTCAGTGGAGGTGCAAAGCTGCCCCTATCCTGATCACTGGTGTATTTGAGGCCCCTGGCATCATCCCTTGGCCCTGCCCCTCTCCCAGCCCCCAACTGCTCTCTCCTGCCTCTCTATTTTCTCCTTGGCCTCCATCAGAGAACTCCTGATTTCTCCTCTAATCATAGACCACTCAAAACCCACAATCCAATTTCATTCTTCTTGGGTTTATAGCAAGTAAGTAAACAGTATGTACCTGCCTAACAGGTAGCATCTGGCTTGGACGGGGGGTGGATTTTCTTGGTTTAGGAAAATATCCTTAGGGCCACCTGGCTGTGATGGGAGGCCCTGGGCAGGACCTGCAGGAAGCAACTGGAGAAAGTGAGGTCTTCATTACTTCCCACAAGACATGGCCGAGCATGGTGAGGGGAACTGGCAAGGGAGGAACACTTGCTCAGGAAAGGGAAGGGACAGAGACACCCAGTGACAGGCAGGAGCCAGGCTGATAGATGCAAAACAGGGGCATTTATTTATTTATTTAGAGACAGAGTCTCACTCTGTCACTCTGGATAGAGTGCCTTGGCATCAGCCTACCTCACAGCACACTCAAACTCTTGGGCTCAAGTGATCCTCCTGTCTCAGCCTCCCAAGTAGCTGAGACTACAGACACCCATCACAACACCTGGCTAATTTTTCTTTTCTTTTCTTTTTGAGACAGAGTTTCACTTTGTTACCCTCAGTAGAGTGCCATGGTGTCACAGCTCACAGCAACCTCAAACTCTTAGGCTCAAGCTATCCTCTTGCTTCAGCTTCCCAAGTAGCTGGGACTACAGACCCCTGCTACAACACCTGGCTATTTTTTAGAGACAGGGTCTTGTGCTTGCTCAGGCTGGTCTCAAACCTGTGAGTTCAGGCAATCCACCTGCCTTGGTCTCCCAGAGAGGATTACAGGCATGAGCCATCATGCCTGGCCTAATTTTTCTATTTTTAGTAGAGACGGGTGTTACCATTGCTTAGCCTGGTCTGGAACTCCAGAGCTCAAATGATCCTCCCACTTTGGCCTCCCAGAATGCTATGATTACAGGCATGGGCTACCCCACCCAGCCACAACAGAGGCCCCCTCAGGAGTTCAGAATATCTACATCTTATGCTGTTTGTGTAAATCTTCTCTGCCTGTTTCCATTCTTCAGAGAAGTTCTTTTTTTTTTTTTTTTTGCGGTTTTTGGCCAGGGCTGGGTTTGAACCCACCACCTCCAGCATATGGGGCCAGCGCCCTACTCCTTGAGCCACAGGCACCACCCAAAAGAGACCTTATTTTATTTTTTATTTTTGTAGTTTTTGGCCAGGGCTAGGTTTGAACCCACCACCTCCGGCATATGGGGCCAGCGCCCTACTTCTTTGAGCCACAGGCGCCGCCCTCTTTAGTGAAGTTTTTAAGGCCAAATGACCTGTGGGTGAATGCACCTTTTTGCTTATTTATTTATTCATTTAGATAGAGTCTCACTTGGTAGAGTGCTGTGGCATCATAGCTCACAGCAACTTCAAACTCTTGGGTTCAAGTGATTCCCTTGCCTCAGCCTCCCTAGTAGCTAGGACTACAGGTGTCCACCACAGCGCCCAGCTATTTTTTAGAGATGGGGGGTCTCACTCTTTCTCAGGTTGGTTTTGAAATTGTGAGCTCAGGTAATCCAGCTGCCTCAGCCTCCCAAGTACTGAGATTACAGGTGTGAGCCACTGTCCAGCCTTTGCTTTTGTTTTTGCTTTTGTTTTAAAATAAGCCAAGGACAAAGGGCTGAGTTCTATGGTGTGCACAGGGTAGGTGTGTACCTTTGGGATGGAGGGGTGATCTGTAACCTCCTCTGTTGAGGGGAGCTTGGAGCTGGAGGTAAACACAACACTCAATGTTTCTTCTCTAAGTACTTTATTATTATTATTTTTTTTTTTGCAGTTTTTGGCCAGGGCTGGGTTGGAACCCACCACCTTTGGTATATGGGGCTGGCACCCTACTCCTTTGAGCCACAGGCACCGCCCCTCTAAGTACTTTTTAAGACACTTTGCTCATAACTTCATTTAATCCTCACAACAATCTAATGAGGTATATACCATTACCCTCATTTTACAGATGAGGAAACCAAGACACAGATAAGTCACTAACTTGCCCAGGTTCACACAGAAGGAGAATTCACATTCCAGCCCACACAACCTACTCCACAGTGTTAGGTAATTGCCCCAGAAAAGCCCCTCTTACTTTCTACAGACCAAGATTAACTATGGCCTGCCCCTAATGCCTCTTCCTGCCAGGGCAGTAACTCTCTCTCTCTCTCTGTCTTCCCTCCCCCTCTCTCTCTTTCTTTCTTTTCTTTTTTTTGTAGAGACAGAGTCTCACTTTATGGCCCTCGGTAGAGTGCCGTGGCATCACACAGCTCACAACAACCTCCTACTCCTGGGCTTAAGCGATTCTCTTGCCTCAGCCTCCCGAGTAGCTGGGACTACAGGCGCCCGCCACAGTGCCCAGCTATTTTTTGGTTGCAGTTTGGCCGGGGCCGGGTTTGAACCTGTCACCCTCGGTATATGGGGCTGGCGCCTTACCGACTGAGCCACAGGCGCCGCCCCCCCCTTTCTTTCCTCACTCCTCCTTGGTGTTGTCCTGCAACATCTCCCCTTCACCAATAAAGACCTTTTGTACAAGCCTTGGTGGTCTATGAGATCTCTGCTGGCTGAGTGCCCCGCCCCCTTCATCTGGTGTCAGAAGCAGGATGTAATTAGGGAACGCTGCCAAGGGTAACTTCCACCTCTTCCAGGGATTTTAGCTCCTGGGAGCTCCCTATCCTCCTCTCGCACTCCCAGCGCTCACCACCGCATCAGCTTGTGTCCATTCCCCAAAGCGCTATAACCAGCACCCACCACCAGCCCCATCCAGACTTGGTAAGTACCCCTATGGGAGTAAATTTTCCCTAATCATGGGCTAGGTTGCTTACATTCCTGGCGATTCACCCATTTCTTGAGACTTGAGTTCCCTATTCCCCTTGACCTCGCGTGGCTTAGCACAGAGCTTCCACCCCTTGGCACGAAAATTCCTGGCGCCAGGTCTCAAGCTCTCCACCGCCTGAAGGGCCTGACACTGCTCTAGTGCATGGTGACAACCGGCCTAGACTGTGTTCTCATTTTCTCTGCCAGCAACAAAGTAAGGAAGACGTTTGTTCTTTGTCCTGGTCCTCATGTGATTCTACTCACCCTTTATTTCTGCGACAAATCGCCATGAGCGGAAGCCATTCTAGCCCACCTAACTCCCCCTGGGGTGCTCCTTACACCACCTGATAGAATTAAGAAACTCTCTACCCAGGTTTAACCACTTTATTTAATTTTTCTTTAATTCAAAACTTTTATAACTATTGTAAGCGCCTTGGCAAATGGAGCGAGGTCCTCTACATTCAGAACTTCTTATATCTTAAAACCAAGCCTAATTTATGTTCGGATAATTCCAAAACTCATAATAAAGGGCTCTCCTACTCTATCTCCCTAAACCAAACCTATTGGACCCAGCAAATAAACCTCCACCATGCAGACCAACGGCCACCGGTTCCTAGTAATTTTTGTTCCAGCCTGCCATATTGGACTCCTCCCTCAACCACACAGTTACCACCCTCTGTCCCTCCTACTTCCCTGTCAACCAATCTGAGCCTGACTCCTAACTCCTCCTAACTCCTCCCCTCCAACTGGCACTCAGTTCTTCTGGATGGTCTCTCAGTCCACTTCTGACTGCTCCAAGAAACTCTTCCAGACTTCTTTACTCCTTTCTCCCTCCAGCTCCTCCACATAATAATCCTACAGTACCACCATATAACAATGTATTACTATATCCTATCAACTTACCTAGCATAATATTTTTATTATTTAAACCAATACTGTAACCTCTAACGAGTGCAAACGAGTGTGGGAGAGGGCGAAAGAGGCAGCAAATCAATTTCATATACCAAACAATAAGCATCCTACAGGTGACACAACAGTCCCTAACTCCCAGCCAAATTAGAATTATAATAATAATACTAAGAAAAAATAGAAACATTTTTATTACCTACATTCTTTGAGGACTTAAAGCTTCCACTAAAAGATTATCAATTATAATAAATTACAGGAAATCATACAAGATAAGTCTAAAAATCCTTCAACTTTCCTCCAATGCCTTACCGAGGCTTTTATTAAATATACTAACTTAAATCCTGAAACAATAGATGGGAAAAACGTTCTCATAACTTATTCCTTTAACCAAAGTTACCCCGACATCAAACTTAAGCTAAAGCGTTTGAAGCATGGACCCCTGATACCCCAGACCGTAATTTTAAACACGGCCTTTAAAGTTTACATGGGATGAGATGATATTTTCCGAAGGGAAAATAAAAAATCTCAAACCCCAAATTATCAAATGCTAGCTCAAAACATTTCAGTATCTCTAAGGCCATCCTTCCTAACCTACCTAAGTAATCAGGGGCAAAAGACAGCTTCATGACTCAACCACCTGAATCATACTACAAATGTGATGGAGAAGGCCACTGGATAATACATTGCCCAATCCCAAACCTCTGCCACGGCCATTCCTTCTCTGCAAAAAAAGGGTCACTGGAAGGCTGACTGCCCCTTGGCTTAGAGAGGACATGGGGCCAGCCAACCCACAGCACCTACAAGCAAACTTGGGAGTTGTCTCTTCTGAAGACTAAAGGGACCCTGGCTTATCTCACCCGACGAAGATTACCTCTATGGAGCCAAGAGTAACCGTGATGGTGACAGGTAGGATGATCGCCTTTCTATTAAACACAGAAATTAGCATCTCAGTTCTTAAAGAGTTCAGCGGTCCTACCTCCCTGTCGCCCATCTCTATTGTTGGAGTAAAGGGTTTTTCCCACCGTCTACATCAAACTCCTTTTTATGCTGTATAATTGACAATTTCTCATTTATACATTCCTTTTTAATGTTACCTTCCTGTCCGGTTCCCCTTCTGGAACATGATTTCCAAATTAAGTACCACCCTAACTTTTGATCTTAAATTGATAAATGCTGACCCATCTCCTTCTCCCTCACTCTGCCTTGTCCTTTCGCAAACTATTAAAGACTCGTTGCCCTAGCCCATTCCACCAGAGCAAGTAAATCCTAAAATTTAAGATACTAAAACCCCCTCAATTGCCTCCTACTCTCCAATTCTTATTAAACTAAAAGACCCCTCTATTTTTCCTTCTCAATGTCAATATCTATTTCCCAATCTAATCTCCTGGAACTCTGACCTATTTTACAAAATCTCCAAAAGTAAGTTGAACTTCTTCCCAAATTACTTTAACTATACTCCCCCAGGGATTTCATAACAGCCCCCACTTATTTGGCCAAACATTAGCCGGAGACCTTCAATCCTATAATCCCTCTCCTTCAACCTTAATTCAGTATGTTGATAACCTCCTACTCTATAATCCCACCTTACATGACTCTAAGCAAAACACCTATTCCCTCCTTAATTTACTTGCAAATAGGAGATATCTTAATATCCTTTTATCCCCAAACTTCAAAACTATTACCATTGACAAAAAAAAAGCCTTCTTCACAACTTTCCTCTACCCACCACAAAACAAGAACTCCTCTCCTTTTTAAGATTAGCTGGATACCTCAAGCATGGATTCCCAACTTTTCTCTCCTAACTGCTCCTTTATATAATACTACTCGAAATAACCCTCATAAGCCTCTCCTAACCTCCATTTCCCCTTCTTTTAATCTCTGCAGTGTACTTTATAAAAAGCTCCAGCCTCCACCTTCCTAATCTTTCTCACCATTTCCTCCTATATATTACAAAAAAACATATTTTCTTTCGAAGTACTTAAACATCAACTAGGCTCCACCTTTACTCCAACTACTTATCTCTCAAAACAGATGACACTGTTCAAAGTTAAACCCCTTATCTCAAGACATTGGCAGTCACAATTACTCTAATACGAGAATCCAAGAAACTCGCTTTTAATTCCCCTACTACTGTCTTATCCCCTCATTCTCTATCTGATCTTTTAACATATGAAAATCTTCAAATCCTACCACCATACCGCATTCTTAACCTTCAAGCCTCTCTTATCTGACCCATCATTATCTTTTAACACATGTCCACACTAAATCCTGCATCCCTCTTACCTACTCCCTCTGACTCGTCACCCACTCACGATTACCTTCAAACACTAGACATTCTTCCCCCTTACCTCTCCAACATACAAGAAGGACCTCTCAACTCTCACTTTATTACCAAACTACTAAAAGCTTCTAAATTACCTAAGACTATACGCATTGTTCATTGCCGTTCACATCAATCTGACCACTCGCCTATATCAAAGAGTAATAACCAAGCCAACCGTATAACACGTATGGCTGCTCTCCAACCATCATCTCCTGACACCTCCTCTCACCTCCTACTTATTTCTACTCCTATGACTACTACAATAGAATAAACAAATCAACCTCCCACTCATAACTTCCTCATCTATCCCCACAAATTATTTCACCCCAACTCTCCAACTTTACTACAATTTCTTAAAACTTTCTTTCCTGTCTCACAAATAGATTCAGAGTTTCTGAATCAACTTACATCATCCTATGAAATCTACCAGCGCTCTGACCCACAAACAAAGTCTCGCCTCCCACACTTTCCAACTCACCAGGCTAGGAGACTTTTTCCTGGAACAGACTGGCAACTTGATTTCACACACATAACTAAAATCAAACATTATAAATACCTCTTAGTATTAATAAATACCTTCTCAGGTTAGATTAAAGCCTTTCCTACTACAAACAAAAGGACTACCACTGTTGCCTCTATCATACTCCAAGACATTATTCCCAGCTTTGGAATCCCCTGTTCTTTACAGTTTGACAATAAACTTGAATTCACCTCCACCATTTCTCAAACCTTAACCAAAGCCTTAGGTATTCCCTGACATTTCCATATTCCTTTCCATCCTCAATCTTCAAGGAAGGTTGAAAGGTCTAACAGATCCCTAAAATCTATATTAACCAAACTTTCCCTTAAGCTTCACTTAAACTGAATCACTCTTCTATCCCTGGCACTTCTACGCCTACATTCCCTTCCAAAAAAACTCTCCAACCTCTCTCCTTTTAAATTAATATTTGGTAGACCCATTCTTCCTCCAGGACTTACACCATCAAATAGCCCCTTATCTCCCTTATCCTCTCTTCTTCGGTATATCCGATCCCTTTTATGGAAACAAAGAGACACACTTCTTCCTATCCCAATACCTTCATTACCCACCTCCTTTCACCCAGGAGATCAAGTTCTAGTAGCTCCTCCTAATCATCCCAAAAAACCACTTGAGCCAAAATGTCAAGGACCTCATGGAGCAATTTTATCAACACCCACTGCAGTAAAATTAACCTCATTTCCTGGATAATTTCATATATCTAGCTCTAAGCCTTTCCTTAATCCAACTATTACTAGGTCAACAAACAACACCTAAAAATCTTCCCTCATACTCGGCTCAAGAAACAAACCCCCTAAAGCTTAAACTCACTTAGATCCCAGAGGTCCAGAAAACTGAAATTCATCCTTCACCTGAGGTCCCAACACTCTAAAAGATACATCTCATAAAATTTCAATCATTACCTCTCTTAATACTCACCAATAGACATCTTCATAGTAATAATAACTATACTCCTAATATTACTCTTTGAGATTAATCCAATCATAATTACTCCACCATAATAATCACAAAAACAAAATACTCTCTATCCCTTTACTCCATATTCATAAAGTATTCTCTTACCTTCCTAAAATGCCTCTCATAATTTTTTTATTCATAATAACCTCTCCTAATACTTATGAGTCTCAATTACAAAACCCTCAACTTCTCTCACTCTCTGGCCACTGAGAAAAAAACATGAAAATTACACATCAACTCATGGTCTAACACCTGAAAATCATATCACAAAACAATTAAGGGCAGTGCCTGTGGCTCAAAGGAGTAGGGCGCTGGCCCCATATGCCAGAGGTGGTGGGTTCAAACCCAGCCCCGGCCAAAAACTGCAAAAAAAAAAAAAAAAAGTAAAAAAATAAAAACAAAACATTAATTAGAAAATCAAATCACTCTAATATATTATTTAATGTCACCTTATGTAAATTATTTAAAGTAATTTCTATACCTTAGCCTCTTTAGACAAACATTGTTATTTAAACTACACCCTCCAAATATATACTTACAGTACTCAAAATCCTATCTCAAAATATAGAAAAGGATGTGCCTATTGAGGCTGTGAATCCATAGCCCCCTGGAAGGTCACCGACACCAATATACAACTATCAACAACTGCTTTTCCATGCCCTTGGCCATACTTTTATGAACTCACCATAACAGTATTAAAACCAAAATTTATCCCCCCTCCTTTAAGAGATATTATCAAAATCATTAAAACTCATTCTCAAATTTTAAAAGAAGAAATTAGCCAAAATCAAATCCAAAATTTCAATCTCTCCACCCTCACACCACAACTAAATCTTAATCTAACCTATAATTCCATCTTACGAACATACTCTCTTTTAAAACATCACCCTAAATATAAACCAGGCTATTGAATTAGATTAAATATTCAAGGTCTCTTACACACTAAACTTCAAACAGCCCCAGTCATAATTCCTAACTTTATCTCTCAACCTTTCAGACCCCACATCTCTTAATTTAACAACTTACACACATAAAACTAAACCTTTTATACCCTCACTCAATCAAGTCATCCAGTCACACCCTCTTTACTTCAACTTTACCGACACCACTCCCCTATCAGGCCTAAACCCATCAAAGTGCTCTAATATAGTCACTTTCCCTTTCAAACCAAAAAAGAAGTTACATAGAAAGTGCCATCCTTCCTTCCAGTTTCTCTGCAAGAAAAAATTATACCCAATTCCCCCATCCACATTCAGAATCTCTGTTCCGTAGTTATGTTACTACCTAATTTTAAAATTATTATAGAAAATAAATCCATTCTATTGCCTCCTCTTTCTCTCTATCCAATGATACATATGAAACGGGCTACCCAAGTTGCCATACTTCCCTTACTGGCAGCCGTGGGAATCACGACTAACATAGACACAGGAACAGCTAACATTTTCTACTCAATAACTCGTTTTATTCAAACTCAACTCTCAAAGTTATCTCAACAGATACTCAATTTGTACTCCAAACCTACAACAAGAGAAACTCTTCATAAATGGACTACGCTACTCTAAACCACAAGATTTTCCTAAACAACCACCACTAAAAGAACAGTCTGAAAGGAAAAACTTACATCCTCCCAACAAAAAAATCATAATCGTCCTCTAGATGGCCAATTGAAACTACGAGCCCCTCTCAGCAGGAAGAAACTACAGAAGAGAGAACTCTACATCCCCTATCCCAAGGCCAACTCCCTATTTTTAATAAATCAAGAAGGGAGGAATGTTAGGTAATTGCCCCAGTAAAGCCCCTCCTACTTTCTACAGACCAAGATGAACTAGGGTCTGCCCCTAATGCCTCTTCCTGCCAGGGCGGTAACTCCTTATTGGCTATTTTACCCTCCCATCACCATCCTAAGACTTCCCCTAACTGAACCTATAAAATGTCTCTTGCACGTGTGCTCTCTCTCTCTGTCTTTCTCGGTCTCCGTCTCTCCCCCCCTTTCCTCTCTCTCTCTTTTCTCCCCTCCCTCTCTTTCTTTCCTCACTCCTCCTTGGTGTTGGCCTGCAACATCTCCCCTTCACCAATAAAGCCTTGGTGGTCTATGAGATCTCTGCCGGTCGAGTGCACCCCCTTTCACACAGCCCCTACTCTAACTGATGAGCTATATGGCCCCCAACTTTGGCCCTGTTGCAGTGTGATCATAAACTCTGCCCCTCTCCCTAAGAAGGGAAAGAAATTCTGGGCAGGGCAAACTGTGGGATGGGAGTTCAAGGCCATCTTATCTAGTGCCTAAGGGGACAGTGTGGCCCTAGCTCACACTGGGGCTGTAACTTGTCATTCCCTCGTCCATTCTTCTTCCCAACTAGGCTAGGGCTCCTGGAGCAGACAGTGGACACAATGCATCTTTGCTAAATAATGCTAAACCCAACATTAGTAGAGCGCTTTCTACTTCCACTGTGCATTTCACACGAACAAACTAATATAATTGACACGATGGTCCCAGGAGTTGGACAGAAATCATTGCCTACACTTATAGGAGAAGAAACGGAGGCTCTCAGAAGCTGCATGGCTTACAGCATATAGCTGGGGAGTGACAGGATTCTGAACTGGAACATGAGAATTTTCTTTCTACCCCATGATGCTTTCTTATCAGCTTAACTACTTTTAAAAACATTACCACCATCCCCTCAAAAAGAGACCACTCTAATTTTCTTTCCATTTTGAAAGCGTAGGCCCTACTGGAAGTTGGTCTTGAGCTGGAAATAGCAAAGTATCAGGATGATTTCCTCTGGCTTCAGGGCAGGGCTCCGTGGGATTCGGTTTTTTTTTTTTTTAACATAGCTTTTGTAGCATTTACTTAGTTATTTTGCTAAGACCTTTACATTCCACATTTACTAGGATTCACATATACTCTTGTAAGATGCACCGCAGGGATTTGGTATTAACCGCCAATCTTGGGTTTATCCTTCCATAAAAGGACTCTGGCCATAGGATAATTGTTGCACATTCATCTCCAAGGCTACTTTTAAATGTAGAGCTGACAGCCAAACTCTCACCATTCTGCTTAACACTGCTCCTTGCAAAGAAAGAAAAACAGCTTTCCATTAGCTTCTGCTCCGGCTCTGAGAGAGGCCAGTTCAATCAAAAACCACTTTAGCTAAGGGAGGAACAGGTAGCACAGAGCAATGATCTCCCTGATTCTATTGACTTTTCCTTTTCAATTTCTTCTTTATTTAAGAATCTTTTCCACAGAAATGACTGACGGTGTCTCTGTCCTATATCCAGGGATTTTCTCAACAAATGCATCCAAGGCTTTGAGCAAAAGGGCAACTGTCCGTCTAAATGGTGTGGGCTTTCACAATGACAGGGTATAGGAAATACTACCCCGAAGTGTAGCATCTTGGAAATTGAGCCAACGGCAGAAGCAGAAAGACCACTTCCACCTTTCCCCCACCCTTCTACTCTAAACCAGGCCATAAAACCTAGGAAGGTCACTCTCTGACCTGCTTCCTCCCTTCTCCTCTGAAGACCTCACCTTGCCTGTCTCAGTAGCTAGATTAGATGGCTTTGAAAGCTCATCCCACAGTTTGCCCTGCCCAGACTTTCTTTGCCTTCTTAGGGACAGGGGTAGAGTTTACGATCTCGCTGCAACAGGGCTGAAGTTAGAGTAGGGGCTGTGGAGTAGGCTGTGTGGGCTGGAATGTGAATTCTCCACCCATGTGAACCTGGGCAAGTTAGTGACTTGTCTGTGTCTTGGTTTCCTCATCTGTGAAATGAGGGTAATGGTGTATACCTCATTAGATTGTCATGAGGATTCAATGAAGTTAGGAGCAAAGTGCCTTAAAAGGTACCTAGAAAAGCATGTGACAAGTGTCCTGCCCTACACCCAGAGGGAAGAAATATTACACAGTGATGCCAAGAAGAATGGGAGACAACAGTCCTTGATAAGTTCCCTCCAAAGCTTATTCCCATTAGACAATGTCCTTTTGTCCTCCAATAATACATTAAGCATACATATACACAGATTTCTTCGTTTCTTTAGGCCTTCATTTCTGAAGGCTCCTGTGTCACATAAAAGTTTTATTAAATAAATTTGTTATGGTTTTGTTTAATCTGTCTTGTGTTTTAAGGGTCTCAGCCATGAACGTATCTATTGGTGAGGAAAATATATTACTCTTTCTCCCCTATAACAAGGTGTGTGCCTGGCTCCTATCCTCTTCCAAAAAACCAGAATCAAGCACTTCCTGGGTATCCAGGGGATGCCACAGCCGTGCTTTATGCCAGGGTAAGCAAAGACATGGCCCCTGCCCTTGAGGAGCTCATAGGCAAGTGTGGGGGTGGGGAGGGGTGTAACTAACAAGCAGGAAGAAATGCAAGAAAAACAAACTCTTTGGGGTCAGGGAAGGGAGTTAATAAAGGCTGTGATGTTGAGGAAGTTTCAAGGTGAAGCAAAACTTCATCTGAACCTTCTTCATTCATTCAACAACAGCTTCCTGAATCTGTTCCTCCTGTCAGGTCTTGGGGAAGCAGCAGCTAATGGAACATCAAAGTTCCTGCCATGCTGGTAGGGAGCCGGATGATAAGAAAAATATAAGACAAAGGGGAAGGCAGTGAGTGCAAAGGAGAACATAAACAGGGCATGGAGTAGGATGAGGAAGGGGTCTCAATGTCAGGTTAATACGTAGGAATGTCAAGAAAAGCTGCATTGAGAACATGACCTTTGAGTCAAGGTCAGAGGGAGGTAAAGGAGCAAGGCCTGCAGATATCTGGGGGTGTCCTGAGAAGGGGTAACAGAGAGGTCAAAGGAGCTGAGCTGAGCATTGCTTAGAGTTTCTGAGAAACAGCAAAGCTAGAAGGTGGACTCTTTCTTGGCTGCAGGCTGTGTGAAGGGAAGGCTGTTTTTTTTTTGTTTTGTTTTTGAGACAGAGCCTCAAATTGTCACCCTTGGTAGAGTGCTGTGGCATCACAGCTCACAGCAACCTCCAATTCCTGGACTTAAGCGATTCTCCTGCCCCAACCTCCCAAGACACTGGGACTACAGGTGCCCACCACAAGGCTATTTTTTGGTTGTAGTGGTCATTGTTGTTTGGCAGGCCTAGGCTGGATTCGAACCCACCAGCTCTGGTATATGTGGCTGGTGCCCAGCCGAAGGCTGCTTTTTGAAAGGAATTGCTCCAGTGCACAGAAGCATTTTTGAGCTTCCATTTCAGTTACCAGGTTGGTGTGGTGGGGAGAGGCAAAGCATACAAGGGTCTCACACCATTTTTCTCTTCAAGGGATGGAGAGGGGTTAGGAGCAGATGAGAAATGAGACCAGATTTTGGTTTTAAAGGGATTACTCTGTATTATAAATAGACCATGAGGACAAGGATGAAATAGGGAAACATGTTAGGGCCATAGAGTGTGGGTAGGTACATGCAATTGAAAAGAAACTGCCAAAGCAACCCCATCAACAATGTGCGAGAGTCCACTTTTTCCACTGTAGGAGCCAAGGGAAATTTTTCTCTTCACCCTCTGAAGGTTCACTGAAAATCAGCCAATAAGAGACAAATTAGGCTCAGCACCCCGTAGCTCCATGGTTAGGGCACCAGCCACATGCACTGGGGCTGGGGGGTTCGAACCTGGTCAACACCTGCTAAACACCAATGACAACAATAACAACAGCAACAACAAAAAAAGTAGCCAGGTATTGTGGTGGGCGCCTGTAGTCCCAGCTACTTGGGAGCCTGAGGCAAGAGAATCACACAAGTCCAAGAGTTTGAGGTTGCTGTGAGCTGTGATGTTATGGCACTCTACCAAGGTGACATAGTGAGACTGTCTTAAAAAAAAAAAAAGTCAGATTAATAGAAGAAAATACATACAAAATTTATTCTAACATACAGAGCTCAAGGAAATTATAGGAGAATGGTTACCCAATAACCCATTGGGTACAGATGCATAGACACCTTTTTTTTCATAGGGAAGAAAAGATGGGGGGAAATGTGGCAATTTGGGAGATAGTAAGTGGATTTAGGGGAATTCAGTGGGGTTTGAGAACATACAATGGCCTAAGACAAAGTCTCTTGGGCCTGCAAATCAGACATTGGTTTGTGACAAAAGTCTTTTCAGGTGTGTTGACAGAAGTCCATCTTTCTTTCCACAATATGAGTTCAATTAATGAAAACTCAAAGAGGAGAGCACAAGTAACAGTTTTCGTCTTTGGCAGGTCCCTGACTTTAGGCAAATAAGAGATTATCAGAGTAAAGCTTCTTCAGCATCTGCTGGTCTCCAATAGTCTTTAATTTAAAATAATTAGCATACCGGGGTGCTATATTTGGGGGTGAAATTGTCCGGTCTTCATTTTCCCTGTCTAAAACTTCCTGAGAAGAATCACACATTATAAACTGAGCTGATGACTATGAAGAGAGAAATCTGGTCAGTAAATGAGTGGCAAAAGATCCCATTATACTAGTCTCTCACTTCTGGGAATAGACCAGTTCAAATAGTTGTGTCTCATTTTAAAAGATGTGCTGCAAATGGAATCTCAAAGTTAGGCCTCTATAAATGATGCAGGAAAACAGATCTTTACCAAGATGATTTTATGGAAACAGAGGAAAAACAAAGGTCAATGTCTGGAACAATATAAAATCTAGTCCTTCTGAAATCTGGAAGGCAGTTAGCTGAGAACTCTGACAGATTTTTTTAGATTGTAATTTGTGTGTCCAAATATAAGGTATTTTGGGCGGCACCTGTGGCTCAAAGGAGTAGGGCGCTGGCCCCATATGCCGGAGGTGGCGGGTTCAAGCCCAGCCCCGGCCAAAAACTGCAAAAAAAAAAAAAAAAAAAATTCATACTCAAATATAAGGTATTTTGGTGTTTTTTCCTCAAAGTCAAGTTGAATAGCTTCAGCTTATGGAACCTAAGGAAAAAGATAGTTTTAATTTCAGTGAGTCCAAGTCAGAAAAATGGAAGAAAAATTTGGAAACATTAGTTTGGAGACCTATAGCCAGGAAAGAATACAGGATTAAGTCCAAATTGTAGGTAAATAATAAAAACTCAGGGCTAGAATTTAATAGCAGGTATGCTATAGTTTTCTTCTGAAACATTATTTTTTTCTCTCTCTAGTTCCCATTTCTACCAAAGATAAATCATAGTAAGACCAATTTATTTCCAAAATAAGTTTAGTTTTTGGCTCGATCATATAAAAGTTTAGCAAAAATAGCGATTTCCCATTCAACAGGTTATAGGAAGAGCTATGGATACTCATGAAGGAGCGGTGCACACATGTGTAGTAGGCTAACGTGTATATAACACCTCACCTCGTAGTCACCTTATAATGGAGACTTAACATTTAAACAGATCAGGCCCTATACATCAAAAAATGAAGCAGAGAACACAATGGTATTCAGCACACATCCACCATAGACTAGCCAGAACAATTCTGTGGTTAGTGGTCTCTTGTCAGGAAAGAATGCTGCTCAGTTACTGTGTCAAAACCACAAAAAGGAGAGGCAGCTTTGGGTGGTTGGTTTAAATCATTGGTGGAGCAAGTCTTTCTAAAGAACTGATTTCTGTTTAACCCTTAGGAAAGAAGACCTAATGGCCAGTAGTGAGGGAGGGGGTGTGACGATGTGTATCTAACCTTTTATCCAGTCATGGGCCAGAACTCAGTTTTTAAGTTTTCTCTGGGATCCCCTTCTCCAAGAGGATGTCTGTTCAGTCATGGGGGGCTAAGGATTTTATTTTTATTTCTCATATCCTGTCCATGAACTGCTTTGAAAGTATAACACTTTAGGAGTTGCAAAGAGTTTTCAGAAAAAAAAAAAAGAAACAACATCAAGATAAAGCAATTAACTGAGGACAAGAAGACTTAAAATGGCCATGGTTAATAGCCGGGCATTGTAGCCAGAGCCGTAGTCTCAGCTACTTGGGAGGCTCAGGCAAGAGAATCACTTAAGCCCAAGAGTTTGAGGTTGCTGTGAGCTGTGACTCGTGGCACTCTACCAAGGGCAACATAGTGAGACTCTGTCTCTAAAATAATAATAATAAATGGCCACAGTTAAAGATCTGGTATGAGTTCATAACAGGCTCAGTGCCCATTATACAGTGGTTACAACTCTCCATACAATTTTGAACACATATTAATAACATGTGATGGCAAAAGGAAATCTTTCTCTTTGCACCCAGAAGGTTCACTGAAGAAAATCAACTGACAAAATGTAGATAAGAGAAAAGGCATATAAATTTATTATCACCATGTACATGGGGAGAATCATAGTTATTATCCAATCACTCAGTGGAGTTCAGAAGCTTATATGCCATGTTAAGGTTATAGAAGAAAATGAGAGTTTCTCTCCTACCAGAGGTTACAGGAAGGAGAAAAGAGGAATCTATTAAGGGGCAATAAATGATTACTAGGATGAATTGTTGGATTGGGGAACAGAGATTGGTTTGTAAATAGTTCTCTTTGGAATTTGAATTATCCTTGGAGCCAGACAGTATCTTGTGAAAAGTCTGTTCAGGTGTGGTTGCATTCTTGGTCTTCTTTTCTGCAATGTATAATAAGATAATTGGGAGAAGAAAAAGAATGGCTGGGCACAGTAGCTCATGCCTGTAATCCCAACACTTTGGGAGGCTGAGGTGCTTGAGCTCATGAGTTCGAGACTAGCCTGAGCAAAAGCAAGACCACATCTCTAAAATAGTTGGACCTTGTGGCAGGCACCTGTGGTCCCAGCTACTTGAGAGGCTACAGCAAGAGGATCACTTGAGCCCAAGAGTTTGAGGTTGCTGTGAGCTGTGACACCACAGCATTCTACCAAGGGCGACAAAGTGAGACTGTCTCAAAAAAAAAGAACAGTTGTTCTTGTTGGCAGGTCTGTGCTGTCTTTATGTAAACAGGGGAAAAGTCTCTGCTAACACTTCTTGATCTCTAGGGGTCTTCAATTCAACTTCCTCATTATACCAGGGCGCCATGTTTGCAGTGAAATTCCCTGCATTCCTTCAACATATCTATACAAGTAGGTTAACAAAGAAGGTTAAACATTGTTTTTAATTTGACAATGCTTCCTGTATATGTATGATGGATATTATACTTCCCAGCCTCTCCTGAAGTAGGGAGAGAGTAGATATGAACAGAGGGATTGAGGCCAGCTCCTGGAGCCTTTTTATAGGACTGCTAGCATGTGATCTTTGCCCCTTGTTAATATCCTAAGCCCGGAGAATGATGCTGTTTGAATGGCCCCTGGAGAAAGTTCATCCCTGTATTTAACTTAAATGTACCATATTACAGTTTAATTCCCCTACTTCTATTCATAGGAAATTAAGCCTGTCCTCACCACTGGAAAGCTGAGCCTCTATGTTCCCTTGAGACATTATTAATCCTACCCTTATCACCACATAGACAACCAAGCAGAGCACATTTCTTTTTTTTTTTTGTAGAGACAGAGTCTCATTGTACCGCCCTCGGTAGAGTGCCGTGGCGTTACACGGCTCACAGCAACCTCTAACTCTTGGGCTTACGCAATTCTCTTGCCTCAGCCTCCCGAGTAGCTGGGACTACAGGCGCCCGCCACAACGCCCGGCTATTTTTTTGTTGCAGTTTGGCTGGGGCTGGGTTTGAACCCCCCACCCTCGGCATATGGGGCCGGCGCCCTACTCACTGAGCCACAGGCACCGCCCAGAGCACATTTCTTAAAATGGCGAAGTCATCCATCCTAACCAGCTGCATCTAGTTCCCTAAATGTGTTATTGTCATCCCCTAAGTCCAACTTCCAAATCAGGCTAAAGGAGCTGGTGAGTTCAGGAAGCCCATCTCCTCCCTTAGCTTTTGGCCAGAGCCTGGCCAGTTCTGGGCTCTTCCTGTTGAACAACTCCATCCGATGCTCCATCTCCCTTCATGCTGCACCACAGGAGCCAGGAGCCAAACACAAGACCTTCTGACAGCTGAGCCAGACTTTGCATCCTGTCCTTCTTGCTTCCCAGAAATCTCCCTGATGTTGATGATCTGAGAAGCAGGACCATAAACCTCTAGAATAGCCAGTCCAAGAGTAGAGAGAACATCTCTTTCTTGAAACACCCAGGCCTCTGGGCCCAGAAACCAATGATTTTCTGCCCCAGAAAGGGCAAAACAGACAGGTGTTACTATTTGCCTATGAACTTGACCAGCACCGCACTGGGCTTTGCAAGGACATTACTGGGGAAAGACAGAGCTTTGTACTTGAGGTCAATCAATGTGCCTTGGATGCTGGCCAGGGATGCCTGGGAGCTGGTTCTGTGCAGTTGGAGAGATGGTGGGAGGCAGACAAGGAAGAAGGAAGGAGGATGCCATGCGGGATGCCGTCCTCCACCTAGGGATCTACGTGTTACTCCCTGAGCATTGTCTCCAGCCTTTCTTCCACAAGGATGCTTGGGAAGATTTTACCTAATAGGTAAACTGGATTTATTTATTTATTTATTTATTTTTGCAGTTTTTGGCCAGGGCTGGGTTAGAACTCGCCACCTCCAGCATATGGGGCCAGCGCTCTATTCCTTTGAGCCACAGGCGCTGCCCTAAACTGGATTTATTTTTAAATTATTAATTTGCTTCTAAGTTTTTATTATCCAGAAGTGTAATCACCAATCCAAGGTTTGGGTAAGTATGAAATGAGCAAGGTTGTCACACAGTGATATAATTTCTGCTCAATGTGAAGAAATTGGGGCCTTATCCCAGTCCCAGGGAATTTTGTGCTTTCACTTGGCTTTTAAAATGTTGTGAATAGCCTGGTAATCCCCTGCCACCCCACCATTCCCATCCCAACTCTTGCCCAGGTTGAGAACCAGCACCTCAATGCTAAGAAACGACTTCCGCTCTCATACGGTAGCCCTTTGAGCTGGTGTTTTGCTCCCTCATTCAGGGAGTCCCAGGATCCCCCAACCATCTGCAGTTTCTCAGGGTGAGTCCTGACCTGAGGTGTCACATTCCTAGAAATTCCTCGTTTTTCAGACACCAATGGTGGAGAATGGGAAAACCAAGGTGTGTTTGCAGGTATGCAGTAAAGAGTAGGGAGGAGGAGGAGGCTTGGGTTTCTTTTTTTTTTTTTTTGTAGAGACAGAGTCACTGTACCGCCCTCAGGTAGAGTGCCGTGGTGTCACACGGCTCACAGCAACCTCTAACTCTTGGGCTTACACGATTCTCTTGCCTCAGCCTCCCGAGCAGCTGGGACTACAGGCGCCTGCCACAACGCCCGGCTATTTTTTTGTTACAGTTTGGCCGGGGCTGGGTTTGAACCCGCAACCCTCGGCATATGGGGCCGGTGCCCTACTCACTGAACCACAGGCGCCGCCTGAGGCTTGGGTTTCTTGAGGAAGCTAATTTTGTGACTAATTAAATCTGAAAACATGTGGAGAACCCTAGCGCCAAAGTGCAACACTCCTCACACCTTTAGGCTACACAAAGGGTTGTTTTTATATGAAGAGGAGCAAAGCAGGCATCCCAAGACTTTTTCCTTCTCTGAAAGGATCCGTGTCCTCCGTTACTTACTGTGTGACCTTGAGCACATTACTTAACCTCTCAGAACCTTATTTCCTGACCTAAAAAGCAGTGCTACAAAAATCAAATGAAAAATTTACCCAGAGCATTTATTAGCTGTGACATATAGCAACCAAGCCACGGTGGTGTCTCCCGTATTGTTATATAAAATAGTTTCTGCCTTTATTGTTCACCCCTACTCCTCCCAAGAAGTTGGTCTGTGACTCCAGGGTCTGGCTGAGAGGAATGCCTGCCCCTCTGGAGCTCCAGCAGGGTAGGGCGACAGCCCCTCCTTCCTAAGGGCTTCTATCCCCATTCCTTCTACTCCACGCCCAGCACTGGGCTCAGCTGAGTGAGGACTCACTGACTGACTGACCCACCCTCACCTTGTCTAACAGCATGCAGTTGTGAGGTTTTCCTCCAGGAATCTTTGAGTCTGTTGGCACTTTGAAGAAGGTGTGCAATTGCAACTGAGAGAAGTCGCCCAGAGAAAGGGCAAAGGGAGACAGACCTTTCCAAGGGCATCAAATTCGCTCTGGTGCTTCATTTTCTGGGCTCAGAAATTCATTGCTCTGGACCCAGAAGTGATCAGTCTCTACAGAACATCTCATGGTAGCCAAATCCTTAAAGAACTATGGGGAAGACAAGCATAGGGAAGACCAGCTGTTGACCAGATGTTGCTGGGTGAGCACTGGACTCTGAATAGGTAAAGAGTGTTTGATGATCCTAATGGCTGGGATCCGAGTAGGTAAAGAGTGTTTGATGATCCTAATGGCTGGGATCAGCAGACAGCCCAAGATAAGGCCACTACATTGCATGGCTCTGGAGGCACCATTGTCATTGTAGACTATGAGAAGGGAGCCCCTTCTCCTGGAGTTGTACAATTCATAATCACATTCAGACCACAATCACCTGGGAGTGTGTCTGTTACAGTGTGTGTTTCTGGCTCCTATTCATCATCTCTGGGATTGGGCCCAAATGTCTGCACGTTTAACTAAGTCGCCAGGTGATTCTTATAGCTCAGGGAAGTCTGAGGACCTCAGCCCTGGGGATGTACTTGCAGGGAACCAGCTGCCAGTGTGGTTCTCTCTTCACACATTGCCCTTCCCTTCCATGGACTTCTTCCTTAGGTATATCAGTAATTTTAACTAGTGTCTTTCGAGCAACCAGGGAGTTTTTTTTTTTTTTTTTGCAGTTTTTGGCTGGGGCTGGGTTTGAACCCACTACCTTTGGCATATGGGGCCGGTGCCCTACCCCTTTGAGCCACAGGCGCTACCCGCAACCAGGGAGCTTTAATCCCCATATCTCAGCTTTGTTGTAGTAAATATTTATCTTGTATTTTCACTTCAGAGATCAATTTGATTTAGCTATCAATGGTGAGGACAATTTATATATTTTTATCCTGTTAGCTAGAAAGCCTGCCATTTTTTTTTTTCTTTTGGCTGGGGCTGGGTTTGAACCCGCCACCTCTGGCATATGGGGCCAGCGCCCTACTCCTTGAGCCACAGGAGCCCCCCCGAAAGCCTGCCATTTTTAAGTTGCCAAATGCTCCTCTATGTGGTGGTGGGAAGGCTTGGTCACAACCTGCAGACCTAGGACTCCCTTTGTGCATGCAAATGTAAGGTGGTCTTTGTTCTGCCTGGAGGGCTAACCAGTGTATTTTGTGTTTTGTTGCTTTGTTTGACCAGAGTCTGCTCTGCCCTATCCTTGGGAGCTTGACTGCTGGTGAGATGTGTGTTTGTGCGGCCTTCTTTGTTTCTGGGGAGAGACATTCAGCTTGCACCTCCCAGCCTGACGGTACAGTAACAGTGCCCCCTTTCCGGCTGTGCCAATTTGAACAACAAATCATAGGGTTACCACTGCAGGACGTTTTTGTGAGTCATAGGATCAAGATTCCTTTTGAGGCTCTGTGTTCTGAGAGTAGCTATGTGGCCTGGGGTACGCTTTCTGAGAATAGACAGTGACACCCGGGGATCTGGGAACTCCTGGAAGGGAATGGGGAGGCTTGGCCAGGGACCTCGGCCCAATGCTAGTATGGAGGGAAGGGTTCTGGGCATTATGTGGCTCTAGGGCTGCAGACATCCAGGAACCAAGTATGCATATGTGAGCATGCAACACACTGCCTCTCGTTCATGCATTCAGGAATTTTCACTGTACCCATCCTATGCCAGGTTTGGATCAAGCTGAGGGATACCCCAGTGAAAACTATCTAACCTACCTCACTGAAGCTTATTTTCTAGTAGGAGGAGAAAAACAGTTTTATAAAAAGAAGTTAAATACAGTGTCATATGGCATTAATATGAGGAAAATCAGTCAGTATAAAGAGTATGGCAGGGGCAGTGATTTTGTATGGGTTGGTCAGGGAATGCCTTACTGATATAGGGAATAAAAAACATCTTTCCTCATGTAAACCAAAATAAAATCCCAAACACCACCACCATCAGCTGACTGAATGGACACCCTCTTGGCCAATAGCACCCCAGAAACACCCTAAAGTTGAGTTGCTGGCTATGAGAAAGCAGGTGGGACATTCTTCATTATGCCCCTTCACTTCTAGGAGAGATCTTGTATATGATAACACATTAACAGGCCTACAGCTATACAGGAAAAAGCTGAAACCACACCTTCAGGACATTAATTTACTTGACAGATCACTTGAGTCTGAGTGTATGTCCAGTGGCTTATCTCTGACTCACAGACTTCCTTAAAACACTCCAACCCTTTAGACAAAGCTTCACTTCTTTAATCAATTATAAATCAAACAATTTTTTTTTTTTTTTGCAGTTTTTGGCCAGGGCTGGGTTTGAACCCGCCACCTCCGGCTTATGGGGCCAGTGCCTTACTCCTTTGAGCCATAGGCGCCACCCCAAATCAAACAATCTTTAAACCCACCTATAACCTATAATTCTCTGCTTCAAGATGCCCTACTTTGGGGGGCCAAACTGATGTACACCTTCCATGGATTGGTTTTTGATTTCATGTGTAATTCCTGACCCCCTGAAATGCATAAAACCAAACTAGCCCAACCATAGGGATATCATTTGTTCAATGCTTCTTGAACATGGGTCTCTGGGCCGTGGTCACACATATTCAGCTCAGTAAGGCATTGCCTGACCAACCCATATAAAATAACTTTTCCCCATCATTCTCTTTACCCTGACTGATTTGCCTCTTGACACTATTTCACAGAGTTGGGGTACTTTTCCGTTGACAGCAATTATAGGAAAGCAAGTTAGGGAACAATGGCTGGTTATGTATGTATATATTTTTTAACTATGCCTATACCTTTTGCAAAGTTTAGGCCCCTACCACAGTTCCCATCTTGTGACCCTTTAATTTTTTTTTTTTTTGGTGGTTTTTGGCTGGGGCTGGGTTTGAACCCGCCACCTCCGGCATATGGGACCGGCGCCCTACTCCTTCAGCCATAGGTGCCGCCCCCGTGACCCTTTAATTTTATAAAGGGCAGTTTCAGTCATGGAAGGTTACTTTATGTACTTATGAAGAGTTTTGATCAGAAAAATAACAATCTAGCTTATGTTTATAGTCATTTAAAAGTTTAAGATTTCAAGTTACTCAAAAGTAGAAAAAGATAGCACAATAAACTCCCATATACCCAGATTCAACAGTTAGCAAGATTTTGTCAGATTTGCTTCATCTATCTTGTTTTTGTCTTTGCTCAAGTATTTAAAAAAGAAATTTCAGACATCATGTTGTTTTACTCCTACATATTGCAATGTGCATCTCAGAAAGAAAGTCATTTTCTTATGTAATGATGATGTCCTTATTTCACCAATAACAAAAGTAACAATGATTCCTTGGTATCACAGAGCAGTCATAACATAAACACGTTTGTTACTTGTTTGTTTACTATTTGTGTTTTCACTGGGAGTCAAACAAGATTAAACCAGTTTGGTTGTTATGTGACTTAAGTTTAAAACAATTATGTTGGGGAGAGGGCGGGGGGGGAGGGGAAGAAAAATTATTTCACTGCTGTGTTGAGAACAAACAGCAGCAAGACAAGGCAGGGCAGAGGATCAGTTCAGAGGCCATCTCTGCGATCCGACTTAAGGTGGTGGAAAGTGGTGGATTCTCAATATGTTTTGAGGGCAATACCGACAAGCATTTACTGATTGATTGGCTATGGAATATGAGAAAGAAGGATCATAGTTTTGACATAGAGATTATTTTTAGGTGAAGGCATTGAAATCTTATCTGAACTTCCTTTATCCAACCAAAGCAGTCTCTTGAAAATCCAGTTGCCGTTAACCCTACCCTAGGGAAGTTTCTTGTGAATTCTGGTGAGGAGACATACTATTAGCATGAAGAAAAAAAAACAAAAAAACCCAATCTCATCAGAGATAGTGTCTATTGGCTTAAAAAAAATAGAGGCCAGGCATTGTGGCTCAGGCCTGCAATCCTAGCACTCAGAGAGGCTGAGGCAGGATTGCTTGAGCTCAGGAATTCAGCCTGACCAAGAACAAGACCCTGTCTGTACAAAAAAATAGAAAAATTAGCTGAGTGTGGTGGTGTGCCCTTGTAGTTCCAACTACCTGGGAGGTTGAGGCAAGAAGATCGCTTGAGCCCAAGAGTTTGAGGTTACTGTGAGCTATGACGCCACAGCACTCTAGCCTGGGCAACAAATGAGACTCTGTCTCAAAAACAAAAAACAAAAAAAGTTTTTATGAAAACAGAAGGACCAAGCAGTAGGCTAGATTTGGGCGTAGATTGCGTATCCTGGATTTAGAAGACCAGGAAATGAGAAGGAATGTCCTATGAGGTAGGAAGAGAACTGGGAGAGGTATCTTGAAAGTCAAGTAAAAAAGTGTTTGAGAAGGGAGGGGAAACACTTTGCATGAAGTTCTCCCAAGAGGTCAGGGGGGACAAGGCCTGAGAAGTGACTGAAATTTGACAGCCTGACCATCCAGTCAGGGAGAGTGTAAACCTGATGGAAAGGTTAAAACAATAATGGAAGGAGAGGAAATGGTGATGGTAATTTTAGACAACTCTTTTGAAGAGTTTTGTTACAGAGAGAAACAGGGTGGTAGTTGGAAGGAAGGACAATAGGATCAAGAAAGAAAAAACATTTTTGTAGCTGAGAGAAATTATATGTGTTTTTGGGAGAATGATCTTATAGAGAGGAAAGTATGCTGTGCAGGGAGGAGGAACAATCACTATGTTTTTGACTAGACGAAAGGAGAAGAGGTCGGGTGCACAAGTGGGAAGGGAGCATTGACCTTATGGAAGCAGGGACAGTTCATAGTGATAGACAGCAAGGCAGAGTTCCTGGCACTAATTCAGGTAGGTGGGTAGCCAAGGCGGCAGGAGTCTGCAGAAGTTCATGCTTTGCTTTTTTTGGAAAAATTTGTATATATGTGCATGTTTCTGTATTTCATACATACAGAAACCGAAAGTCCAGTCTATGGTGGTGTCTGGCAACTAAGATGAGTGTGACATGGAGGAGAGAGGCTCACGAAGGAACTGACTACCTGCCGGGCTGGCTGTGCTCACAGGCCTCAGCCACCGAGGACATGCAGCAATCTGACTGGGAAGGACTGAGCGCTTTCAATAGCCACCCTGTGAGGGAGGGATGGAGACCCTCCTCTGTGAGGACTGACCCCAGGGCTGAGTAAGCTGAGGGATTCTGGAACTCATCATTAAAGAGGTAGGTGAGAGGATTCTGAGATATTGGTTTGGATAATAAGAGAAATGCCCTTATTTCCTAAAATGATGAATCAGAATATCTTGGTTATACTTATTTCCATATTCTCTGGGTATTTTGAAGATAATTGAGAGAATGTACTGAACCCCTTAGCACAGTGCCTGGCTTACAGTAAGTGTGCAGTAACTCATAGCCATTGTGGTGGTGGTGAGGATGAGGATATGGCTGGATGCCATCCATCCACAATGGTGGTCCTGGGGGTGAGTGACTGTCTTCATCATCTATATCTTTTCATGATTGATGACTGTGGGGCACACAGAAGACACTCAAACTGAGGCAGGAGGATTGCTTGAGGCCACTTGTTTGAGGTTGCAGTGAGCTATGAGGCCACTGCACTCTAGCCCAAGTGACAGAGTGAGATATTAGCTCAAAAAAACAAAGACACACAGGTGGAGCCCCAACTCAATCGGTAGGGCGCTGGCCACATACACTGAGGGTGGTGGGTTTGAACCCAGCCCGGGCCAGCTAAAGAAAAAAAAAAAAAAAACAATGACAACTGCAACAAAAAAATAGCCAGGTGTTGTGGCAGGCACCTGTAGTCCCAGCTACTTGGGAGGCTGAGGCAGGAGAATCGCTTGAGCCCAAGGGTTTGAGGTTTCTGTGAGCTGTGATGCCACGGCACTCTACCCAGGGTGACAGCTTGAGACTCTGTCTCAAAAAAAAGAAAAGAAAAAGACACACACATCACATTTTATTAAAATGATAAACAAAAACGACTGATTGACTAAATTCCTGTGATCTGAAAATGCATCATAGGGGAAGTAGGATGGACCCTAAAAAGTGTATTTTCCTTTTTTCTATTTCCAATATCATCTATCATACATGGGGGGATCAACCCATTGGGTTTCATGTTGAAGATCCTTGCTCCTGGGTTTGAGGCCATCTCAAGGCAGCTGCTCGTAAAAATCTCTGGGGGGTTCCTGGGGGAAGCAGTGGGTGTAATTCCCAGTTCCAGGTCTGAACAGCAGTTGTGAACATTTACTGTGGGTCCAGAAGCCTCTACCTTGGTGAGGACAGCAGCTGTGCTCTGGGCCTCCGCTCTGGGTTTTAGTTGTTAATTGAATTCACCAGAATTTCAAAGGCTTCTAGGAAAACCACCAAACTCCCATTTCAGAGGCTACCGTGGGAACGTAGCCTTCTTTCTTTTTTTTTTTGTAGAGACAGAGTCTCACTTTATGGCCCTTGGTAGAGTGCCGTGGCCTCACACAGCTCACAGCAACCTCCAACTCCTGGGCTTAAGCGATTCTCTTGCCTCAGCCTCCCGAGTAGCTGGGACTATAGGCGCCCGCCACAACACCCGGCTAACGTAGCCTTCTTTCATGTGCTGAACTGCTCAAGCATTAGCTTGTGCAAGTGGCAGGGGCTCTAAACCCATGGATTTCACTGTGCATTTCTGGTGGTTGGTGTTAGTCCTACATTCTCCAATTCCCTATTGCTGCTCTCTGCTTGCTACCTTTTTTTTTTGGCTGGGGCCAGGTTTAAACCCGCAACCTCGGGTATAAGGGGCCAGCACCCTACTCCTTGAGCCACAGGCACTGCGCTCTGCTTGCTACTTTTACAGCCACCACTGTCTCTATCAGCAGGTCGAGAGATGACAGGACTGTGAGGTTCTTAGAGATAATCTAAGCCTCAGTCTCTCCATCTGTAAAATGGGGATGGCAATAATACCTCCTCATGTGTTCTCCAACTAGAGTCCAAGTTCCTTTGGAAGGCAAATAAAAGAAATTAACTTGACTTAAAAAGAAAAAGGAAGGAAAGATATTAGGATATCTCATAGAATTAAAAGAAGAATGAGGCAAGTGAGATTCAGGAGGAAACAAACAGCCAAATCAGCTGTGGAGAGCTCAGTTAAAAAGGTGTTGCATGAGCGCCCTTAGCTCAGTGGTTCCGGGGCCAGCCACTTGCTCCCGGGCTGGTGGGTTTGAACCTGGCCCAGGCCTGCTAAACAAACAAACAAAAAAAAAGTGTTGCAGGCCTTGTCTCTAGCCATTAATGTGAATGATCACAGGCAACAGGTGAGCCTGTAGATAAGTGACAGCTGCAATTGGCCCCCCTACAATTTGCAGGTCTAGTTATTTAATTATGGTTTGTCCGTAATTTTTTCCATCTTGGCTTTAGGGATTTCAGGAGATGTTTGTCAAATATCTTGCTGACAAAGATGTGTATTATGGCTTTCTCTTTACTGAACATTCTAGTAATGTCATAAAAGAGTAGAAATTGGCCGGGTGTGGTGGCTCACGCCTGTAGTCCCAGCGCTGTGGGAGGCCGAGGCCGGTGGATTGCCTGAGCTCAGAGGTTCGAGACCTGTATGTAACAGCAGTGAGCCAGAGTAAGACCCCGTCTCTACTAACAACATCAAAAACAGCCAGCACCGCAGGAGAAAGAAGAAAATCAACAAAAAAGGAGTACTTCAAACAAAGAAGAATGAACAAGCACACTGAAATTAAAAATAACAAAAAAATTAAAAAAAAAAAGAGTAGAAATTAAACACTCAAAAAAACACCCATATACCCTTTACCTAGGTTCACAGGGTATTTACATTTTGCCACATTGACTTTATCTTGCTAGAACTTAAAAATCCTTTGTTTGATTTTCTTTCTCAAGAGTGCAAAAGAGGTCCCTAATTAAAAACAGGGACCTCACTAGGTATGGTGGCATATACGGGTAGTCCCAGCTACTGGGGTGGATGAGGCAGGAGGGTCTCTTGAGTTGAGGAGTTTTGGGCTGTAGTGCACTATGTCTGTCGAGTGTCTGCCCTAAGTTCGGTGTCAATATGGTGACCTTCCAGGAGTACAGGGACCTTATTGTCTCATTCATGGATTCCTGGCCCCTAGAATACTGCCTGGCCCAGAGTAAATATATTTACACCATAAATTTATTTTGATTTGTTTGTTTTGCCAGACATAAATGTATGTTGAATGACTAAATTATGAATTGTACATATAGTTATATGTTGCTTGGCAATGGAGGTCAGGGAAGATCCATTCCGAGAAATACATCTTTAGGTGATTTCGGCATTGTGTAAGGATCACTGGGTGTTCTTACACAGACCTAGATGGCATAGCAGCCTACTATACAGCCAGGCTACATGCTATAGTGTATGGCTCCCAGCCTACAAACCTGTATACCAAACTACTTTGGCCAGTGTATTTCAACTTTTTTTTATTTCATACCATACTCAAACCTATAGTTAAACTTCCATGGCACACTTAAATTACATTGATTAAAAAAAGAGAGAGAGAGTAATAAAGCTCTAGGCGCAGTGGCTCATGCCTGTAATCCTAGCACTGTGGGAGGCTGAGGCACATAGATCATCTGAGCTCAGAAGTTGAGACCAGCCTGAGCAAGAGTGGGACCCTGTCTCTACTAAAACAGAAAAACTAGCCGGCATCATGGTGAGTGCCTATAATCCTAGCTACTCAGGAGGCTGAGGCAAGAGGATCACTGGAACCCAAAAGTATGAGGTTGTTGTCAGATATGATGCCATGGCACTGTACCCAGGTGACAGAGTGAGATTCTGTCTTGAAAAAAAAAAAATACATACTTACTGAACCTCTTTTGAAAATAATTTAATGATCTTTAAAATTTTTCACAACACACCTAGATCCTCTCATGGCACACCAGTTTGCTGTGACACACCAATTGAAAATCACTGCTCTAGAGGAAGAAAATGTATTTTCTGCTTATAAGGGTTAGTGAAAGTGGGAAAGATTGATTTGAAAAATCAAAGAGATACAATCATATTTGTACCTGAAGCTCATAAAACAGTATCAATTTCAAAAGAATCTGAAATTGGATGTATGCATGATAATCTCTAATTATCATAGCCCTGTGTTCAGTATTTGCTGAAAATTACACTTAATTTTGTTAAAAGATAAACTTAAGCACATTAAAATTTTGAACCCTTTATTTGGTCTTGAACTCCTGAGATGAAGCAATCTAACTACCTCGGCCTCCCAGAGTGCTAGGATTATAGGCATGAACCACCATGCTAGCGTCCCAGAGTGCTAGGATTTTAGGCGTGAGCCACTGTGCCCAGCCTCAAACTTTATTCTTTTTTTTTTGTTGTTGTTGCAGTTTTTGGCTGGGACCGGGTTTGAACCCGCCACCTCCGGTATATGGGGCCAGCGCCCTATTCCTTAAGCTACAGGAGCCATCCAAACTTTATTCTTTATAACTTTTTTTTTTCAGATTAATATAAAGGTCCATATGATGAGGTTACATTGTTTGCATTTGTTATGTAAAGTCCAAGTTGTAGCCAATTAAAAAATTTTATTATTTATTTATTTATTTAGTTCCTCTTACAATTGTGTCTTGCCCCCAATAATTAAACATTTTTAAACAACTTTAGGCTCAGCGCGTGTAGCACGGTGGTTATGGCGCCAGCCACATACACTGAAGTTAGCAGTTTCAAACCCCACCTGGGCCAGCTAAGCAACAATGACAACTGCAACAAAAAAATAACCAGGCTTTATGGCAGGTGCCTATAGTCTCAGCTACTTGGGAGGCTGAGGCAAGAAAATTGCTTGAGCCCAAGAGTTTGAAGTTGCTGTGAGCTGTGACACCACAGCACTCTACCCAGGGCAACATAGTGAGACTCTGTCTCAAAAAAAAAAAAAAATTTTTTTTAAACGACTTTAAACATGGCTTGGCACCTGTAGCTTAGTGGATGGGGTGCCAGCAACATATACTGGAGCTGGCGAGTTTGAACCCAACCCGGGCCTGCCAAACAACAATGACAACTACAACCAAAAAATAGCTGAGCATTGTGGTGGGCGCCTGTAGTCCCAGCTACTTATAAGTCAGAGGCAAAAGAATCGGTTAAGCCCAAGAGTTTAAGGTTGCTGTGAGCTGTGACACCACAACACTCTACCGAGTGTGACACAGTGACACTCTGTCTTAAAAAAAAAAAGACAACTTTCAAAACAGAATCCTCACTTTTCCCTCCCTGACCATCTCCTAGGGTGTTACCTTTGTTCATTATTTTCTCTTTCTCCATCTTATTCAGAAGTCCAGGTAGCATCTGTTCAGGGGCAGTGGGATTATAAGAGTGACATGAAATGATAATCCTGGACTAGAATCCATCATACTTGCCACCTGGAACATTTGGGACACTTTAGGTCTGTGAGTTTGGAAGAATTAGGGAGTACTTCATAGATCACAAGTAGCGATGTTCTAGATGGAAGAGGTGTATTGGACTGGTTTGGTTTCTGAATGGAGTGTACCTGGTGGTTCTTTGTAAAAAAAGAGCTGTCAATTTCACAGGCTTCCTGGAGCTGGAAAACATATGTGATCAGAGAGTCCTTCTGGAGCCTAGAACGGGGAAGCTGGGAAACAAGGCTTTT
This sequence comes from Nycticebus coucang, assembly GCF_027406575.1. NCBI lineage: Eukaryota > Metazoa > Chordata > Mammalia > Primates > Lorisidae > Nycticebus > Nycticebus coucang. The sequence continues at coordinate 46,126,529 of NC_069783.1, forward strand.
CTCTTCCCTCCCCAGAGTGCCAGATGGACTTTAAGAGTCTGCTTCATCCTCTCTTCTCAGCTTCCACATAACTTCTTTGCCCCTTGATGAACTCACCTTGTACATACCTTGACTTACCATGCGCTGTGAGTGGGGAGCAGCTCCAAGGAAGGGACATGGGCCGACTGATCACCTTCAAAACTTCCTTCTGCAGCAGGGAGCCCTGTATCCACAGGTAGATTGTCTTTCCAGGGCCAGAAATCTGCCTCAGGGACAGGTCCTGGAACTGTTCCAGAGAGGTGGCCTCCTGTGTATTTTCTTTTCTTTTTTTTTTTTTTTTTTTTTTTGAGACAGAGCCTCAAGGTGTCGCCTGGGTAGAGTGCCGTGGCATCACAGCTCACAACAACCTCCAACTCCTGGGCTCAAGTGATTCTCCTGCCTCTGCCTCCCAAGTAGCTGGGACTACAGGTGCCTGCCACAACGTCCGGCCATTTTTTGGTTGCAGCTGTCATTGTTGTTTGGCTGGCCCGAGCTGGATTCGAACCTGCCAGCTCGGGTGTATGTGGCTGGCGCCTTAGCCGCTTGAACCACAGGCACTGAGCTGCCTCCTGTGTATTTTGAAGCTACTGGAGTCCTCACACACAAAGTATTTCTATATCCTCATTGTAGAAATTCCACTGGTAGAAGTTCATTTTTGTTAAGCCCTCTGTAGGAAAGGCCTAGGTGCTAAGGAGGCATGGAAAGCTCTAGTGCTAACTTCTAGAAAGAATGTACCTACCCCGCTGGGAAACTAGCACCTGAAGATCTGCGATGGAAGGCTATTTGTGATAAACACAGAAGGGGACCTCAGTAAATGTGTTTGCTGAGGGGAGTTGACAAGTGTCCCAACTGTGATGAGAACCATATGCATCGCCTTGTTGACAGCCTAACCTCTGGGCCCTCTGGGCCCTCTGGTCTGGGAGGTCAGAGTAAGTCAGGTTCCTGGAAGAAGTTAGGACTAGAGCTTTCAAATGAATGATGGCCTAGGGAGAAAGGGGGGCATTTCAGAGGGGAAATGACCGGGCTTCAAAACCAAGTCTTCCCAGCGTCAAAGTGATTCTCAAAAGATTAGCTAGGTTTAGTGATATGCACCTGTAATGCCAGCTACTTGGGAGGCTGAGGCAAGAGGATCACTTGAACCCAGGCCCAGGAGTTCAAGGCCAGCCTGGGCAACATAGTGAAATGTGATCTCTTAAAAAAAAAATAATTCAAATATAAAATGGGTTTGTGCTAAAGATTTTATTCAACTTTTTAGTAAGGGAAAAGTGAGATGTTTCTTTCTCTTTTTTTTTCTTTTATTTTGAGACAGAGCCTCAAATTGTCACCCTGGGTAGAATGCCGTGGCATCACAGCTCACAGCAACCTCCAACTCCTGGGTTTAAGCAATTCTCTTGCCTCAGCCCCCAAGTAGCTAGGACTACAGGCGCCCACCACAACGCCTGGCTATTTTTTGGTTGTAGTTGTCATTGTTGTTTGGCAGGCCCGGGCTGGATTCAAACCTGCCAGCTTTGGTGTATGTGGCTGGTGCCTTAGCCGCTTGAGCTGCAGGTGCTGAGCCTGAGATGTTTCTTAATGAGGCTGATTAAAAGAAGATTTGAGGGATTCAGGGGAGAGTAAGAGAAAGGTTTTGAGAAAAAGGAAACTCTCAAAACTTAGAACAATAAAAACAGATTCTTCTCAGGACTATTACAATAGGGGAAAGAACTAGGCTTCAGTTCAGTATTAAACTGAGCTCAATTCTAAATGCGTCAAGGGAAAGTGAGAATTTAAAGCCAAAGAGCAAAGGGAGGGGGGTCAGTGGATGGAATATCACTAAGGAGAAAGGTCAGGGGTCAAAGGAGATTCAGGTTAAACAGAGCTCATAGGATTCTTGCTGAAGATAGGCTAGGGTAAGCAGACACCCTGGGGTGGGGCTGAGAAATGTGATCAGGGGTGACACTGTGGCTCAAGGAGTAGGGTGCCGGCCCCATATGCCAAGTGGTGGTGGGTTCAAACCCAGCCCCGGCCAAAAAACTGCAAAAAACTGCAAAAAGAAAAAAGAGAGAGAGAAATGTGATCAGATATGGAGGACGAGAGGTCAAAAACTGAAAATAAAAGATTATTCCAAAATGTGAAACAAAAGGAAATGGAGTCCAGGCTCTGTGGGCAAAGTTGGCCTTTATTTCCACCTGGGTGTGGGTGAGCTGAGCTCAAGAAGGAAGTCAGCACGTGGGTTAAGGTGGATGGGAATTTTAAAGGGTTGGAAGGATAGGGATTGTTACATTACTCTTTCCCAGGTGGGACATCCATATACTAATTTCTTCCTGGGCGGTTTGGTTCTATTTGGGCAGGTTGATTATATTTGGACAGGTCCCTCCATTTGACTCTGTCAGAGGGTGGGGGAACTGGCTAAACCAGCTTGGCAGGTTTCTTGCTAAAACTGGGCAATGCAAAGCAGAAAGGTTGGAAACTAAAGTCTGGTAGAGAGTCCTTATCAAGGCGGAAAAGGGAGGGAGGTGAGCGTGGATATAAAAGGGCAATTGGGCCTGTAGTCCCAGCTATTCGGGAGGCTGAGGCAAGAGAATCGCTTAAGCCCAGGAGTTGGAGGTTGCTGTGAGCTGTGTGAGGCCACGGCTCTCTACCCGAGGGCGGTACAGTGAGACTCTGTCTCTACAAAAAAAAAGGGCAATGGGAGGGATCCCTGTGGAGAGGGAACTGCCCTGCATCTGGACTGTGTCAGTGTCCATCCTGGTTGTGATAGTAGTTTACAGTTTTACAAGATATTACCATTGGGGGAAACGCTAAAAGGTACATGAGATCTCTCCATATTGCTATTATTATTTTTGACACAGAGTCTCGCTCCGTCACCCTGGGTAGAGTGCTGTGACGTCACAGCTCACAGCAACCTCAAACTCTGGGGCTCAAGCGATTCTCTTGCCTCAGCCTCCCAACTAGCTGCGACTACAGGCGCCCACCACAATGCCCAGCTATTTTTTGGTTGTAGTTGTCCTTGTTGTCTGGCAGGCCCAGGCTGGATCCAAACCCACCAGCTCCAGTGTATGTGGGTGGCGCCCTAGCTGCTGAGCTACAGGCACTGAGCCTCTCTCCATATAATTTTTTACAACAGCAGGTGAACCTATAATTTTCTCAAAAATGTGATGTTTACTTAAATAGCATTTGAGAAATGGGGCATTATAGGCAGTTTAATAAACATTCGAATAAGATTGCTGCATTATATATGTGTGTCTGTGTATTTCTTAATGTCCTATGGGGAAGTAAATGGAAACCTTTGGGTTTTCTTTTATACGTAAATCACATGCATTTCTGCAGAACACAAATCTTCAGATTAACCTGCTACTTTACAGAATCTGAGCCCTTAATCAGTAGCAAACAGCAAAGCCAAAGAATGGTCCATTCACCTTAAAAACTAAGTAATTTTTTAAAGTAGAGTCTTGGGCTTATTTATAGGTGTTAGATATATAATAGAACCTCTGTAAACTGACCACCCAAGGAACTATAACCAACTGGTCAACATACAGAGATGGTCAACATAAGGAGCTAGGCCTACTGTACTGATCCATACATGTGGTGCATGTCTAGTCCATTGTAACCAGGTCAACTTAAGGAGGTGATCGATGTACGGAGGTGGTCAACTGTGGCGGTTCTACTGTATGTATTTATAATACCGAGTGCACTTGGGTTCCCTGGGATTCCAGACTTTCAGTGCTGCCCTACTGCCACTGATATCATCTAGTTATTGTAAGTGTAGCCTGGAACCCAAAATGTCCACCACTCTCTCTTCTTTTTTATTTTTATTGAGACAGAGTCTCACTTTGTCATGCTCAGTAGAGTGCCGTTGCCTCATAGCTCACAGCAACCTCAAATTCCTAGGTTTAAGCAATCCTCTTGCCTCCGGCCCGCAAGTAGCTAGGACGACAGGCACCTGCCACAATGCCTGGATAATTTTCTTGTTTAGCAGGCCCTGGCCAGTTTTGAGCCCACCAGCCAACGAGCATGTGGCTGGCACCCACCAACCACCACTCTCTTCTTCACCTCGGTTTACCACATAACCTGGGTTCTTACCCTGCAATCTCCAGGTCATCCTCTCAGTTGAGGTTTATCCCATGGTAGGCCTTAGTATGGTTTTTCCCTCTGAGCACATCTTTTATGCTCAGGAAAAAGATACTGAAATATTTTTCTCTTCACTTAGTTTCCCAAAGGGAAAGTAAGACCAAGCTAGCAAAATAACACACATAGCTCAGCTTCCATGGGGAAAATTGTCTGCACAGAAATCATCCTCTACCCCAACCACATCAGGAAAGTCCACTAAGCTCTCCATCTTGCCTGTGTAACTCTGGGCATCCTCCTTGCTCCTCCCCAGGCTCACCCAAGTGCAGTCCGCTCTCTAGAGCATCTACATCAGCCCGGCAACATCCACTAGAGCAGCAAAGGCTCATGCTTGAAATCAAAGAGAATTCATTAGGGAAATTAATGTGTCCAATAACCATAGCCTCTATTTGTATTGGAACAAACTTGCTCAGGAGTGGGGAAGCTGTTTCTGGGGACAGCTTTTCTAGACAAACAGACTGTCTCTATTTGATTTCTGAGATTAAAGAGGTCTCTATTTAGAAAAGGGGTGATTTTACTAAAGTTTCCTTTTTCCACCACTGCTGATAGGCTCTAGTTACCTCACACCTGAGCCTCCCAGACTATGGGAGGAGGAGAGAGCATGGTTGGCCTCTTGAAAGGTGAGTACCAAGCCACCTGCCTGGGCTCTACACACTCAGGGCCACAGCATTCTCCCTATATTTCGCTCAGGGTTGACAGTGGGTACCCACTAAAAAATGGGTATTCAAATTAATCAGACCTCTTGTACTTAACCCATTCTTCGATTTTCTTCCCTACGTAAGTCTCTCAGCCCCTCCTGTTGTAAAGTGTCCCTAAAATAATTAAGCCATTCTCTTTTGGGGGTTCTATTGCTGGTCACTGTTAAAAAAAAAATTTTTTTTTTTGAGACAGAGCCTCAAGCTGTCACCCTAGGTAGCGTGCCGTGGCATCACAGCTCACAGCAACCTCCAACTCCTTGGTTCAAGCAATTCTCCTGCCTCTGCCTCCCAAGTAGCTGGGACTACAGGCGCTCACCACAACACCCGGCTTTTTTTGGTTGCAGCCATCATTGTTGTTTGGTGGGCCCTGGGCTGAATTCGAACCCACCAGCTCAGGTATATGTGGCTGGTGCCTTAGCCACAGCCGCAGAGCCTGTTAAAATATTTTTTAAAGGTAAAATAAAGACACTCAAACAAATATGAAACAAACATGTCAAAGATTTCATTTAACTCAATGAATGAGAAGACCAGGGAGATGGTTCAAAGAAATATTCAAAGAACACACATGCATATAGGTAATAGAGAATATTGAAATGACTTTACAAAGAGAAGCAAAATTGGTAAATGTCTGCATCTGTTCCCCTGGACAAAGTTTACTTGTGTTTCTATGTAAGGATTATTTGGACCACTACAGACTTAGAAGATGAAAGACTCACAGAACCTAAAAGGACACCATGAACAAGACACAGGACATTCAGATATTCTTGCCCATTCCAAAGTCCTTCACAATTTTTCCTGACATCTTCAATGGGAAACAAATGAGCTGGAAACAACAAGGATATCACCAAGGTTCCTACTGCCCTTACAACTGTTTTCTGATTCTTTTCCTTAAGGGACCTCAGGCACCCTAGTCATAGGGCTGGAATTAAAGCAAAATCTTTGCAGCTCCCTCTGCTCCCTTGCCAGACCTCCATAGGTTTTTATATTCAGTTACAGACCTATGTCTCCTTAGGGTGTTATATGTCTCTTATTCCTCCACCTATCTGTAATCTCCTGAGGGACAAGACCCCTGTCTTATTGGCTTTCGCCTAGAATGAATGAATGAATGGTATCAGTCTAGGACCGATCAAGATAGACAAAACACACAGTAATTTAAATAGGAAAAGTTTAATGTAAACAATGATTAACTACAACATGGGATTGGAATAATCAGGGGCCAGGGAGTATAAAATAAAGAGAACTCTAATGAATATAGGAATAGAAGATTTAATTGGTATAGTAATATAAAATTATAATTAATAATGTAAACAGCCACTAGCCCTAGGGCTAAGACAAAGCACTCAAGGAACAACCCCGACTTCCCCCCGGAGCTGAGATACAGACCTTGCTGGAGAAGCATGTTCATATCTTGCTGGACATCAGACAAGTCACCGAGGTGCCACGCCAGTGGAATTTGCTGGAAATACGCTACCTAGAACTTGGTAGAAATCTGTTTTCCATGGTGCTGGGGAAAGCTGTCCACAAAGAAGGATCTGAATGGATGCACTCTGCTAAAAAGAAAACATCAGAAGGGGATATTGGGGAAAGCTATTTTACTGGGGGGCTACTGGTTACCCACTACAAGAGTCAGACTGGGGGAAACAGGTGTGCTTCCAGAGTCTGGAGAATCTCGGAGAGGCTTCAAGCACTGAAGGACCTGAGCTGGAGAAGCCACACTTGCTGCAAGCATGAGGGAAACCACAGCTACTGCAGAAGCCTGGCACTGAGAAAAGCCAGACACAGGGAGGGGCCTGCAGGCAAGCACACTGGAACCAGGAAGCAAAGCCCTTTCCCTTGTGCAATGCCTCTTTATTCACTGTCCTCTACTAACAACTTAGTGCCAGATGATAAAAGAAAAGTCCTTAAAGGGCCCAGATACAATTTTACAGAGCAGGCAAAAAAGGATGATTTTGGAGCCAAGAGGGAAAATATCAATAACCAGCACAGAATGCGATCTCCATGCCTCAGTACATCCACTTATTTCTCCTTTAGGCCATTTCCTGCTACTGATTATTTGTTAAATTAAAATAAATGATGAAGAGTTAAGGGAGAGCATAGTATTCAAGACACTTGTCAGGGTCCTTTCCATGAATTTCCTTGAAGACATAACACATTAGGACTTGCAAAAAGCTTTTTTCAAAAACATCAGAATAAAGCAATTTACTATATATGCCAAGACATATGAGATTTTTAAAGAATCTCATACAATTTTGGAACACATGTAGTAACATATTCATGCAAATATAACTCGAAAGTTAAACACTATTTCTTGGCCAGGCTGGATGGCTCTTGCATGTAATTCTAGCACTCTGGGAGGCTGAGGTGGGAGGATCACTTGAGGCCAGGAGTTCCAGACCAGCCTGAGCATGAGCAAGACTCTGTCTCTACAAAAAACTGAAAAATTAGCCAAGTATGATGGTGCATACCTGTAGTCCCATGTACTTGGGAACTGATGCAGGAGGATTGTATGAGTCCGGGAGTTTGAGGTTGCAGTGAGCCATAATGACACCACTGCACTTGAGCCCCAGACAACAGAGCAAGACCCTATCTACAAACAATTTTACAATAAGAAATAAGCTAAATTATTGGCTTATTTTACATACGAAATAAGCCTACTATGTCTAGGGCCTTATTTAGACTTTCAGAGACCCTATCATCCAAAAGCTAGTTAAAAGTGAAAAACACTTAAGTTTTGACAAATGTTCCAAAATCAAATTTCAAATATCAAAAGTCTTAAACACTCGATATCAAAATTGAATCACATATCACCGAAAATAACAGTCATTCATTTAGCCAAAGTGATAATACAAAGATTTCCAAAAGGAAAAGCCCTTACTCTTCAATAAGAGAGTTGGTTTTCCAAAGAATCAAAAGCACTAATAAGGATAGCATAAGACAAACAGAAGCTAATCTGTCTCTCTCTCCCCTCTGTTTTTTTGCCTTAGAGTTTACTCAAAAGGTAAACAAAACCCTTTTACTATCTTTTATTAATATTATATGAAAATAATGTTCAAAAGGAAAATTTCAAAATGAAATTTTACCCTGTTCTCACTCTGTTGCCCTTGGTAGAGTGCCATGGCATCACAGCTTACACTAACCTCTAACTCTTGGGCTCAAGCAATTCTCTTGCCTCAGCCTCCCAAATAGCTAAGACTACAGGCACCTACCACAATGCCCGGCTATTTTTTTTGTTGTTATTTTGTCTTTGCCATTTCTGATTGATGAAATTAGAAATTTTTGTGTGTGTGTGTGTTTTTTTTTTTTTTTTTGGCCGGGGCTGGGTTTGAACCCGCCACCTCTGGCATATGGGACCGGCACCCTACCCGCTGAGCCACAGGCGCCGCCCGATGAAATTAGAAATTTTAATCTTTATTTCCTGGTTTGGTTAGCCAAAGGTTTATCTATTTTATTGACCTTTTCAAAAAACCAACTTTTTGATTTATTGATCTGTTGTATAATCCTTTTGTTTTCAATTTCATTTAATTCTGCTCTAATTTTGGTTATTTCTTTTCTCTGTTGGGTTTGGGATTGGAATGTTCTTCCTTTTCCAGTTGCTTGAGATGACCCCTTAAGATGTTAACTTTCTCTTCTTCCATTCTTTTGAGGAAGGCTTGTAGTGCTATAAATTTCCCTCTTAGGACTGCCTCTGTGCTATCCGAGAAGTTCTGGTAATTCATGTCTTCATTATCATTTTGTTCCACAAATTTTGTAATTTCCTTCTTAATCTCGTCTTTGACCAGCTATCGTTCAGCATAAGGTTATTTAGTTTCCATGTTTTTGTATGAGTATGCAGATACCTGTTGTTACTGAGTTCAACTTTTAGTCCATGATGGTCTGAGAAGATGCAAGGAATAATTTCTCTTCTTATAAATTTGCTGAGGTTAGTCTTGTGACCTAAGATGTGATCAATTTTGGAGGATGTTCCATGGGCTGATGAGAAGAATGTGTGTTCAATTTTGTTACGAAGAAATGGTCTGCAGATGTCTGTTAAATCCAATTGTTGAATAATTAAGTTTAAGTCTAGAATTTCTTTGCTGAGTTTCTTATTGGAGGATCTATCCAACACTGCCAAAGGAGTGTTAAAATCTCTGACTATTATGGTGCTGGAAGAAATCAAGTCGCTCATGTCTGTTAGAGTATCTCTTATAAATTGAAGTGCATTCTGGTTGGGTGCATAAATGTTACTAATTGAAATCTCATCATGTTGAGTGTTACCCTTAACAAATATGAAGTGACCATCCTTATCCTTCCTTACTTTTGTTGGTTTAAAGTCTATTTTATCTGCAAATAAAATTGCAACACCTGCTTTTTCCTGTTTCCATTTGCCTGAAATATAGATGACCATCCCTTCACCCTGAGTCTATATTTATCTTTTAAGGTAAGATGAGATTCTTGTATGCAGCAGATATCTGGCCTGTATTTTTGTATACAGTCAGTGAACCTGTGCCTCTTTAGAGGACAGTTTAAGCCATTCTCGTTAATGGAGAATATTGATAAGTCTAGTAAAATTTGGGGTATCAAGTTTTTTGAAAGTCCAGTGGACATTTTTAATCCTTTCGCCAGTGTGGAAGTTGGAGTTTGATCAAAAGTTTCTGAGTGAGTTTACTTTTGTGGTAGAGGATTGGGCTGGTCATTATGGAGGATAGGTCTGAGAATATCCTGAAGAGCTGGTTTGGTTATGGCAAATTTCTTCAACATATGAATGTCATTAAAGTATTTAATTTCTCCATCATAAATGAAACTCAGTTTAGCTGGATACAGGATCCGGGGTTGAAAGTTATTTTGCTTTAGGAGATTAAAAGTCGATGACCACCCTCTTCTGGCTTGAATGGTTTCAGCAGAGAGATCTGCAGTCATTCTAATATTCTTCCCTTTGTAGGTTATGGTTTTCTTATGTCTGGCTGCTTTCAGAATTTTCTCCTTCATATTAACTTTAGTGAAGTTAATTATGATGTGCCTGAGGGATGTCTTATTTGGGTTGAGTCGTGCTGGGGTTCTGAAACTGTGTGCTATCTGAATTTCAGAATCTCTTGGCATATCTGGAAAATTCTCTTTCATAATTTCATGGAGAAGAGCCTCTGCGCCTTGCGAAGACACTTCATTGCTTTCAGGGATTCCTATGAGGTGAATATTAGCTTTCTTCGAATTATCCCAGAGCTCACTGAGAGAATGATCCATTTTTGCTCTCCATTTCTGTTCCTCTCTGAGAGTTTGGGAGTGTTCAAAAGCTTTGTCTTCAATGTCAGAAATCCTTTCTTCTGCTTGCTCCACTCTGTTACTGAGGGATTCTACTGTATTTTTCAGATCTTTGAGGGCTGCAAATTCTTGCCTCAATGTGTCAAAATCTTTGGTGATTTTGTCTTTAAATTTGTTGAATTCTTGAGACAACTTTTGAATTGCTCCCTGAATTTCTAATTCCAACTTTTCCTCCATTCTATTAATTTTGTTTGCAATCCAAATTCTGAATTCGATTTCTGACATCTTGGCTATCTGTTTATGAATGGGATCTTCAGTTACGTCTGCCATATCTTTCCTTCGGGGGGGAGGGGGTTGATCTACTCTGGTTATTCATGTTACCTGAGTTTTTCTGCTGATTCTGCCCCATGATTGTTTTACACCGTTTGACTAGATGAGCAGATAAAGGGAAGTTGGGTTGGGGGCTCCAGGAGTAGTGAGTAACCAGCCCTTTGCCCAAAAGCTGGGACTGGGGTCTGTACCTTTCCCCCTGGAGCTTCACCAAGGACCCGTACAGTGCTACGGCCTTAGAAACTGGGGACCTGCTTGGTGTGTGTGTGGCGGGGCTAAGTGGCTCTGTCTTGTTTTCAGCTGGTCTCTGTCCTACCCTAGTGAATCAGTTACTCTGGGTTGAAGTCTCAGCTATGGAGAAATACCAGCAATTGAGTTCACAGAACCTGTGCCTCAGGTCCTGTCTGTGCCACTGCCCGGTCTCGGCTACATTTGTATTCGAGGCACAGTTAGCTGTCAGTTCCAGCCTCTGCCTACCCTCCTTTGTCTCAGCTAAAGATCCCCTGAGGGCCAGGTACATCCCAGGCTCAGTAAAGCAGTCCTCTGGGTCAGCCTTGCCCTGGGAATCTACTGGCTCTGAGCGTGTGTATTCTAGTCCCTGTGCTCCTCCCAGGCTGGTACCGCCTCAGGCAAACCCTTTACTCATAGGGCCTGCTTTCCCGTCCCAGATCTTTTCCACCAGTGGCTACCACCAGACAAGACGCCTGGCTTCCTCTGGTTGCCAAGAGAGACAGGGGTTGTGACTCCGGGATATCCAGAGGTGAGCCCTATTGTTGCCACTGTGGCTGCTGCTCTGTGCCTCGGGGCACCGCCTCTCCTGTATGGTTCTCTCTCAGCCAACCATCCTCTCCTCACTCCTGTGCTGCAGAATCAGCACTGACCAGCAGTAGCCCATGCCCTATCCACACCTCTTGAGAAAATACCCAAGAATCTGGACTCCTGGGGGGACAGGCTTCCAGACCTCAGAGTGAGAGTGGAGGGGAGTGCTGGGAGTTCAGAATTGCAGGTAGAGAATATATACAGTTTTATGCCTGGTGGGAGAGCGCCATGGCACACTGGTAGGGGAAGTAGGTCCAGTTTTTAGAGGGTCTCTCCCATGGAATATAATGGGAGGACTTTTGAACTCTGCTCGCTTGTTTTTATGGAGTACTCCGAGCCATTTTCATGGGGCAGGGGACTCCTGTCTGCTTGGTGATGGATTTTGTACCTTTTGTTTGTATCCTTGGGGTCGCAGGGTTGATGTGCGTTCTTCAACCTTTTCTCTTGGTGCAGCTCTAATCCACCAGGTTACTTGCTAAATTTCTATCCTTTAACTCTCCTTCTGGACAGGAGTCTCTGTGGAAAGCTGGCTTCAGTCAGCCATCTTGCCTCTGTCCCAGATAATTTTCTAAAAGTGTTACAATGTGGCCAGGCTGATCTTGAACTCCTAGCCTCAAGTAATCTTCCCTCCTTGGCCTCTGAAAGCAATAACTGGCATGAAAAGAAACTAATTCAAATGTTTTTCTCCTGCTAATATGAATTTTTTTTTTTTTTTTTGGTAGAGACAGAGTCTCACTTTATGGCCTTCGGTAGAGTGCCGTGGCCTCACACAGCTCACAGCAACCTCCAACTCCTGCGCTTAAGTGATTCTCTTGCCTCAGCCTCCCAAGTAGCTGGGACTACAGGCGCCCGCCACAATGCCTGGCTATTTTTTGGTTGCAGTTTGGCTGGGGCCGGGGCCGGGCTTGAACCCGTCACCCTCGGTATATGGGGCCGGCACCCTACCAACTGAGCCACAGGCGCAGCCCGCTAATATGAATTTTAAAAGGAAGAGACAGGGAGAAAACAATTTTTTGAGGCACAGTCTCACTCTGTTGCCTTGGGTTGAGTGCCAGGGTGTCATCATAACTCACATCAACCTTAAACTTTTGGGCTCAAGCTATCCTCTTACCTCAGCCTCCCAAGTAGCTGGGACTACAGGTGCCTACCAAATTTTTTTTTTTTTAGTAGAGATAGGGTCTTGCTCTTACTCAGGCTGGTCTTGAACTCCTGAGCTCAAGCAATATACTCACCTACGCCTCCCACATTGATAGGATTATAGGTGTGAACCACCACACCTGGTGGGCAGAGTGAAATTATTACCTCTTAACTGGGCACTGCAGAGATCTCAGAAAGCAGAGATGGTAATGTTGCAGGAAGATGAGGCCCAGTGGAGAGAAAGAGCACCCAAACACCATGTTTCTAAGAGGAAGGGCTTTATTTCAGCTGGAGCCAACAGCACAGAAGAATTCAAAATGGCCACACTCCCCTACTGGCATGGTCTTTCTCTTTTTTTTTTTTTTTTTGTGATTTTTTTGGCCGGGGCTGGGTTTGAACCCCCCACCTCTGGCATATGGGACCGGCGCCCTACTCCTTGAGCCACAGGCGCCGCCTTTTTTTTTTTTTTTCTTTTTCTTTTTTTTTTTGGTCTTTCTCTTTTTATCTCTGGTCAAAAAGTTCCAGCCCACAGGTACAGTTTGAATCAAGCGGGAGAAGTGGTCTCCAGCTCTTATAGAACAGAGGGCTTTTACAGAAGCCCAACCAAGAGTTTGTTTTCAGGTCCTAGGAAGTTAAGTCTACAAATTCCTAAGAGCTGAGTCACCACAGGGAAGACCTCACAGGTGTATCCTTGGGGTCTCCTTAAGAAGACCTCTGTTCTTGTAGACCTTAATTTTTCCAGGTATCCTCCCTCAGTAAGAATTCTTACCCTTTGCCAGCTACTGCCAGTTTTCCAAGGATACCATCTGCTGGCTGCAGAGCAAGTAGGGTGTCCTGGCAGTCCCATCCTTCTCACTGGAACTGTAAGGGAGGAAAAAATAATTTCCCCTTTACCTTTTTGAATTCTTAGTTGGTATGCCTTAATAAAAGACGTATTATGGTAAAAGAAAAACAAATATGGGTTTATTAACATTTATACATAGGAAAAAATGACTGATTTTCCAACAAGTGGCTTAAAACTCAGGCTTATATAGCATTTTGAGCTAAATATAAAGAATGGATGGGACAGTCCAGTTATAGAAAAGTGACCAGGGGGGCGGCGCCTGTGGCTCAGTGAGTAAGGGCGCCGGCCCCATATGCCGAGGGTGGCGGGTTCAAACCCAGCCCCGGCCAAACTGCAACCAAAAAATAGCCGGGCGTTGTGGCGGGCGCCTGTAGTGCCAGCTGCTCCGGAGGCTGAGGCAAGAGAATCGCGTAAGCCCAAGAGTAAAAGAGGTTGCTGTGAGCCGTGTGACGCCACGGCACTCTACCCAAGGGCGGTACAGTGAGACTCTGTCTCTACAAAAAAAAAAAAAGAAAAAAAGAAAAGTGACCAGGAAAAGCAGAGTCAAGAAGACCAACATTTGCTATGTAGATTTGAGTTGGTGCGTTCTCCATTGATAAGATCTTCCTGTGATTTGGTTATTCCTCTCTTCCTGGTAAAGAGAGGCAGACACCCTTACAAATGGAGATTTTCTTTATAGATGTAAATTTCCCTTACAAAAGGATAACTTCTACTCTGTTTTTAGAGTTTCTCCTGTGTCTTCTCTTTCTCAAAATAATCAGCTCAAAATAATCTTTATGCCAAAGAGGCATATTTTGGGGCAGCACATTCTGGTCTCCTACACTATCCATTTAAACATTGTCCTTCACCTCTCATTATAGACTTCATTTTTTTTGTATTAAATATATTTACTTTTATGAGATAGTAGATGGTATAAATTTTCCTTTTCTGTTTTTACTTGACAGAATAAAATTTGCCAACCTTACTGAGAAAGTATAATTTTCAAAATGTTAAAACCATGAATCTCACGCAAATAAGAAAATGAGCATGTCAACTATTTAACTCATTAAAGAGGGAACTGTAATTAGCTCTATGAACAGATTTCAGTGATACCTATATATGTTTCATAATGCTTTCCCTTAACTAGTTGACACTTCTTACAGAAAATCCACCAGAACCATCCCCCACAACCATCCCTTCAACCTACCCCCAGTACACCTAGCACCTTGTTAGATACACCACAATCTGCCCACTGGCATGTGGCCTCTCCTTTAAATGCTCACACTACCCAATTAGTGACGAAGATGAATTTGAGGCAGTTTCTCCCCTTCTCCTGAAAAGATATCTTTCAAAGTATTAAAAAAATTCCTTTCTTGGCTCGGTGACTGTGGCTCAAGCTGCTAAGGTGCCAGCCACATACACCTGAGCTGGTAGGTTTGAATCCACCCTGGGCCCACCAAACAACGATGACCACTGCAACCAAAAAATAGCCAGGCGTTGTGGCAGGTGCCTGTAGTTCCAGCTACTTGGGAGGTGGAGGCAGGAGAATCGCTTAAGCCCAGGAGTTGGAGGTTGCTGTGAGCTGTGATGCCACAGCGCTCTACCTAGGGTGACAGCTTGAGGCTATATCTAAAAAAAAAAAAAAAAAATTCCTTTCTTCCTTAGCAATCCTCATTGTCTTAACTATTGGATCTTTGAAGGCCAGATGCAGTGGCTCATGCCTGTAATCCTATCACTCCAGGAGGCCAAGGCTGGTGGATTGCTTGGACTCAGGAGTATGAGACCCACCAGCCTGAGCAGGAGTGAGATACCATCCCCCCCACACACACACACACTTTGAGCTATGATGCCAGGGCTCTTTACTAAGGCAACAGCGTGAGACTCTGCCAGATAGATAGATAGATAGATAAATGAAAACTAGCCAGTCATGGTTGCCCATGTATGCACTCCCAGATACTTGGGAGGCTGAGGCAAGAGGATCACTTGAGCCCAGAAATTTGGGTTGCTGTAGGCTATAATGATGCAAGGGCACTCTCCCTACAGCAATGGAGTGACACCCTGTCTCAAAATAATAGTAATAATAATAATAATAATAACAACAATAATAGTTGGATCTTTGTGCAAAAAGTAACTGGACCCGGTGGCGCCTGTGGCTCAAAGGGGTAGGGCGCCGGCCCCATATGCCAGAGGTGGCAGGTTAAAACCCAGCCTCCGCCAAAAAAAAACTGCAAAAAAAAAAAGTAACTGGACCTAGCCTAAAACTCCTTTGCAGATTGATAACAGAACCAACAGGGTAAAAGTCTAGTTCAAAGAGAATTGTGGCTAATAGAATGTTTGCAAATTGCTAATTTAGGTACAAAACTGATTAATATTCTACATTAACTGTCACATTTGGGATTATTTTCTCTAAGGGACAGAAATAATTAGCATCTCTATAGGACAAGTTTCATTTGAATTACTGTTTATTCTCTACAAGGTAGTTTCTAGTAAAATATTCTAATCAATAGCTTAACAGTTCAAATAAAGGCACACACCCCTAGCCAATCAGATAATCCTTAGATAGGCCAACTAGACAAGGCCCTGCAGGACCCAGAGAAAGATAGTAATACATTTTTTTTTTTTTTTTTGTAGAGACTGAGTCTCACTGTACCGCCCTCTGTAGAGTGCCGTGGCATCACACAGCTCACAGCAACCTCCAACTCCTGGGCTTAAGCGATTCTCTTGCCTCAGCCTCCCGAGTAGCTGGGACTACAGCCGCCCGCCACAACGCCCAGCTATTTTTTGGCCTGGGCCGGGTTTGAACCCGCCACCCTCGGTATATGGGGCCGGCGCCTTACCGACTGAGCCACAGGCGCCGCCCGATAGTAATACCTTTTTGCTATTTCCAAGTTTTGTAAGTTTTTCTTAAACATGTTTTTGGTCACCTAAAGGTTTTGTTTTGTTACATTATAAAATTTTACTGGCCTGGATCAGTGGCTCACGCCTGTAATCCTAGCACTCTGGGAGGTTGAGGCAGGTGGATTGCCTAAGCTCAGGAGTTTGAGATATTCTGAGTAAGAGCAAGACCCCATCTCTACCAAAAATAGAAAAACTAGCCAGGCATGGTGGCAGGCACTTGTAGTCCCAGCTACTTGGGAGGCTGAGGCAAGAGGATCGCTAGAGCCCAGGACTATGAAGGTACTGTGAGCTATGACGCCATGGCACTCTACCCAGGGTGACAGAGTAAGACTCTGTCGAAATGAAATGAAATGAAATGATAAAATAAAATAAAAGGAAAGGAAAGAAAAGAAAATAATAAAATATATTAAATAAAGTGCAGCGCCTGTGGCTCAGTGAGTAGGGCGCGGTGGCAGGTTTGAACCAGGCCCCAGCCAAACTGCAACAAAAAATAGCAGGGCATTGTGGCAGGCACCTGTAATCCCAGCTACTCAGGAGGCTGAGGCAAGACGATCGCCTAAGCCCAAGAGCTGGAGGTTGCTGTGAGCTATGACGCCATAGCACTCTACTGAGGGCAACAAAGTGAGACTCTGTCTCTAAAGAAAATAAATAAATAAATAAAAATAAATAATAATAGGGCGGCGCCTGTGGCTCAGTGAGTAGGGCGCTGGCCCCATATGCCGAGGGTGGCGGGTTCAAACCCAGCCCCGGCCAAACTGCAACAAAAAAATAGCCGGGCGTTGTGGCGGGCACCTGTAGTCCCAGCTGCTCGGGAGGCTGAGGCAAGAGAATCGCGTAAGCCCAAGAGTTAGAGGTTGCTGTGAGCAGTGTGACGCCACGGCACTCTACCGAGGGCGGTACAGTGAGACTCTATGTCTCTACAAAATAAATAAATAAATAAATAAATAAATAATAAAAAACTAGGCTCAGCACCTGTGGCTCAAGCTGCTAAGGCGCCAGCCACATACACCTGATCTGGCAGGTTGGAATCCAGCCTGGGCCTGCCAAACAACAATGACGGCTGCAACCAAAAAATAGCCGGTGGTTGTAGCGGACACCTGTAGTCCCAGCTACTTGGGAGGCAGAGGCAGGGGAATAGCTTGAGCCCAGCAGTTGGAGGTTGCTGTGAGCTGTGATGCTATGGCACTCTACCCAGGCAACAGCTTGAGGCTCTGTCTCAAAAATATATATATATATGTGTGTGTGTGTGTGTGTGTGTGTGTGTATATATGTATATATATAATAAAATTTTACTAGTCTACCCCAAAACTTTGGAACTATTTGCTCTCATAAATCTTTTTTTACATAAGTGCTTAGTCAAGAAAAATAAAAATGCTTACAAGAGGCATTTTCTATCATCCAATATAAAAATATCTTTACTATATCCCTCAGAAACAAAGTATATTTTCACAACTTTGATAACCTGCCATTGGGATAATGGGAAAATTGGCTTTGCTTTTAACAGTTCAGCTTATTTAAAAAGCACTTTCTAATATAAAAAAAATTTTAATAAAAAGCACTTTCTAATCTTTATCTTGAATTGAGATCTCTGGGCCCCAGTTTATCATGCTCAGACAGCTAATAGCAGCTTGGAGACTGATTTAAGAGATTTACTGGCAAAACTCTAATAGGAAATGAGACCCCAGAGGGTGATGATGGGGTAACATTTTGGGGTGGGAAGTGCAAGTGAGAGAAGGGTCCAGAAAGTAAGGTGAGGTTTGAGTCATTGCAATTCTGTAGAGGCCCAAGCCAAAAGTTCAAGAGCATTCAAGTAAGATCCTTAAGATAAAAGGAGAAGGGTGGTGCCTGTGGCTCAAGGAGTAGGGCACTGGTCCCATATGCCAGAGGTGGTGGGTTCAAACCCAGCCCCGGCCAAAAAAAAAAAAAAAAAGGAGAAAACTTTTTTCCTTTTTTTTTTTTTTAATAGAGACAGAGTCTCACTTTGTCGCCCTCAGTAGAGCAATCTCCTGCTCCTGGGTTTAGGCGATTCTCTCGCCTCAGCCTCCTGAGTAGCTGGGACTACAGGCGCCCACCCCATCACCGCCTATTTTTTCTGTTGTTGTTGCAGTTTGGCTGGGGCCAGGTTCAAACCTGCCACCCTTAGTATACGGGGCTGGCGCCCTACTCACTGAGCCACAGGCGCTGCCCAAAAGGAGATAACTTTTGAAACCGTGGAGCTTTCAAAGGAGCTGATTTGTACTTAGAAAATTTAAAGGAAAGCATTATTTTAAGGACACAGTCTTTTCTAGATAACTGAAGGTAGAGAATTAAATGTTTATCCCCCCATTCAAGGCTGGGTAGGGAGTCCCTACCCCATTTGCTGAGCCTCAGTAGTCTCAGAAATCAGTCTAATCACAGACCCTATCTCTAGGCATAAACAGGTTCATAAAAATCAACCTGACTGGTGTCTCATCTGGGCTGCCACTTCCAGAGCAGAGAACACACCCAAGTGAGACTACATTCCTGCACAAGGGCAGTTTTAAAATTAGCTTCTGCCTCCAAGCCCCTGGCACCAAATAGTTGTGACATTCCTTCTCCTCCAAACCCCCGCTGCAGTATAAAAATCCCTAGACAGAAGGCCCAAATGGGTACCCACTCAGGGACCCCCCTTTGGCTTGCAAAAAGCTCTGACTTTCTCCTCCACTTATCTATCAATAAAAAAATCCATCCTTTCACTTACTCACATGGTCCGTGGATTCATTCTTCAAATCTCTGAGACCAAGGACCAACAGAGGGAGAGATTCTGGCTACAATGTCACCACACTCCATCCTCTAGGTGGCTGTCCTGATGGGTTAATATTTTCTCTGCCTCTATGTGGCAGGTGTGTCTTTTGAAAATAACACTTCAGTCATAAGCATGGCTAATGGTGGAGCTCTAAGACACTGTATCAGGCTGGTGGTACTGGTATTACTGGGTGGTATGGTGAGTGTCCTTCACTACTGTAGAAGACCAAAAATATGTCACCCCAAAGTATGACTGTAGAAGACCAGAATATGCCACCCCAAAATATGCTTCTTTCGCATATGGATTATTTTGAGCAGATTATTTTGAGAAATAGCAGACACAGGAGAAGCTCTAAAAACAGAGTAAAAAGTATTCTTTTGTAAGGGAAACTTACATCTATAAAGGAAATCTCCGCTTGAAAGGGTATCTGCTCTTTGTACCAGGAAGAGCAAGAGGACTAAATCACAATAAACTCCTATCAAAGAAGAAGGCACAGAGTTAAATCTGCATAATGAACCTTACCCTGGTTTGCCATGCTTTCTCTGGTTTTCCCATAACCAGTCATCAGCAGGTGATGGTACTTAAGCCTGAATTCTAAGCCACTCTCCTTAGTGATGTACTCATTTCTCTGGGTATCTCCCGTGTCTACATGAAGTGTACGGATTAATAAACTTCTGTTTGTTTTTCTGCTATTTATCTGTCTTTTGTTACAGGAGGCTCCAGCTAAGAACTCATAAAGGGTAGGGAAATTTTTTTTCTCATTCTTTGCTGACCAGTACTTGAAATGTGGCTAGTTCAAAAATACGAAAAGTGTAAAATGCACATCAGATTTCAAGGACTTATGAAAAAAAATGTAAAATATCTCATCAATAACTTTTATGTTGATTATGTGACATTTTGGATATGTTGAATTAAATATACTATTAAAATTAACTTCCTGGGCTCAGTGCTTGTCGCATAGTGGTTACGGTGCCAGCCACATACATAGAGAGTGGCGGGTGCCTGTAGTCCCAGCTACTTGGGAGTCTGAGGCAAGAGAATCGCTCAAGCCCAAGAGATGGAAGTTGCCACCGCACTCTACCGAGGGCGACATAGTGAGACTCTGTCTCAAAAATAAATAAATAAATAAATAAATAACTTCCTGGGCTCCATGTCTCAGCTCCAGCACCATCTGGCACTACCAGATCCTACCAGACCATTGGTGACATTGAGAACATCTTTGTCACTATCAAGTCCAGCAGTGTTCACAGTCCAGTGGGCAAGATCATCAAAAACTTGGAGCAGAAAGGATTCCACTTGGTGACCACAAAGCTCCTTCAGGGTGTGAGGAAAACCTCAAGCAGCACTATGCTAACCTGAAAGACCACCCATTCTTTCTGGGGCTGGAAAAATACGTGACCTCTGGGCCAGTTGTGGCCATGGCCTGGGAGGGGCTAAATGTGGTGAAGATAGTACAAGAGATGCTTGGGGAGGCCAATCCAGCAGAATCTAAGCCAGGCATCATTCACAGGAACTTCTTTTTTTTTTGAGACAGAGTCTCAAGCTGTTGCCCTGGGTAGAACACTGTGGCATCACTGCTCACAGCTCAAACTCTTGGGCTTAAGTGATCCTTTTGCCTCAGCCTCCCAAGTAGCTGGGACTACAGGCGCCCACCTAACGCCCGGCTATTTTTAAGTTATAGTTGTTGTTGTTTGGTGGGCCGGGGCTGGATTTGAACCCGCCAGCTCCAGTGTATGTGGCTGGCGCCTTAGCTGCTTGAGCTATAGGTGCCGAGCCATGAGCTATAGGCACTGAGCCTGTTCACAGGAACTTCTACACTCAATTTGACAAAACATTATTTATGGCCATTATTCAGTGCAAAGTGTTGAAAAAGAAATTATCCCATGGCTTAAACCAGAAGTGGTTTACATAAATCTTATGCCCATGGCTGGATCTAGAAATAAAAGGAGGATACAGCAACAGTCCCCTTTGGTAGCCTTCTGTTGTCCCTGGACACAAGTATTCATTCTTCTGACTTGAAAACACTAGGATTAATCATTCTTAGCCAATAAAGCCTTTGGAAACAGGGGAGAAAACTTTCTTTGTTTCTCTATACTTTAAAAAATGTGTCTATGGCTCGGTGCCCATAGCTCAGTGAGTAGGGCACCAGTCACATACACTGAGGCTGGCAGGTTCGAGCCTGGCCCGGGCCTGCTGAACCAACAATGACAACTGCAACCAAAAAATAGCCGGGCATTGTGGCAGGTGCCTGTAGTCCCAGCTACTCGGGAGGCTGAGGCAAGAGAATTGCTTAAGCCCAAGAGTTTGAGGCTGCTGTGGGCTGTGACACCACAGCATTCTACCGAAGGTGACATAGTTAGACTGTATCCAAAAAAAAAAAAATGTGTCTACTAGAACGTGCCACATGTGGCTGGCATTGTACTCCTCTGGGGCGGTGCTGGTCCATGCTATCATTTACTGCCTTCCCACAGCTCCCAAAATGCAGTGACTCCCTAGGCTGTCCTTCCTCCCACCTGTCTTGACAAGAGTTTGCTTTGGAACAACAGATCCTCTCTTCTGGAGCTCATTCATGAAATAGATGCCTTTTGTTCCATGTAATAGTTACTCTGTTCATCTTCAATCACACTCTGCAATTGCTGATTCGGGGCCACAGTGCAGAACTAGGGAATCAAGAGACTTTGTATTTATCCCAGCATAGGCACTAACTTGCTATGGGCCCAGGGCAAGTCCCATCTGCATTTCACCTCCCACTTCTTGAATGACACAGCCTGAAACCTACTCGAGGGCCCCTTTCAGCTCTAGAGGTTCTGCTAACAAGAGTCTCTTCCCATGTAGCTCCTGCTTGAGGATAGAAGGAGAGGAAAGAGTTTTTTTGAATTATCATTATTGTTGATGACTTTGTCTCCTTTGTTCAGAAGAGCAACCATAGCAGGTATGCTAAGCCTGACTTTTTAACCCTTGCCCAGAATTGTAACATTTAGCCTTGCTGCATTTCAGTCAGAAAAGGTAGGTCCTGCTGTGATGTTTTTGCCCATGTCATTCCCTCCCTATCAACATTCACTCATCCAACTTATACTGAGTGCCTAATATGTGCCAGGCACTGTGTCGGGCACTGAGATACAAAGATGAATACACCACGGTCTGCTTGAGCCTTCAGCCCTGAGAGGGACACAGACAACCGTAACACAAGGCAGGCCGTTCGTTCAGAGAGCTGTGCTTGGGTAATGGGGCTGCGGGTCAGGGAAGGTTTCCTGGGGGAGGGCCACCTGCACTGTGTTTCTTGGGGTAGGTGGGAGTCAGCCAGCTGAAGAGAAGTGGGAGAGGGAAGGCATTCCAGGCAGTGGAAACAGCTTGAGCAAAGACACAGAAGCAAAGCACAGCTTGGTGTGGGCCGGAATTATAAGTCCTCTAGTGTTGTTGGAGCTTAAAATTCAGTGGTGGGAGAGCAAGCTGCAGAGGTGGGCAGGAGGCTGTACTCCAGGGCAGTACTTAGAATTCCTTAGGACATCTAGGCCCACTGCCTGGTTCATTTTCCATTTCCTTCCTTATTTTTTCCTGGTTCAGTAAAGTTGCTGAATTTTTGCTTGTAGCTTCTTTTGGACTCTAGCACCTGTTCCTGTGCTGAATCCCACTCCCACTCCTTCAAGTCATCAGCTGTGATTCACCTGTGAGTTTCTGAATGCTGGAAGCCTCCACAGTGAGCCAGGAAATGAGTTCTGATTGGTTGGGAACAGTCCCCTCCTCCAAGATTCAGGGCAGGGAGCCTCCATTCTGTTCTGGTGGCTCTATCCATTGTTGCTTTCCTCTGGACCTGTAGGTTATTCCAGAAAACTCCAGCTGCTGCTCTTCAGTGAAATGTTCTAAGTAATTCATATTTTTTCCAAGAATTACCTTTTAAAAGTTATATGTTTTTAAACAGTTGGTTACTGTGCAAATGTTTTTGACTGTCTGTGGCCAGTTTTCTCTCCTAGAAGGACATATGTGTAAAGTACAAAGGCAATTATGATTCCATAATTGTAAGTCTAGTTTCAGTAATACACTGACTTCCAGAGAATCTCCACTTTCTATAGTATCCTCTTGGCCACAGAGCAAAACAACAGGATTCTAGCAGGATACTTATAGGATCCCACCAGGTCACCATCTCAGACCTGAGACATGCCTGGCTACTTCAGAAAGTAGAGAGAACTGTGGACAGATATCCTGATGTTGAAAGTGGACACACAGTTGGGGTGTAACTAGTATCATCACCCTCACATTACTGGGCCTTGATCATTCCATTTTCTGTGGGAAGCCACCTACCTTCTGTGTTTCCTCTCACACAGGAGCCTGCTGTGGCCACTGCCAAGGGCCACTGTGTACAGAAACCACAATGTCATCAAAGCTCATGAGGTACAGGCCAGTGGTTGTTTCCTCTCAGGTGGTTTCCCATGTTCAAATGAAGGGAAAGACCCAACGACCATTCTCGGTGCCTGTAGATTTACCTTCTATTTTCTTGTTATGTTGTCATCATTATTTTCTTTGTCCAGAGAAGAAAGAGCCCTGCAGTAGACTGAATTGTATCTTCCCCCCACCAAATTCATGTGTTGAAGCCCCAACCTCCAATATGACTACTTTTGGAAATACAGCCTTTGTGGGAGCAATTAAAGCTAAATGGGATCATAAAAGTGGGCCCCAATAAGATTGGGATCCTTATGAAAAGAGACTCCAAAGTACTCTCTTTTTCTCATTCTCTCTCTCCCTGCCATGTGAGGACACAGCACAAAAATAGTCATCTGTAAGCCAAGAAGAGAGCCCTCACCAGTAACTAAAGCATCTAGCACCTTGATCTTGGACTGCTCAGACTCCAGAACTGAGAGATTATAAATTTCTGTTGTGTAAGCCACCCAGTCTGTGGTATTTTGTTATAGCAGCCCACGCAGATGAGTACAGGGTCATTCATTCATTCATACTCCATTTAATCTTCTATGATGCAATGTGATGGTTAATTTCATGTGCTGACTTGACTAAAGGATGCCCAGATATCTGTTAAGACATTATTTCTGGATGTGTCTGTGAGAGTGTTTCTGAAAAAAAAACTAGCATTTAACAGCAAATTGAGTAAAGAAGACCTGCCTTCACCAATGAAAGCAGGCATCGTCCAAATCGTAGAAAGCCTGAACAGAACAAAAAGGTTGAGGAAGGGTAAATGTGCTATCTCTTCTGGAGCTCAGACATCCATCTTCTCCTTCCCTTGAGAATAGAGCTCCTGATTCTTGGACTTATCTCAGGGAACCCCCACTCCTGGTTTTCAGGTCTTCAGATTCAGGGTGAATTATACTACCTACATCCCTGGACCTCCAGCTTACAGACAGCATATCCTGGGACTCTTAGTCTCCATAATTACATGAGCCAATTCTCATAATAAATCTTTTGTATATCCCAATATATCCTATTGGTTCTGTTCTCTAGAGAACTCTGAATAATTTGGATGGTGTAAGGATATAGCCCTGACTCCAGCACTCACTAGCTGAGTGATCTTCACCAGTTTGCCCAGCCTGCATAAACCCTGGTTTCCTTATCTATAAAATAGGTCACTTGGTACTGATTAGCTATTAAAAAAAAAAAAAAGGATAGAAGGACTCAAGATGGTTGACTAGAGACATCAGACCCTGTGGTTTCTAGAAAGGAGAAGCAAAATTATGAATAGATAATCATACCTCAAATAGAACACAAGGAGAGAATGTTAAGAGTCCAATGGAGAAGTCATAGGAAACATATAAGTCACAGAAGGAAAAGGAAGGGAGTGACCAGCTCAGAGATTGGCTGAGTGAGAGAAACTTCAATAGTACACATTCCCACCACAGACTGCTGCAATCCACATCACAGGAGAGCTCTTCTACCTATTTGAACCCTGACACTAGTGTGGGTAATGATTTGGAGACCCCAAAAAGTATTATACCAGAAGGGAACTTATACTGGATCAGTTACCACCACCACCACACACATATATAGCTGCACTAGGGTGACATTGTGAGAGCCCAGCCATCATGGAATGCATCCTGCCCTGGGAACCAGAGCCTCCATATCTCTACATCCTAGGAGCTTCCACTAACATCCTCCCATTATCCAGCCAGAGGCAATGCTATCTGGTCCCAAAGGCGCTACAGGGGCTCCAGTCTAGGCCACAGGGAGCAGTACTCCCCAGGGAAATGATGTTCAAGCACACCACAAAGCCAGCTCTGGTACAAAGGAAACATAAATACATGTTTTCCAGAGCCCAAGAGTTCCCTGTCAGGGAAGTGAGAAGCAACTCACTCTCAGCAGCAGCATAAACTCTGTGCTTGGCCTCACAAGAAGAAAGTGAGGTCTCTTCCCCCAGCAGAGTAACCTCTGTGCTTAGGCTCACATGTAGAGAGTGGGATCCCTTTTGCCTTCCACAGGCACAGCCACTGCTGCTACCACTGGAGACTTGGGGCAGGCTCTGGGTGGTGACTATGTCCCCACTACTGGTTTTTCTTCATATGCAAAGAGTGGGGACTTCCCCCTCAATATCGCACTGCCACAGAAAGCAAGCAAGCCTGAGAGCTGCATGTTGAGGGGTATGGGTGGTGATCCTGTACCTTAGCCACTTACAATACCATCATATACCACTCAGGACCCAGGGGTATGATCTCACCACCACTATTGCCATTGACCACACCATGCTGAACACCTGCCTGAGCCCCTACTGACACTATTGGCATCCAGGCAAACCACCTGGAGGCCCAAGAATTGGCCTGCATAGTCCTGCTAACACAGATGCCAGAATAGATCACCCTGGAGCCCAAGAACAGGAATCTGAATAGGTCCAAGAAAAAAGAATCTCAGAACTTGAAGATAAGTCTTTTGAAACAACCCAGTCAGACAAAAATACAAAAGAATGAACAAAGTCTTCATAATATATGGGCCACCATAAAGTGACCAAATACACAAATTATTGGTATCCCTGAAGTGAAGACAGAAGAAAAAAACCTATTGAATGAAGTAATAGATGAAAAATTCCCAAGTCTATCAAGAGATTTAGATATCCAGATATGGGAGGCTCCAGGATCCTCAAATACAATGCAAAAAGATCTTCTCCATGGCACATTATAGTCAAACTCTCTAAAGTCAATGACAGAGAAAATTCTAAAAACAGCAACAGAAAAGCACCCAGTCACCTATAAAGGAATTATCATCAGACTAGCAATGGACTTATGGGCAGAAACTTTATAAGCCAGAAGAGAATGGAACAATATATCCAAAGTAAAACTATCCTTCCTAGTTGAAGAAGAAATAAAGTCTTTACCAGATGAGAAAATGTAGAAGGAATTCATCACCACTAGACCACTTTTATAAGAAATGATCTAGGGAGTCGTAATGCTAGAAGTGAAAGGATGACCAGTAGCCATCATGAAAACATATGAAAATATCAAGCTCACTGGCAAAGCAACACACCAATGAGGAAGAAAAAAAGAGTCAAATGGTACCACCACAGAAAAATCAGGAAACCACAAGGACAAAGGAAAGAACCAAAAATATACATAAAACAACCAGAAAGCAATTACTATGACAGCAACAAAACCTTACATGTCAATAATAACTTTGAATGTAAATGGATTAAATTCTCCACTTAAATGATGCAGCCTGGGAATGGTCACGGTGGCTCATGCCTGTAATCTTAACACTCTGCAAGGCCAAGACCAATAGATAGTTTGAGCTCAGGAATTCAAGACCAGCCTGAACAAGACCCAAACCCCATCTCTAAAAATAGCCACGCTGTCATGGCGAGTGCCTATAATTCCACCTACTTGGGAGGCTTGAGCCCAGGAGTTTGAGGTCGCTGCGAGTTATTACGGGATGGCATGCTACTGAAAGTGACAAAGTGAGACTCTGTCTCCAAAAAAAAAAAAAAAAGACACAGACTGGCTGAATGAATTAAAAAAACTTGATTCAGGGTGGCACCTGTGGCTCAGTGAGTAGGGCGCCGGTCCCATATACCGAGGCTGGCGGGTTCAAACCCAGCCCCAGCTGAACTGCAACCAAAAAATAGCCGGGCTTTGTGGCAGGTGCCTGTAGTCCCAGCTGCTCGGGAAGCTGAGGCAAGAGAATTGCAAGAGCCCAAGAGCTGGAGGTTGCTGTGAGTCCTGTGACATCATGGCATTCTACCAAGGGCAGTAAAGTGAGACTCTGTCTCTATAAAAAAAAAAAAAAACAAACTTGATTCAGTTATATGCTGACTATAAGGAACACATATTGCCTGTAAAGGGATGAAAGACGATCTTTCATGTCAATTGAAACTAAAAGTGAGCAGGAATAGCTATACTCATATCAAATAAAACAGCCTTTAAGTTAAAAAGAGTAAAAAAAAGACAAAGTCTGGCTCGCTGCTCATAGCACAGTGGTTATGGTGCCAGCCACGTACACTGAGGGTGGTGGGTTTGAACCTGCTGGAGGCCAGCTAAACAACACAACAACAACAACAAAAAAGACAGAGTCATTATATAATGATAAAGGAATCAATTCAGCAAGAAGATATAATAATAATTCTTCATATACTATGTATACTACATATGCACCAAACACTGGAGCACCCTGATTCATTAAGCAAATATTTCTAGATCTAAAGAAAAAGATAGATTCCAGGGCCTGGCACAGTGGCTCATGCCTATAATCCTAGCACTCTGGGAGGCCAACGCCGGTGGATTGCCTGAGCTTAGGAGTTCCAGACCACCCTGTGCAAGAGTGAGACCCTGTATCTACTAAAAATAGAAAAACTAGCTGGGTATTGTGGCAGGCATCTGTAGTCCCAGCTACTTGGGAGGCTAAGGCAAGAGGATCGCTTGAGCCCAGGAGTTTGAGGTTGCTGCCCAGGGGGACAGTGTGAGACCCTGTCTCAAAAAGGAGAGTTAGACTCCAATACAATAATAGTGTGGAACTTCAACATCCCACTCTCATCATTTGACAAATCATCTACAAAGAAACATTGGACTTAAACTAGACTTGGGCCAAATGAACCTAACAAACATTTACAGAACACAGAATGTAGAATACACATTCTTTTCATCAATACATGGATCATTCTCCAGGACTGACCATATGTTAATCCACAAAACAAGTCTCAACAGATTTTAAAAAATTGAAATCATATCAAGTATCTTCTCAGACCAGAATGGAATAAAACTAAAAATCAATACCAAGAGGAACTTTGGAAATTATACAAATACATGGAAATGAAACAACTATTATGTACAACCATTGGTCAAGGAAAAAATTAAGATAGAAATTTTTTAAGTTCTTGAAACAAATGAAAATGGAAAAATAACATACTAAAACCTATAAGATGCAGTAAAAGCAGTGCCAAGAGGGAAGTTTACAACATTAAATGCCTACATCAAACAACCAGAAAGATTTCCAATAAACTATTTAATGATCTACCTCAAGGAATCAGGGAAAAAAAAGAAAAAGAAAACAACCAAACCCCAAATTAGTGGAAGAAAAGCAATAATAAAGATCAGAGCAGACTGGGCACAGTGGCTTGTGCCTATAATTCCAGAACTTTGGGAGAGTGAGGAGGGAGGCCAAGAATTTAAGACCAGCCTAAACAATATAGTGAGACCCCTTCTCTACAAAAACATTTTAAAAATAAAAATTGTCTAGCCAGGTGTTGTGGCAGGAGCCTGTAGTCCCAGCTACTTGGGAGGCTGAGGCAAGAGAATCGCTTAAGCCCAAGAGTTTGTGAGCTGTGATGCCACGGCACTCTACCGAGGGCAACATGGCAAGACTCTGTCTCAAAATAAATAAATATAAAAATAAAAATTATCCAGGCATGAGGGCCAAGCATAGTAGCTCACGCCTATAGTCCTAGCACTCTGGAAGGCTGAGGCAGGTAGATCACCTGAGCTCAGAAGTTCAAAACAAGCCTGAGCAAGAGCCAGACCCTGTCTCTACTAAAAATAGAAAAATTAGCCAGATATTGTGGTGGGCAGTAAGTTCCAGCTACTTGGGAGGCTGAGGCAAGAGGATAGCTTGACCCCAAGAGCTTGAGGTTTCTGTGAGCTATGACACCACAGCACTCTATCCAGGACAACAGAGTAAGACTCTGTCTCAAAAAAAACAAAACAACAACAACAACAAAAAAAAAAACTAAAAAAAGAAATTGAAGAGAACACAAGTAAAAAGACATCCAAGCCTATAGATCAGAAGAATTAATATTGTTAAAATGATCATACTACCCAAACCAATTTGCAGATTTAATGTAATCCCTATCAACATACCAATGGCATTTTTCACAGAAATTTTAAAAAATCCTAAAATTCACATGTAACCAAAAAAGAGCCTGATACACACCTTGACTTCAAAACATATTACAAGGCTACAGTAACCAAAAAATATGGTATTGGTATAAAAATACAGACACAGACTAATGGAACAGAAGAGAGAACATAGAAATAAAAGCACATATTTACAGCCAACTGATCTTCAACAAAACTGCCAAGAATGTACACTGGGGAAAGGACACCCTTTTAAATAAATAGTGCAGGAAAAACTAGATAATCATATGAAGAAGAATGAAACTGAAGTCTTGTCTCTCATCTTATACAAAAGTCAACTCAAGGTAGATTAAACACTTAAACATGTTCGGCGCCTGTGGCTCAAGTGGCTAAGGCGCCAGCCACATACACCTGAGCTGGTGGGTTCGAATCCAGCCCGGGCCCGCCAAACAGCAATGACGGCTGCAACCAAAAAATGGCCAGGCGTTGTGGCGGGCACGTATAGTCCCCAGTTACTTGGGAGGCGGAGGCAGGAGACTGGCTTGAGCCCAGGAGTTGGAGGTTGCTGTGAGCCGTGATACCACGGCACTCTACCCAGGGCGACAGCTTGAGGCTCTGTCTCAAAAAATAAATAAATAAATAAATAAAATAAAATCTTAAACATAAGACCAGAAATCATAGAACTACTAAAAGAAAACATAAGGAGCAGCGCCTGTGGCTCAGTGGGTAGGGCGCTGGCCCCATATACCAAGGGTGGCGGATTCAAACCCAGCCCTGGCCAAAATGCAAAAAAAAAAAAAATAGCTGGGTGTTGTGGCAGGCACCTGTAGTCCCAACTACTCAGGAGCTGAGGCAAGAGAATCACCTAAGCTCAGGAGTTGGAGGTTGCTGTGAGCTATGAAGCCACGGCACTCTACCGAGGGCTATAAAGGACACTCTGTCTCTAAAAAAATAAAAAATAAAAGAAAACATAGGGAAAACTCTTCAGGACAGTAGTCTAAGCAAAGATTTTATGGCTGAGATCTCAAAAGCACAGGCAGAAAAAACAATAGGCAAATGGGACTACATTAAACTATAAAGTTTCTGCATAGCAAAAAAAAAAAACAAACAGGATGATAGGCAACTTCTTCAATGAAGAAAATATTTGCAAATTATTCATCTGACAGAGGACTAAAGTCCAGAATACACAAGGAACTCAAACATCTTGACAATAAAAAAAAAAAAGTAATTCCATTAAACAATAGGCAAAGCTGGGCACTGTGGCTCACGCCTATAATCCTAGCACTTGGGAGGCCAATGCAGGTGGACTGCCTGAGCTCACAGTTTCGAGACCAGCCTGAGCCACAGCAAGACCTTGGCTCTAAAAAAAAAAAAAAAAAAAAAATAGCCAGGCATTGTGGCAGGAGCCTGTAGTGCAAGCTACTTGGGAGGCTGAGGCAAGAGAACACTTGAGCCCAAGAGCTTGAGGTTGCTGTGAGCTGTGATGCCACAGTACTCTAGCAAGGTGAGAGTGAAACTCTGTCTCAAAAAAAAAAAAAGTGAAACTCTGTCTCAAAAAAAAAAAAAAAAGACATACACATAGTCAACAGGTATATGAAAAACTGCTCAATATCACTAATAATCAGGGAAATGAATATCAAAACCACAATGGGATGTCATCTCACCCCAGAATGGCTATTATATTTTTGTTAAGTTTAGTTTTGAGGGTAGCACCTGTGGCTTAGTGAGTAGGGTGCCAGCCCCTAGAAAACTAAGAATAGAACTGCGTGTCTATCCAAGGGAAAAGAAATCAGTATATGAAAGGAATGCGTGCCCTTGCATGTTTATCACAGCACTATTCACAGTATCAAAGACAGAGAATCAACTTAAGTGCCCATCAACAGGCAAATAGACAAAGAAAATATTTTACATATACACAATAGAATACTATTTAGCTATAAGAAAAGAAAGAAATCATGTCATTGCAGCAACACGGATGTGCTGGAGGTCATTGTGTTAACTGAAATAAGCCTGGCACAGAAAGACAAATACATGTACACAGCTATGATTTAATAAAAAAAGAAAGAAAAAAAAGAAAGACAAATACCACAATTCTCCCTCATTATGTGGGAGCTGGAAAACTTGATCTCCTGAACATGGAGAATAGAATGGTAGATACCAGAGACTGCTAAAGGCCCGTAGGGAGCAGGGAGATGACGAGAGGTTGGATACTGTTAGATAGAAGAAGTAAGTTCTAATATTTGATAGCAGAGCAGGGTGACCATACTTAGTGTCATGTATATTTCAAAGTAACTAGAAGAGAGGATTTTTTTTTTTTTTTTGAGACACAGTCTCAAGCTGTCGCCCTGGGTAGAATGCTGTGGCATCACAGTTCACAGCAACCTCCAACTTGGGCTCAAGCTATCTTTTTGCCTCAGTTTTTCTATTTTTAGTAGAGATGGGGGTGGGGGGAAGTCTTGATTTTACTCAGGCTGGTCTTGAACTCATGAGCTCAAGCAACCCACCTGCCTTGGCTGCCCAGAGTGCTAGGATTACAGGCGTGAACCACCGTGCCCGGCCCAGAAGAGAGGATTTAAAATAATACCAACACATAAAAATGATAAACGTTCAAGGTGATGAATAACCCAAATTCCCTACTTGATTATTACCCATTCTATGCATATAACAAATGTTCACGTATACCCCCCCTACGTTTTGTATCAATAAAAGAGAAAAATGCAAAAAAAAAAAAAATAAATTGAATCAATGGGAGTATTTTCTTCTTCATGGAGCTATGGTGAGCATTAAATGAAATATTGCCTGTAAACTCTTAGAACAAAGCTTAACATAGGTTGCTTATTTGAGGGGCAGGGTGGTACAGAAATTAATAATATGGACTTTGAAGCCAGATTTTCTAGGCTTGAATCTCAGCTCTGTTGCTTACTGTGCAACCTTGGGCAGATTACTTAACCTCTCTAATCTTTAGTTTTCTTGTCTAGAAGATAGAGTCATTGAGCTATAAAATAAATGAACATATTATTACAGTTTGAATGTTTCCACTGAAACTTATGTTGAAATTTAATTCCCAAGGTCATGGTATTGGGAGGTGGGGCATAAAAGAGGTGATTATGTCATGAGGGCTCTGACCTCACAAATGGATTAATGCTATTATAGTTCAGCTCCTTTTTTTCTCTGTCTCACTTCCACCTTCCATCTTCTGCTATGGGATGACCCTTGCCAGATGCCAGTGCCATTCTCTTGGACATCCCAGCCCCTAAAACCATGAGCCAAATAGTCTTCTGTTCATTATAAATCACCCATTCTGTGGTATTCTGTTATAGCAGCAAAAGATAGACTAAGACACATATGCAAAGCATTTCAAACCAGACCTTGCATAAAGGAAGTTTTATAAAGTTTATTCATTCCCATGATCTGGGCTTATGGGGCAAAGGGTAAGCTACTAATATTGGCAGGATGACATAACCTTTCTGGTTGGGGTCAGCAGCAGGACAAATACCCTCCTGGGAGTCAGTTGTCCTGAGAGTTCCCACCTGTCACCCAGTGTGTGGCCTTGGGCAGTCTCTTCTTCTCCCTGGGTCTCATTTCCCTTTCCCTAAAATATAAGGGCAAGATAATAGGATTGCAGAGGTGGAGCCCTCATAGGCAGGGATTGGGACAAAAGCAAAAAAATGACAAAGCAGAATTTGAAGGTGACATTTTGGAGCATGCTGAAGTCAGACCAGCTAGCAGGAATACTGCTGGCCTGGTGACAGCCACCACCCACTCACACTGCTCAGGAAAAGGTTGGGTACTCAGGTGAACATTGGTTTGGAAAAGATTAGAAGCCTCATTCTCCCCCACCATCTTCACACCCCCAAACTCCTTGCCAGTGTGCAGCAGTGTGGCACGGACAACTCCATTCCTTGCTTTAACAATCTCGATTACTGCAGAGGTGTAAAATATTCATGCTGAAAAAGGCCTGGGAAGCTTCAGTGAATGCTTCCCAGGGGGTTGGCTGTGCCAGGGATTTGAATTCAGGGAGAAAATGAACTGCCTCCTCCTCCTGTGAAGCTATGCTGGGAGGTGCAGGATGCAGCTCTCAAGAGGACGCAATAATGGCCAGAGAGTACTCTGAACAGTGGTTCGTAAAAGAGGGGACTAGGAAAAAGCTGATTCAGTGCCATTCAGAGGGGTTGTGGCCTCTATTAGAAACCTCATTTTCACCATAACCTGGAAGGTCCAAGAGAAAAGTGGAAGATTGGAAAAAAAAAAAAAGAAAAGTAGGAGATGAGCTGTGTGTGGAGGTGTTAACCTGCCAGCTAACTAGAGGGAGGCAAAAATTAAGGGTTGGAGAGACCTTTTGCTGAGATTCTCCCCTGAGGGAGGTTCTTGGGCCACACCCTTTCAGGAGCAATCCTGTGCCCTGGAATCAGTTCTTTACTTTTACAAGATGCCAAGGACAGGGCCAGGTGATGGAGATACAACCAAGAATGAAATGCAGGCCCTGTTCTTCCCAAATAGGTTGAAAATACAGATCCAGGCAAATAATTAGAATACAACTTGGCCCAGTGGTAAAAGTACACTGTATCGAACTAGTTGTCCAGGAAGAGAGGACGGAATTAATAATCCGTGGTCCACCCACACAGAGGCAATACTAAGCAACTCTTGAAAAGGATGAACCACTGCTTCCTATACTGGTCTGAAAAGATGCACAAGGAATATGAAGGAGGGAAAGCAGTGGAGCTTCCAGGCAGCTGAACTCGTGCCAGCTCCTGGAGGGTGGCCCGCGGGACAGGGCAAGGAAGCTTTATGCTCTGTCCCCATAACTTGCCCCATACATCTCTTCACCTAAAACCTTAAAGACAAAGCAGAAAAAACCACCTAACTACTTGGTTGACAATTTGGGCTCGATACTAAATTATTACTTTTTGTCCCCAAAGTTGCCCCCAAATTTTACAAAGAAGTGGCCAAAGTGTACAGAATATTTTGTAAATGTTTTGTAAAATTGTGTAACGAATATTTTGTAAATAAAGCTACATTGACCTACCATTTCCTTTTTTCCTTATTTATGGTGACTGTTAGGACACTCTGCAGTTACTGCTTTATAAATTCAGGTTAAAAAAAATGTATGCAGCAGTTCATAGAGCAAATTCCCATTATGTAAAAACAAAACAGAGGCTTGGCCCCATAGCACAGTGGTTACGGCGCCAGCCTCATACACCGAGAGAGCTGGGTGAGAACCCGGCCCAGGCCAGCTAGATAACAATGACAACTGCAACAAAAAATAGCCGGGCGTTGTAGCGGGCACCTGTAGTCCCAACTACCTGGGAAGCTGAGGCCAGAAAATCACTTAAGCCCAAGAGTTTCAGGTTGCTGTGAGCTGTGACACTGCAGCACTCTACTGAGGGCAATATAGTAAGACTCTGTCTCAAAAATAAATAAATAAATAAAAAGAAACAAAATGTATACATACGTCAACATGTGTGAGCATTCACATGCTTAGCTATGCATAGAGCATTTCTTGGGAAAATACATAAGAAAGTTAAAATTCTTATTCCCAGGCTCGGTGCCTGTGGCTCAAGTGGCAAAGGCACCAGCCACATACACCTGAGCTGGCGGGTTCGAATCCAGCTCGGGCCTGCCAAACAACAATGACGGCTGCAACCAAAACATAGCCAGGCATTGTGGTGGGTGTCTGTAGTCCCAGCTACTTGGGAGGCAGAGGCAGAAGACTCACTTGAGCTTGGGAGTTTGAAGTTGCTGTGAGCTGTAATGCCACAGCATTCTACCCAGGGTGACAGCTTGAGGCTCTGTCTCAAAAAAAAAAAAAGAAAACTCTTATTCCCAGAATGGCACTGGGCTGACGAGAGAAGAAGAGAGCTATTACTTCTCATTTGTAACTTCTGCATTGCTTGAATGTTTTAAGCATAAACATATATTACTTTAATAATTTTTAAATAGTTTAAAAGATTAGGCTCGGCACTTATAGCTCAGCAGCTAGGGTGCCAGCCACATACACCTGGCGGGTTCAAACTGAGCCCGGCCCTGCCAAACAACAATGACAGTTACAACCAGAAAATAGCCAGGTGTTGTGGTGGGCACCTCTAATCCCAGCTACTTGGGAGGCTGAGGCAAGAGAATCGCTTAAGCCCAAGAGTTTGAGGTTGCTATGAACTGTGATGCCACAGCACTCTACCAAGGGCGACACACTGAGACTCTGTCTCACGAAAAAGAAAAAAATTTAAACAATATGGTTAATTCAATCACAGAAATGTATGCAGAGCATATTTTGGGGGTACAGAAGTGGAAGGTTACAGAATTTCTTTGGAAAATGAAGGAATTCAGTGAGAGCGTAAGGTGATAAAGTTTTTTCTTTTTTTCTATGATTTTAGCAGGTTAGGCAGAGATCAAAGATTAGAGAAATGGGGTGAAGAGGGGATGGAGTAGGTAACCAACCCCATTAAGTGAAAGAATTGATACCACTTAGTTTGGGCACCAGATATTTATTTGTAGGAGCATTGAAGGGGCACAGTCCACTGAACCCTTGTAAGGTGAATCAGTCTTATTTGTGCTCCTTGATGTATGAGGCCCTGAGAAGGAACATTTCCAGTACTTGCCTAAATATGAGTTTTGGGGGATATTCTCCCATAGCTTGCATAAGTGGCTTTGCTGAAAAATACAGGCAGTTATGCCTTAAAAGAAAGAATGTGCTGGAGGGCCCCGCCAAGTCGTAGCTGGAGACAGATCATCTGCCTGGGGCAGTGGACCATTGCACTTAATCCCCTACCTCTATGTACATAATAACTTTCAGTTAGTCATATAGGGAAGTGGGTAAACAGAACAGACAACCCAGCGCCTTTGTGGTTTATCTCCATTGTTGTTTATCTCCAAACAGGACATTCTTAGTTTGGAAAGGTGTATATGTACTTTGCT
Source organism: Nycticebus coucang (assembly GCF_027406575.1). Taxonomy (NCBI): domain Eukaryota; kingdom Metazoa; phylum Chordata; class Mammalia; order Primates; family Lorisidae; genus Nycticebus; species Nycticebus coucang. The sequence continues at coordinate 46,162,541 of NC_069783.1, forward strand.
GCATTACACTGATAAGGAATCTTTACCTTTTGTCTTCTTTATTCTTGGATTATTTTTATCTGATGAATTTGGATATATAAGAAAATGAATAGGGCGGCGCCTGTGGCTCAGTTGGTAGGGCGCCGGCCCCATATACCGAGGGTGGTGGGTTCAAACCCGGCCCTGGCTGAACTGCAACCAACAAATAGCTGGGCGTTGTGGTGGGCGCCTGTAGTCCCAGCTACTTGGGAGACTGAGGCAAGAGAATCACTTAAGCCCAGGAGTTGGAGGTTGCTGTGAGCTGTGTGATGCCATGGCACTCTACCCAGGGCCATAAAGTGAGACTCTGTCTCTACAAAAAAAAAAAAAAAAAAGAAAGAAAGTGAATAAAGACAGGCGATTGCTGACGTGCCTGAGGGAGCACCCAGCCTTCCCTTTTAAAATTATTCATTTCATCTGTGGTGCTGCCTCTGCATCATTGACCAAGTAGCCCAGTGGACAGCAACAGAGCATCAGGGTGTCAGATTATGCTCGGATCAAAGATCAGAACCTGGAATGCCAGCTTTCCATTTTATTTATTTACTTTTATTTATTTGTTTTTGAGATAGAGCCTCAAACTGTCACCCTGGGTAGAGTGCCGTGGTGTCACAGCTAACAGCAGATTCTCTTGTCTCAGCCTTCCAAGTAGCTGGGACCACAGGTGACCACCAAAATGCCTGGCTATTTTTAGGTTGTAGTTATCATTGTTGTTTGGCAGGCCTGGGTTGGATTTGAACCGGCCAGCTCTGGTGTATGTGGCTAGCATCTTAGCTGCTTGAGCTACAGGCACGGAGCCCAGCTTTCCATTTTAATCATCATAACAACCCTTAGACACTGATAGTATCGCCTTTTCCATAGATGAGGAAACTGAGGCACAGAGAAGCAACTTGAGGATGAATTGTCAAATTGGAACCCAGCTCAAACCTGGCTGATTTCAAAGTCCACACTTTTCCCACAAGGCCCAGCAGAGATGCACTGGAAACCCTCCTCTGAACATGCAAATTCACAAATCCCCAGTAAACTGTTGCTCAGCCTCTGTTTCACCTCACACATCTGCAGCAGGCAGAAGTTTTTTTTTTTCTTTAGACAGAGTCTCGCTCAGTAACCTTGTTGTCCTAGGTAGAATGCCGTGCATCCTAGCTTACAGCAACCTCAAATTCTTGGGCTCAAGCAATCCTCCTGCCTCAGCCTCCCAATTAGCTGGGACTACAGGCACTCACCGTGATGGCCAACTAGTTTGGTTTTTTTTTTCTATTTTTAGTAGAGACAGGGTCTCATTATTATTTTCATTTTTTTGAGACAGAGTCTCACTATGTCACCCTGGGTAGAGTGCCATGGGGTCACAGCTCACAGCAACCTCAAACTCTTGGGCTTAAGCGAGTCTCTTGCCTCAGCCTCCCAAGTAGATGGGACTACAGGTGCCTGCCACAACGCCCAGCTATTTTTTTTGTTGTAGTTGTCATTGTTGCTTAGCTGGTCCAGGCTGGGTTTGAACCTGCCAGCCTCAGTGTATGTGGCTGGCTCTGTAACCACTGTGCTATGGGCGCCGAGCCCAGAGTCTCATTCTTGCTTAAGCTGGTCTCAAACTCTGGAGTGATCTACTTGCCTCAGGCTCCCAGAGTGCTAGAATTATAGGTGTGACCACCATGCCCAGCCTCAGGCAGAAGTTCTGATGCACAGAATTCTGCTGTGTATGCTGTCACCTGTACTGTTGTCATTTCCCTCCACTGGCTTTAGTTCTACCCTCCGCAACAGCAGCCCTTCAATATGCAAACCACCTGAATCTTCTCCAGAACAAACATCTTTACTTCTTTCAACTTTTTGATATGACATGATTTTTTTTCTTTTTGAGACAGAGCCTCAAGCTGTCACCCTGGGTAGTGTGCTGTGGCATTACAGCTCACAGCAACCTCCAACTCCTGGGCTCAAGTGATTCTCCTGCCTCCGCCTCCCAAGTAGCTGGGACTTCAGGCGCCCACCACAATGCCCAGCTATTTTTTGGTTGCAGCCGTCATTGTTGTTTGGTAGGCCTGGGTTGGATTTGAACCTGCCAGCTCAGGTGTATGTGGCTGGCGCCTTCGCTGCTTGAACCACAGGCACCAAGGCGATATGACATGATTTTTACATGCTTCATCATCCTTTTAATCTGACTCGTTTTGGTGATTTTTAAAATTTACTCTTTCATCAAAGGTTTAGGCCAGGTGCAATGGCTTACGCCTGTAATCCTAGCACCCTGGAAGGCTGACACAGAAGGATCACTTGAGCTCAGGAATTTGAGACCAGCCTAAGCAAGAGTGAGACCTTATCTCTACTAAAATAGAAAAATTATCCAGGTGTTGTGGCAGGTACCTGTAGTCACAGCTACTTGGATGCTGTGGCAGAAGGATTGCTTGAACCCAGGAGTTTGAGGTTACTATGAGCTAGGCTGACACCATGGTGCTCTAGCCTAGGCAAGAGAGAAAGACTCTGTCTTAAAAAAGAAATAATGTATCGAGGCCAGCTACAGTGGAGTAATTGGTATCAGCCTTGCCCTCTTGCCCTAAACAATTGAAAAACTGGACAAAATGCATAAGGCAAAATTTTTCAGGCACTGGATAACAGGAAGCACTGGACTATGATGCCAGAGAGATAGGAATCACAGGAGATGAGCAGCATCTCAGGGGTGTGCTCAGAACCACCAGCAGGGTGTGAATCTTAAATGGAGAAGTGCAGTCTTGCTGAGCTGAAGAAGAAGAGAACTGGGACTTGTGGGACAGGATACAAAAGAGGAGAAAGCTAGACAGAGGAAGGGTACTCAGGAGTCTACATGGAGCTCTCATTCCTTGGCTAAAGGATATACTGAGTATGTGCAAGTTTCAAGGTGAAATTCTGTGAGGCCTAATAGAGAAAAGCTGCTTCAGGGCTGAGGGCTAAAAGGAGGTACCAGAGGTTGGATAGTGCTCAAAATACATTGGATGTAGCCTAGTCTTAGTGGAGAGATCTTGCTGAGAACCTCAGGCATTCAATTGGAAACCACAAAAGGCCATGCTTTAGGGTGAAGGATCATGCTCTTGAGTAATGGTCATGATCAATATTAGGAATGAAATCAAGGGTCAACCCACTATTGTGGACTGAATGTTCAAAATTTCTTTAATTCTTTAAGAATTAATTTGAGGGTGGTGCCCATAGCACAGTGGTTACAGTGCCAACCACATGCACTGAGGGTAGCAGGTTTGAATCTGGCCTGAGCCAGCTAAACATCAATGACAACTGCAACAAATAGGCAGGTGCTATGGCGGGTGCATGTAGTCCCAGCTACTTGGGAGGCTGAGGCAAGAGAATCACTTAAGCCCAAAAGAGTTCGAGGTTGCTTTGAGCTGTGACGGCATGGCACTCTACTGAGGTTGGCATGGTGAGAAAAAAAAATTAATTTGAGATGGTTCATAGACGTAAATACAAAGGCTTAAACCATAAAGCTTCTAGAAGAAAACACAGAAAAAAATTCTTCATAATTTTTGACTACACAAGTATTTCTTAGGATTCAGAAAGCAGTAATCATAAATAAAATTGATCAATTAGACTACTTTAAAACTTAAAACTTCAGTTCATCAAAAGAGATCATTAAACCATCTTTTCTTGGTGTTGCACTACTGTCCTCTGAGTGCATAGAGATGGCAGTATTGCTAGAGCCTACACAACACACCTGCATCAGCTAGAGTTTTACTTTACCTTAGTGTGGTTTTTTTGGAGAAAATAAAAACCTCTTTTCCAATAAATAAATGAATAATAACATCATTAAGAAAATGAAAAGGTGGCTCGGCACCTGTGGCTCAAGAGGCTAAGTTGCCAGCCACATACACTTGAGCTGGCAGGTTTGAATCCAGCCTGAGCCCACCAAACAACAATGATGGCTGCAACCAAAAAATAGCTGGGTGTTTTGGTGGGCACCTGTGGTCCCAGTTACTTGGGAGGCAGAGGCAAGAGAATAGTTTGAGCCCAGGAGTTGGAAGTTGCTGTGAGCTGTGACGCCATGGCACTCTACCCAGGGAGACAGCTTGAGGCTCTGTCTCAAAAAATAAAAAGAGGGCGGCGCCTGTGGCTCAGTCAGTAAGGCACCAGCCCCATATACCAAGTGTGGCGGGTTCAAACCCGACCCCGGCTGAACTGCAACCAAAAAATAGCTGGGCGTTGTGGCGGGTGCCTGTAGTCCCAGCTACTCGGGAGGCTGAGGCAAGAGAATTGCTTAAGCCCAGGAGTTGGAGGTGGTTGCTGTGAGCTGTGTGATGCCATGACATTCTACCGAGGGCCATAAAGTGAGACTCTGTCTCTACAAAAAAAAAAAGAAAGAAAATGAAAAGGCAAGCCATAAAATAGGATATGTCTATGTCCTACTTTATATCTTCAACTTTATTTCTGAAAACTTGTATCCAGATTATATAAAGAATCCATATATCAATTTTTAAAAGAAGCAACACAGGGCGGCACCTGTGGCTCAGTGAATAGGGTGCTGGTCCCATATACCGAGGATTGGCCTGGCCAAACTGCAACAAAAAAATAGCGGGGTGTTGTAGCAGGCTCCTATAGTCCCAGCTACTCGGGAGACTGAGGCAAGAGAACAACCTAAGCCCAAGAGCTGGAGGTTATTGTGAGCTGTACCGCACTCTACCAAGGGCGACAAAGTGAGACTCTGTATCAAAGAAAAAAAGAAAAAGCAACACAATAAAAACAAACAAAAAAAAAAACAAAAAATACAGTCAAATGACCTAAACAGATACTTTACAAAGAAAGGTATATAAATGGCCATTTAGGACATGAAAAGGTATACAACATTTCAGGAAGAATGGGAACCAAAGACCCCATCCTTGGCAGGGGAAGGCACCCCCAGAAAAAGGGAAAATTGAAAAGTAAGCTGAGGGAGTTGGAACAAGACAAAGTCAGCTAGTTTACCTTTAAGCCAGCCATTGCTAAATTTCTTACCTGAACAAGTTTTCAGCCTTTCCTGAAACTCTAGCCTGTTGGGGATACAGCTTATAAACACCCCTGCTGAGTCTGTGAACACTCTGAGGAAAAAACAATGGCCATAGAAGAGGTTATGGAAAGACGTAGAAAGATACATTATCTAGGTCATTTCCTGCCCATTAAACAGACAAAGCAGGGCAGCACCTATGGCTCAAGAAGTAGGGTGCTGGCCCCATATGCTGGAGGTGGTGGGTTCAAACTCAGCCCTGGCCAAAAACTGCAAAAAAAAAAAAAGAAAAAAAACAGACAAAGCAGGTACCCATTGTGGAGATTGGCATTTGGCTGGGGCAGAGACCAAGGGAACAGCTCAAGCCCTGAGATATGGATAGGAGGACTTACATCCCTTATTGCAGAGGAAGATCCTCTGTGGTGCTGATGAGAGGAAAATTGCTCTTTCCCACCAATTTCTCAGAGGAGATTGATGCCAGTGGCATTTTATTCCACAGGGAACTAGTGGAGTTTAATACCTCCCTAGGAACCTGTGTGTGTGACTCCAGACAGGAGGCTGCCCACACACAACTCTCAATTTTCAGATTTCTCAAGATTGCTCAGATCCTTAAAGTTGATAATAATAACAGTAGGAACTGATATGCTCACTCAGAGAAACTGCTGGCATTTTTGTTCCCTGCCTCAGCTTACCCTCTGGGCAAATAGATTTCAATAAAAGCAGAGTGGACCAAACACTCATCACCAGAACCCCACAAATAGGCAGTGGTCCCCTGAGTTCCCACCTTTGAAAATTCTATTCTGGGCTCAGTGCCTGTAGCACAGTGGTTATGGTGCCAGCCACATACACTAAGGGTGGTGGGTTCGAACCCAGCCTGGGCCAGCTAAAAACAACAGTAACAACTGCAACAAAAAATAGCTAAGCATTGTGGCAGGCACCTGTAGTCCCAGCTACTTGGGAGGCTGAGGCAAGAGAATTGCTTGAGCCCAAGAATTTGAGGTTGCTGTGAGCTGTGATGCCACAGCACTCTACTGAGGGTGACACAGTGACACTCTGTCTCAAAAAAATAAAAGAAAGAAAGAAAGAAAATTCTATTCTGTGTCTCTTGTCTCTTTCTTTATCCTCATTCCTAACTTTATATTTCTTCAGTTGGTCACGCCAGTTCCACAGGTCTTAGTGGACCCTGCCCCTGGGGTGGGACCCCAACACAATATCATTATTCTTTAGATAAATACAAATTAAGACCACAATGACATATACATATACTATTTCACACCCACTAAAATGACTAAAACATAAAAGACTGACAATAAGTGTTAGCAAAGCTGTAATGGACCTAGAATTCTCATATATTGCTTATAGGACTATAAAATGATACAACCACTTTAGAAAATAGTCTGGCAACTTCTTATAAAGTTAAACATACTCTATGATCTAGCATCTCCACTTGGAGGTATTTACCCTAGATAAATGAAACTATCCACAAAAATATTAGTATCTAAATGTTCGTAGCTACCTTATTTCTACATGCCCAAATTGGGAAATAACCCAACTGTCCTGAAACAGATAATATATCTGATGTCTCTCACCTTTTCTTATCCATGACAGGGACCCACTTCTTCTTCTTCTTTTTTTTTTTTTGTAGAGACAGATTCTCACTTTATGGCCCTCGGTAGAGTGCCAGGGCATCACACAGCTCACAGCAACCTCCAACTCCTGGGCTTAGGCAATTCTCTTGCCTCAACCTTCCAAGTAGCTGGGACTACAGGCGCCTACCACAACGCCCGGCTATTTTTTTGTTGCAATTTGGCCAGGGCCAGGTTTGAACCCTCCACCCTCCGTATATGGGGCCAGCACCCTACCCACTGAGCCACAGGTGCCACCCAAGAAGAACCCACTTCTAATTCCCTTTGGAAGTGCTCCAAACTTTCTCTTTGTTCCTCTTAAATTAAATCTCTCTTTGTTACCTTGAAAAATAATTGTGATCTATTCATACAATAGAGTACTACTCAACATTAAAAAGGAAAATATGTTAATACATTGAACAACATGGCTAGTCATGTAAAAGAAGATAGACACAAAATAGAGCCTATCATATGATTCCATTTCTATGAAATTGTAAAACAGACAAAACGAAGCCAGATGATTGGAATCAGATCAGTGGTTGTCTGGGGTGAGGAGTGATGTTATAGATTGACTATAAAGAGGCGGAGGGTAATGTACCATGGTAAGGAGAAATGTTTATCTTGGCTCAGTTGCCGTAGCACAGTGGTTACCGTGTTGGCCATATACACTGGGGCTGGCAGGTTCGAACCAGGCCCTGGCCTGATAAACAACGACAACTGCAACAAAAAAATAGTCAGCCATTGTCGTGGGCACCTGTAGTCCCAGCTACTTGGGAGGCTGAGGCAAGAGAACCTTTTAAGCCCAAGAGTTTGAGGTTGCTGTGCCACTCTATGGAGGGACTTTGTCCCAAAAGACTTTGTCTCAAAAAAAAGAAAGAAAGTCTTTATCTTGACTGAGGTAGCGTTTCTTGGGAATATGCCTTTGTCAAATTTCATTGTGGTATATACTTCAAATATGCATTCTATTATTTGTAAAGTACATGTGAATAAATTACATTTTATAAAAAATTTATTGAGCGGGCGGCACCTGTGGCTCAGTTGGTAGGGCGCCAGCCCCATATACCAAGGGTGACGGGTTCAAACCCGGCCCCGGCCGAACTGCAACCAAAAAATAGCCGGGCGTTGTGGTGGGCGCCTGTAGTCCCAGCTACTCGGGAGGCTGAGGCAAGAGAATCGCGTAAGCCCAGGAGTTGGAGGTTGCTGTGAGCTGTGTGAGGCCACGGCACTCTACCGAGGGCCATAAAGTAAGACTCTGTCTCTACAAAAAAAAAAATATTGAGCATCTACTAGATGCCAGGTTTATAAACTGAGAAGGAAGAATGAACAAAGAGAAAGTAGTTAAAAATATAGAAGAAAGGGGTGACACCTGTGGCTCAAAGGAGTAGGATGCCAGCCCCATATGCTGGAGGTGGCGGGTTCAAACCCAGCTCTGGCCAAAAACTGTAAAAAAAATAATCATAATAATAAAATATATATGTGTGTGTGTATGAAAGGGGTAACAGATAGGAAGGAAGGAGACCCAGAGCTTAGATGGATGATTTTCCTGTGGCCAACACAGCAGACACTGAGGCAAGCAGGAAGGCAGTGGGAGAGGGAGTTGACAAGGCACAGCTGGAAGGGTGGCCACGCCACGCCATGGGGCTGAGCTGAGCCTGGTGACCCTCAAGCTGTAACCTCTCCAACGGTGGAATTTCTCCAGTATTGCTTAGTAACCTAGAGGAGGCAGAGGGTCCAAAGCTTAGGGAACATAGAGCAGAAAGGAAGAAATGGTGAAAGTTGAAGATAGTGACAAGTCGTTGCGCAGTTACACAGGGGCTCAGCTCCAAGAGGAAGGAAGTGAAGGCAGGAGGGGCACAGGTAGAGAAAATGGGAGGCTTAGCGAGCAGGCGGAGCAAGTGAGAGTCTACGAGTAGGAGGTTGTGATTAGGCTGGATGTGGAGCTGAAATCCTCTTTAGCTCCTGTCTGCTCCTCTTAAGTTCACAAACAAAAGCACTTTGTCACTCCGCATTTCAGTGGATTCCACACAAGTGTCGAACACCTATTATATAGGAATCCAAACTGTCTTATAAAGGGAAGTTTGTGTAGGTTGTTTCCACCTAGAAGAAGATAAACTCTCCTGGGGCTGTGTTCACACAGCTCTCTATCCGCCTACCTCAGCAGCAAACTGCACACTGCATTTCTACACGGAGAATCTAAATAAATGTCTACCCAAAATTAAAGTTCTCATGCCCTTTAGTTAGCAATTTCTCTTCTGAGAGTTTATTCTTATGGGTGTATTTGCCTATGCATGCCATAACTTCTGTACAAGACTATTCATTTTAATACCCTTTGTAAAAGCAACTCTAGGGCAGCGCCTGTAGCTCAGTGGGTAGGGCACCGGCACCATATACCCAGGGTGGTGTATTCGAACCTGGCCCCAGCCAAACTGCAACAAAAAAATAGCTGGACGTTGTAGCAAGCGCCTATAGTCCCAGCTACCTGGGAGGCTGCGGCAAGAGAATCACCTAAGCACAGGAGTTGGAGGTTGCTGTGAGCTGTGACACCACAGCACTCTACCTAGGGTGATAAAGTGAGACTCTGTCTCTAAAAAATAAATAAATAAAATAAAAATAATAAAAATAAAAAAGTGGGGCAGTGCCTGTAGCTCAAGGAGTAGGGCGCCGGTCCCATATGCCAGAGGTGGCGGGTTCAAACCCAGCCCCGGCCAAAAACCACACACACACACAAAAAATAAATAAATAAAAATAAAAATAAAAAAGTAAAAGCAACTCTAGGAGGAATAACATCACTAGGAGGCTGGTTAAATAAATAAATGGTACTTTCATGTTATGAAATGCTATTACATTGAGGAAAATTACTTAGGTATTGATATGAACTGATTTAAAAAATGTATTGTTTAAAGTGAAAATGAAAATAAGGCATAGAACAAGGGGCGTGGTGTTTTATGATGTGTGCAAAAACAAAAACATGTATACACTTGGAAACCAGCCACTTCCGGGGTAGAGCAGCAGGGTTGGGGAGGAGTGGTCTATAGCAGAGGGATGGAAAGAAAACTTGCTTCATACTACATGATCTATACACCCTTCATACTACATGATCTATACACCCTTTTACCTTTACAGTGGTCTGTGATTTTACCCTTAGAATGTGAGAGAAAAGAAAGAGAGAGAGACTTCACTTGTTAGTGTCTGGAGGGTTGGGGGGCGGGAGAAGGGAGCTACACGGGTCATTTCCAAAGTTTTGAGATATATGAAAATTAAGAAACAAAATCCATGTGGATGGAAACAAATGAAGCCTTCCTAGCAACACCTATAAGCTGAGCAGGCTGAAACTTGCACAGGTGAATCACAAAGGACTCTGTGGATTGTGTTCTTTGGAAGTGAAATAGATCATAACAGAGTCTGTCTCAAAACTTTCATAGTGACCAATGGTATAATCTAAAGAATGAAGCTCTAGGGTGGCGTCTATGGCTCAAGGAGTAGGGCGCCGGCCCATATAGAGGTGGTGGCTTCAAACCTAGTTCTGGCCAAAAACTGGGGAAAAAAAAAAAAAAAAAAAACAACTGAAGCTCTAATGGTGGAATTTTAGGACTTGAACCTCCCAGGATCTTACCATGTTGCTGACCTCTCTATCACCTCCTGGAGCAGATGGAAGATGGGTCCCTGGCTCTAAATGACTGGAGTCAAGAGGCCTAGCCTCCAGAAATGTGATTACAACTTATTTAGTACAAATACCCCACCTATCCATCAGTCAGCTACCTGGCAACCTCACCTACCCAGAACACAGCTAAGAATCAGAACTTTTTAAAAAATGACTCTGAAGTATCATGGTAGAGGTTACTAAAATTTGTGTACTTCTTTGATCCTCATTCAGAACCATTTTCCCCTTACAGATATGTGCTTTGCCCCCCAGAGTTGGTATGAAGATTATTATTATTTTTTTTGGCAGTTTTTGGCCAGGGCTGGGTTTGAACCTGCCACCTTTGGCATATGGGGTCAGCGCCCTACTCCCTCGAGCCACAGGCGCCACCCAGTATGAAGATTATTTTAAACTGAAGACATTTGAGATACAGTAGGTGGAGAAAGAAGTCTTTTTGGAACTTCCTTTATTTCACTAAAAGACAGAGCCTTTTGGGAGTAAAGCTGCCATAAATCCCCTCTCCCGGGGAGCTTTGCTCCCAGGAACAACAGCACTCACATAGATAAACATAAACAAATTACGGAAAATAAAATGATTGAGGCAGATGTGGTGGTTCACACCCATAATCAAAACCAGCCTGAGCAATGAAGTGAGACTCTGTCTCTTAAAACGGCATCATCAACAAACTGCCATATCTTCCATTTGTTGTCTTTTCTAAAAAAGCCCTTTCTTCTTTCTTTTTTAGGTTGCTTTGTGGACCCCTACCTCTAGCCCTATCTCCTGCATGCATATGAATAAAACTTGTTTAATTTCCCCCTGTTAACCTGTAGGCCCTTGATCACAAGACCTGAGTCCTCAGTAGAAAAAAACTTTTTTTTCTCCCAGCACATTTCTTGCAGAGTTTTAACCAAGCTTGATTAATGGATTTCCAACTCCATAGGTGAAAAGAAATGGCAAATGACAAGGGGAGAGAGAGGCTATTTCAGGCAGAGCCTTCCTTCAGCTTCAAGAAGTGACAGGTGACAGACTCTTGAGGAACAGAAACCTATATCAGAAAAACAATAATAATAACTTCCAAGAAGCATAGAATTTGCCATTCTACATGCCTTCTAGGATGTCATGAGAGTGTCCAGGGTCTCTCTATGGTCCATCCACTGGTGTCTATAACCATGGCCCATGGTTTATCACAAAGACCTCAATTCTCCTCAAGGGTAGCTTTGGTTGAAAAGAAAAACAAGAGCAGTGCACTTCAGAAAGATTTCTATACAATCTGTTGTAGATTGTTGAAACAGTCTGAGGCTTAAAGAGATAAACTCTATTGCCTAGAAATCTTGACTTTTTTTTTTTTTGAGACTTTTTTTTTTTTTACCCAAGCTGTCACCCTGGGTAGAGTGCTGTGGCACCACAGCTCACAGCAATCTCCGACTCCTGGGCTCAAGCGATTCTCCTGCCTCCACCTCCCAAGCAGCTGGGACTACAGGCACCCGCCCCACAATGCCCGGCTATCCTTTGGTTGCAGCCATCATTGCTGTTTGGCGGGCAGGGCTGGATTCGAAACCGCCAGCTCAGGTGTATGTGGCTGGCGCCTTAGCTGCTTGAGCCACAGGCGCCAAGCCAGAAATCTTGACTTGTATAAAATGATTCATTCCCCCAAGGATTCACTTCAAATAAGTGGGAGGGGCCGGGAGAAGATAGAGTTAGAGCTGAAAAGATGATACTATCACAGAATTTAACCAAACACACAAAGGGAGTTCAGCAGTATCTTGGCTATGTGGGGCTCTTGACAGCCCAGCAGGGAAGTCTGTCCTGCCCAAAAGGCTCAAAGGTTCAATTTCTTACTCTGCCAAAAACTCTGGATAAACATAATAAACAAGCCACCTATCTCTCTGTGCCTCTGTTTAATCTCTGTACAATGGGAACAATAACCTTTAAGCTGTCAATGTTACCAAATCATTATGATAATTTAATTCAACTGAATACATTTTAACAAACATCTATTAAGTATCCACCCTAGGCTGGGCTCAGTGGCATGCACCTGTGGATCCAGCTATTTGAGAAGCTGAGGCAGGAGGATCTCCTGAGCCCAGGAGTTTAAGTCCAGCCTGGGCAACAAAGCATAACCCGCATCTCAAGAAAGGAAGGAAAGATAGAAGAAGGGAAGGAAGGGAATGAGGAAGAGAGGGAGGGAAGGAGGAAAGACTCTACTATATGCCCTGTACAGTGCTAGGTGAGTCTTGTAGGGAATAGAAAAATGGATAAAACACAGTCCTTAACTTCAAAGGGCTCATAATCTGGCAGGACCAAATTAAATAACAGATGGGAAAGTGCTTTAGAAAAGACATCCTCCTCTGCAAAAGAAAGGTGTCAATACTTTCTCTTGAAGATTAGAGTTTATAGTGACATCTTTATCAATGGAGCACCGTAGCTTAAAATCTGGTTCAGCAAACTAGGGTTCGTAGACCAAATCTGGTTCATAACCTATTCATATAAATAAAGCTTTAAGCCATGCACAGTGGCTCAGGCCTATAAGTCCAGTACTTTGGGAGACAGAGGTGAGAGGATTGCTTAAGGCCAGGAGTTCAAGACCAGCCTGGGCAGCATAACTTTCTACAAAAAAAAATTGAAATTGTTTTCTTTTTTTTTTTGAAATTGTTTTCTAAACTAGCTGGGCATGGTGGTATGTCCCTGTAGTGCTAGCTACTTAGAAGCTGAGGCAGAAGGATCTCTTGAGCCCAGCAGGTCCAAGGTACAGAGAACTATCACTATAGCATTGCACTCCCTCCTGGGCAACAAAGTAAAACCCTGTCTCTAAAAAATAAAAATAAAATAATGAGGTTTCAGTAGTGGTGGCACTTGTAGCTCAGTGGGTAGGGTGCTGGCCACATACACGGAGGCAGGCAGGTTTGAACCCGTCCTGGGCCTGCTAAACAACAATGACAACTGCAACAAAAAAATACCCAGGTGTTGTGGCAGGCACCTGTAGTCCCATCTACTTAGGAGGCTAAGGCAAGAGACTCGCTTAAGCCCAAGAGTTTGAGGTTGCTGTGAGCTGTGACACCAAGGCACTGTACCCAGGGTGAGAGCTTGAGACTGTCTCAAAAAAATAAATAATAAAATAAAATAAAATTTCAGTAGAACGTAGTCATATCCATTTATATTGTCTGTGGCTGTTTTCATGCTAGAATGGCAGAATTGGATACTAGTTACAGGTATTGTGTGGCCTAAAAATACAAAAATATTGGGCGGCGCCTGTGGCTCAGTCAGTAAAGCACCGGACCCATATACCGAGGGTGGCGGGTTCAAACCCGGCCCCGGCCAAACTGCAGCCAAAAAATAGCCGGGCGTTGTGGCGGGCGCCTGTAGTCCCAGCTACTGGGGAGGCTGAGGCAAGAGAATCGCTTAGGCCCAGGAGTTGGAGGTTGCTGTGAGCTGTGTGAGGCCACGGCACTCTACCAAGGGCCATAAAGTGAGACTCTGTCTCTACAAAAAAAAAAAAAAAAAAATACAAAAATATTGCCTAGCTGATCCTTTACTTTATGGAAATAATCAAAGACCAATCAAATGAGAATAAAGAGAGGCTATTTATCCAGCACTTTCTATACATGGGAGTCATCCATTGTCAGTTTTGTATGGCACAGACTCAAAAGCAGACAGAGGAGTGGGAAAACCTTATGGTGAAAAAAAGGGAAGGTGGGGTGGTGGGGCAGCACCTGTGGCTCAAAGGAGTAGGGCGCCAGCCCCATGTACCTACCGGAGGTGGTGGGTTCAAACCCAGCCCCGGCCAAAAAAAAATCAAAAAAAGAAAGAAAGGGAAGGCTTTGAGTACGCCCTTGTAGGGGCAGAGAGGTGTGATACCTTTCCCCACTCATCGTAAGGGTCACAGACAACACTCCTGTAACAAAAGACAGGTTAACAAGAGAAAAGCACAACAAATTTACTTAATCAAACTTTCAGGCTTGGTGTCTGTAGCTCAAGCAGCTAGGGCAACAGCCACATACACCAGAGCTGGGCAGCCTGGGCCTGCCAAACAACAATGAGAACTAGAACCAAAAAATAGCCGGGTGTTGTGGCAGGTGCCTGTAGTCCCAGCTACTTGGGAGGCTGAGGCAAGAGAATCGCCTAAGCCCAGGAGTTGGAGGTTGCTGTGAGCTGTGACATCACAATACTCTACCCAGGGCGACAGCTTGAGACTCTGTCTCAAAAAAACAAAACAAGGGCGGCGCCTGTGGCTCAGTGAGCAGGGCGCGGGCCCCATATACCGAGGGTGGTGGGTTCAAACGCAGCCCCGGCCAAACTGCAACAAAAATAATAGCTGGGCATTGTGGTAGGCGCCTGTAGTCCCAGCTACTCGGGAGGCTGAGGCAAGAGAATCGCTTAAGCCCAGGAGTTGGAGGTTGTTGTGAGCTGTGTGACGCCACGGCACTCTACCGAGGGCAATAAAGTGAAACTCTGTCTCTACAAAAACAAAACAAAACAAAACAAAAACTTTCATAGGCCTAAAGACCTAGGGAAAATTGCCTGTTGTTATGCTTAGGTTCAATGAAGAAATGTGATTAGACAAAAAGGGTGTAGTTGAAAGGTAATAGACTGAGGTGGAGAACCCAGCAAGGACTGTGTGTTCAGGTCCTCCCTGGCCTCCTTGTGTAATATTCTTCCTCCTGGGTATAGGGAAGGCCCCCTCTGGAATGAGGGTTTTATGAGGGTCCTAAAAGTTTTTATCATAGGGTCTGGCATATAAATATCATATCACTTTTATCACAGGGTCTGGCATATAAATGTTGGATGAGTAAATAAATGAATCATGGGATACAATGGCTGGAGGGAATCTTGGCAATACGATTCAGTTAGAGGATAATCTTTTCTTTATTATTATTTTTTTGAGACAGTCTCACTCCATCACCCTGGGCTAAAATGCTGTGGTATCATCACAACCTCAAATCCCTTGGCTGAAGCAATCCTCCTCCCTCAGTCTCCCAAGTAGCTGGGACTACAGGTACCCACAACCACACCTGGCTAATTTTTTTCTATTTTTGGTAGAGACAAGGGTCTCACTCTTGCTCAGGTTATTCTTAAACTCCTGAACTCAAGTGACCCTCCCACCTCAGCCCCTTGGAGTGCTAGGTTTATAGGCATTAGCCACTGGCTGAGGATAATCTCTTTCATCATTTAGCAAAAAGAAATTTTTATTGGGCGGCGCCTGTGGCTCAGTCGGTAAGGCACCGGCCCCATATACCCAGGGTGGCCGAGTTGGAGGTTGCTGTGAGCTGTATGATGCCATGGCACTCTACCAAGGGCCATAAAGTGAAACTCTGTCTCTACAAAAAAAAAAAAAAGAAGTTTTTATTTATTTATTTAGTTTTGCAGTTTTGGCTGGGGCCGGGCTTGAACCCGCCACCCCCGGTATATGGGGCTGGCACCCTACTCCTTGAGCCATAGGCACCGCCCTACCCCCCTCCCCCAATTTTTTTTAAACTAAAAAAAAAATAACCTATGCTTGAAGCCCCTACTCTCACTCTGAAATCCGGCCATAGTCCTGAAGCTAAGGGAATAGTGCTCCCTACTCAGCCTAGCTGAGAAGGTCCAAAGAGGGGGAATGTCTGTAACTCTCAAAGACACTTCAGCCTTACTAAATTTTTTTTTTTTTTTTTAGAGACAGAGTCTCATTTTATCACCCTTGGTAGAGTGCTGTGGTGTCACAGCTCACAGCAACCTCCAGCTATTAGGCTTAGGCAATTATCTGGCCTCAGCCTCCCGAGTAGCTGGGACTATAGGCATCACCACAACACCCGGCTAGTTTGGCGGGGGCCAGATTCAAACCAGCCACGGTCGGTGTATGGGGCCGGCGCCCTACTCACTGAGCCACAGGCATTGCCCCAGCCTTACTAAATTTTTCAGATGTTTCCTTAATTACTAAAGGCTTTAAACTTCCTGTCTTCTGGAGAGCCTTTATGCTCCTGAAATTGTACAATATTTACCCTCTGACTCAGTCATTTTTGAAACTGTTGTTATCCTTAGGTTAACAAGAAATAAAAGCATCAAGACATCTCTTTGATCTATCTCTTTAACCTTGACAGAGCCTCACTTGTAGAGAAATAGGGCCTTGGAATTGAGAGATATTCAAGGGCCTCCAACATCCAGTCCCTCTGCCCAAGCCACATCACCTAAGAACTCTGTCAGGAAGATGCAGCCCTACCCTCCAACACCAAAAAAATTGCTCAATTCTGCTGATTCTCTTTCTTTCTTTCTCTCCTTCCTTCCTTCCTTCCTTCCTTCCTTCCTTCCTTCCTTCCTTCCTTCCTTCCTTCCTTCCTTCCTTCCTTCCTCCCTTCCTCCCTCCCTCCCTCCCTCCCTCCCTCCCTCTCTCCCTCTCTATCCCACACTCCGTAGGGTGCCATGGTGTCACAGCTCACAGCAACCTCAAACTCCCAGGCTCAAGTGATTCTCCTGCCTCTGCCTCCCAAGCAGCTGGGACCACAGGCGCCTGCCACAACGCCCAAGTGTATTTTCTGTTGCAGTTGCCATTGTTGTTTAGCTGGCTTGAACCTGCCAGCCTCCGTGCCCATGGCCAACCCCGTAACCACTGTACTACAGATGCCGAGCCTGACTCTATTTTCTTAAAGCTCCAGGGGTAAATGCTCCCTCCCAATCCTTCTGCCATTGCCATATTTTAAACCCTCATAAATTCCCCCTGCAGCTATAGCAATGTCCTTCTAACTCCAGTCTTCCTCTGGTCCAATGGTATGACCCAAGTCACTTTTTAGCTTCCAACCCTTCAAAGATTTCCCATCACCTTCCAGAGAAAGTCCAACACCCTTCAAATGGCATCCATAGCTCTTCTCTGAGCTCTCTTGGCCTGCCTGCCTCTCATCACTCCCTGCCTTGCACTTTACTACCTGCAGCCACCCACTGCACGTGGCTCTTTAAATTTAAATTATAGTTAAAATGAAATTAAGAATTTAGTTTCGCAGTTGCATGATCCACATTTCAAGTGTTTAATAGCTAGAGTCTCATACTAGATAGCATATAAATAGAATATCCCCATCAACACAGAGAGTTTTGTGGACAACACTCTCCTAGAAAAGCCCATGGTTTATGTTTTCCTGGACACATCATGCTGTTTCACCCTGCCAAGTTTTTCTTTATGCTTCCACACAAAAGACGCTTCCTTCTTCCTTTGCATCTGGGTGATGTTTCAGGACTCAGCTCAGGGACCTTCCCCAAGAAGACCTGTTTGAATCTCTAGGTCTGAATACTGGGCTGTGTTTTTGGCAGCTAGCATCAGGGAACCTCTGTCTGACCACTTAGCCATTGCTGATGTGTCTGTCTCTTCTAAGAGACCCTGAGTTCCTCTAGGGCAGGGCCATGTCTTCATCAGGGCTTGGCACAAAGCAGGTGTCCTTTGCTATTGGTTGAACTCATCTGAATGAAACTCTCCGCAGTGTGTGACCATAGAGCAGTATTTACCTCTGTATCAGTAAAGACTATCAGATGGAGAGAAATAACCTCCCCTCAAACTAGTCAAGAGAAAAGGGGGCTTAATGGTGCTGCAACTGGGAAGTCCAAGGGAGGTTCTGGCTTTGTACACAACTAGATCCAGGGCTAAGAACATGTTATTAGGGCCCTGGCCCCTCCCCCAGCACTTGGCCTTGTCATTACTCTCTAGCATCCCTCTCAGGCAAGGTGATTACTGGGCCCTTTTGTCTTAAATATCCCTCAATTTAGCAACCTCAGTGAAGAGAGAAATTCTCTCTGGACACCTATCTAGCAGTCTCAGGACAATCTCGTTTGTTCCTTGCCTGGGTTGTGTGCCCTCCCAATGGGAATCACGGTGGACCATGGAAAGAAGTTTGGCTTCTTAGATGTTTAGCTACATCACCCTGGCTCATATGCCTGCATCATGATTGATAGCTCCCCAGGGTACTTGGAAAAGGAAGGAGTTACCCAAAGGACCCAGAAGAATAGATTGGAGCAATGCTGGGAGATACAGGCTTTATCCCTCAGAGGCCCCTGGAGACCGGAGGCAGAGTCAACTGGCCTGGCTGCTGTCTGTGACCTAGACTCCTACTTGCTTTCTCTTGCCCTCTGCACTTTTCCCATGTACACTACAGTCTTGGGAGACTCTACCCACCCTCCAATTTCAAGCCATTGATCAGAAAGTGGTAGAAGGGCAGCACCTGTGGCTCAAAGGGGTAGGGCACCGGCCCCATATGCCGGAGGTGGCCGGTTCAAACCCAGCCCTGGCCAAAAACTGCAAAAAAAAAAAAAAAAAAAGAAAGTGGTAGAAGTTCTAAGTTCTTAAGTTTAGATGAAGGGGTACAGTCTCCTGCACCCTTGTAAGGTGAATCAGTCTTATTTGTGCTCCTTGAGGTCTGAGGCTCTGAGAAGGAACATTTCCAGTACTTGGGCTAGATGTGAGTTTTGGGGGATATTCTCCCCCAGCTCGCAGAAGTGGCTTTGCTGAAAAATGCAGGCTGTCACACCTTAAAGAAAGAATGTGCCGGAGGGGCTGGAGGGCCCTGCCAAGTCACAGCTGAAGACAGATCATCTGCCCAGGGCAAGAGACCATTGCACTTAATTACCTACCTCTATTTACACAATAACTTTCAGTTAGTCATATAGGGAAGTGGGCAAACAGAACAGACCACCCAGCCCTTTGTGGGTTATCTCCATTGTTGTTTATCTCCAAACAGGATATTCTTAGTTTAGAAAGGTGTGTTCGCTGTATTAACAATGGAATCTTGATGACAGTTTTGTTACCTTTTGTCTTCTTTATTCTTGGATTATTTTTATCTGATGAGTTTAGGTATATAAGAAAGTGAATAAAGACAAGTGATTGCTGATGTGCCTGAGCGAGCACCAGCCTTCCCTTTTAAAATCATTCATTTCGTCTGTGGTGCTGCCTCTGCTCATCGACCAAGTAGCCCAGTGGACAGCAACATTTAGAAGACTTCTGTGGCCTGGAAATTCATAGCTCATGGAGCTCAAAGGACATTGGCCATAATCTAGAAAGATCCCATGTAGAATTTGCTAGCTCTGGTCTACAAGCAATTACAACTTCTCTTTTTCCCTCCTTCATTTAAAAAATTAAGGTTTAGGTTGGGCTCGGTGACTCACACCTGTAATCCTAGCACTCTGGGAGGCTGAGGCAAGTGGATTGCCTGAGTGCCTGAGCTCACAGGTTTGAGACCAGCCTGAGCCAGAAAGAGTCTAAAAATAGCCAGGTGTTATGTTAAGCGCCTGTAGTCCTACCTACTTGGGAGGCTGAGGCAAAAGAATTGCTTGAGCCCAAGACTTTAAGGTTGCTGTGAGCTATGACACCACCATACTCTATGGAGGGTGACAAAGTGAGACTCTGTCTTAAAAAAAAAAAAAAAAATTAAGGTTTAATTTGTATATAGCAAAATTGACCCATTTTAGTATATTGCATTGTGAGCTTTGATTACAGTCATCTACCACTGTCAAGATATGAAACAGATCCATCAGCCACAAAAATTCCTGGCCAGGTGCGGTCCCCCAAGCCTGTAATCCTTGCACTCAGGGAGGCTGAGGCAGAAGAATCCTGTGAGCTCAAGAGCTCAAGACCAGCCTGAGCAAGAGTGAGATAGAAGATAGAAAAATTAGGCAGGCACTGTGGTGGTTGCCTGTAGTCCAGATACTCCAGAGGCTGAGGAAGAATGACTGTTGAGCCCAGGAGTTTGAAGTTGCTGAGAGCTATGACACCACAACATTCTACCCAGGGCATTAGAGTGAGACTCTGTCTCAAAAAAAAAAAAAAATTCCTTGTGCTCCTGTATAGCCAACCTTTCCCCTAGCCTTGTCTGTGGTAAATACTGATCTGTCTTCTGTCCTTATGATTTTATCTTTTCCCAAATATCATATAAATCGAAATACACAGCGTGTAGACTTGAGTCTAGCTTCACTCACTTAGCCTATTGAGATATATCCATGTTGTTCTGTATATCAGTAGTTCATTCCTGATGTGAACTGGAAATAACATCTGGGTTGGTTATTTCCAGTTTGAGCAATTATAAATAAAGCTGCTATAACATAGATTTTCTTTAAAAAAAAAAAATTAACCAGGCATAGTGTGTGTATGTAGTCCCATTGACTGGGAAGTCTGAGGTAGGAAGATCACGTGAGTCCAGGAGCTGGAGGCTGCAGTGAAATATGATTGCATCGTTGCAGTACAATCTGGGTGACAATTTGTCTCTTAAAAAAGTTTTTTAAGGCTCAGCGCCTGTGGCTCAAAAGACTAAGGCACCAGCCACATACACCTGAGCTGGCGGGTCTGAATCCAGCCAGGGCCCGTCAAACAACAATGATGGCTGCAACCAAAAAATAGCTGGGTGTTGTGGCAGGTGCCTGTAGTCCCAGCTACTTGTGAGGCTGAGGCAAGAGAATCGCTTAAGCCCATGAGTTGGAGGTTGCTGTGAGCAGTGATGCTACAGCACTCTATCCAGGGTGACAACTTGAGGCTCTGTCTCAAAAAAAAAAAAAAAAAGTTTTTTAAGGGCAGCATCTGTGGCTCAGTGAATAGGGTGCCGTCCCCAGCCAAACTGCAACAAAAAATAGCTAGGCTTTGTGGTGGGTGCCTGTAGTCCTAGCTACTTGGGAGGCTGAAGTAAGAGAATCACCTAAGCCCAGGAGTTGGAGGTTGCTGTGAGCTGTGATGTCGTAGCACTCTAATGAGGGCAATAAAGTGAGACTCTGTCTCAAAAAAAAAAAAAAGAAAGAAAAAAAAAGAAAGTTTTTTAAGAGATAGAGTCTTTCTTTTCTTTCTTTTTTTTTTTTTTTGTAGAGACAGAGTCTCACTGTACTGCCCTCGGGTAGAGTGCCATGATGTCACACGGCTCACAGCAACCTCTAACTCTTGGGCTTACGCAATTCTCTTGCCTCAGCCTCCTAAGCAGCTGGACTACAGGCGCCCGCAACAACACCCAACTATTTTTTTGTTGCAGTTTGGCGGGGGCTGGGTTTGAACCCGCCACCCTCGGCATATGGGGCCGGCGCCCTACTCACTGAGCCACAGGCGCTGCCTGATAGAGTCTTTCTATGTCACCCAGGCTGACCTAAAACTTCCAGGTGACAGACAAAGACTAGTTTACCCTGGCTATAGATTTTCATTTCTCTTGGGTAAATACCTAGGAGTGGGATTTCTGGGTTTTATGGTAAATGTTTAACTATATGTGTAACTGCCTAACTGGTTTCAAAAAAGGCTGTATCATTTTGCATTGCTGTTAGCAATATACGTGCATTCCAACTGCTTTTCTTTCTCACCAGAACTTGGGTTTGCAGGGTTTTTAAAAACTATTTTTAATAGACATATAATGGTATCTAATTGTAGTTTTTTTTGTGTGGTTTTTGGCCGGGGCTAGGTTTGAACCTGCCACCTCTGGCATATGGGACCGGCGCCCTACTCCTTGAGCCACAGGCGCCACCCTCTAATTGTAGTTTTAATTTGTATTTCCCTAGTGACTAATTATGTTGCACAGTTTTTTTTTTTGTTTTTTTTTTTTGGCTGAGGCTGGGTTTGAACCCGGCACCTCTGTCCTATGGGGCTGGCACCCTACTCCTTTGAACTACAGGCGCGGCCCTATGTTGCACATTTTTGGCATGTGCTTTTTTGCTATCCATATAGCATCTTTGGAGAAGATGTTATAAACATTTGCATATATCTAGGGTCATCGTCATGTTCTTTTAGTATATGGAAAGGACTTAACTGCCTTAGCACAGATTGTTAGTACACCACGTGGTATGCGCTTCTGTATCTGGTCTTCCGTCCACGTGACAGGTAATTTTTCATATCATCAATCAGCCCAGCTCTTTTCTTTGTGATAACAAATCTTCCGTGATTTATCAGATGCTGATGATTTCACTGTGTCACTGATTCACTTCTTATCCTTTAAGATGGTTGAGATTGTGGATTGAGAAAGTCCTACCTCACGTGTGTGGGCCATTACTATATTGCCGCCTTCATGCTGGATGATTATCTTGAATTTCATCTTGAGAGTAATTGTCTTCCTCTTCTTCCCCTCATGAGGAGAGCAGACACGCGTGGGGCCTGTGGCTCAGTGGGTAGGGCGCCGGCCCCATATACTGAGCGTGGCGGGTTCAAACTCAGCCCCGGCCAAACTGCAACAAAAAAATAGCCGGGCGTTGTGGCGGGCGCCTGTAGTCCCAGCTGCTCCGGAGGCTGAGGCGGAAGAACCGCCTAAGCCCAGGAGTTGGAGGTTGCTGTGAGCTGTGACGCCACAGCACTCTACCCAAGGCGATAAAGTGATACTCTGTCCCTACAAAAAAAAAGAAAAGAAAAGCAGACACGGTGGGTACTTTATAGACATGATGGGATTCAAAAACAGAAAGTTTCAATGCTTCAACAGCTGTCATAATTTTTGTAATGTGGAGGTCAGCAGTGAGGCAGCAAGAGCCAATAATGAAGATACCGAAACTTTTACCAAAGAGCTGCATGGGATAATTGTGCGGGAGAAATATTTGTCAGAAAAAATATTTAATGTCAATGAAATGAGTTTGTTCTGGAGGCAAATGTACTTACATTAATCAAGAATCCACGAAAATGACAAGATTTGAGGCATTCAAATACCTTGCAATGCTGCTGTGAGGTAGAAATGCTGCAGAGTACAAATTGAAGCCTTTCATAATCTAGTACTTAGAGAACCCTACAGCATTCAAGAATGTGAGCAAACACTTCCTATTTATTTATTTATTTATTTATTTTGAGACAGAGCCTCAAGCAGTCGCCCTGGGTAGGGTGCCGTGGCATCACAGCTCACAGCAACCTCAAACTGTTAGGCGTAAGCAATTCTCTTGTCTCAGCCTCCCAAGTAGCTGGGACTACAGGCACCCACCACAACGCCCGGCTATTTTTTGGTTGCAGTTATCATTGTTGTTGAGCTGGTCCAGGCCAGATTCGAACGCACCAGCCTTAATGTATGTGGCTGGCACCATAACCAGTGTGCTATGGCGCCAAGCCAGAGCATAGCCTTTATGCCGAACATTTGCACAGGCTGTTGTAGCAATGGCATCTAGCCAAATTCTCCAAGAGTTTTGGAAAGGTTTTAACATTCCAAATGCTATCTGAAACATCACTCCAGCTTGGGAAGAAGTCACACGGCAATGCATGAATGACATTTGGTTTTTGTTTTGTTTTTTTGTAGAGACAGAGTCTCACTGTACGGCCCTCGGGTAGAGTGCCGTGGCGTCACACGGCTCACAGCAACCTCTAACTCTTGGGCTTACGCAATTCTCTTGCCTCAGCCTCCCAAGCAGCTGGGACTACAGGCGCCCACCACAACGCCCGGCTATTTTTTTGTTGCAGTTTGGCCGGGGCTGGGTTTGAACCTGCCACCCTCAGCATATGGGGCCGGTGCCCTATTCACTGAGCCACAGGCACCGCCCCATGAATGACATTTGGAAGAAAGTTTTGAAGACATATGTGAACATATTTAAAAGTTTTAACAAAGATTCTGCTGTTGATGAAATAGTAAGTAACAAAATAGTAGCGCTTAGGAAACAGCTAGAATTGGACATTGATGGAGACGATATTCATAAGTTGTTGGTGTTGAAACTAAAGAGCTTTCCAAGGAAGAGTTGATTGAATTAGAAGAAGAAAAAGTAAGGAACGTGAGGCAATGGGGCGGTGCCTGTGGCTCAGAAGGTAGGGCACTGGCCCCATATACAGAGGGTGGCGGGTTCAAAGCCGGCCCTGGGCAGCTAAAACAGCAGTGGCAACTGCAACAAAAAATATCTGGGCGTTGTGGCGGGCGCCTATAGTCCCAGCTATTCAGGAAGCTGAGGCAAGAGAATTGCTTAAGCCCAAGAGTTGGAGGTTGCTGTGAGCTGTGACACTACGGCACTCTACTGAGGGTGAAAAAAAAAGGAACTTGAGGCAAAGGAAGAAGTTTTACCTGAGACACCAAGAAAGTTCATAGCAAAGAAACAGGCTGAGGCATTTGCTACCATTGGCAGTGGGGTACCTATGGATGTCAATTACAAGAGATTTGCATAAGCTGACAGGCGGTTGTGGGATGCTCTTGCTTGCTATAGAGAAATATATAATGAAAAGAACAAACAAATTGTTCTGTCAAAATCGATAGCCTCTTGAAGAACACTGTGCCTGCTAACCTATCAGCAAGTTTTGATGCCCCAGTGCCTTCCAGCAACTCCTGCTCGAGCCTCAGCAGAACAGAAATTGATGACCCTGTCACTATAGCATCCCCATCATCCAGCAATTAATTTTAGTTCAATGCTTCAAACTTCTCCAGGCTCAGTGTGCATTCAGCTGTGTACATTAATAGTAAGTACCCATACAGCCCTTCTGTTTTTTACTTTCAGTACAGTATTCAATAAATTACATGAGATATTCAACACTTTATTGTAAAATAGGCTTTGTGTTGGATGATTTTGCCCAGCTTGAGGCTAATGTAAGTATTCTGAACACGTTTAAGGCAGGCTAGATTACCTTATGATGTTCAGTAGGTGAGGTATATTAAATGCTTTTTTGACTTATGATATTTTCAATGTATGACGGTGTCAACCTTAAATAATGAGATTCAGGAAAAGTGTTTATTTGAGAACAAAGCTTGAGGATAGCCACCTGGAACACAGATCCCAAAGAATGGAAGTCATGCTCCAAAACCATGAAGTTTGGGGGGTCATTTATATAGATAAGGTTTGGGAATCTTAACAGAGTTTTAACATATTCCAGACAAGGCTGCATAGTTACAGTAATCTGATTAGTTAAAGCAGTGTTCTTTTTGGGAAAATTATATTTAGCATTCTAGACTGAAGATGTAACAGTCATAGGGTCTTTTGCACCATCAGGTCTGAGTTAGGTACAGGACAATAAAGGAGGCAGTTGATTTTTTAACAAAGGTGAGTGATTAGAAGGGGAGGAGGTCTGGTCTCTGGTATCTCCTAGTGATTTACAGAATAGGAATAATGAGGAAAAGATTAATCTATAATCCAAGAAGTTGCACCTACATGCCACTTAATTCAGATCACAATCACATCTCTCTCAAGACATGAAGTGACTGACTTGGGACTTAAAATTAAAAAGGCCCATCACTTCAGAACAGCTTTTAAATTTTATTTATGTTCACATTGGGTTTATCGGGATGTAAGCCATAGTAAGTCAAGGAGCACTTAGGTATTTTTTGCTGTTTCACCTTAGTTGTTCTCTGTCAGTGATTACATACATAGAAAATCTGCTTTGTGAGCTGTACAATTTGGTTATTAATGAAAGGCTAGGCTGAGTTCTGACTACTGTGTCTCAGACCACAAATGCTAAAGGCCAAGGAACATTATGACCCACACAACTGCCCAGCAAGCAAGGTCTGTGCCTCTCCTATGGGACTGGTTCCATTCTTCCTCTATTAACCTGGAATATGCCCCAGGTTGGGACTTTATGTATCTGGTTCCATCAGAGACTCCTCAACATTGGAAACTGCTTTCCCCATAAGACCAGGAGTTGTCCAAGAGTAAGGTTTCAGTGTTGTAGATCTACCAGGGATTCCCTAGAGAGGAATTTCTACCAATTCTTCTGGAATGGAATAGCTAAAGTGTGGGGGCTGTGTCTACTCCTAGGCTAAATATTTTTTTCTAAATCTTTTAATGATTTTTATCACCATAGTTCTAAAATGGATTGCTTTCCCCTGCCTTCTGAAAAGAATTTAATGGGTGTCATTTAACCTTTCCTTGATAATTCAAAGCCATAGTCACATGCACCAATGGCTATGGAGTGATGTCATGATTGGGGCCATTTAAGGCATACAGGTTGTTTATACTGAAGGAAACCAAAAATATGCTACCCCAAAATATACTTCTTTGGCATATTTTGAGATGGCTATTCTGAGGGGCTGCAAACACATGAATAACCCTAAAAAGCTGTCTTTTGTGGGGGAGATTTGCATCTGTAGAGGAAATCTGCATTAGTCAAATGAAGTAAACAGCAGATGCAAACAGGCTTTCTCTGAGCCTCCCCCTCCCCCCCAATCTGAATTTAGGAAAGATTAACTCACAAGAAAAAGAGATTAAAAAGTCTGACACTTTCAAGCATCTTGAAACTTTCAAGCACTTTCAAGCATCAGAGAAACTTTTACCACTGGCTCCACCTGTTTGTTTCTGAGAGCTGGACCTGTTTGTGAGATTTCATTTGCTCAAAAGGACAGACAGCCTTTGCTCCTTCACTCTTCCATAACCTGAGGCCGCCTCTGTCTGGAAGACCCAAGCATCTATTCTTCATGTAATCTCAGGATGATATAAAAACTTCAGCCATCTGGGCTTGGCACCTGTGGCTCAAGCAGCTAAGGCACCAGCCACATACACCTGAGCTGGCAGATTCGAATCCAGCTCGGGCCAGCCAAACAACCATGACACGTGCAACCAAAAAATAGCCAGGTACATGTGGCCCCAGCTACTTGGGAGGCGGAGGCAGGAGAATCGCTTGAGCCCAGGAGTTTGAGGTTACTGTGAGCTGTAATGTCAGTACTCTACCCAGGGTCTCAAAAACAAAAAACAGGGCGGCACCTGTGGCTCAGTCGGTAAGGCGCCGGCCCCATATACCGAGGTGGCGGATTCAAACCCAACCCCGGCTGAACTGCAACCAAAAAATAGCTGGGCGTTGTGGTGGGCGCCTGTAGTCCCAGCTACTCGGGAGGCTGAGGCAAGGGAATCGCTTAAGCCCAGGAGTTGGAGGTTGCTGTGAGCTATGTGATACCATGGCACTCTACCGAGGGCCATAAAGTGAGACACTGTCTCTACAAAAAAAAAAACTTCAGTCATCTGGCCCCTCTTTTGAGTCTCACACTTTGTATACGACTCCAGTGTTCACATGCATGTTTAGTAAGTCTGTATACCTTTCTTTTTTTTTTTTTTTTTTTTTTGTAGAGACAGAGTCTCACTGTACCGCCTTTGGTAGAGTGCCGTGGCGTCACACGGCTCACCAGCAACCTCTAATTCTTGGGCTTACACGATTCTCTTGCCTCAGCCTCCCAAGCAGCTGGGACTACAAGCGCCCGCCACAATGCCTGGCTATTTTTTTTTGTTGCAGTTTGGCCGGGGCTGGATTTGAACCCGCCACCCTCGGCATATGGGGCCGACGCCCTACTCACTGAGCCACAGGCACCGCCTGTATACCTTTCTTTCCTGTTAATCTATCTTTTGTTAGGGGGTACCCCAGTTAAGAATTTATGATGGGGTGGCATCTGTGACTCAAAGGAGTAGGGGGCTGGCCCCAAATGCAGGAGGTGGTGAGTTCAAACCCAGCCCCGGATCTAACAAAGGATGTGAAAGATCTCTATAAAGAGAACTATGAAACTCTAAGAAAAGAAATAGCTGAAAATGTTAACAAATGGAAAAACATACCATGCTCATGGCTGGGAAGAATCAACATTGTTAAAACGTCCATATTACCCAAAGCAATACAAAATTTTAATGCAATCCCCATTAAAGCTCCACTGTCATACTTTAAAGATCTTGGAAAAAAAAAAAAAAGATCTTGGAAAAAATAATACTTTATTTTATATGGAATCAGAAAAAACCTCGAATAGCCAAGACATTACTCAGAAATAAAAATAAAGCAGGAGGAATCATGCTACCGGACCTCAGACTATACTATAAATCGATAGTGATCAAAACAACATGGTCCTGGCACAAAAACAGAGAGGTAGATGTCTGGAACAGGATAGAGAACCAAGAGATGAACCCAGCTACTTACTGTTATTTGATCTCTCTCTCTCTCTTTTTTTTTTTTTTTGAGACAGAGCCTCAAGCTGTCGCCCTGGGTAGAGTGCTGTAGCATCATAGCTCACAGCAACCTCCAACTCTTGGGCTCAAGCAATTCTCCTGCCTCTACCTCCCAAGTAGCTGGGACTACAGTCGCCCGCCACAATGAAAGCTATTTTTTGGCTGCAGCCATCATTGTTGTTTGGCGGGCTCGGGCTGGATTTGAACCCTCCAGCTCATGTGTATCTGGCTGGTGCCTTAGCAGCTTGAGCCATAAGTGCAGAGGCACTGTTATTTGATCTTTGACGAGCCAGTTAAAAACATTCAGTGGGGAAAAGATTCACTATTTAACAAATGGTGCTGGGTGAACTGGCTGGCAACCTGTAGAAGACTGAAACTCGACTCACACCTTTCACCATTAACTAAGATAGACTCTCACTGGATTAAAGATTTAAACTTAAGACATGAAACTATAAAAATACTAGAAGAGAATGCAGGGAAAACTCTTGAAGAAATCGGTCTGGGCGAATATTTTATGAGGAGGACCCCCTGGGCAATTGAAGCAGCTTCAAAAATACACTACTGGGACCTGATCAAACTAAAAAGCTTCTGCACAGCCAAGAACACAGTAAGTAAAGCAAGCAGACAGCCCTCAGAATGGGAGAAAATATTTGCAGGTTATGTCTCCGACAAAGGTTTAATAACCAGAATCCACAGAGAACTCAAATGTATAAGCAAGAAAAGAATAAGTGATCCCATCGCAGGCTGGGCAAGGGACTTGAAGAGAAACTTCTCTGAAGAAGACAGGTGCATGGCCTACAGACATATGAAAAAATGTTCATCATCCTTAATCATCAGAGAAATGCAAATCAAAACTATATTGAGATATCATCTAACTCCAGTAAGATTAGCCCATATCACAAAATCCCAAGACCAGAGATGTTGGTGTGGATGTGGAGAAAAGGGAACACTTCTACACTGCTGGTGGGAATGCAAATTAATACATTCCTTTTGGAAAGATGTTTGGAGAATACTTAGAGATCTAAAAATAGATCTGCCATTCAATCCTATAATTCCTCTAATAGATATATACGGAGAAGACCAAAAATCACATTGTAACAAAGATATTTGTACCAGAATGTTTATTGCAGCCCAATTCATAATTGCTAAGTCATGGAAAAAACTCAAGTGCCCATCGATCCACGAATGGATTAATAAATTGTGGCACACGTACACCATGGAATACTATGCAGCCTTAAAGAAAGATGGAGACTTTACCTCTTTCATGTTTACATGGATGGAGCTGGAACATATTCTTCTTAGTAAAGTATCTCAAGAATGGAAGAAAAAGTATCCAATGTACTCAGCCTTACTATAAAACGAATTTATGGCTTTCATATCCAGTTACAACCTAAGAATATGGGGAAGGAGGAGAGGGAGAGGAGGGAGGGGGGAGGATGGGGAGAGGGAGGGTGATGGGTGGGATTACACCTGCGGTGCATCTTACAAGGGTACATGTGAAACTTAATAAATGTAGAATATAAATGTCCTTCAGAGTACTTTTCATGCTTTCTTCCACAGTGAACCCTTGGATTACCTGATGGCTTTTTCTAGCCAAGTTTGCATTAATACTTACTGAGATTGGATGGTTTCTTTTCCTCTATTGGCGCCATTCTTCAGATATTAAAGTTAAACCATCCACTCCCTCACCTTCAGCCTTCAGTGAATGTGCTTTCTAGTTGTCAGAAATGCTGAAGAATTAACACTTTGACTCTTAAATGTGATACTGGTTTGCAGATTCCCTTAGAGCAGAAAGGAAATGGGCACATATTAATTTGTATGGCTTTTGCATCTTTTTGTTCTTATGTGTCTTCGGATTTGGAAGTGGTCAGTCCTAGTGCTGGCATAAAGATTTAGAATCTTTAGTAATCAAAAACCATATCCTGGGCGGCGCCTATGGCTCAGCAGGTAGGGCGCCGGTCCCATATGCCGGAGGTTGCGGGTTCAAACCCAGCCCCGGCCAAATTAAAAAAAAAAAAAAAAAAAAAAAAACAAAACAAAAACCATATCCTATAATTCCATAAAAACTAAGAAAAACAAAAAAACCACCCTCCAGTTTTCCTAAACTCAACTGGTTGACTAGAGGCTGTGTTTCTGCATTAAAATAAATGTTTCAGGCTTTGTGGTCCTGATCAAGGTCCTCATTAAATTTGAGTTCACCCTAGGTGCTTTTCCCTTCTGTGACTAGCACATAACACATACTTTTATAAGTTACTTAGGGATTTTTTTTCTTAAGTCAGGTGCAGCTAGATTCTAATGTATTCATGCTGCACATAAGATTCCTTTTAATGTAGCATCCTTATATTTAAAAAAAAAAGTCTTTGCAACATGACCTGCTTAACCCAAATTAGGACATTGAACTTTTCTAATAACCTCATTGTTTCCAAATCATTTTATTTCATCTCCTAGTACTGCGCACCCCTCACCCCCCTCCCCAATAAAAATAATATCCACCTTCTGGAAAAAAAAAAAAGAATATAAATGTCTTAACACAATAACTAAGAAAATTCCAGGAAGGCTAGGTTAACCAGTGTGATGAAAATATGTCAAATGGTGTATAAAACCAGTGTATGGTGCCCCATGATCGCATTAATGTACACAGCTATGATTTGATAATAAAATAAAATTAAAAAAACAAACCCAGCCCCGGTCAAAAACTGCAAAAAAAAAAAAAAAAAGAATTTACGATGGTTAAGAAATTACATTATTCTCTCCTTTTCAATGCAATGCCCTAATGTCATGAAATCAAAATATTCTGTCCCAAAATATGCTTTTTTCACATATGTCAAGATGGCTATTCAGAATGAGCTGGAATACAACAATAGACAAAAAGATAGTGCTTGTGGGGTGGGGGGGGAGAGTTGCATCTGTAAAGAAAATTTGCACTAGTGCAGCCATGTCTTCCCTTGTCCTGATCTAGGAAAGATTAACTGAGCATCTGCCATCTGAAAGGTCTGAAAGAAACATTTACCATCTATTCTCTCTGAGGGCTGCTACCTATGAGGTTTCACCTACTTAACAAGATGACCTTTGCCAGCCAAGCCTCCTCTTCTCCTTCTCCCATAAACTGTTCTGCAAAATCCAATCCCCTATTCATTCTGTAACCTAAAGATAGTATATACGATTCTGTACTCCATCAAGGGGTTGGGGTAATCACTCTGTGGGTTTTTTTTTTTTTTTAGACAGAGCCTCAAGCTGTCACCCTGGGTAGAGTGCCATGGCATCACAGCTCACAGCAACCTCCAGCTGCAGCTCCTGGGCTCAAGCGATTCTCCTGCCTCAGCCTCCCAAGTAGCCGGGACTATAGGCGCCGGCCACAACGCCTGGCTATTTTTTGGTTGCAGCGGTCATTGTTGTTTGGCGGGTCCAGGCTGGATTCAAACCCGCCAGCTCAGGTGTATATGGCTGGCGCCTTAGCCGCTTGAGCCTTTTTTTTTTTTTTTAATTTTTAATTTCAGCTTGCTTGTTCATTCTTCTTCATTCGAAGTTTTTTTGGTTGTTGTTGTTCCTTTTCTTTTCTTTCTTTTTTTTTTTTTTTTTTACTGTTCTTCCTTTGGCGATTCTCTTTCCCTTTGCCTCCCCAGTAGCTGGGATTACACCAGCTACAAAGTCCGGCTGTTTTTGATGTTAGTAGAGACGGGGTTCATTCTGGCTCACTCCTGCTCATACTGGTCTCAAACCTCCGAGCTCAGGCAATCTTGAGCCTTGGCCTCCTACAGCACTGGGACTACAGGGCCATAAAGTGAGACTCTGTCTCTACAAAAAAAAAAAAAAAAAAAAAGATATGACAAGAAGAAGGGGGGGAGGTTAGGGTGGAGGGAGGGTAATGGGTGGAGCCACACCTACGGTGCATCTTAGAATGGGTACAGGCGAAACTTACTAAAGGCAGAATACAAATGTCTACATACAATAACTAAGAAAATGCCATGAAGGCTACGTTGAACAGTTTGATGAGAATATTTCAGAGTGTATATGAAACCAGCACATTGTACCCCTTGATTGCACTAATGTACACAGCTATGATTTAACAATAAAAATAAATAGGTAAACAAACAAACATATGACAAGAAGAAAGAAGGGGAAGATCACAAGGATCTCAGCACAGTTGACAAAACAAAGGAAGAACTATGTGACTTAGTAGTTTCTACTCAACTTCATTAACATGTTAGGAGAAGTAGGAAGGCAAAGATCACAAGGGTCTGTGCATAGTTAACTGGACAAAGAAAGAGCTACCTTCTGGCAAAGGGAGCATGAGGAAAGGAATGTGGCTGTTTTGGGAACGGAGGAGAAGCAGTTGGGGGTTCATTCCCTTAATGTTCCCAAGGCTGTGGGGACCCTGCCCGTCTCACAGCCTGCTTTCTACAAGACACCTCATGAATAATGTTTCTTTGATCTGCGATGAGTAAAGAATGTCACTTTCTGACAGTTCCAGGAACTCGAAGTTGCTTTGGGACCTTAAGAAAAGAGGAATTTACCCAATGTATACAGGTATTTAATGGCACAGATTAAAACTTGGTTTGAGAGAGGCTTTGTATATATATGTACACACACACATATATATATTTACCCCAAAGTACATGTCTCTGACATATTTTGGAATGGCCACGCCAGAAGTAACATTGCAAAAGCTTGCTGAGAATACTTGTCCCAATCTACAGACTACATACCAAGAGAAGTGTGATTAGAGATTTGTATCTGACTCTAAGACTGATGGGGAAGAAACTGCAAAAGCCTTAAGACTCCGGCTCTGTGCCTGTGGCTCAAGCGGCTAAAGCACCAGCTACATACACCTGAGCTGGCAGGCTCAAATCCAGCCCGGGCCTGCCAAACAACTATGATGGCTGCAACCAAAAAATACCTGGGCATTGTGGCAGGCGCCTATAGTCCCGGCTACTTGGGAGGTGGAGGCAGGAGAATTGCTGGAGCCCAGGAGTTGGAGGTTGTGTGAGCTGTGATGCCACAGCACTCTACCCAGGGCGACAGCTTAAGGCTCTGTCTCAAAAAAAAAAAAGAGCCTTAAGACTCAACAAAGATCCCTCAACTTGCTAGCTCTGGTACTGCTAAATAATCAGGCTGTGCTGGATTTCCTTTTGGCTACACTAAACACTGTCTGCTGTGTCTATGAAAAGATCTCAGGAAAGACTGAAACCTGAATAAAAAATTTCCCAGGAAGTGGTATGGCTGCAACAGGGCCTCACAAGTGGCCCCACACCCAATTGACTTTTCAGAAATATTTGCTTGGATTGCCCAGAACTTCAGATCAGTTCTATAGGGACTCTTAAAGCTAAATATTATCTTAAGAATTGTGCTAAGGATGTAAATAATACTAACGTTCTCATTGACTAAACCTTAGCCCCAAACCCCAGAACTTACAGATATTTACAGGTTACTACTAAATAGTTTCATTCTCTTACCCTGGGCACAGCCCTGACTTTGTTTGTTTCAGTGTAAGGAAGCCAGATTGGGCCAGTGTTTATTTGTTACCCTGGAGTAGGTTTTGAGATATCTTCCAGTTCCTGCATTCCAGTAAGGGACTCACCCAGACTAAGGAATTTACTCAACTGGCCTTGGACCCTCTACCCAAGATGCCCTCCCAACTTTTTTTAAGGCCTGAAGCAGATAACCTTTGATCTCTGTCATGGCATGCCAGGCCACCTCCTGAGCTATGCCACACTCTAAATTGCTTAAGAAGAGGCCCCTTGCCTTGCTTCCTGAAACCTGCACATGTTCCATCTGGTGACCAGGTTATCCTCAGGACTTGGAGGAAAAGACCTGACGAATAACTCCAGGAAAACTGTACTGGCCTTTGGGATGTCCTGTTCATGACTCCTGTAGCAGTCAAGTTTTCTGGATTACATTATTGTGCCCAGATCTTGAAATCCTTCACAAAGACCACTAGGGAGCCGAGTCCGATGCAAAAGCAAAAAAAGCCATTTTATTGCAAGTTCGAACTTGGACTCCTGGGGTCTCCGTTACAACGGATCCAAGCCAGGAGCCCCGAGCTCCGGAGTAGGGGTTTTTATGGTCCCCGCACAGCGGATGGGCGTACACAGCTTGAAACAAAGGGGGCGCTTCTGGATTGGTTAGGTGGGGGAGGAAGCAGGTTGCCTATCACCTTTGGTATGCAGCTGTAAATTGAAGGCTGTGAGGCAAAGTGGGGTCAGTGAAGGCTGTGAGACAAAACGGAGTTAGTTTTAACAAAATGAAGTTAGCTTGGTCCTTTCAACATCTTTCTCATGGCTAACCTTAACCACCTGAGGAAAACCAGCAAACTCAAGCCAGACCAGTGGATTGCAGAACTGTGTGGGAGATGAGAGTTAAAAGCTTCAGTTGTTGGCATGGGAAGTATATTATTCTCAGACATCTGTTTGTTATTATTATTATTATT
Organism: Nycticebus coucang; assembly: GCF_027406575.1. NCBI lineage: Eukaryota > Metazoa > Chordata > Mammalia > Primates > Lorisidae > Nycticebus > Nycticebus coucang. Next base: position 46,196,959 of record NC_069783.1, read on the forward strand.
ATTATTTTTGAGACAGAGCCTCAATACTGTCACCCTGGGTAGAGTGCCGTCGCATCACAGCTCACAGCAACCTCCAACTCCTGGGCTCAAGCTATTCTCCTGCCTCCACCTCCCAAGTAGCTGGGACTACGGGTGCCCGCCACAATGCCCGGCTATTTCTTGGTTGCAGCCATCATTGTTTGGTGGGCCCGGGCTGGATTCGAAGCCGCCAGCTCAGGTGTATGTGGCTGGCGCCTTAGCCACTTGAGCCACAGGCGCAGAGGCTGTTCGTTATTGTATTTAGTGTGCCCCATGTTGTCTTTTGTTAACTGTGCTGCATGTTATTCCCGTAAGTTCGATCTCTGGACAAATGCAGTAAGTTGTCGTAATTATTTCCATTTAAAATCCATTTCATAGATATGAAATGTAATAATAGGACTGGGGAATGAGAGCGCATGTGGTGAAAATAAGATGGAGTAAGTCAGGCTAAGGCCAAATGGCACAGCTGGTCTGGCAGGTTTAGGTCCTAAGTGATCTACACCTTACATCTCCCATTCATTGTAGATTCAGCTTCCATCCCAAAGATGCCTATCTTGAGCAGTTTAGGTAGACTGATTTAGATTAACTTTTGAATTGTAAATGTAATAGATCCTGGGTTATGTTGATTATTATTTCAAGTGGAGTTAATGTGGCCTTTGCTTTGAACTTTGTTTTTTTGTTTTTTTTTTTGAGACAGTCTTACTATGTTGCCCTTGGTACAGTGCTGTGCCATCACAGCTCACAGCAACCTTAAACTCTTGGGTTCAAGTGATTCTCCTGCCTCAGTCTCCCACGTAGCTGGCACCCACCACATGCCGGGCTATTTTTAGAGACAGGCTCTCATTTATTGCTCAGGCTAGTCTCAATCTCCTGAGCTCAGGTGATCTACCCGCCTCTGGTTATAGGCGTGAGCCACTGTGCTCAGCTCTGCTTTGAACTTCCATGTGTAAAACTGTGAGTTTTGGAAATGGAAGAACAGAACGATCTTGGGAGAGGCTGCTCTCACCGTTCTCCAGAATTGCTGGCCTTCTGACAAAGTTTGGTGGACTTATCCCTTTGTCTGCATATTGGCTGACAGTGACAGGTGGCTGGACCCTCTTCATCCAGTAACATATGTGCTCTCAATGTGGTTAAAAGTCAGTAGGACCTAAACTGACCAGATCAGCCAGGTCATGTCAGCCCTAGCCTGACTGACTCCATTTTATTCTTGCTATCGAGCACTTTCTACATTTTGGGCTAAATCATTTGTGGAAGGCTGTCCTGTGTTTTCTAAGATATTTAACACTATCCTTGGCCTCTACCCACAGATGTCAGTAGCTCCACCACCACCACCCAAGTCATGACAAACTCCGCCAAATGTCTCCTGGGGGACATTTAAAATTTTATATATATACAGGTTTTTTTTTTTTTCATACAATGTGGTTTAGAAGGACATTTTACTTTATGTGTGTGTATTTTAAAAGAACTGTTGTTCAGAAGGGAGGGCATTTATATTTAAATGAGTCTTTAAGGAACTTCCTGGAATGAATAAAGTCATTTGCAACTTTTATGTTCTTTGCCAAGAGTTTCCTTTCATAGTAAAGTCACATTGATTACAATGTGGGAGAGTAAGGTTATGTTCATATAGACCAGGAGCCTGCCTGGGAGGTGATATAGGTTCTCCCCTACACCCTCAGCTCATTTCCTTTCCAGCCTCTCACAGCCTTCTGGGATCTCAGGGACTGGACTTCCATGTCCTAGTACCCTATTTATGGTCAGCTCTAGAGATTACATCTCTTTTTTTTTTTTGTAGAGACAGAGTTTCACTTTATTGCCCTCCGTAGAGTGCCGTGGCGTCACACAGCTCACAGCAACCTCCAACTCCTGGGCTCAGGCGATTCTCCTGCCTCAGCCTCCTGAGTAGCTGGGACTACAGGCGCCCGCCACAACGCCCGGCTATTTTTTTTTTTTTTTTTGCAGTTTGGCCTGGGCTGGGTTTGAACCTGCCACCCTTGGTATATGGGGCCGGCGCCCTGCTCACTGAGCCACAGGCGCCGCCCTAGAGATTACATCTCTAAAGATGAGAACCAATAGCTTCTAAGGAATGAAGAAAAAATGGCTGAGTTTTCTTGAGCCCACAGCTGGACACAATAGACTTCACATTCCCCTTTGGAGAGTCATCATTACTCATTTTATAGATAAGGAAGCTGAGGCTTAAAAAGGTGAAGGGCTGTGTGGCTCACACCTGTAATCCTAGCACTGTGAGGCCGAGGCAGGTGGATTGCCTGAGCTCATTGGTTTCAGACCAGCCTGAGCCAGAGTGAGACCTCGTCTCTAAAAATAGCCCCGTGTTGGCTGGTGCCTGTGGCTCAAATGACTAAGACGCCAGCCACATACACCTGAGCTGGCGGGTTCGAATCCAGCCCAGACCTGCTAATAATGATTGCTGCAACCAAAAAATAGTCGGGCGTTGTGGCAGTGCCTGTAGTCCCAGCTACTTGGGAAGCTGAGGCAAGAGACTCGCGTAAGCCCAGGAGTTGGAGGTTGCTGTGAGCGGTGATGCTATGGCACTCTACCCAGAGTGACAGCTTGAGGCTCTGTCTCAAAAAAAAAAAAAAAAAAGAATAGGGCGGCGCCTGTGGCTCAGTCGGTAAGGCGCCGGCCCCATATACCGAGGGTGGCAGGTTCAAACCCGGCCCCGGCCAAACTGCAACCAAAAAATAGCCAGGTGTTGTGGCAGGCGCCTGTAGTCCCAGTTACTCGGGAGGCTGAGGCAAGAGAATCGCTTAAGCCCAGGATTTGGAGGTTGCTGTGAGCTGTGTGAGTCCACGGCACTCTACCTAGGGCCATAAAGTGAGACTCTGTCTCTACAAAAAAAAAAGGAATAGCCCGGTGTTGTGGCGGGCACCTGTAGTCCCAGCTACTTGGAAGGCTGAGAGAAGAGAATCGCTTAAGCCCAAGAGTTTGAGGTTGCTGTGAGCTATTACTACATAGCACTCTACTGAGGGCAGCAAAGTGAGACTTGTCTCAAAAAAAAAAAAAAAAAAAGTGAAGAGAACTGCTCCTGCCACTCCATTAGTGAATGATGTTAAAGAAAAACATGATTCACGGCACTTGTAGATGTAAATTTTATTCAAGGAGAGAATATGAAGCTAGTTATAGAAACCACCGCAACAGGATCTTGAGGTAGAGGAGAGATTTGGCTCAACTCCAAATACAGCATGGTGGAATAGGAAAGTACAGCCATGAAAGGTAGGGGGTGATGGGTGGAAAAATCAAGAGGAAACATCAGGAAAAGGAAGGATTCTGGCCAAACTGACCTAGAACTCTCGCTGAAGACAGGCCAGAGAGATCAGGCATCACCTGAAAGGGGGTAGGAGTGGGTGGAAGGCGAGGAACCTGATTAGATATGAACGGTGATCAGATCTAGGGGCAGAGGCTTGCTAAACTGATTTAGCAGGATTCTTGTGGAGACTGGATAGTACATAGCCAACACAGATGCCCACAAGTCAGTCGTATTAGAAAAAGAGATCAGAAGAGCTTGAGTAGAGTTTGGTACAGGAGAGAATCTTTTTTAAGGGTGAGGCTGGAATCTCAATGCAAGGGTCTGAATTCAAAATCAGGTTGCCAGATTTAGTAAAATGATTGTGTGGGACATACTTATACTTAAAAAAGTATTTGTTGGGCGGTGCCTGTGGCTCAGTGAGTAGGGCACCGGCCCCATATACCGAGGGTGGCGGGTTCAAACCCAGCCCCGGCCAAACTGCAACAAAAAAATAGCCGGGCGTTGTGGCGGGCGCCTGTAGTCCCAGCTGCTCGGGAGGCTGAGGCAAGAGAAACACGTAAGCCCAAGAGTTAGAGGTTGCTGTGAGCCGTGTGACGCCACGACACTCTACCCGAGGGCAGTATAGTGAGACTCTGTCTCTACAAAAAAAAAAAAAAGTATTTGTTGTTTATCCAAAATTCAACTTTAACTGCATGTCCTGTAGCTTATTTGGCAATTCTACTTCAATACTCAGTCTCTGACCTGTGGTGGAGCTTTCCTGTGGGATCCGGGACAGGCCGGGCACCCGGCGACAGAGGAGAGTTGAGAGCGCTGGCTGCCAGGCTCACCCACCTCTCTGGAGCCAGCGCCTGGCGAGGAGTGACCCCTGGTGGCCTCGCGGTGCGCTGCAGCCGCAGCCGCAGCCGGCCCAGCCCAATCCGAGATAGAGCATTCAAGGGCACATCTGTTCTTGGTTCTGCCCTCTTCTTAGAGCACAGGTCTGCTCAGGGCCTGTGGAGAAGGAAGCTAGGAGGGAGGGCCAGGTGACAACCACCTAGGCTAGGAGGCTTTTCAAACCATCGACCAGACTGGGGGTTTTGGCCCGCTTTGCCTTTCTTCTCCAGGCAGCTCAGTACAAATCCTTAAGCCCCCTAAATCTTTTTTTTTTTTTGTAGAGACAGAGTCTCACTTTATGGCCCTCAGTAGTGTGCCGGGGCCTCACACAGCTCACAGCAACGTCCAACTCCTGGGCTTACGCGATTCTCTTGCCTCAGCCTCCCGAGTAGCTGGGACTACAGGCGCCCGCCAAAAAGCCCGGCTATTTTTTGGTTGCAGTTTGGCCAGGGCGGGGTTCGAACCCGCCACCCTCGGTACATGGGGCCGGCGCCCTACCGACTGAGCCACAGGCACCGCCCAAGCCCCCTAAATCTTAAAGAACTGAAGGAGGAACTGCTAAAATAGACCCCTCCTCAGCCCACCCCATGCTGCCCTCCGCCCATTGCCCACTGCTGGAGTCTGAGAAGTCAAATCAAAACTAAGGGCAAGCTGGCCTGTGGCCTGTAATCCCAGCCACTTGGGAGGGTTGCTTCAGTCCAGGAGTTCATACCACTGTGCTCCAGCCTAGGTGACAGAGCCAGACCTTGTTCATACACACATACATATATTAAAATATATATTTTTTTGAGACAGAGTCATTATGTCGCCCTTGGTAGAGTGCTGTGGCGTCACAGCTCACAGCAACCTCAAACTCTTGGCCTCAAGTGATTCTCTTGTCTCAGCCTCCCAAGTACCTGGGACTACAGGTGCCAGCTACAGTGCCCAGATATTTTTGTTGCTGATGTTGCAATTGTCATTGTTGTTTAGCTGGCCTGGGCCAGGTTTGAACCTTCCAGCTGCCCTGAGCTATGGATGCTGCCTATTAAAATAATTTTTAAAATAAAAAATCATAAAGTTGAGTCCCTTTCTAGGATGGAAGACTAGTCCTAAAGAGAGTTACCCTTTGCATGGATTTGTTTCTAGATAGATGGTGCTGGTGTTTACAGAGTCCTCAGTACCCCCTCAGGGACTCATTCCTTCCCCAGACTTTCACTGTGTCCCCTTGTGTGCCAGGATATGTCAAGTGCTGAAGGTTGTGTAGGTGAGGAAAGGTGGTATCTTTTCCTTGTTCAAATCAAGGTTCATGGCTGACACTCCTGTAACAAAAGACATTAACAAGAGAAAAGCATATCAAATTGATTAAACCAACATCTTACAAGGCATGTGAGCCTTTACAGTGAAGACCCAAAGACCCAGGGAAAACTGTGGGGAGTTTTTTATTTTGCTTTTCTCTTTCACCCAGGCTAGTGTGCTGTCAAATCAGCCAAGCTCACAGCAATCTCGAACTCCTAGGGTTCAAGTGAATCTCTTGCCTCAGCCTCCTGCTCAGCTAATTTTTCTACTTTTAGTAGAGATGGGATTTCACTCTTGCTCAGGCTGGTCATGACCTCTTGAGCACAAGTGCTTTGGCCTCCCAGCTTACAGGCAAGAAGACAGTGCAAGGTCAAAACTGTATATTTTTATGCTTTATGATGAAGAACAGACTGTCATGTAGAAGTATGATTGGACAAAAAGGGGCCTGACAGTGGTAATAGATGGGGGAACCCAGCAAGGCCTGTCTGTTCAGGTTCTTTTCTGTGTCTCTGTATGATATTCCTTCCCCCATAGGTGTGAGGCATGATACTTGTCACATGAGGGTCTTCAGGGGAGAAGGAAGGAGGTCAGAGTGACCTTGCTAGGTCTTTATGGCTCAGCTCAGAAAAAAGGAATTTTAGTTGCTATCACCTGCTTCAGGGGAGCAAGGGGACTAGGAGAAGAAAGGAAGGGAGAAGTTCGGAGAGACCTTGTTTCTCCAGCCCTCTTAATCTCCTTCAGCTCAAAACACTGAGCATGCAGAGTGCTCTACTTTGGGGTACTGTGTTCTGAGCTGGAAAGTTGCAAACATGATTCACATAGGCCCTACTTTCTTGTGGGTGTTGAGCAACAGGCCTGGACACAAACCATCACACAGTACAGAAAGTACTGAAAAGGCACAAAAGCAGAAGCCAGAATCCCTTGGGAGGTGCACGGTGTCTTCCCAGGGGCCCCTCCTCCATCAGCTGGGCCCAACTGACATTTCATACTCTTTATGTACCCAGCACTGAAGGCCTCACAGGGTATGCTGGCTTGGCCAGGACTCACCCTGCAGTCTCTGCATGTGACCCAGGGCCCTGTAGAACTCTGGAGGCCCTGTGTGTGGTACCTGTCCTGCTCACCTGCCTTCTGGCCCTGCACATCCACTGTCCACCCTCCTCTACCCTGCTCTGTGCCAGATGGTGGTGCTTCCCTGGGCCTCCCTTATCCTTCAGCTTCAGGTTGGTCAACAAAGGGAGGGTCAATAGCAAGAGATAGAGCAGTAAGAGGTGTCAATCTAAACGAATCAAAGGGTTTATCTAATTTATTTTTATTTTATTTTTTTTTTGGTTTTTGGCCGGGGCTGGGTTTGAACCCGCCACCTCCGGCATATGGGACCGGCGCCCTACCCCTTGAGCCACAGGCGCCGCCCGGGTTTATCTAATTTAAAGATATTTCTTTTCAAATAGAAAAAAAATTGCCGGTAGTTCACCCCTGTAATCCCAGCACTGTGGGAGGCTGAGGAGAGAGAATTGTTTGAGCTCAGGAGTTTGAGATTTGTCTGAGCAAGAGTGAGACCTGTGACTCATTAAAAAAATCCAGCTGGGCGCTGCTGCAAACATCTGTAATCCCAGCAGATTCTGGAGGCTGAGGCAACGGAATGCCCACAAGTCTGAGGTTGCAGTGAGCGATGATGCCATTGCACTATGCTCAGAGCATAGGGTGAGATTCTGTCTCCAAAAAAAAAAAAAAAAAAAAAAAAATTAGCTGGACGTTGTGGTGGGCCTGTAGTCCCAGCTACTTGAGAGGTGAGGCAAGAGGATCATTTGAGCCCAAGAGTTTGAGGTTGCTGTCAGCTATAACATGTGACGGAGTAAGACTCTATCTCAGAAAAAGGAAAAAAAAAAGAAAAGATACTTTTTTCAACCTGAAATACCCACTCTGAAGGTAGCCCACCCTGAATGTACCCCTTCAGGTAGCCCACCCTGAAATACCAATTCCAAAGGAATAGAGTCAGCATTCCAAACTAGGGAAATGAAGCTTTCATTTGGATAGGCAGAAACAGAGAAGTTTATAGTAAGATTACATCTTTCATACAAGGTTGATACATAGTTACAGCAGTTTGGTTTCTTTTTGAGAAGGGTACTTGTAACTTTTTTTTTTTTTTTTGTAGAGACAGAGTCTAACTGTACCGCCCTCGGTAGAGTGCCATGGCGTCACACGGCTCACAGCAACCTCTAACTCTTGGGCTTAAGCGATTCTCTTGCCTCAGCCTCCTGAGTAGCTGGGACTACAGGCGCCCGCCACAACGCCCGGCTATTTTTTTGTAGCAGTTTGGCTGGAGCTGGGTTTGAACACGCCACCCTTGGCATATGGGGCCGGCGCCCTACTCACTGAGCCACAGGCGCTGCCCCATGTAACATTTTTGTAACAGAAGGAGTAATAGTCATGACTTTTCATTTGGTCTAAGCAAATCAGGATAACAAGGGACATTAATTAAGAAAGCAGGAGGTGTAGCCGGGCGTTGTGGCGGGCGCCTGTAGTCCCAGCTGCTCGGGAGGCTGAGGCAAGAGAATCGCGTAAGCCCAAGAGTTAGAGGTTGCTGTGAGCCGTGTGACGCCACAGCACTCTACCGAGGGCAGTACAGTGAGACTCTGTCTCTACAAAAAAAAAAAAAAAAAAAAAGAAAGAAAAGAAAGCAGGAGGTGGCATGGCGCCTGTGACTCAAGCGGCTAAGGCGCCAGCCAAGTACACCTGAGTTGGCGGGTTCGAATCCAGCCGGGCCGTCAAACAACAATGACGGCTGCAACCAAAAAATAGCCGGGCATTGTGGCGGGCGCCTGTAGTCCCAGCTACTTGGGAGGCGGAGGCAGGAGAATCGCTTGAGCCCAAGAGTTGGAGGTTACTGTGAGCTGTGAAGCCATGAGCCACGGCACTCTATGCAGGGCGACAGTTTGAGGTTCTCTCTCTCTTTTCTTTTCTGAAAAGAAAAAAAGAAAGCAGGAGGTTTTTGTCCCTGTCTTAAGTTGTTTAATTCTCTCTAGTTGTATAGAACAAGAAAAATAAGAAAACAAGTTTATCTATAATCTGAGAAATTGTCACCCTATGTGACACAGATAACAGTCACATCTCTCTCAAGGCTTAAAGTTTTTTGGGGCTTCCAACAACTTTTATATATTATCTATTTTCACCTGAAGGTTGTCTCACCCCAATCCCCAGGCCAGCCCCTGAGGGCTGGCAGTGACTGTGTTCCTCTCCTGGAGGCCAGGGCTTCATGGAGTCCCTCCCCCTCTCCCTGGGAAGGGCTCTTTCCCTTGCTCCTTCAGGCTTATGGGGACAGTGGCTTCTTACTATTGTTTGACCTGGATGCTTCATCATCATGCATTGCTGATTTCTCTTTACATAACCTTTATAAAAAGCTCCTTCCCGGCAGCGCCTGTGGCTCAGTCGGTGGGGCGCCGGCCCCATATGCCGAGGGTGGCGGGTTCAAACCCGGCCCCGGCCAAAACTGCAACCAAAAAATAGCCGGGCGTTGTGGCGGGCGCCTGTAGTCCCAGCTACTCAGGAGGCTGAGGCAAGAGAATCGCTTAAGCCCAGGAGTTGGAGGTTGCTGTGAGCTGTGTGAGGCCACGGCACTCTACCGAGGGCCATAAAGTGAGACTCTGTCTCTACAAAAAAAAAAAAAAAGCTCCTTCCTTAAATAGTTTGTCTTGCTAGAATGGTCAAGGCCAGTCTCTACATTTTTCTGTCAGTCCTCCTGTTCAAATCTAGTACCTGGGATGCCCCAGGCACGTAGCTAAGAGGACATGATGATAAGACCCTCAAGGACCTCACAGGCCCAGGTGCAGTGTCTCATGCCTATAATCCTAGCACTCTGGAAGGCTGAGGTGGGTGGATTGCCTGAACTCACAGGTTCAAGACCAGCCTGAGCCAGAGCGAGACCTTGCCTCTAAAAATAGCAGGGCATTGTGCCTCTAAATACGGCAGGGACCTGTAGTCCCAGCTACTTGGGAAGTTGAGGCAAGAGAATCGCTTGAGCTCAAGAGTTTGAGGTTGCTGTGAGCTGTGATGTCACAGCACTCTACCAAGGGTGACAAAGTGAGACTCTGTCTCAAAAAAAAAAAAAAGCAGGGAGCGGGGGCTCACACCTGTAATCCCAGCACTGTGGGTGGCTGAGGAGGGAGAATTGCTTGAGCTCAGGAATTCAAGACTCTCCTGAGCAAGAGTGAGACCCTGACTCCTGAAAAAAATGGAAAAAACCCACCTGGGCACCTTGTTGAGCGCCTATAATCCCAGTGCCTTCCTGAAGCCGATGCAACGGGATACCCACAGCCCAAGTCTGAGGTTACAGTGAGCTACCACGCCCACTGCACTCTACTCAGGGGCATAGGGTGGGACTCTGTCTCAACCAAAAAAAAAAAAAAAAAAGGTTGTGCCTATAGCTCAGTGGGTAGGGTGCCCGCCAGATACACCCAGGCTGGTGGGTTTGAATCCAGTCCAGGCCAGCTACAACAATGACAACTGCAACTGAAAAATAGCCAGGTGTTGTGGCAGGCACCTGTAGTCCCAGCTATTTGGGAGGCTAAGACAAGAGAATCTCTTAAGCCCAGGAGTTTGAGGTTGCTGTGAGCTGTGACGCCATAGCACTCTACCAAGGGTAGACAAAGTGAGACTCTGTATCAAAAATTAAAAAAAAAAAACTACCTCACAGCTTAGTAGAGGACAGAGACCAGGATAGGTCAATCGGGGTGAGAAGGAGGCTATATGGGGGTCTGGAGAGCTCCCAGCCCTGCCAGGAGTATCAGGGTGTCCTCCTGAAGCACAGGAAGGATGAGCCAGACAGAGGGAAGCAGACAATCCAGGTGGAAGCTGCCAAATATTAAGGGTTGAAGGCAGAGATGTCATGACTCAGGTACCAAAGTGGCCACTGGGACACCCAGCCTTGAAGAACTTGTTTATTTAGCATATCCTGAGTAGACAATGTGCTCCCCCCAGGATGGGACAGCCCGCTCCCTGGGTTTCTCTGGTCTGACTAGGAAGCAGCAGCATCCACGACACGGAGCACGGAGTCCAAATGAGGCCCAGTGCTGAGGACGGTCAGGACTGGTGTGTGCTGGGGGGCCCCAGCCATGCCCCCTCCCTCCTTCCAGTGCTGTACACGTGTGTTTCTTTTATCACCTTAGTTTTCTGGGGATAGGCAGGAATAAAACTCTCCCTTCCATCTTAGGCTCTAAGCAGACTTGAGAGAGACTGCCTCTCTGAGACTGCAGCTGCTTTCTGGGTGGAGACAGGCTGGCCAGCTCTGGCAGAGAATGGCCTTCTGGAGGATGGTGGTGGTAGTCGTGAGAGGCCAGAGGATTACTCAGGCCAGCTGGGCCCCTCTGACACCTCCTCCCCACCAAACCCCTGCTGTCCCACTGACCTCTTCTGCAGGGGATTTAAGGAAGATGCTCCATGAGAGAACCAGGGTCATCTCCCCCTACTAGAGGCCATGGCTGGACAAATCTCTCAGAGACTGCCTGCCCTCTTCTCCCAACCCAAAGAATCCTCCAGAGCCACATAGTGGGCTTTTTTTTGGGGGGGGGGACAGAGTCTCACTACATCACTCTTGGTAGAGTGAGGTGGCGTCACTGCTCCTGGTAACCTCAAACTCTTGGGCTTAAGTGATTCTCTCTTTTTTTTTTTGTAGAGACAGAGTCTCACTTTATGGCCCTCGGTAGAGTGCCGTGGCCTCACACAGCTCACAGCAACCTCCAACTCCTGGGCTTAAGCGATTCTCTTGCCTCAGCCTCCCGAGTAGCTGGGACTACAGGCGCCCGCCACAACACCCGGCTAAGGGCTTAAGTGATTCTCTTGCCTCAGCCTTCCAAGTAGCTGGGACTATAGCGCCTGCCACAATGCCTGGCTATTCTCTTGTTGCAGTTGTCATTGTTGTTTAGCAGGCCTGGGCCAGGCCTGAACCCGCCAGCCTGAATGCATGTGGCTGGCGCCATAACCACTGTGCTACAGGTGCTGAGCCATTTTTTTTTTTTTTTGACAAAGAGTCTCACTCTGTTACCCTGGGGTCAGAGCTCATTGTAACTTCAAACTCCTGGGCTCAAGTGATCCTTATGCTCTTTTTTTTTTTTTTTTTTTGTAGAGACAGAGTCTCACTGTACCGCCCTTGGGTAGAGTGCCGTGGCGTCACACGGCTCACAGCAACCTCTAACTCTTGGGCTTACGCGATTCTCTTGCCTCAGCCTCCCGAGCAGCTGGGACTACAGGCGCCCACCACAACGCCCGGCTATTTTTTTGTTGCAGTTTGGCCGGGGCTGGGTTTGAACCCGCCACCCTCGGCATATGGGGCTGGCGCCCTACTCACTGAGCCACAGGCGACGCCCTTTTTTTTTTTTTTTTTTTAAGTCATACACATAGATGATGAATACATTTATGCATATATGGGATACAATGTGTTGTTTTTTTATACAATCCAAGGTGGTTACATCAAACCAATCAACATAGCTTTCACCTCGTTTTGAAAGACTTGGGACAGGAACCCCCACTCTGTCCTGAACGACGACGACTCCAATCAACCGCAAGAGATGGCACTTGATGCAATCAGCAAGAGGATTTTATTCCAGCATGCTGGGGCTTAACTCGTAACACTCTCAAGAGCAGAGGAGTCAAGCCCCGAACAGCAGGTTTTACAAGCTTATAAAGGCAAAAACCACAAAGTAGGGAGGGGTAGCAGACATAGCAGGGGCTTTCTAGATAAGAAGAACTCTGGTTCATTACTCATCTGTCTTAAGATAAGATCAGCAGTTAAACATTTGCTTAGCTCTTTTCTCAGAACCGGTTACCGGGTTATCTGCTTTAGCTTGGGGCTATTTCCTGGAACAATTACAAAAGGTCACATTCTTATGGTAGGGGGCGAGAGGTGCTGCTACATGGCTGGTCCCCCGCCCCCCCTTTTTGGATTTGGTAGTACTTTCCTTCATTCCCCCATTTGTTTTTTGGGAAGTTCTTTTTTTTTTTTTTTTTTTTTTTGTAGAGACAGGGTCTCACTTTATGGCCCTTGGTAGAGTGCCGTGGCCTCACACAGCTCACAGCAACCTCTAACTCCTGGGCTTAAGCGATTCTCTTGCCTCAGCCTCCCGAGCAGCTGGGACTACAGGCGCCCGCCACAACGCCTGGCTAGTTTTTTGGGAAGTTCTAATCATGGAACTTCTGGCTCTATGTATTCATTCTCATGGCTATCGTCCCAGCGGAGAGACTGGTAATGCTGCCTGAGCATTAATATTTGTACAGCACTCACTCTCTCCCGTGACTATACGGTTGAAAATGCAGGGCCCAGGGCGGCGCCTGTGGCTCAGTGAGTAGGGCGCCGGCCCCATATGCCGAGGGTGGCGGGTTCAAGCCCAGCCCCGGCCAAACTGCAACAAAAAAATAGCCGGGCGTTGTGGTGGGCGCCTGTAGTCCCAGCTGCTTGGGAGGCTGAGGCAAGAGAATCGCGTAAGCCCAAGAGTTAGAGGTTGCTGTGAGCCGTGTGACGCCACGGCACTCTACCCGAGGGCGGTACAGTGAGACTCTGTCTCTACAAAAAAAAAAAAAAAAAAGAAAATGCAGGGCCCAAAGGTAAGAATTAGAAGCAGTATAATAAGGGGACCTATTAAACTGGAAACAAGAGTGGTGAACCACGGGGAATAGTTGTACCAACTTTCAAACCATCCTTGATGGGCCTCCCGGTCTCATTGCCTTTTTTCCAGTCTCTCTCTAAGTTTAGACATGGAGTCTTTTACCATGCCAGAGTGATTTATATAGAAACAGCATTCTTCTCTCAGTGCAGTGCATAACCCTCCATCTTTTAGGAACAGAAGATCGAGTCCCCGTCTATTCTGCAATACTACTTCAGATAAGGAGGACAGTGACTCTTCTAGTTTTGTGATTGATTGTTCTATGGCTTTTAGGTCCTCATCTACGGCTGCTCGCAGTTGTTCGAGATACTGTGGGGTCTGGACAAGCGCAGCCGTTCCTGTTCCTACTCCGGCTGCCACCCCTATACCCATCAGGACAGCTAGGGTAATAGAGACTGGTTCCCTCTCCTGTCTATGGGGTCTGAGATCGAATTCTGCCTCGAAGGAACTCGCCTCGTGGTAGATAACTCTAGGTATTAACTGTACGAGGATACAGTAGTCTGCAGTGGAGTTAAACACTGATGAGGAAATGCATGGGGTTAGTCCGGTGCTGCAAGCCCACCATCCTCCTTTAGGGGGCACTAGATAATAATTGGTAGTGGTTGACGGGCTTTTTATGGTCTGATTACACAGATGCTGGCGATTTTCGGGGATCGTGCCTAGGCAAGTGCCTCATCCAGAGACTGCTGTAAGGGTGATCTTGGACCCCCAGTCACAGGAATTATGGGAGGTGGTATTTTGGAAGATACCTGAGAAGGCGATCCCTTCATAATAGGGTGGGCCTGAGGTTAGGCACAACCAGCAAGATTGAGTAAGATTAGGGTTGGAAGTATTGAGGACATTGAAAGCTCCCTGTATTAAGTTAAGGAGTCTCTGCCCGGTGCTTGGAGTCTCCGGGGATGTTACCTGGGGAGACAGTTCTGCAGGCGATAGGGCGGCTGTGCTGGCCCCAGTTAATTGGGTGCTCCCTGGGGTTCTCCCTGGGGTCTGGGGCATACGGGGGGAAATAGGCGGCCTGGCTGGCGGCTGCTGTCCTGAGAGTCCTGACAGTACGATGTTGGGTCCTATCTGGACAACGACGGGGTCTCTATTTTTAATTTGATAAAGAAGGTAAATCCTTTATCCCACCCTGACATACAGAAATGGAATCCCCACGTTCTTCCTTTTATCCAATCTCGGGCTTGTTTCCCTCTCTCCGTGAAGGAAATATTTAGGGGGTTTGATCCTGCCCCGGTACTGCTTCTCTTTATGGTTATTAAGTCCCAAGAGGAGATGGGGTGCCAGAAGGCCTGCCCAGTCGTTTCACATCCCCATTGCTTACAATAGAAATTTTCTATCCCCCCGCATCTGTTGGCCTGGCTTCTTGTTCTCCCGTCCCGGGGGCAGATATAGAACTCCGTTTGTGGCATCCGGCGCTGGGCGGACAAGTTGCCACAGCCAGGGGCGTCTGCAATGTACTGGCCTTGGGAGGTGGAGCCTTGGGTAAGTGAGCGCTTTACCAAATGATGATCAAGGCTCGATGGAACCTCCTCAAAGGTCTCATCGGGGATATCCCAATTATCTAGCCCTGCTATTAAGGTGCAAATATCTGGGGTGAGGGGCGGCCACCAGGTCCAAGGAGGGTCCTCTTTTGTAGTACTCCATACTACATCACCAGTCTGAGAGAGAACCTGCCAGGTTAACCTCTAGGGGGCATGGGGATTGGGACCGGAGCTACTTATCACTGGGAGTTGTATCAGCAGGAGCAGGGCTACTGCGGTGGATGCGGAGCTTGAGGGGGTTGTCTGTCTTTTCCACTTTCCACCCGGAGTCTGGTGGCGGTGCTGGTTTGACATGAGATGCATGGATCCAGGCTGCGATGCCATCAACTTTTACTGCGGTCGGGGTTGTGAGCAGTACTAGGTATGGTCCTTTCCACCGTGGTTCAAGGTTGGCTGTCTGGTGGCGCCGGATGTACACCGAATCTCCAACCTGGAACTGGTGAGGTATTTGCAGATCTCCGGGCTTGTAGGCTTCGATCCGCCGGCTCCACACTTCCTTTTGCACAGTTTCAAGGGCTTTTAATCTGGTGTATAGAGATTGAGAGGAGTAAGATTCTGGGGAAGGGAGGTGCTGCATGGCAACGAACGGGGGGTGAGCTCCATATAGGATTTCAAAGGGGGTCAGCTTGAGAGTACTAGGGGTGTTGCGCACACGGAACAGGGCAAAGGGAAGGAGGACTGTCCAGTCAGTAATGCCAGTCTCTAAGGATAATTTAGTCATGGCCTCTTTTAGGGTTCTATTCATCCTCTCTACCTACCCTGAGCTCTGGGGCCGATAAGCACAATGTAATTTCCATTCAAGCCCCAAGATTTTGGCCAAACCCTGACTAACCTGGGCAACGAAAGTGGGACTGTTGTCGGATCCGATTACTTTGGGTAGCCCAAATCTTGGAAAAATCTCTTCTAATATTATTTTGGCCACAACTTGAGCAGTCTCCCTCTTTGTAGGAAAAGCTTCGACCCATCCTGAGAAAGTGTCTATGAACACTAGCAAGTACTTGTATCCGTACTTTGCCGGCTTAATCTCAGTAAAATCTGTTTCCCAGTAGCTTCCAGGGCAATCCCCTCAGAGTCGTTTTCCCTGAGGTAGTGTGCTAGGCTGGGTGTTTACTAATTGGCAAGGTCTGCACTCTTTTACAGCTGCATCAACGAGCTTACTTAATTCTATAATATAGTATGGAGAGGACTGAACAATGGTTTTTAGATGCTTGGGGCCCAGATGGGTTAATTTATGAAGTTGTTTGAGAAAGGTGATTGCCTGCTCCTCAGGGAGGATGTTTTTCCCTTCCGGGGTTTCTCATATCCCCTCTGGGGATTCTAGGTGGAGGCCTAATCTGTCCATCCTCTCAAGATCCCGTTCCGAATACTTAAAGTTTTTGATAAGGGGGGGTGCTATTTCTTTAAGGCTAGGCCTTAAAGTGTTTTCATATAGCGGTAGGATGTTGAGCCCTTGAGCCGCTCGCTTAGCTTCTTGGTCGGCTCTTTGGTTTCCCTCGGCAACTCTGGACCCCCCTTTCTGATGTCCAGGGCAGTGGATTATGGCCACTCTCTTAGGGAGGTGAACAGCCTCCAGTAGACTTAGGATTTCTTCCTTGTTTTTAATTTCTTTTCCTGCTGAAGTTAACAATCCTCGCTGCCTGTAAATGGCCCCATGGACATGGGCTGTAGCAAAAGCATACCTGCTATCGGTGTATATGTTAACCTTTTTCCCTTCTGCCAAACGTAAGGCCTGGGTCAAGGCGACCAGCTCGGCCTTTTGAGCCGACGTCCCTTCAGGCAGACTACTTGCCCAGATGGTCTGCTTATCGTCCCTACCGCCGCCCCGGCCACCCTTTTACCTTCTATTATGGAGCTGCTCCCATCAGTGAACCAGGTCAGCTGGGCATCCGGCAGGGGCTGATCACAGAGGTCCCTCCGAGTTCCAGTCTCCTCAGCCAGTACTTCTCGGCATGTGTGTAATACATCCTCCCGGACAGAGGTATCAGGTAGTAGGGTAGCCAGGTTGAAGATGACAGGCGGGCCAAACTGGACTCTGTCTCCATTTAATAGGAGACTCTGGTAATGTGTCATGCGGGCATTGGACAGCCACCGGTCAGGGGGCTGTCTGATGATGCTTTCTAAGGCATGGGGGGCAATGACTGTCAACTTCTGCCCCATAGTCAATTTGTCTGCATCTTTTACCAGTACCGCCACTGCTGCCACAGACCTCAGACAGGCTGGCCAACCACCAGCGACAGGGTCCAATTTTTTGGAGAGGTATGCTACCGGTCTTTTCCATGGCCCTAAAGGCTGCGTCAGCACCCCTCGGGCCACTCCTCTCTTCTCATCTACGTATAGGACAAAGGGCTTTGTTACATCTGGTAGAGCCAGGGCCGGGGCTGATAATAATGCCTTTTTAATGTTGTCAAAGGCCCGCTGTTGGCTGGCACCCCACTCGAAGGGAGTGCTTTCCTTGGTCAAAGGGTAGAGGGGGGCTGCCAGAGTAGCAAACCCCGGTATCCATAAGCTACAGAACCCCGCAGTCCCTAAGAATTCTTGCACCTGGCGGGGCGAGCGGGGAACTGGAATCTGAGTCACAGTATGCTTCCTGGCTTCTGTTAACCATCTCTGCCCTCCTCTTAGGGTGTAACCCAGGTACGTTACCTCTTTCTGGCAGAGGCTCAATATCCTAAGCGGGCTAGTTCTTCCAGCAACAGTTCTGTGCCCTGATGGCACTCTTCCTTTGTCGTTCCAGCTAGTAGTAAGTCATCTACATATTGTAGGAGCGTTACCTGAGGGTGGCTGGCGCGAAAGTGAGCTAGGTCTTGGTGGAGGGCTTCATCAAAGATGGTTGGGGAGTTCTTGAACCCCCGTGGAAGTTGGGTCCATATCAATTGCCCCATCGTTCCAGAGTCTGGGTCTCTCCATTCAAATGCGAAGATGTTCTGGCTAGAGAAGTGTAGCTGGAGGCAGAAGAAGACATCCTTCAAATCCAGGACGGTGTACCAGATGTGGTCCGGAGGGAGAGAGCTTAAACAGATTATAAGGGTTAGGCACGGTGGGGTGGATGTCTTGCGCCTGCTTGTTTACTTCTCTCAAGTCCTGCACAGGGCGATAGTCTCCTGTGCTGGGTTTCTTGACGGGTAATAAGGGGGTGTTCCATGGTGACTGGCACTTTACTAGAATGCCCAGCTGTAGGAGACGCTGAATGTGAGGCCTAATCCCTTCCCGAGCTTCCCTAGTCATAGGATACTGGTGCACTGCCACAGGAGTGGAAATAGCTTTGAGTTCTATGACTATAGGCGGCCTTTCTGCGGCCAGTCCCATTCCGGCAGTTTCGGCCCATGCCCCGGGATATTTTTCTAGCCAGTCTTGTACGAGACTAGTCTCTTTCTCCTGCTGCTTTTCAAAGAGTCTATGTTCATCCTCTAAACGCCTGAACGACGATGACCCCAATCAACCACAAGAGATGGCACTTGATGCAATCAGCAAGAGGATTTTATTCCAGCATGCTGGGGCTTAACTCATAACTCTCTCAGGAGCAGAGGAGTTAAGCCCCAAACAGCAGGTTTTACAAGCTTATAAAGGCAAAAACCACAAAGTAGGGAGGGGTAGCAGACATAGCAGGGGCTTTCTAGATAAGAAGAACTCTGGTTCATTACTAATCTGTCTTAAGACAAGATCAGCAGTTAAACATTTGCTTAGCTCTTTTCTCAGAACTGGTTACCGGGTATCTGCTTTAGCTCGGGGCTATTTCCTGGAACAGTTACAAAAGGTCACATTCTTATGGTAGGGGGCGAGAGGTGCTGCTACATGGCTGGTCCCCTCCCCCCCCCTTTTTGGATTTGGTAGTACTTTCCTTCAGTTTACTTGATTATTGATCCTCATGCTCTTACTGGACGAAGAGGGTCCGACCACCTGTTACTGTCAGCCAATATGCAGAAACAGGGAGAGGTCCACCAAACTTTATTTGTCAGAAGGCCAGGATTCTGGAGAACAGTGAGAGTAGCCTTTCCAAGGCTGTTTTGATCTTTTATTTCCAACATTACAGTTTTATACTTTTAAGTTCAAAGTGAAGACCAAGTTAACCTTTATCTTAAACAATAATCGGCAGAACCCATGACCCACAGTAAATCAGTATAACCCATGACCCAAAACAACATTTCAGTTCAAAAGTTAATCTCCTAAATCCTAAATCAATCTACCTAAACTACTCAAGATAGGCATCTTCAGGATGGGAGCTAAATTTGTAGAACAATAAAAATGGGAGGGGTGGCGCCTGTGCCTCAGTGAGTAGGGTGCTGGCCCCATATGCCGAGGGTGGTGGGTTCAAACCCAGCCCCGGCCAAACTGCAACAACAAAAAAAATAGCCAGGCGTTGTGGCAGGTGCCTGTAGGACCAGCTGCTCGGGAGGCTGAGGCAAGAGAATGGCGGAAGCCCAAGAGTTAGAGGTTGCTGTGAGCTGTGTGACGTCATGGTACTCTACCGAGGGCAGTACAGTGAGACTCTGTCTCTACAAAAAAAAAAAAAAAAAAAAAAAGAATGGGAGACAGGGGTGAAGGTCAGGCAGGACCTAAACCAGACCAGCTGTGTCATGTGGTTGGAGTTTGCCTTGACAGACTCCATCTTATTCTCACTGCATGTGCTTTCAATGCTTCAGCTTCCCAAGTAGCTACAGGAACCTCATATAGTCAGTCCTACAGGGACCTGCCGTAACACCCAGCTAGTTTTCAGAGACAGGGCTCACTCCTGCTCAGGCTGGTCTTGAACTCCTGAGCTCAGGTGATCTGCCCATCTTGGCCTCCCAGAGTGTTAGGATTACAGGTGTGAGCCACAGCACCCAGCCAGAGAAGCCAGGAGACAGAGGAATGTGGCGGCCGAGCTATAGCTCCACCCATTTGCCTCTTTTTTCCCCCCCTAAGACAAGAGTCTCACTTTATTGCCCTTCGTAGAGTGCTGTGTCATCATAGCTTATAGCAACCTCAAATTCTTGGCCTCAAGCAATCCTCATGCCTCAGCCTCCCAAGTAGCTAGGACTATAGGTACCTTCCACAACACCCAGCTATTTTTAGAGACCGGGTCTCGCTCTTGCTTAGGCTGGTCTGGAACTATGGAGCTCAATACCGGGGCCTCCCAGAGGGCTAGGATTAGAGGAGCCACTGCCTCAGCCCCTTTTGCCTTCTTGTAAGAGGTGGGACCCCAGAGCGCCCCAGGGGCAATGTGTTAAGTAGAATTCTAAAATATTTTTTCTTTCTTTTTTGTTTTTTTTTGAGATAGAGACTCACTTTGTCACCCCTGACGGAGAGCCATGGTGTCACAGCTCATAGCAACTTTAAACACTTGGGCTCAAGCAATTCTCTTATCTCAGCCTCCCAAGTAGTTGGGACTACTGGCACCTGCCACAGCACCCAGCTATTTTTTTCTTTTTTTTTTTTTTGAGACAGAGCCTCAAGCTGTCCCCCTGGTAGAATGCTGTGGCATCACAGCTCACAGCAACTTTCAACTCCTGGGCTCAAGCGAGTCTCCAGCCTCCACCTCCCAAGTAGCTGGGACTACAGGTGCCCACCACAATGCCCAGCTATTTATTTATTTATTTTCAGTTTTTGGCCAGGGTTGGGTTTGAACCCACCACCTCCGGCATATGGGGCCGGAGCCCTACCCCTTTGAGCCACAGGCACCGCCCAGCACCCAGCTATTTTTAAAGACCAGGTTTCACTTTGGCCCATGCTGTTCTCAAACAAGTGAATTCAGGCAATCTACCCACTTCGGCCTCCCAGAGTGCTAGGATTATAGGTGTTGCCTCCTGGCCTTGAGTGTGGGTGGAACCTGTGAATACAATGGAATATCTCTCCTATAATTAAGTTGCTAATTATTTAACTTTGAATTATCAAATAAAGATTATCCATAATAGGTATGACCCAATCAGGAGAACCTTTTTTTTTTTTTTTTTGTAGAGACAGAGTTTCACTTTATTGCCCTCGGTAGAGAGCCGTGGCGTCACACAGCTCACAGCAACCTCCAACTCCTGGGCTTAGGTGATTCTCCTGCCTCAGCCTCCTGAGTAGCTGGGACTATAGGCACCCGCCACAATGCCCGGCTATTTTTTTGTTGCAGTTAGGCCGGGGCTGGGTTTGAACCCGCCACCCTCAGCATATGGGGCCGGTGCCCTGCTCACTGAGCCACAGGCGCCGCCAGGAGAACCTTTTTAAAGAAAGTCAAATTTAAGAGATGCTCTCCTGGGCTAGGCACCAGTACCCAGAGTACTAGGGAGGCCCAGGTGGGTGGATGGCTTGAGATCAGAAATTTGAGACTACCCTTAGCAAGAGCAAGACCCCTATTTCTAAAAATAGAAAATCTAACTGGGCACTGTGTCAAGCACTTATAGTCCCAGGTACCTGGGAGGCTGAAGCAAGAGAATGGCTTGAGCCCAAGAGTTTGAGGCTGCTGTGAGCTATGAAACCAGGCATTCTACCCAGGGGGACAGAGTGAGACTCCATCTAGAAAAAAAGAATTTAATGGATCGGTGAGGGTGGGTACAGAAAGGCTGGGATCTTTTTTTTTTTTTTTTTTTTGCAGTTTTTTTGGCCAGGGCTGGGTTTGAACCTACCACCTCAGCACATGGGGCACCCTACACCATTGAGCCACAGGCGCCGCTCAGAAAGGCTAGAATCTTGATGAGCAAACTGTTAGTCTTGACAAGTAAACTTCTTAGTTTACATCTTATCTTTTTTTTTTTTTTTGCAGTTTTTGGCCAGGCCTGGGCTTGAATCCTCCACCTCCGGCATATGGGGCCAGCGCCCTACCCCTTTGAGCCACAGGCACCACCATACATCTTCTCTTTCAAGAACAGTTTCTTTGGGGAGCAATCAGCTAAATTATTTTTGGTTGGTCCTAGTATTTTACCAAAGGGACAGTAAAGTGCATTCTATTCAGTTCTGATCTTCATTAACTGTCCTCAGGCAAGCACCATTTTTTTTTTTCAGGCAGCTTTTTTTTTTAATAAATAACAATTAGCACGTATTCTATGTTGGACAGTTCCAAGCACTTTATTATGGGCATTAATTCATTTAATCTTCATGACAACCCTGTGAGACCAGTACTATTATTTGCCAAATGTTACAGATGTACCTTTTTAAAGCATAGATCAAATACCTGTGCATGGCTCAGTGCCTGTAGCTCAGCAGCTAGGGCGCTAGCCACGTACACTGGGGCTGGTGTGTTCAAACACAACCCCTGGCCGGCCAAACAACGACAACTGCAGCAAAATAAATAAATAAATAAATAAATAAAAATAGCCAGGCATTGTGGCCGGCACCTATAGTCCCAGCTACTTGGGAGGCTGAGGCAAGAGAATCACTTAAGACCAAGAGTTTAAGGTTGCTGTGAGCTGTGACGCTATAGCACTCTACCGAGGGCGACATAGTGAGACTCTGTCTCAAAATAAATAGATAAATAAATACATACCTGTGCAAAGTCACACAACTAGTAAAATACAAACTCTGAATCTCTCCTTTAATTAACTTTTCAGTTTCTCCTTATATAGCAGAAGTTGACCTAGATGATAAGGGCTTCTGAGGAGTAAAACTTCTTTTACCGGCTCGGTGCCTGTAGTTCAAGTAACTAAGGCACCAGCCACATACACCAGAGCTGGTGGGATGGAATCCAGCCCGGACAACTACAACCAAAAATAGCCTGGTGTTGTG